>NC_139988.1:11982684-12695279 GCF_964263955.1 Coregonus lavaretus
TGATAACATCAATAAGACGGGAGAGAGAATTTTCAGAGGAGTTCAGCACCATGCGTGGCTTTCCTTCCATCCACTTTATAAAGTTCCTCCAGAAGAATTATCCCCACTGTGATAGCTATTATTAGTGGTTGGAAACCCTAGCCTATCCAAATGAACACTGACAGTCATCAAAGTACATTCTTTCACTTTCTCTCTCTCTCTTTAACACTCTCTCTCTCTCTCTCTCTCTCTCTCTCTCTCTCTCTCTCTCTCTCTTTAACACTCTCTCTCTCTCTCTCTCTCTCTCTCTCTCTCTCTCTCTCTCTCTCTCTCTCTCTCTCTCTCTCTCTCTCTCTCTCTCTCTCTCTCTCTCTCTCTCTCTCTCTCTCTCTCTCTCTCTCTCTCTCTCTCTCTCTCTCTCTCTCTCTCTCTCTCTCTCTCTCTCTCGCTCTCTCTCGCTCTCTCGCTCTCTCTCTTCAGTCTGCAAAATGAAGAAGGGGATTTAAAGTTCTGAAATTCTCTGAAGAGAAGTGGATAATTAAAGAGTAGGACAATAAGAAAAGAGTGAGCTCAGAGCTCTGCTCTAAAGTAGCTGCTCTAATCTCCATTCACTGCAGTAGTACTTGGTAACTTTTCCTGTAGATAAAGAGAACCAGCTTTGTCCATGTCCATTCCTACACAAATTAATCATCCCATTATCCTCTAGTGTTAGGAGGAGGGCTTCAATCTCATGTCTTGGCCTTGACCATAGCTACAGAAGTGCAATAAGTGACATTCTAATACCAACAATATTTACCCTAGCAACCTGATACCAACATTAATTTACCCTAGCAACCTGATGCCAACATTCATTTACCCTAGCAACTTGATACCAACAACCAATTACCCTATCACCCTGATACCAACAACCATTTACCCTTGCAAACTTTTGTCTTTAATGTTCTCCTTGCACAGGGCAAACCTAACTGTTAATGACGTGGTGTGTTATTATGTCACAATAATATGTCACACACCATGTAAACCGACCCCAGGGTCATAAATATAATGCATGCTCTCATCTTTAAGTATGGAGTATGGAGACCATGTTGCATTGTACGCACACATGCACAGACACATGCACGCACACATGCACACACACTCTCACATACACACACACAGAAGTGAGCACATGCATGGATTCCTGCTGTGCTGGTACAGTCCACATGCCATTACAATGCGATGAGGGGGAAGTGATATCTGCACTCTTAGAAATAAGGGTACGGTATTGCTTCCTGGGGTACAAAAATATAAAAATACACAATGTATCTTAAGAGGTACACATATAATCTCATATGGGACTGTTCGGTAAAGAGTATAATGGTAATTTGTTTTGTAGCGCATATTTTGAATATAAAGGTACAATCATCACACTCTCACTCTCAATCAAACTGGTACAATGTGAAGGTACATTTCTGTTTCCCGGGGTACAAGCATTAATATGGAGTTGGTCCCCCCTTTGCTGCTATAACAGCCTCCGCTCTTCTGGGAAGGCTTTCCACTAGATGTTGGAACTTTGCTACAGGGACATGCTTCCATTCAGCCACAAGAGCATTGGTGAGGTCGTACACTGATGTTGGGCAATTAGGCCTGGCTCACAGTCGGCGTTCTAATTCATCCCAAAGGTGTTCGATGGGGTTGAGGTCAAGGCTCTGTGCAGGCCAATCAAGTTCTTCCACCCTTATCTCAACAAACCATTTCTGTATGTACCTCGCTATGCGAACGGGGTCATTGTCATAATGAAACAGGAAAGGGCCTTATCCAAACTGTTGCCACAAAATTGGAAGCAGAGAATTGTCTTGAATGTCATTGTATGCTGTAGGGCCTAGCCCGAACCATGAAAAACAGCCCCAGACCATTATTCCTCCTCCACCAAACTTTACAGTTGGCACTATGCATTCTGGCAGGTAGCATTCTCCTGGCATCCGCCAAACCCAGATTTGTCCGTCGGACTGCCAGATGGTGAAGCATGATTCATCACTCTAGAGAACACGTTTCCACTGTTCCAGAGTCCAATGGCGGCGAGCTTTACACCACTCCAGCGGACACTCTGCATTGCGTATGGTGATCTTAGGCTTTTGTGCAGGTGCTCGGCCATGAAAACCCATTTCATGAAGCTCCCGATGAACAGTTATTGTGCTGACGTTGCTGAAGTTGCTTCCAGAGGAAGTTTGTAACTCGGTAATGAGTGTTGCAACTAAGGACAGGCGATTTTTACATGCTACGCGTATCAGCACTCGGCGGTCCCGTTCTGTGCGCTTGTGTGGCCTACCACTTCGCGGCTGAGCCATTGTTGCTCCTAGACGTTTCCACTTCACAATAACAGTACTTACAGTTGACCGAGGCAGCTCTAGCAGGGCAGAAATTTGATGAACTGACTTGCTGGAAAGGTGCATCCTATGACGGTGCCACGTTGAAAGTCACTGGGCTCTTCAGTAAGGCCATTCTACTTCCAATCTTTGTCTATGGAGATCAGTGGAGGCTGCTGAGGGGAGGACGGCTCATAATGATGGCTGGAACGGAGCAAATGGAATGGCATCAAACCATGTATTTGATACCATTCCACCTATTCCGCTCCAGCCGTTACTACGAGCCCGTCCTCCCCAATTAAGGTGACACCAACCTCCTGTGATGGAAATTGCATGGCTGTGTGCTCAATTTTATAGAAATCATTGCATGCTTCATCCATGACCTGAAGGAGGGTGGTAACTGATTAAGTTTTTGGGAAAAGTGACTGTATTATTTTGTGTGTTGTAATTAGTCAACTCAACATGTGATTAGAGTTTTGAAGCAACTGCCTTTTTGATGATCTAGCTGTTTGTGGGTTATTATAGATGACGTCCCACATGACGTAGCACGTGCACAGAGTAGCCTTTTTGTCTTCTACCGAAACCAATACCAAACCAATCAGGTGGTTGTTTGATGTACTGAAGCTTCAGACGTCATTGAACGCTTGCTTCTGATAAAGTGATAAAGGCATCGGCACACTGCTTCCAAGTAAACTGCATAGCGATTTCGACGCTTTCCTCGAAGATCCGGTATCAAACATAACGTCACTACTTGCAGATAGGGTTGCAAAATGTTGGTAAATTTCCCAAGTTTTCCAGAAATACCAGTTGGAACATTCTTGGAAATGGGAGGGAATAAGCAGGAAATTGTTCAACCAGGATTTTTTGATAACGTGTTGATTCTGGAAAGGTTACCAGACTGTAGAACTCGCTTAGAGAAAACACTAGATCACTGCTACTCGCCTTTTCAAGATGCCTACAAGGCCCTCCCCCGCCCTCCATTCAGCAAATCAGATCACAACTCAATTTTGCTCCTCCCTTCCTATAGGCATTGTTTTGGCAGCTCTGCAGGGCTGCTCTTATCTCCATGCAGTCCCATACTCAGTTCTCCCCTCAGTCCTCTCCTCAGTCCCCTTCTCTCCTCAGCGATATTGGCCTCTCATTAGGACTGAGCCCCGGACACACGGAGGGAGCCAGGGAGGGCTGGGATAGGTTAGCAACAATAGGACTGATAGAAGCTCGGATGGCCACATTAGGAAGGAACATCCCTGTTGCTCAGAAGGGGAGGGTGGAAAGGAATATGTAGTGATCACACACTGACTGGAAGATATAGTGATCACACACTGGCAGGAAGATATAGTGATCACACACTGACTGGAAGATATAGTGATCACACACTGGCAGGAAGATGTAGTGATCACACACTGACTGGAAGATATAGTGATCACACACTGGCAGGAAGATGTAGTGATCACACACTGACTGGAAGTAATAGTGATCACACACTGACTGGAATATATAGTGATCACATACTGGCTGGAAGATATAGAGATCACCTACTGACTGGACGATATAGTGATCACACACTGGCAGGAAGATACAGTGATAACACACTCTCTGAAAGATATAGTGATCACACAATGATTCAAATATATAGTGATCACATACTGACTGGAGGATATACAGTAGTGATCACACATTGACTGGAATATATAGTGATCACACACTGAATGGAAGATATAGAGTGATCACATACAGACTGGAAGATATAGTGATCACACACTGGCAGGAAGATATAGTGATCACACACACACTGACTGAAAGATATAGTGATCACACACTGATTCAAATATATAGTGATCACATACTGACTGGAGGATATACAGTTGTGATCACACATTGACTGGAAGATATAGTGATCACACACTGAATGGAAGATATCGTGATCAAATACTGACTGGAAGATATAGTGATCGCACACTGACTGGAACATATAGTGATCACACACTGACTGGAATATATAGTGATGACATACTGGCTGGAAGATATAGTGATCACATACTGACTGGACGATATAGTGATCACATACTGGCTGGAAGATATAGTGATCACATACTGATTCAAAGACATAGCGATCAAATACTGACTGGAAGATATAGTGATCGCACACTGACTGGAAAATATAGTGATCACACACTGATTCAAAGATAATGTGATCACATACTGACTGGAAGATATAATGATTACACACTGACTGGACGATATAGTGATCACATACTGACTGGAAGGTATAGCGATCACACACTGACTGGAAGATAGAGTTGAAGTCGGAAGTTTACATACACCTTAACCAAATACAATTAAACTCGTTTTTTTTCACAATTCCTGACATTTAATACTAGTAAAAATTTGGTCAGTTAGGATCACCACTTTATTTTAAGAATGTGAAATGTCAGAATAATAGTAGAGAAAATGATTTATTTCAGCTTTTATTTATTTCATCACATTCCCATACACTCAATTAGTATTTGGTAGCATTGCCTTTAAATTGTTTAACTTGGGTAAAACATTTCGGGTAGCCTTCATCAAGCTTCCCACAATAAGTTGGGTGAATTTTGGCCCATTCCTCCTGACAGAGCTGGTGTAACTGAGTCAGGTTTGTAGGCCTACTTGCTCGCACATACTTTTTCAGTTCTGCCCACAAATGTTCTATAGGATTGAGGTCTGGGCTTTGTGATGGCCACTCCAAGGATTTTGTTGTCCTTAAGCCATTTTGGCACAACTTTGGAAGAATGCTTGGGGTCATTGTCCAATTGGAAGACCCATTTGCGACCAAGCTTTAACTTCCTGACTGATGTCTTGAGATGTTGCTTCAATATGTCCACATAATTTTCCTTCCTCATGATGCCATCTATTTTGTGAAGTGCACCAGTACCTCCTGCAGTAAAGCACCCCCACAGCATGATGCTGCCACCCCAGTGCTTCACGGTTGGGATGGTGTTCTTCGGCTTGCTAGCCGTCTCTCTTTTTCCTCCAAACATAACGAATGTCATTATGGGCAAACAGTTCTATTTTTGTTTCATCAGACCAGAGGACATTTCTCAAAAAAGTAAGATATCTGTCCCCATGTGCCATTGCAAACCATAGTCTAGCTTTTTTATGGCGGTTTTGGAGCAGTGGCTTCTTCCTTGCTGAGCGGCCTGTCTCTCCACTGGTACTGGCAAATTAGGAGACAGACAGGCAGATCCCACTATCTCTCCACTGGTACTGGCAAATTAGGAGACAGACAGACAGATCCCACTGTCTCTCCACTGGTTCTGGCAAATTAAGAGACAGACAGACTGATCCCACTGTCTCTCCTTTGGTGCTGGCAAATTAGGAGACAGACAGGCAGTTCCCAATATCTCTCCACTGGTACTGGTGAATTAGGAGACAGTTTGACAGATCCCACCGTCTCTCCACTGGTACAGGTGAATTAGGGGACAGACAGACAGATCACATGTCTCTCTACTGGTACTGGCACATTAGGAGACAAAGAGATCCCACCATCTCTCCACTGGTACTGGTAAATTAGGAGATTTTAAATAATAATATAATATGCCATTTAGCAGACGCTTTTATCCATAGCGACTTACAGTCATGCGTGCATAAATGTTTTGTGTATGGGTTGTCTCGGGGATCGAACCCACTACCTTGGCGTTACAAGCGCCGTGCTCTACCAGCTGAGCTACAGAGGACCACAAACAGATACCATAGTCTCTCAGCTTGTAATGGCAAATTAGGAGACAGACAGACAGATCCCACATTCTCTCCCCTGGTACTGGCAAATTAGGAGACAGACAGACAGTTCCCACTTTCTCTTCACTGGTATTTGCAAATTAGGAGACAGACAGACTGATCCAACTGTCTCTCCACTTGTAATGGCAAATGAGGAGACAGACAGACAGATCCCACATTCTCACCACTAGTACTGGCAAATTAGGAGACAGACAGTTCCCACTGTCTCTCCACTGGTATTTGAAAATTAAGAGACAGACAGACTGATCCCACTGTCTCTCCACTGGTACTGGCAAATTAGGAAACAGACGGACAGATCCCAATATCTCTCCACTGGTACTGGCAAATCAGGAGACAGGCAGACAGAGCCAGTTTCTCTCCACTGGTACTGGCGAATTAGGAGACAGACAGACATATCCCACTGTCTCTCCACTTGTACTGGCAAATTAGGAGACAGACAGGCAGATCCCACTGTCTCTCCACTGGTACTGTCAAATTAAGAGACAGACAGGCAGATCCCACTGTCTCTCCACTGGTACTGTCAAATTAAGAGACAGACAGGCAGATTCCACTATCTCTCCACTATTACTGGTCAATTAGGTGAGAGACAGATCCCACAGTCTTTCCACTGGTACTGGCAATTTAGGAGACAGACAGGCAGATCCCACCATCTCTCCATTGGCATTGACACATTAGGAGACAGACAGACAGATCCCACCGTCTCTTTACTGGTAATGGCACATTAGGACACAGACAGACAGACATATCCCACCATCTCTCCACTGGTACTTGCAATTTAGGACACAGACAGACAGATCCCACTCTCTCTCCACTGGTACTGGCAAATTAGGAGACAGACAGGCAGATCCCACTGTCTCTCCACTTGTACTGGCAAATTAGGAAACAGACAGGCAGATCCCACTGTCTCTCCACTGGTACTGTCAAATTAAGAGACAGACAGGCATATCCCACTATCTCTCCACTGGTACTGGTAAATTAGGTGAGAGACAGATCCCACAGTCTTTCCACTTGTACTGGCAATTTAGGAGACAGACAGGCAGATCCCACTGTCTCTCCACTTGTACTGGCAAATTAGGAGACAGAGAGGCAGATCCCACTGTCTCTCCACTGGTACTGTCAAATTAAGAGACAGACAAGCATATCCCACTATCTCTCCACTGGTACTGGTAAATTAGGTGAGAGACAGATCCCACAGTCTTTCCACTGGTACTGGCAATTTAGGAGACAGACAGGCATATCCCACTGTCTCTCCACTTGTACTGGCAAATTAGGAGACAGAGAGGCAGATCCCACTGTCTCTCCACTGGTAGTGGCACATTGGGACACAGACAGACAGACAGATACCACCATCTCTCCATTGGCATTGACACATTAGGAGACAGACAGACAATTCCCACCGTCTCTTTACTGGTAATGGCACATTAGGACACAGACAGACAGATATATCCCACCATCTCTCCACTGGTACTTGTAAATTAGGAGACAGACAGACAGATCCCACCGTCTTTCTACTGGTACTGGCACATTAGGAGACAAAGAGATCCCACCATCTCTCCACTGGTACTGGTAAATTAGGAGATATACAGACAGATACCATTGTCTCTCCGCTGGTTTTAGCAAATTAGGAGACAGAGAGGCAGATCCCACTGTCTCTCCACTGTTACTTGCAAATTAGGGCACAGAAAGACAGATCCCACTCTTTCTCCACTGGTACTGGCAAATAAGGAGACAGACAGACAGTTCCCATTGTCTCTCCACTGGTATTTGCAAATTAGGAGACAGACAGACTGATCCCACTGTCTCTCCACTTGTAATGGCAAAAAAGGAGACAGACAGACAGATCCCACTATATCTCCGCTTGTAATGGCAATTAGGAGAGAGACAGACATATACCACATTCTCTCCACTGGTACTGGCAAATTAGGAGAAAGACAGACAGTTCCCATTGTATTTCCACTGGTATTTGCAAATTAGGAGACAGACAGACTGATCCCACTGTCTCTTCACTGGTACTGGCAATTTAGGAGACAGACATGCAGATCCCAATATCTCTCCACTGGTACTGGCGAATTAGGACACAGACAGATCCCACTTTTACTCCACTGGTACTGGTTAATTAGGTGAGAGACAGATCCCACAGAGAGGCAGATCCCACTGTCTCTCCACTGGTACTTGCAAATTAGTACAAAGACAGACAGATCCCACTCTCTCCACTGGTGCTGGTTAATTAGGTGAGAGACAGATCCCACAGAGAGGCAGATCCCACTGTCTCTCCACTGGTACTTGCAAATTAGGACACAGACAGACAGATCCCACTCACTCTCCACTGGTACTGGCAAATTAGGAGACAGACAGACAGATCCCACTGTCTCTCCACGGGTACTGGCAAATTAGGAGATAGACAGACAGTTCCCACTGTCTCTCCACTGGTATTTGCAAATTAGGAGACAGACAGACTGATCCCACTGTCTCTCCACTTGTAATGGCAAAAAAGGAGACAGACAGACAGATCCCACTATCTCTCCACTGGTACTGGCAAATTAGGAGAAAGACAGACAGTTCCCACTGTATCTCCACTGGTATTTGCAAATTAGGAGACAGACAGACTGATCCCACTGTCTCTCCACTGGTACTGGCAAATTAGGAGACAGACAGACAGATCCCACTCAATCTCTATACTGGTTCTGGCACATTAGGAGACAAAGAGATCCCAATATCTCTCCACTGGTACTGCCAAATCAGGAGACAGGCAGACAGATCCCAGTTTCTCTCCACTGGTACTGGCAAATTAGGAAACAGACAGACGGACAGATCCCACTATCTGTCCACTGTTACTGGCAAATTAGGAGACAGAAAGACAGATCCCATTGTATCTCCACTGGTACTGGCGAATTAGGAGACAGACAGACATATCCCACTGTCTCTCCACTTGTACTGGCAAATTAGGAGACAGACAGGCAGATCCCACTATCTCTCCACAGGTACTGGTAAATTAGGTGAGAGACAGATCCCACATTCTTTCCAGTGGTACTGGCAAATTAGGAGAAAGACAGATATTCCCACTGTATCTCCACTGGTATTTGCAAACTAGGAGACAGACAGACTGATCCTACTGTCTCTCCACTGGTACTGGCAAATTAGGAGACAGACATGCAGATCCCAATATCTCTCCACTGGTACTGGCGAATTAGGAGACAGACAGATCCCACTTTTACTCCACTGGTACTGGTTAATTAGGTGAGAGACAGATCCCACTGTCTTTCCACTGGTACTGGCAAATTAGGAGAAAGACAGACAGATCCCACTCAATCTCTATACTGGTTCTGGCACATTAGGAGACAAAGAGATCCCAATATCTCTCCACTTGTACTGGCAAATTAGGAGACAGAGAGGCAGATCCCACTGTCTCTCCACTGGTACTGTCAAATTAAGAGACAGACAGGCAGATCCCACCATCTCTCCATTGGCATTGACACATTAGGAGACAGACAGACATATCCCACCGTCTCTTTACTGGTAATGGCACATTAGGACACAGACAGACAGACATATCCCACCATCTCTCCACTGGAACTTGCAAATTAGGACACAGACAGACAGTTCCCACTGTATCTCCACTGATATTTGCAAATTAGGAGACAGACAGACTGATCCCACTGTCTCTCCACTGGTACTGGCGAATTAGGAGACAGAAAGACTGATCCCATTGTCTCTCCACTGGTACTGGCGAATTAGGAGACAGACAGGCAGATCCCACTATCTCTCCACTGGTACTGGTAAATTAGGTGAGAGACAGATTCCACAGTCTTTCCACTGGTACTGGCAATTTAGGAGACAGGCAGATCCCGCTGTCTCTCCACTTGTACTGGCAAATTAGTAGACGGAGAGGCAGATCCCAATGTCTCTCCACTGGTACTGTCAAATTAAGAGACAGACAGGCATATCCCACTATCTCTCCACTGGTACTGGTAAATTAGGTGAGAGACAGATCCCACAGTCTTTCCACTGGTACTGGCAATTTAGGAGACAGACAGGCAGATCCCACTGTCTCTCCACTTGTACTGGCAAATTAGGAGACAGATAGGCAGATCCCACTGTCTCTCCACTGGTAGTGGCACATTAAGACACAGACAGACAGACAGACAGATACCACCATCTCTCCATTGGCATTGACACATTAGGAGACAGACAGACATTTCCCACCGTCTCTTTACTGGTAATGGCACATTAGGACACAGACAGACAGACATATCCCAACATCTCTCCACTGGTACTTGTAAATTAGGAGACAGACAGACAGATCCCACCATCTCTCCACTGGTACTGGTAAATTAGGAGATATACAGACAGATACCATTGTCTCTCCGCTGGTTTTAGCAAATTAGGAGACAGAGAGGCAGATCCCACTGTCTCTCCACTGGTACTTGCAAATTAGGACACAGAAAGACAGATCCCACTCTTTCTCCACTGGTACTGGCAAATAAGGAGACAGACAGACAGTTCCCAATGTCTCTCCACTGGTATTTGCAAATTAGGAGACAGACAGACTGATCCCACTATCTCTCCACTTGTAATGGCAAATTAGGAGACAGACAGACATATACCACATTCTCTCCACTGGTACTGGCAAATTAGGAGAAAGACAGACAGTTCCCACTGTATTTCCACTGGTATTTGCAAATTAGGAGACAGATTGACTGATCCCACTGTCTCTTCACTGGTACTGGCAAATTAGGAGACAGACATGCAAATCCCAATATCTCTCCACTGGTACTGGCAAATTAGGACACAGACAGATCCCACTTTTACTCCACTGGTACTGGTTAATTAGGTGAGAGACAGATCCCACAGAGAGGCAGATCCCACCGTCTCTCCACTGGTACTTGCAAATTAGGACAAAGACAGACAGATCCCACTCTCTTCACTGGTGCTGGTTAATTAGGTGAGAAACAGATCCCACAGAGAGGCAGATCCCACTGTCTCTCCACTGGTACTGGTAAATTAGGAGATATACAGACAGATACCATTGTCTCTCCGCTGGTTTTAGCAAATTAGGAGACAGAGAGGCAGATCCCACTGTCTCTCCACTGGTACTTGCAAATTAGGACACAGAAAGACAGATCCCACTCTTTCTCCACTGGTACTGGCAAATAAGGAGACAGACAGACAGTTCCCAATGTCTCTCCACTGGTATTTGCAAATTAGGAGACAGACAGACTGATCCCACTGTCTCTCCACTTGTAATGGCAAAAAAGGAGGCAGACAGACAGATCCCACTATCTCTCCACTTGTAATGGCAAATTAGGAGACAGACAGACATATACCACATTCTCTCCACTGGTACTGGCAAATTAGGAGAAAGACAGACAGTTCCCACTGTATTTCCACTGGTATTTGCAAATTAGGAGACAGACAGACTGATCCCACTGTCTCTTCACTGGTACTGGCAAATTAGGAGACAGACATGCAGATCCCAATATCTCTCCACTGGTACTGGCAAATTAGGACACAGACAGATCCCACTTTTACTCCACTGGTACTGGTTAATTAGGTGGGAGACAGATCCCACAGAGAGGCAGATCCCACCGTCTCTCCACTGGTACTTGCAAATTAGGACAAAGACAGACAGATCCCACTCTCTTCACTGGTGCTGGTTAATTAGGTGAGAAACAGATCCCACAGAGAGGCAGATCCCACTGTCTCTCCACTGGTACTGGCAAATTGGGAGAAAGACAGACAGTTCCCACTGTATCTCCACTGGTATTTGCAAATTAGGAGACAGACAGACTGATCCCACTGTCTCTCCACTGGTACTGGCAAATTAGGAGACAGACATGCAGATCCCAATATCTCTCCACTGGTACTGGCGAATTAGGAGATAGACAGATCCCACTTTTACTCCACTGGTACTGGTTAATTAGGTGTGAGACAGATCCCACAGTCTTTCCACTGGTACTGGCAAATTAGGAGACGGACAGACAGATCCCACTCAATCTCTATACTGGTTCTGGCACATTAGGAGACAAAGAGATCCCAATTTCTCTCCACTTGTACTGGCAAATTAGGAGACAGAGAGGCAGATCCCACTGTCTCTCCACTGGTACTGTCAAATTAAGAGACAGACAGGCAGATCCCACCATCTCTCCATTGGCATTGACACATTAGGAGACAGACAGACATATCCCACCGTCTCTTTACTGGTAATGGCACATTAGGACACAGACAGACAGACATATCCCACCATCTCTCCACTGGAACTTGCAAATTAGGACACATACAGACAGATCCCACTCTCTCTCCACTGGTACTGGCAAATTAGGAGACAGATAGACAGTTCCCACTGTCTCTCCACTGGTATTTGCAAATTAGGAGACAGACAGACTGATCCCACTGTCTTTCCACTTGTAATGGCAAAAAAGGAGACAGACAGACAGATCCCACTATCTCTCCACTGGTACTGGCAAATTAGGAGAAAGACAGACAGTTCCCACTGTATCTCCACTGATATTTGCAAATTAGGAGACAGACAGACTGATCCCACTGTCTCTCCACTGGTACTGGCAAATTAGGAGACAGACAGATCCCACTTTTACTCCACTGGTACTGGTTAATTAGGTGAGAGACAGATCCCACAGTCTTTCCACTGGTACTGGCAAATTAGGAGACAGACAGAGAGATCCCACTCAATCTCTATACTGGTTCTGGCACATTAGGAGACAAAGAGATCCCAATATCTCTCCACTGGTACTGGCAAATTAGGAGACAGACAGACGGACAGATCCCTCTATCTGTCCACTGTTACTGGCACATTAGGAGACAGAAAGACAGATCCCATTATCTCTCCACTGGTACTGGTAAATTAGGTGAGAGACAGATTCCACAGTCTTTCCACTGGTACTGGCAATTTAGGAGACATGCAGATCCCACTGTCTCTCCACTTGTACTGGCAAATTAGTAGACAGAGAGGCAGATCCCAATGTCTCTCCACTGGTACTGTCAAATTAAGAGACAGACAGGCATATCCCACTATCTCTCCACTGGTACTGGTAAATTAGGTGAGAGACAGATCCCACAGTCTTTCCACTGGTACTGGCAATTTAGGAGACAGACAGGCAGATCCCACTGTCTCTCCACTGGTAGTGGCACATTAAGACACAGACAGACAGACAGATACCACCATCTCTCCATTGGCATTGACACATTAGGAGACAGACAGACATTTCCCACCGTCTCTTTACTGGTAATGGCACATTAGGACACAGACAGACAGACATATCCCACCATCTCTCCACTGGTACTTGTAAATTAGGAGACAGACAGACAGATCCCACCATCTCTCCACAGGTACTGGTAAATTAGGTGAGAGACAGATCCCACATTCTTTCCAGTGGTACTGGCAATTTATGAGACAGACAGGCAGATCCCACTGTCTCTCCACTTGTACTGGCAAATTAGTAGACAGAGAGATAGATCCGACTGTCTCTCCACTGGTACTGGCAAATTAGGAGAAAGACAGACAGTTCCCACTGTATCTCCACTGATATTTGCAAATTAGGAGACAGACAGACTGATCCCACTGTCTCTCCACTGGTACTGGCAAATTAGGAGACAGACATGCAGATCCCAATATCTCTCCACTGGTACTGGTTAATTAGGAGACAGACAGATCCCACTTTTACTCCACTGGTACTGGTTAATTAGGTGAGAGACAGATCCCACAGTCTTTCCACTGGTACTGGCAAATTAGGAGACAGACAGACAGATCCCACTCAATCTCTATACTGGTTCTGGCACATTAGGAGACAAAGAGATCCCAATATCTCTCCACTGGTACTGGCAAATTAGGAGACAGACAGACGGACAGATCCCTCTATCTGTCCACTGTTACTGGCACATTAGGAGACAGAAAGACAGATCCCATTATCTCTCCACTGGTACTGGTAAATTAGGTGAGAGACAGATTCCACAGTCTTTCCACTGGTACTGGCAATTTAGGAGACATGCAGATCCCACTGTCTCTCCACTTGTACTGGCAAATTAGTAGACAGAGGCAGATCCCAATGTCTCTCCACTGATACTGTCAAATTAAGAGACATACAGGCATATCCCACTATCTCTCCACTGGTACTGGTAAATTAGGTGAGAGACAGATCCCACAGTCTTTCCACTGGCACTGGCAATTTAGGAGACAGACAGGCAGATCCCACTGTCTCTCCACTGGTAGTGGCACATTAAGACACAGACAGACAGACAGATACCACCATCTCTCCATTGGCATTGACACATTAGGAGACAGACAGACATTTCCCACCGTCTCTTTACTGGTAATGGCACATTAGGACACAGACAGACAGACATATCCCACCATCTCTCCACTGGTACTTGTAAATTAGGAGACAGACAGACAGATCCCACCATCTCTCCACAGGTACTGGTAAATTAGGTGAGAGACAGATCCCACATTCTTTCCAGTGGTACTGGCAATTTATGAGACAGACAGGCAGATCCCACTGTCTCTCCACTTGTACTGGCAAATTAGTAGACAGAGAGATAGATCCGACTGTCTCTCCACTGGTACTGTCAAATTAAGAGACAGACATGCAGATCCCAATATCTCTCCACTGGTACTGGCGAATTAGGACACAGACAGATCCCACTTTTACTCCACTGGTACTGGTTAATTAGGTGAGAGACAGATCCCACAGAGAGGCAGATCCCACTGTCTCTCCACTGGTACTTGCAAATTAGGACAAAGACAGACAGATCCCACTATCTTCACTGGTGCTGGTTAATTAGGTGAGAGACAGATCCCACAGAGAGGCAGATCCCACTGTCTCTCCACTGGTACTGGCAAATTAGGAGAAAGACAGAGAGTTCCCACTGTATCTCCACTGGTATTTGCAAATTAGGAGACAGACAGACTGATCCCACTGTCTCTCCACTGGTACTGGCAAATTAGGAGACAGACATGCAGATCCCAATATCTCTCCACTGGTACTGGCGAATTAGGACACAGACAGATCCCACTTTTACTCCACTGGTACTGGTTAATTAGGTGAGAGACAGATCCCACAGTCTTTCCACTGGTACTGGCAAATTAGGAGACAGACAGACAGATCCCACTCTCTTCACTGGTGCTGGTTAATTAGGTGAGAAACAGATCCCACAGAGAGGCAGATCCCACTGTCTCTCCACTGGTACTGGTAAATTAGGAGATATACAGACAGATACCATTGTCTCTCCGCTGGTTTTAGCAAATTAGGAGACAGAGAGGCAGATCCCACTGTCTCTCCACTGGTACTTGCAAATTAGGACACAGAAAGACAGATCCCACTCTTTCTCCACTGGTACTGGCAAATAAGGAGACAGACAGACAGTTCCCAATGTCTCTCCACTGGTATTTGCAAATTAGGAGACAGACAGACTGATCCCACTGTCTCTCCACTTGTAATGGCAAAAAAGGAGGCAGACAGACAGATCCCACTATCTCTCCACTTGTAATGGCAAATTAGGAGACAGACAGACATATACCACATTCTCTCCACTGGTACTGGCAAATTAGGAGAAAGACAGACAGTTCCCACTGTATTTCCACTGGTATTTGCAAATTAGGAGACAGACAGACTGATCCCACTGTCTCTTCACTGGTACTGGCAAATTAGGAGACAGACATGCAGATCCCAATATCTCTCCACTGGTACTGGCAAATTAGGACACAGACAGATCCCACTTTTACTCCACTGGTACTGGTTAATTAGGTGGGAGACAGATCCCACAGAGAGGCAGATCCCACCGTCTCTCCACTGGTACTTGCAAATTAGGACAAAGACAGACAGATCCCACTCTCTTCACTGGTGCTGGTTAATTAGGTGAGAAACAGATCCCACAGAGAGGCAGATCCCACTGTCTCTCCACTGGTACTGGCAAATTGGGAGAAAGACAGACAGTTCCCACTGTATCTCCACTGGTATTTGCAAATTAGGAGACAGACAGACTGATCCCACTGTCTCTCCACTGGTACTGGCAAATTAGGAGACAGACATGCAGATCCCAATATCTCTCCACTGGTACTGGCGAATTAGGAGATAGACAGATCCCACTTTTACTCCACTGGTACTGGTTAATTAGGTGTGAGACAGATCCCACAGTCTTTCCACTGGTACTGGCAAATTAGGAGACGGACAGACAGATCCCACTCAATCTCTATACTGGTTCTGGCACATTAGGAGACAAAGAGATCCCAATTTCTCTCCACTTGTACTGGCAAATTAGGAGACAGAGAGGCAGATCCCACTGTCTCTCCACTGGTACTGTCAAATTAAGAGACAGACAGGCAGATCCCACCATCTCTCCATTGGCATTGACACATTAGGAGACAGACAGACATATCCCACCGTCTCTTTACTGGTAATGGCACATTAGGACACAGACAGACAGACATATCCCACCATCTCTCCACTGGAACTTGCAAATTAGGACACATACAGACAGATCCCACTCTCTCTCCACTGGTACTGGCAAATTAGGAGACAGATAGACAGTTCCCACTGTCTCTCCACTGGTATTTGCAAATTAGGAGACAGACAGACTGATCCCACTGTCTTTCCACTTGTAATGGCAAAAAAGGAGACAGACAGACAGATCCCACTATCTCTCCACTGGTACTGGCAAATTAGGAGAAAGACAGACAGTTCCCACTGTATCTCCACTGATATTTGCAAATTAGGAGACAGACAGACTGATCCCACTGTCTCTCCACTGGTACTGGCAAATTAGGAGACAGACAGATCCCACTTTTACTCCACTGGTACTGGTTAATTAGGTGAGAGACAGATCCCACAGTCTTTCCACTGGTACTGGCAAATTAGGAGACAGACAGAGAGATCCCACTCAATCTCTATACTGGTTCTGGCACATTAGGAGACAAAGAGATCCCAATATCTCTCCACTGGTACTGGCAAATTAGGAGACAGACAGACGGACAGATCCCTCTATCTGTCCACTGTTACTGGCACATTAGGAGACAGAAAGACAGATCCCATTATCTCTCCACTGGTACTGGTAAATTAGGTGAGAGACAGATTCCACAGTCTTTCCACTGGTACTGGCAATTTAGGAGACATGCAGATCCCACTGTCTCTCCACTTGTACTGGCAAATTAGTAGACAGAGAGGCAGATCCCAATGTCTCTCCACTGGTACTGTCAAATTAAGAGACAGACAGGCATATCCCACTATCTCTCCACTGGTACTGGTAAATTAGGTGAGAGACAGATCCCACAGTCTTTCCACTGGTACTGGCAATTTAGGAGACAGACAGGCAGATCCCACTGTCTCTCCACTGGTAGTGGCACATTAAGACACAGACAGACAGACAGATACCACCATCTCTCCATTGGCATTGACACATTAGGAGACAGACAGACATTTCCCACCGTCTCTTTACTGGTAATGGCACATTAGGACACAGACAGACAGACATATCCCACCATCTCTCCACTGGTACTTGTAAATTAGGAGACAGACAGACAGATCCCACCATCTCTCCACAGGTACTGGTAAATTAGGTGAGAGACAGATCCCACATTCTTTCCAGTGGTACTGGCAATTTATGAGACAGACAGGCAGATCCCACTGTCTCTCCACTTGTACTGGCAAATTAGTAGACAGAGAGATAGATCCGACTGTCTCTCCACTGGTACTGGCAAATTAGGAGAAAGACAGACAGTTCCCACTGTATCTCCACTGATATTTGCAAATTAGGAGACAGACAGACTGATCCCACTGTCTCTCCACTGGTACTGGCAAATTAGGAGACAGACATGCAGATCCCAATATCTCTCCACTGGTACTGGTTAATTAGGAGACAGACAGATCCCACTTTTACTCCACTGGTACTGGTTAATTAGGTGAGAGACAGATCCCACAGTCTTTCCACTGGTACTGGCAAATTAGGAGACAGACAGACAGATCCCACTCAATCTCTATACTGGTTCTGGCACATTAGGAGACAAAGAGATCCCAATATCTCTCCACTGGTACTGGCAAATTAGGAGACAGACAGACGGACAGATCCCTCTATCTGTCCACTGTTACTGGCACATTAGGAGACAGAAAGACAGATCCCATTATCTCTCCACTGGTACTGGTAAATTAGGTGAGAGACAGATTCCACAGTCTTTCCACTGGTACTGGCAATTTAGGAGACATGCAGATCCCACTGTCTCTCCACTTGTACTGGCAAATTAGTAGACAGAGGCAGATCCCAATGTCTCTCCACTGATACTGTCAAATTAAGAGACATACAGGCATATCCCACTATCTCTCCACTGGTACTGGTAAATTAGGTGAGAGACAGATCCCACAGTCTTTCCACTGGCACTGGCAATTTAGGAGACAGACAGGCAGATCCCACTGTCTCTCCACTGGTAGTGGCACATTAAGACACAGACAGACAGACAGATACCACCATCTCTCCATTGGCATTGACACATTAGGAGACAGACAGACATTTCCCACCGTCTCTTTACTGGTAATGGCACATTAGGACACAGACAGACAGACATATCCCACCATCTCTCCACTGGTACTTGTAAATTAGGAGACAGACAGACAGATCCCACCATCTCTCCACAGGTACTGGTAAATTAGGTGAGAGACAGATCCCACATTCTTTCCAGTGGTACTGGCAATTTATGAGACAGACAGGCAGATCCCACTGTCTCTCCACTTGTACTGGCAAATTAGTAGACAGAGAGATAGATCCGACTGTCTCTCCACTGGTACTGTCAAATTAAGAGACAGACATGCAGATCCCAATATCTCTCCACTGGTACTGGCGAATTAGGACACAGACAGATCCCACTTTTACTCCACTGGTACTGGTTAATTAGGTGAGAGACAGATCCCACAGAGAGGCAGATCCCACTGTCTCTCCACTGGTACTTGCAAATTAGGACAAAGACAGACAGATCCCACTATCTTCACTGGTGCTGGTTAATTAGGTGAGAGACAGATCCCACAGAGAGGCAGATCCCACTGTCTCTCCACTGGTACTGGCAAATTAGGAGAAAGACAGAGAGTTCCCACTGTATCTCCACTGGTATTTGCAAATTAGGAGACAGACAGACTGATCCCACTGTCTCTCCACTGGTACTGGCAAATTAGGAGACAGACATGCAGATCCCAATATCTCTCCACTGGTACTGGCGAATTAGGACACAGACAGATCCCACTTTTACTCCACTGGTACTGGTTAATTAGGTGAGAGACAGATCCCACAGTCTTTCCACTGGTACTGGCAAATTAGGAGACAGACAGACAGATCCCACTCAATTTTCAATTTTATTTTATATAGCCCTTCTTACATCAGCTAATATCTCGAAGTGCTGTACAGAAACCCAGCCTAAAACCCCAAACAGCTAGTAATGCAGGTGTAGAAGCACGGTGGCTAGGAAAAACTCCCTAGAAAGGCAAAACCTAGGAAGAAACCTAGAGAGGAACCAGGCTATGAGGGGTGGCCAGTCCTCTTCTGGCTGTGCCGGGTGGAGATTATAACAGAACCATGCCAAGATGTTCAAAAATGTTCATAAGTGACAAGCATGGTCAAATAATAATCAGGAATAAATCTCAGTTGGCTTTTCATAGCCGATCATTAGAGTTTAAAACAGCAGGTCTGGGACAGGTAGGGGTTCCATAACCGCAGGCAGAACAGTTTAAACTGGAATAGCAGCAAGGCCAGGCGGACTGGGGATAGCAAGGAGTCACCACGGCCGGTAGTCCCGACGTATGGTCCTAGGGCTCAGGTCTCTCAGTTGGCTTTTCATAGCCGATCATTTAGAGTTGAAAACAGCAGGTCTGGGACAGGTAGGGGTTTCGTAGCCGCAGGCAGAACAGTTGAAACTGGAATAGCAGCAAGGCCAGGCGGACTGGGGGCAGCAGGGTGTCATCATGCCCGGTAGTCCTGACGTATGGTCCTAGGGCTCAGGTTCTCAGAGAGAAAGAGAGAACGAGAGAATTAGAGAGAGCATACTTAAATTCACACAGGACACTGGATAAGACAGGAGAAGTACTCCAGGTATAACCAACTAACCCCAGCCCCCCGACACATAAACTACTGCAGCATAAATACTGGAGGCTGAGACAGGAGCGGTCCGGAGACACTGTGGCCCCATCCGAAGAAACCCCCGGACAGGGCCAAACAGGAAGGATATAACCCCACCCACTCCGCCAAAGCACAGCCCCCGCACCACTAGAGGGATATCCCCAACCACCAACTTACAATCCTGAGACAAGGCCGAGTATAGCCCACAGAGGTCTCCACCACAGCACAAACCAAGGGGGGGGGGGGCGCCAACCCAGACAGGAAGATCACGTCAGTAACTCAACCCACTCAAGTGACGCACCCCTCCCAGGGACGGCATGAAAGAGCACCAGCAGGCCAGTGACTCAGCCCCTGCAACAGGGTTAGAGGCAGAGAACCCCAGTGGAGAGGGGAACCGGCCCGGCAGAGACAGCAAGGGCTGTTCGTTGCTCCAGCCTTTCCGTTCACCTTCACCTTCACCTCAATCTCTACACTGGTTCTTGCACATTAGGAGACAAAGAGATCCCAATATTTCTCCACTGGTACTTGCAAATCAGGAGACAGGCAGACAGAGCCCAGTTTCTCTCCACTGGTACTGGCAAATTAGGAGACAGAAAGACAGATCCCATTGTCTCTCCACTGGTACTGGCGAATTAGGAGACAGACAGACATATCCCACTGTCTCTCCACTTGTACTGGCAAATTAGGTGAGAGACAGATTCCACAGTCTTTCCACTGGTACTGGCAAATTAGTAGACAGAGAGGCAGATCCCACTGTCTCTCCACTTGTACTGGCAATTTAGGAGACAGGCAGATCCCACTCTCTCTCCACTTGTACTGGCAAATTAGTAGACAGAGAGGCAGATCCCACTGTCTCTCCACTGGTACTGTCAAATTAAGAGACAGACAGGCATATCCCACTATCTCTCCACTGGTACTGGTAAATTAGGTGAGAGACAGATCCCACAGTCTTTCCACGGGTACTGGCAATTTAGAAGACAGGCAGATCCCTCTGTCTCTCCACTTGTACTGGCAAATTAGTAGACAGAGAGGCACATCCCACTGTCTCTCCACTGGTACTGTCATATTAAGAGACAGACAGGCATATCCCACTATCTCTCCACTGGTACTGGTAAATTAGGTGAGAGACAGATCCCACAGTCTTTCCACTGGTACTGGCAATTTAGGAGACAGACAGGCAGATCCCACTGTCTCTCCACTTGTACTGGCAAATTAGGAGACAGAGAGGCAGATCCCACTGTCTCTCCACTGGTAGTGGCACATTAGGACACAGACAGACAGACAGATACCACCATCTCTCCATTGGCATTGACACATTAGGAGACAGACAGACAGATCCCACCGTCTCTTTACTGGTAATGGCACATTAGGACACAGACAGACAGACATATCCCACCACCTCTCCACTGGTACTTGTAAATTAGGAGACAGACAGACAGATCCCACAATCTTTCTACTGGTACTGGCACATTAGGAGACAAAGAGATCCCACCATCTCTCCACTGGTACTGGTAAATTAGGAGATATACAGACAGATACCATTGTCTCTCCGCTGGTTTTAGCAAATTAGGAGACAGAGAGGCAGATCCCACTGTCTCTCCACTGGTACTTGCAAATTAGGACACAGAAAGACAGATCCCACTCTCTCTCCACTGGTACTGGCAAATAAGGAGACAGACAGTTCCCACTGTCTCTCCACTGGTATTTGCAAATTAGGAGACAGACAGACTGATCCCACTGTCTCTCCACTTGTAATGGCAAAAAAGGAGACAGACAGACAGATCCCACTATCTCTCCACTTGTAATGGCAAATTAGGAGACAGACAGACATATACCACATTCTCTCCACTGGTACTGGCAAATTAGGAGAAAGACAGACAGTTCCCACTGTATCTCCACTGGTTTTTGCAAATTAGGAGACAGACAGACTGATCCCACTGTCTCTTCACTGGTACTGGCAAATTAGGAGACAGACATGCAGATCCCAATATCTCTCCACTGGTACTGGCGAATTAGGACACAGACAGATCCCACTTTTACTCCACTGGTACTGGTTAATTAGGTGAGAGAAAGATCCCACAGAGAGGCAGATCCCACTGTCTCTCCACTGGTACTTGCAAATTAAGACAAAGACAGACAGATCCCACTCACTCCACTGGTGCTGGTTAATTAGGACACAGACAGACAGATCCCACTCTCTCCCACTTTTACTCCACTGGTACTGGTTAATTAGGGGAGAGACAGATCCCACAGAGAGGCAGATCCCACTGTCTCTCCACTGGTACTTGCAAATTAGGACACAGACAGACAGATCCCACTCTCTCTCCACTGGTACTAAAAATTAGGAGACAGATGGACAGATCCCACTGTCTCTCCACTGGTACTGGCAAATTAGGAGATAGACAGACAGTTCCCACTGTCTCTCCACTGGTATTCGCAAATTAGGAGACAGACAGACTGATCCCACTGTCTCTCCACTGGTACTGGCAAATTAGGAGACAGAAATGCAGATCCCAATATCTCTCCACTGGTACAGGCGAATTAGGGGACAGACAGACAGATCCCACTGTCTCTCCACTGGTACTGGTGAATTAGGAGACAGAAAGACAGATCCCATCGTCTCTCCACTGGTACTGGCAAATTTGGAGACAGACAGATCCCACTTTTACTCCACTGGTAATTGTTAATTAGGTGAGAGACAGATCCCACAGTCTTTCCACTGGCACTGGCAAATTAGGAGACAGACAGGCAGTTCCCGGTATTTGCAAATTAGGGGACAGACAGACTGATCCCACTGTCTCTCGACTTGTAATGGCAAATTAGGAGACAGACAGACAGATCCCACTGTCTCTCCACTTGTAATTGCAAATTATGAGACAGACAGGCAGATCCCACTATCTCTCCACTGGTACTGGCATATTAGGAGACAGAAAGATCCCACTGTCTCTCCTTTGGTGCTGGCAAATTAGGAGACAGACAGGCAGATCCCAATATCTCTCCACTGGTACTGGAGAATTAGGAGACAGACATGCAGATCCCAATATCTCTCCACTGGTACTGGCGAATTAGGAGACAGACAGATCCCACTTTTACTCCACTGGTACTGGTTAAGTAGGTGAGAGACAGATCCCACAGAGAGGCAGATCCCACTGTCTCTCCACTGGTACTTGCAAATTAGGACACAGACAGACAGATCCCACTCTCTCTCCACTGGTAATGGCAAATTAGTAGACAGACAGACAGATCCCACATTCTCTCCACTGGTGCTGGCAAATTAGGAGATAGACAGACAGTTCCCACTGTCTCTCCACTGGTATTTGCAAATTAGGAGACAGACAGACTGATCCCACTGTCTCTCCAATAGTACTGACGAATTAGGAGACAGGCAGACAGATCCCACTGTCTCTCCCCTGGTACTGGCAAATTAGTGGACAGACAGACAGATGCCACCATCTCTCTACTGTTACTGGCAAATTAGGTGACAGACAGACTGATCCAACTATCTCTCCAATGGTACTGGCGAATAAGGAGAAAGACAGACAGATACCACTGTCGTTCCACTGTTAGTGGTGAATTAGGAGACAGACAGACAGATCCCACTGTCTCTCCAATAGTACTGACGAATTAGGAGACAGGCAGACAGATCCCACTGTCTCTCGCCTGGTACTGGCGAATTAGGAGACAGACAACAGATCCAGTGTCTCAGCAAACTAGTAGACAGACAGACAGATACCACCGTCTCTCCGCTGTTACTGGCAAATTAGGAGACAGACAGACAGATACCACTATCTCTCCACTGGTACAGGCGAATTAGGAGACAGACAGACAGATCCCACTGTCTCTCCAATAGTACTGACATATTAGGAGACAGGCAGACAGATCCCACTGTCTCTCCACTGGTAATGGAACATTAGAGACAGACAGACAGATACCACTATCTCTCCACTGGTACTAGCACATTAGGACACAGACAGACAGATAACACTGTCTCTCCACTGGTACTGACGAATTAGGAGACAGGCAGACAGATCCCACTGTCTCTCCCCTGGTACTGGCGAATTAGGAGACAGACAGACAGATCCAGTGTCTCTCCACTGGTATTGATGAGTTAGGAGACAGAGAGATCCCTACGTCTCTCCACTGGTACTGGCAAATTAGGAGACAGACAGACAGATCCCACTGTCTCTCCACTGGTACTGGCGAATTAAGAGACAGATATACAGATCCCACTGTCTCTCCACTGGTACTGGCGAATTAGGAGACAGACAGACAGATCCCACTGTTCACCAATTGTATTGACATATTAGGAGACATGCAGACCAATCCCACTGTCTCTCCACTGGTAATGGAACATTAGGAGACAGACAGACAGATACCACTATCTCTCCACTTGTACTAGCACATTAGGACACAGACAGACAGATCACACTGTCTATCCACTGGTACTGGTGCATTAGGAGACAGACAGGCAGATACCACTGTCTCTCCACAATACTGGCAAATTAGGAGACAGACAGATCCTACTGTTTCTCCACGGGTACAGGCAAATTAGGAGACAGACAGACAGATCCCACTGTCTCTCCAATAGTACTGACAAATTAGGAGACAGGCAGACAGATTCCACTGTCTCGCCACTGGTACTGGCGAATTAGGAGACAGACAGACAAATACCACCATCTCTCCATTGGCACTGGCACATTAGGAGACAGACAGACAGATCCCACCGTCTTTCCACTGGTAATGGCACATTACGACACAGACAGACAGACAGACAGACAGACAGATCCCACAGTCACTCCACTGGTTCTGGCGAATTAGGAGATATACAAACAGATCCCACTGTTTCTCCACTGGTACTGGCAAATTAGGAGACACACTTACAGATCCCACTGTCTCTCCAATAGTACTGACAAAATAGGAGAAAGGCAGACAGATTCCACTGTCTCTCTGCTGGTACTGGCGAATTAGGAGACAGACAGATCCAGTGTCTCTCCACTGGTAATGGCGAATTAGGAGACAGACAGACATATCCCAATATCTCTCCACTGGTACTGGCAAATTAGGAGACAGACAGATCCCACTGACTCTCCACTGGTACTGGCAAATTAGGAGACAGACAGCATGATCCCACTCTCTCTCCACTGGTACTGGCATATTAGGAGACAGACAGACATATACCACCAACTCTCCATTGGCACAGGCACATTAGGAGACATACAGGCAGATCCCACCGTCTCTCCACTGGTTCTGGCAAATTAGGAGACAGACAGACAGAACCCACTGTCTCTCCACTGGTTCTGGAGAATTAGGAGACAGACAGGCAGATCCCACTGTCTCTCCACTGGTACTGCACATTAGGAGACAGACATTCAGATCCCGCTATCTCTCCACTGGTACTGGCAAACTAGGAGACAGACACACAGATCCAGTGTATCTCCACTGGTACTGGCGAATTAGGAGACAGACAAACAGACAGATCCCATTGTCTCTCCAACTGTACTGGCATATTAGGGGACAGACAGGTAGATAACACAGTCCCTCCAATGGCAGAGAGATTTAGAGATGTCGATACAAGTGTTTATTGTGGCAGAGATAAGTAGAGGTCTCCATACGAGTGTTAAATATAGAAGAGATAAGTAGAGGTGTCCATACAAGTGTTTAATGAGGCAGAGAGGAGTAGAGGGTTCCAACAAGTGTTTAATTTGACAGAGAGAAGTAGAGTTGCCCATACAAGTGTTTAATGAGGAAGAGAGAAGTAGAGATGTCCATACAAGTCTTTAATGTGGCAGAGAGAATTAGAGGGCTCCATACGCGTGTTTAATGTGGCTTAGAGGAGTAGAGTGTCCATACGAGTGTTTAATTTGGCAGAGAGAAGTAGAGGTGTCCATACGAGTGTTTAATGTGGCTTAGAGAAGTAGAGGGTCCATACAAGTGTTTAATTTGGTAGAGAGAAGTAGAGGTGTCCATGCGAGTGTTTAATGTGGCAGAGAGAAGTAGAGGTGTCCATAGGAGTGTTTAATGTGGCAGAGAGAAGAAGAATGTTCCATACAAGTGTTTAATGTGGCAGAGAGAAGTAGAAGGCTCCATACAAGTGTTTAATGTGGCAGAGAGAAGTAGAAGGCTCCATACAAGTGTTTAATGTGGCAGAGAGAAGTAGAGGGGTCCATGTGAGTGTTTAATGTGGCAGAGAGAAGTAGAAGGCTCCATACAAGTGTTTAATGTGGCAGAGAGAAGTAGAGGGGTCCATACGAGTGTTTAATGTGGCAGAGAGAAGTAGAAGGCTCCATATGAGTGTTTAATGTGTCAGATAGAAGTAGAAGGCTCCATACGAGTGTTTAATGTTGCAGAGAGAAGTAGAAGGCTCCATACGAGTGTTTAATGTTGCAGAGAGTAGTAGTGTTGTCCATACGATTCTTTAATGTTTCAGAGAGAAGTAATGGGTCCATACGAGTGTTTAATGTGGCAGGGAGATGTAAAGGGGTCCATACCAGTGTTTATGAGGCAGAGAGTAGTAGAGGTGTCCATAGGAGCGTTTAATATCGCAGAGAGAAGTAGAAGGGTCCATACGAGTGTTTAATGTGGCAGAGAGAAGTAGAGGGGTCCATCCGAGTGTTTAATGTGGCAGAGAGAAATAGAGGTGTCCATGTGAGTGTTTAATATGGCATCGACAAGTAGAGGGCTCCATACGGGTGTTTAATGTGGCAGAGAGAATTAGAAGGGTCCATACGATTGTTTAATGTGGCAGTGACAAGTAGAAGGCTCCATACGAGTGTTTAATGTGGCAGAGAGATGTAGAAGGCTCCATACAAGTGTTTTATGTGGCAGAGAGAAGTAGAGGGGTCCATACGACTGTTTATTTCATCTCCATATCAGAGCATTAGACTTGTTTAGTGCATCTCCATATCACAGCATTAGACTTGTTTAGTGGATCTCCATATCAGAGCATTAGACTTGATTAGTGGATCTCCATATCAGAGCATTAGACTGATTTAGTGCATCTCCATATCAGAGCAATAGACTTGTTTAGTGCATCTCCATATCAGAGCAATAGACTTGTTTAGTGCATCCTAACACACCAAGACAGTTGTGAAGAGGGCACGACAAAGCCTATTCCCCCTCAGGAGACTGAAAAGATTAGGCATGGGTCCTCAGATCCTCAAAATGTTCTACAGCTGCACCATAGAGAGCATCCTGACTAGTTGCATCACCGCCTGGTATGGCAATTGCTCGGTGTCCGACCGCAAGGCACTACAGAGGGTAGTGCGTACGGCCCAGTACATCACTGGGGCCAAGCTTCCTGCCATATAGGACCTCTATACCAGGTGGTGTCAGAGGAAGGCCCTAAACATTGTCAAAGACTCCAGCCATCCAAGTCATAGATGTTCTCTTTGCTACCGCACGGCAAGCGGTACCGGAGCGCCAAGTCTAGGTCCAAAAGGCTTCTTAGCAGCTTCTACCCCCAAGCCATAAGACTCCTGAACAGCTAATCATGGCTACCCAGACTATTTGCATTGCCCGCCCTCACTTTTACGCTACTCTGTTTATTATCTATGCATAGTCGCTTTAACTCTACCCACATGTACATATTACCTCAATTACCTCGACTAACCGGTGCCCCCGCACATTGACTCTGTACCGGTACCCCTGTATATAGCCTCCCTACTGTTATTTTATTTTACTGCTGCTCTTTATTCATTTGCTATTTAAAATTTTTTACTAATCTATTTTTTACTTAACACTTTTTTAAAACTGCATTGTTGGTTAAGGGCTTGTAAGTAAGCATTTCACTGTAAGGTCTACACATGTTGTATTCGGCGCATGTAGCAAATAAAATGTGATTTGATTTGATTTGATCTCCATATCAGAGCATTAGACTTTGTGTCATCAGAGAGCCATCATACTTCCAGCTGTCCACCCTCAGGGCTCTAGACGTCTCTACACACACAGCTACATTCATTGATTCACCCCTTCTGCTTAATCAAAGCATTTGTCCTTGCATGTGCATGAGAGTCCAATCATTACTAATAATTAATTATAATTATTATGTCCACAAACACTCCCTTTTTCTTTTTTCAGCATTGTGCTTTTGCTCCATCCCACTCCTTCGTAGTCCCTTCTCACCCTCCCTCTCTGTCTCCTTTTAAATAGCATAGTCACCACCTGGTCTCCATTCAATTATTGATTGCCTCAGGCTATGGTGATCAGCTGGTCTAGGATCAGTATTTAGCATTTATAATGCCCCTATACCTTCAAAAGAACTCCGACGAAAAGTCTAGATCAGCCCTCCCTTAGCACCTCCTCACCTCTCCGATCCGCATTCAGGGGCTGCACCATATTAACTAATCCCTGGCCTTCTACTCTCCTCCTTCCCCCTTCCTCTCCTCTTGTCCTCTCTCTGCTTTTATTCATTACAGTTCTAGATCAGGTTAAACCATCAGAGAAAATATGAATCAGGACTCAGGACTTCTTCATCACTATGATTATATCAGTGGTCAGCCTTGACCTCTTCCTTTCAGGACCGGCCTCTTTCAGAAGTACCCTTGTTTTTAGGCCCAGTCTTTTTCTGAAGTTGCCTTGTTATTAATTCATGCCCTGTGTTGACAGATTGGGGAGCCGAGTTGCCAATCAACCACCCAACCCCGGACCCTTCTGTGATTTCATTTTTCCTTCTTGTCCTCTGTTTGTTACCAGAATCCATCACTCTGAGGACAATGGGACAAAAGGGTGCTGGTCTGTTGCAGGGGGCGTTGGGTAGACAGAACCCTTCCGTTCTCTGCCCTCTTGAAGCCCAGCAGAGGGGTTAATGGTGGGTTGAATGCCTGGTCCGGCCATTCCTCTGAGGCTGCAAGCTAGGTGGAGATGGAAGGGGCTCTCTTTGTAGACATCGTGTCAAAGAGCAGAGAGATGCAAAGGGAGCTTAAAGCTCTGGCCTTACCTCTATAAGAAGAGAAAGAGAATGGTGAGGTTTTTCATGTGCACTGGGGTGTGCTGTCCTTCCTCCAGGTCTGTTCAATGGCTGCTTAAAGTCAGCTCAAAAACGAATGGACAAAGGATGGATGGATGTGTGTGTGTGTGGTAATTATGAATGCTGTAAATTACAATAGGTAAAGTATACGTCTTGTCACGTTCGTTGAGTAAAGGATTGGACCAAGGTGCAGCGTGGTATGCGTACATAGTCGCTTATTATATAAACACTAACAAAATCCAACAGACCGTGAAGTTCAACATGCTAAACATCCAACAAGCCAAACTGAAACAAGATCCCACACTAAGGTAGGCAACATGGCTACCTAAGTATGATCCCCAATCACAGACAACGATCGACAGCTGCCTCTGATTGGGAACCACACCCAGCCAACATAGATATAGATAACATAGATCTACACATAGATATTCACACCCTGACCAAACCAACTAGAGATCTCTATGTCAGGGCGTGACAGGCCTACTAGTTTTACTAACAATTAAATACTCCATGTTTAGTTACAGGTGAGTAAGAATGCATAATTCCATTAATTTGCGTTCCCAATTTAACTCCACATTAATATCACCCTCAGATTACACGTATTTAATGATGTAAACATATAGGATTAATTAAAGACTCATTTTCATAAATCAAATCTAAATGTTTCTCTGTTCTCTCTTAACCATGTTTCCCTGTCTTACTTTAATTGCAGTGGTGTAACAAGGCCTCTTGCTGCATTCGTTAATGTAACCAATAATCTTTCCTCTGAATAATATAGTGATTTTCTAATTTAAGAACATGAGGTTGAGTATACAGACCCAATAAACATTGCAGACAGAATATAGTTTACATGTTGTCAACAGTCTAAGCCGACTCTGTCTGTTTTGCCCCATAGTTGTGCTAAACAACCAACCCATCTATAGGCAGGAGTGAAGCAGTACTACAGGGAAGATATAGCACAGTCGGAGCAGGAGTGAAGCAGTACTACAGGGAAGATATAGCACAGTCGGAGCAGGAGTGAAGCAGTACTACAGGGAAGATATAGCACAGTCGGAGCAGGAGTGAAGCAGTACTACAGGGAAGATATAGCACAGTCGGAGCAGGAGTGAAGCAGTACTACGGGGAAGATATAGCACAGTCGGAGCAGGAGTGAAGCAGTACTACGGGGAAGATATAGCACAGTCGGAGCAGGAGTGAAGCAGTACTACAGGGAAGATATAGCACAGTCGGAGCAGGAGTGAAGCAGTACTACAGGGAAGATATAGTACAGTGGTCCTCTGTAGCTCAGCTGGTAGAGCACGGTGCTTGTAACGCCAGGGTAGTGGGTTTGATCCCCGGGACCACCCATACACAAAAATGTATGCACGCATGACTGTAAGTCGCTTTGGATAAAAGCGTCTGCTAAATGGCATATTATTATTATTATTTTTAGCATGATGCTTATACAGGACATTAATTACACTTTACGTATGGCTCAGTTGGTAGAGCATGGCGCTTGCAACGCCAGGATTGTGGGTTCAATTCCCACGACCACCCTTAAGTACAATGTATGCATGACTGTAAATTCATTTGGATAAAAGCATCTGCTAAATGGCATATATGATCAAATCAGGTCCTCACCATACTGATACCATGTTGTCACAAAGTGACTTTGATTGAAAATAACTGTGAATTGCAACTTGTTAAACCAAGTGGGTCAATTGCGTTAAGTCCTCATCTTCCTTCCTACAACTCAATTATCAGTTTCTATTGTGCTGCTTAGCCAAACTAACTCAACTTTAATACAACACATGAACATACATGTCATTCAGTCTTATAGGGATTCAAAAAGCTTAGTTAATTTAGCTATCCCGCCTGGCTAGAAGTCGAAGTAGCTAGAGCACAAACGAAAGTGTCTCAGCAGAGCTGAAGATCATCTTTAGCTAAATCAGGTTGAACTTTGAAGTTGTGGAGTGGAGGAATAAGGAAAAGGCTGATTAGCTAAAGTTCCCCCAGCCCTCTGAGGTCTCATCCACAGCCAGGGCTACGTGACAAATGGCACCCTATTCCCTATTTAGTGCACTCCTTTTGACCAGAGCCCGATGGGTAAAAATAGGGAAATATGGTGCCATTTGGGCCACAGACAGAGATAAGGATCAGCATTTAAATAATATCTCATTTACTACCTGGAAACTGGGCTCATTTGACATGAAATAGACCCTTCCATGTCATTGAGAGGAGAAGGAGAGAGTAAGGGGAGGGATGGAGGGAGGAATGGAGATAAGTGTTAATTGTAGAAGTGCCTCTTTATCTTCAGTCCCATTCGACATTTCTTTTCATTTCCTCTTCTCTCCTTTCTTCCTTTAGAATGTTGATGGCATTTGGCTTCGTTTGCATTACAAACCGTTTCTCCTTCTGTAAACAAAGTGGTCAGGCTCGTAGCAGAGGATTTTACAGAACATATCAAGAGATGTTATTCTTCATTTTGACTGGGAGATCAATTGTTCTTCTCTACTGGCTTTTGTTGCTCATATGGACCCCTCTACTTCTCTCTGCCACATTAAACACTCGTAGGGACACCTCTATTTCTCTCTACCACATTAAACACTCGTATGGACACCTCTATTTCTCTCTGCCACATTAAACATTCGTAAACACTGTAGTCCCGTGTAGCTCAGTTTGTAGAGCATGGAGCTTGCAACGCCAGGGTTGTGGGTTCGATTCCCACGGGGGACCAGTATGAAAAAAATGAATTGATGCACTAACTAACTCTGGATAGGAGCGTATGCTAAATGACTAAAATGTATGGACCCTTCTACTTCTTATTATTATTATTATTACTTCTCTCTGCCACATTAAACACTCCTATGGACACCTCTAGTTCTCTCTGCCACATTAAACACTCGTATGGACCCTTTTACTTCTCCATGCCAGATTAAACACTCGTATGGACCCATTACTTCTCTCTGAAACATTAAACAATCGTATGGACCACACTACCACTCTCTGCCACATTAAACACTCATATGGAGCATTCTACTTCTTTCTGCCACATTAAACACTCGTATGGAGCCTTCTACTTCTCTCTGCCACATTAAACACTCCTATGGACACCTCTACTTCTATCTGCCACATTAAACACTTGCATGGACACCTCTACTTCTCTCTGCCACATTAAAGACTCGTATGGAGCCTTCTACTTCTCTCTGCCACATTAAACACGCGTATGGAGCCCTCTAATTCTCTCTGTCACATTAAACGCTCACAAGTACACCTCTACTTCCTCTGCTACATTAAACACTAGTATGGACCACTCTACTTCTCTCTGCCTCATTAAACACTCGTATGGAAACCTCCACTTCTCTCTGCCACATTAAACACTCATATGGACACCTCTATTTCTCTCTGCCACATTAAACACTCGTAGGGACACCTCTATTTCTCTCTGCCACATTAAACACTTGTTCGCTTACAGATGGGTCAGACCAAGGTGCAGCGTGATACGCGTACATGTTTATTAAATATTAAACACAACGACAAAACAACAAACAAAACGAAATGTGAAGTCCAAGGCAGCACAACACAACATACCTTAACTGGAACAAGATCCCACAACCCACTAGTGCCAATAGGCTACCTAAGTATGGTCCCCAATCAGAGACAACGAGCGACTGCTGCCTCTGATTGGGAACCACACCGGCCAACATAGATCTAGACGATCTAGATCTAAACCTAGAAAATACAACATACCACACAGAAAATACACACCCTGTCTCACCAAATACGAGTCCCCAGAGTCAGGGCGTGACAGTACCCCCCCCCCCCCCAAAGGTGCGGACTCCGACCGCACAACATAAACATAACAGGGTAGGGGCCGGGTGGGCATTCCGCCTCGGAGGCAGATCCGGCTCAGGGCGTGACGACCACTTACTCTCCGCCTCCCTGTTGCGCCCCTGGTCTGGTCTGGACCTCGGCGCGCTGCTTCCCCTCTCCTTCCTCCCACGAAGTACCAAGCCCTGTCTGGACCCTGGTGTGGGAGACCCCGAACCTGGAGAGGGGCTGACGTCTGGGTCTGGACTGGAGCCGCTGACCGGAGCTGGACTGGACCCCGGTGAAGCGGATCGCTCAGGCTCCGGAGTGGAGCAGCTGACCGGAGCTGAACTGGGCACCGGTGGAGCGGACTGCTCTGGCACCGGAGTGGAGCAGCTGACCGGTGCCTGACCAGGCACCGGTGGAACAGGCACGGGCCGTGCTGGACTGGACACACGCACCACTGGCTTGGTGCGGGGAGCAGGAACGGGCCAGACCGGGCTGGCGACGCACACCACTGGCTTGGTGCGGGGAGCAGGAACGGGCCGTACCGGACTGGCGACGCACACCACTGGCCTGTTGCTGGAAGTAGGAACAGGCCGGGCCGGGCTGGCGACGCGCAACACTGGCTTGGTGCGAGGGGCAGGAACAGGCCGGGCCGGGCTGGCGACGCGCACCACTGACTTGGTGCGAGGGGGTGGAACAGGCCGGACCGGGCTGGCGACGCGCACCACTGACTTGGAGCGAGGGGCAGGAACAGGCCGGGCTGGCGACATGCACCACTGGCTTGGTGCGAGGGGCAGGAACAGGCCGGGCTGGGCTGGTGATGCGCACCACTGGCCTGGTGCGAGGGGCAGGAACAGGCCGGGCAGGGTTGGCGACGCGCACCACTGGCTTGGTGCGGGGGGCAGGAACAGGCCGGTCAGGGCTGGCGACGCGCACCACTGGCTTGGTGCGAGGGGCAGGAACGGGTCGGGCCGTACTGGGAACACACACCACTGGCTTAGTGCGGGAAGCAGGGATGGGTCGGGCCGTACTGGGAACACGCACCACTGGCTTAGTGCGGGAAGTAGGAACGGGCCGGACCGGACTGGCGACACGCACCACTTGCTTGGTGCGAGGAGCGGGACTGGGTTCCTTTATTAACCCCCGCTCCTTCTGCTACCTAACCAGCTCCTCTCGCCGTGCCTCTACACTTTCCTTCTCCCTTATAGCCTCCTGTAGCGCCTCCCTCTGACCGAATAACTCCTGCTCCCTCTGAACCAAAAGCCCCCGTAACATGGTGGCCTCCTCTCCTAACCTGCAGACCTGCCCTTTAACGGCCTCCTACTGCCTCGTCGTCCACACCGTGTGCCCCCCAAAAAATTATTCTTGGGGTTGCCTCTCGGGTCTCCGACATCGGCACCGTTGACGCCGTTTCTCCTCTCCTACCTGGGCATCCTCCTTCATCGCCTTCCGATAGCGGACGGCCTCCTCCTCCGTAATTCTCCCCCAACCGAGGAGGACATCTACAAATGTAACCTCCTGTTGAATTCCCAGCATTTGCTCCTGAACACGCTGCTTGGTCCTCGTTTGGTGGGATCTTCTGTCACGTTCACTTACAGACGGGTCAGACCAAGGCGCAGCGTGATATGCGTACATGTTTATTAAATATTAAACACAACGACAAAACAACAAACAAAACGAAACGTGAAGTCCAAGGCAGCACAACACAACATACCTTAACTGGAACAAGATCCAACAACCCACTAGTGCCAATAGGCTACATAAGTATGGTCCCCAATCAGAGACAACGAGCGACAGTTGCCTCTGATTGGGAACCACACCGGCCAACATAGATCTAGACGATCTAGATCTAAACCTAGAAAATACAACATACCACACAGAAAATACACACCCTGACTCACCAAATACGAGTCCCCAGAGTCAGGGCGTGACAGACATCTACTTTGTGCATGACACAAGTAATTTTTCCAACAATTGTTTACAGACAGATTATTTCACCTATAATTCACTGCATCAAAATTCCAGTGGGTCAGAAGTTTACATACACTATGTTGACTGTGCCTTTGGAGAATTCCAGAAAATGATTTCATGGCTTTAGAAGCTTCTGATAGGCTAATTGACATCATTTGAGTCAATTGGAGGTGTACCTGTGGATGTATTTCAAGGCCTACCTTCCAACTCAGTGCCTTTTTGCTTGACATCATGGGAAAATCAAAAGAAATCAGCAAAGACCTCAGATAAAAAATTGTAGACCTCCAAAAGTCTGGTTCATTCTTGGGAGCAATTTCCAAACGCCTGAAGGTACCACGTTCATCTGTACAAACAATAGTACAAAGTATAAACACCATGGGACCACTCAGCCGTCATACCGCTCAGGAAGGAGACGCGTTCTGTCTCCTAGAGATGAACGTACTTTGGTGCGAAAAGTGCAAATCAATCCCACAATTCACAACAGCCAAGGACCTTGTGAAGATGCTGGAGGAAACAGGTACAAAAGTATCTATATCCACAGTAAAACAAGTCCTATATTGACATAACCTGAAAGGCCGCTCAGCAAGGAAGAATCCACTGCTCCAAAACCGCCATAAAAAAGCTAGACTACGGTTTGCAACTGCACATGGGCACAAAGATCGTACTTTTTGGAGAAATGTCCTCTGGTATGATGAAACAAAAATAGAACTGTTTGGCCATAATGACCATTGTTATGTTTGGAGGAAAAAGGGGGAAGGCTTGCAAGCCGAAGAACACCATCCCAACCGTGAAGCACAGGGGTGGCAGCATCATGCTGTGGGGCTGCTTTGCTGCAGGATGGACTGGTGCACTTCACAAAATAGATGGCATCATGAGGAAGGAAAATTATGTAGATATATTGAAGCAACATCTCAAGACATCAGTCAGGAAGTTAAAGCTTGGTCGTAAATGGGTCTTCCAAATGGACAATGACCCCAAGCATACATCCAAAGTTGTGGCAAAATGGCTTAAGGACAACAAAGTCAAGGTATTGAAGTGGCCATCACAAAGCCCTGACCTCAATCCTATAGAAAGTTTGTGGGCAGAACTGAAAAAGCGTGTGCGAGCAAGGAGGCCTACAAACCTGATTCAGTTACACCAGCTCTGTCAGGAGGAATGGGCCAAAATTCACCCAACTTATTATGAGAAGCTTGTGGAAGGCTACCCAAAACATTTGACCCAAGTTAAACAATTTAAAGGCAATGCTACCAAATACTAATTGAGAGTATGTAAACTTCTGACCCACTGAGAATGTGATGAAAGAAATAAAAGCTAAAATAAATAATTCTCTCTACTATTATTCTGACATTTCACTTTCTTAAAATATAGTGGTGATCCTAACTGACCTAAGACAGGGAATTTTTACTAGGATTAAATGTCAGTAATTGTGAAAAACTGAGTTTAAATGTATTTGGCTAAGGTGTATGTAAACTTCCGACTTAAACTGTATGTTTATCCCCATTTCGTTCTGTTTGCTTCCGTTTAAGAAACATTTTTCAACAGAATTGGCGGAATGAATACACCCCTGATCACGCGTAAACACAGTTCACATTCATAGCAGCCACATTGTATTCCTTCTTGCATCTATGCGCTCTCCTCCTCTCACCTTTTCCCTTCATTTGTGGACTTCAATGCACAAAACATCAGCTGTATGTTACCAGGCGAAAAACCTTTCCAAGCCAAACCATGTCATAACCTCTACACACAGCCTACATCATTGTCACCATGTTAGCTAAAGTAACGTCATAGTCAACATTGCTAATAGAACTAACGTGTTAGTAAACCCGCTACAATCATGCAGTAACGTTATAATGTATAGTCAGTAAGCAGTTTAGTAGTTACACTGGCGGCCCCCAGTGTCAATAAATTAGTAAAACCAAAAGCTTACCTTGACTTGGAAGAGTTCCAGTGTTGTGTTGGATATTCATACCAGCAACATAGTATCTCGCTGTTTGAGCAGGGTTTTGGAGTAGGCTAAACTAGCTAGCTGCATTTGCTAGCTAAGTAACCCTGTTCTTGTAGAGCTACCATCCTCTTGCGTCTCCTCATTTTTGAATAAATTAATTTGTTCAAAACTGTTCAACTATTGTCTTTCTCTCTCTTTGAGTCAACTACTCACCACAATTTATGCACTGAAGTGCTAGCTAGCTGTCAGTTCAAGCTGCAAGAGCTCTGATAGGTTGGAGGACATCCTCCGGAAGTTGTCATAATTACTGTGTAAGTTTATGGAAGGGGGTGAAAACCATGAGCCTGCTAGGTTTTGTATTGAAGTCAATGTACTCAGAGGAGGACGGAAGCTAGCTGTCCTCCGGTTACACCATGGCGCTACCCTACAGAGTGTTGTTGAGGCTACTGTAGACCTGCTTTGCAAAACAGTGTGTTTTAATCAATTATTTGATGATGTGAATATATTTAGTATAGTTTTATCTAAAAATGATAACTTTTTTAATGTTTTACAGTTTTCATTTTTATGAAATTCACTGAGGAGGATGGTCCTCCCCTTCCTCCTCTGAGGAGCCTACACTGGTCTAATGTGTACCAGGTAGGGGTTAAGCTTGCCGTTAACACTAATCTGTACCCATTGGATTTGCTCTTATGTGCTGTATTTTAATGCAAACATGTACAGGCTTGCAGAACAGCACAGAACTGTTGTGTTATTTAACTGTTGAGGAAGGAAAGTCGGCATTAATCATTCACTTGGATCAGGTGTATGAAACCGTATAACCCCTTTTTATTCCTCATCCAAGGGAACTGCACTCTCTCAAAGAAGATTTAGCTTCTTCTCTCTCGATTGGTCCATTTTGTACACTAATCAAGCCTTGTGTATTTTATTACATTTTACATTTTAGTCATTCTCCGCTAATGTTTTTAAGTGCTGAAAGTCAATGGTGTAATATGCTGTGGTGCTCCTGCTGCTGGTGTCTTGTGTTAGTTAAAGTGGAATTTCACCCTGGGGGAATCTGGGCGTGTTTTCATCCTGTCTGTAGCATTTCTAGGACAGTGAGATGTGTTTCACACTTACAGTAATTGCCCAGGAGGAAGGCAGGTCAGGGCTTTGCGTGCTGAATGATACACCCTATGATGGATTAATCTAAAAATACATGTAGTCCTGCTTTGTGGCATTTCGCGAAGGTTCTATGTTATACTGATCGCACTATACGTTTTTGTGGGTGTATATATGGTTGTCCTTGTTTGATAGAGCCATTGGACGTTTTTCAGCGATGTTCCTATCGGCGGATTCATTGCTAAATATACAAGCAGAAACATTTTTTTCCAGTCTCTGAAAGACTACAACTTGTGTTGGGTGGTGCTTCGTGCTCTGGCTTCTGACCCTCCCCCAATGCGGGCTTTTTTAAAAAGGAGGCGGACACTTAACAACAATCCTTTGGGCAAAACTGAAAGAACTGAGCAGACAAAATGGCTTGAAGTGATTCCTCTCATCAACTTGAATTTGACGATGGAGCTTCTATTAGCTACATGGTGACATTCAACCGTACATGTTTCAACCGGAATATAGCAAAGAAGATTCGAAACAAAGAGTTGGATTTAGCTAACGCTAGAAGCTCAGCTACAGCTGATGCCAGCACCAAGAGGGCAGATGACACATATGCTGCCTAGCTAAGTAAGTTATTTTTCCTGCAAGCCACCTAGCTAGCTAGCTAACTTTAGTTTATCTACTGAAACCCATATTGTGTATTGCTGGCTAACATCCTACTGTGTTAAAGTGGGGGGGAATCAAATTACTTTTCTGTTTGCTAACTTAGCTAGCTATGTAGCTAGCTAGGTCGCTAGCTAAGTTAGCTAGCTAAACAACTAACGGTAGCCATATCTATGACTAAAAATAGAAGAGGTTTTTCAATCAGAGATCTTTTGTGTCTCAATTGTAAAACCTCTTCTCTTTTTAGTTGTAAATATGGCTAGCTACTAAACAGCAAGCTACAACATTACAACCTGCCACCTAAAGCTAGGTTTACCAGAAAACATTAGATTTGGCTAGCTAGTTAGCCTGGCGCCTGCTAACTTGTTATGCGCCACACCTCGCATTTGTAACTTGTTAGCAAACCTGTGTAACATCATAATTTTACTAGCTAGCAATGTAACATAATTGATGAGGGTTGACATTGGTTATAATTATGGCCTTGGATGCCTTTCAGTCTCACAAAAGTATAGGCATGATGCAGGATAGGATTCCAAACAGATGTAAATAACATGTATTGCATATCCAGCAAGCTAGCTAATTTTACTACCAAACAGTGAGAAGAAACAATAATATAACAATTTACTGTTATAAATCTCTAACACTGAAGCTGGTTTTACTATAAAAGTATTTGCCTAACCATGCCTGATAGACATGGCTGTAGGTAGATGTTGTATGCCTACCTATCTAGGCTCATTTAAATGTTCTTGTCACTATGCAAAGGTTGAGGGTTATTAGACTAGATATTGTTGTAAATGTAATCTCTGTGTCTGTGCACATGTATTCATGTTCAACTAGTCTACCCTAATGATGATGTTATGCTGGCACATTTCAACCGTTGTTCAAACTGTACAATAGAGCTTTTTTGTCTTACAGACAATACTGTGTGGTGCCTGTGCTTCTTCCTGGAGTGGATTCTAGATACAGACAAATAATTCCTTTGCCTGCGTGTGTCATTGTAGCAGAACTGTATCCCGTGAACTGCATCCCTCTCGAGGGATTAGACATTATGCTAGATTTCAAACAGATGACTCATGAGGAGCTGAATGGCAGTTTGATCATGACAACACTCCTCCCACAGCTTTACAAATATTCCCTGAACTTACTGTATGTTTCTTTGGAATGGCAATTTCATCATGACCACCTCTCCCATCATCTGCTGATCACTAGTTCTCTTAGCTACAGATTGTTACACCAGATGATGTGATTTAACCAAAGATTTTTGGTATGGATTAATGGGATTTACAGGATAGGTATTGTTTGGTGTAGCACAGAGAATTTTCGACCAACCTTAGCGATGCCGTCTTCGTCCTTGATTTGGAGAGACAGGAGTCTCATAAAATGTCTGTGTCCAGTTGCAGAGGGTCAGTTTGAATTTAGAAAATGCTCTGTTATGAAAATATATACTTTTTTTGCTCCATAAAGTAAACCAACAACATGTGAGCCGCCATCGTGTCTATTTCAAGTCTCCTCAATCATTGATCGAGATGGGTCTCTGTCATCATGACATGCAGCACTTTGGGGTGGACACCCACCTGTCTCGATCAATGAGAGAAGACTTGAAATAGACAAGATGTCGGCAAAAATCTTTGGGTAAATCACATTAACTGGAGTAACAATCTGTAACTACAGTTTTCTGCTTTCTGTGTCTCTCCATACTACTTTTACCATATAACATTGTTGTTGAATACCCAGGTATCTTGAGTTAGCATTAAATAGTGTACACTCTCTTGTATTTTAGATTTGGACAAATAAACAAACATTCTTTGGATATCTGAATGTCTAGCATCTATTTGATGCTACAGAGCCCTGTAAAGCTTATATATATATATATATATATATATATATATATATATATATATATATATATATATATATATATATATATATATTCTGTGACTCCAGAAGACACATTTCGAAGACTGATAGTAAATATTCATATTTATTTTATGGTGGTTCTACATCAGGTCTCTCCAACCATGTTCCTGGAGAGCTACCATCCTGTAGGTTTTCAATCCAACTCTAATCTAGCGCACTTGATTCTAATAATAAGCTGGTTGATACACTGAACTAGGTTAGTTGCTACTGAGGAACAGGATTGGAGACCCCTGTTCTACATGGTCTTATGCTGAGCCACACTGGCTGTGTTTACACAGGCGGCCCTATTCAGATTTTTTTTTCCACTAATTGGTCTTAATCACATCAGATCTTTTTCAGAACTGATCTGATTGGTCAAAAAAAACAATTAGTGAATGAAATATCAGAATTGGGGTGCCTGTGAAAACGCAGCCATAGTCCTTTATCCGGCTTCGGTACACTGGCAATTGTCTTCGGCATGGTGGACTGGGGAAGCTGAGACTCTTGGTGCTTATGGCGATGGGCTTGTCCTGTCTGCGGTGAAAGGCCAGCTGGATAAGACTCTGCCGAAAGTGGTGTAGGGCTTCTTAACCACCAACTGTTGTGGTCTTAGCATTTTACACTTTTTGTGGAAGGACAACAAGCCTTTGTTGGTAAAGGTATCAACCGAATGCGACCGGCTAGCGTATTGTTTAGGGACAATGAGGGGACATTGGGAGCTGCTTTTTGAGAGGAAAGATCAGTGAACAAAGTGAATGGGCTGGGGGGCTAAAGACGGTGTGAAAAGACTTAGGAGGGCAGTTCTTACACAGTATGAATTGTTGTGAATGGAAGATTGAGAAGAAATGGCACCTCAATTGCTCTCATACACAACAATACATTTACTGTCTAAGCACAACCCTGCACAACCAAAACCCCTTCCTCATCTCAAAGTCCTGTCTGTAAACCTACCCCAGCCCATTGACATTGACATATCATTCTTGTCATAGTAGCCCTTTTCAGGGTCTTTTTGTAGACATGTCTTTGTATTGTGGGAGACTGGGAGTTGGAATGAGTAGTCATGCTGTACTTCACTCCGCAGGTAATATGACACACATTACATTACAATGGAACGATTTGATTAGTGTAATGTTAGCTAGCTACATAGTTGTCTTTCTATCAAAGATAAAGGTGTAGTATAGAGAAACTATCGAGGTTAGCTAGCCAGCTACATTTGTTCGCTGCGATGCCGTTTTTCAAACAAAGTCAACACTGCAGCCATTGCTAGCTAGCCAACACTACCAGCTAGCAGTACTGTAGCAACTAAATACAATATCATTTTAGTCAATGAGAATTCGCTTCTTTCTCCCCTCTCTCTCTAGATGACATCCTGCGACTTGTGACGGCCGGCCGCCCAACAACTTGCCCGCTTGACCCTATCCCCTCCTCTCTTCTCCAGACCATTTCCGGAGACCTTCTCCCTTACCTCAACTCGCTCATCAACTCATCCTTGACCGCTGGCTATGTCCCTTCCGTCTTCAAGAGAGCGAGAGTTTCATCCCTCCTCAAAAAACCTACACTCGATCCCTCCGATGTCAACAACTACAGACCAGTATCCCTTCTTTCTTTTCTCTCCAAAACTCATGAGCGTGCCGTCTCTAGCCAACTCTCCTGCTATCTCTCTCAGAATGACCTTCTTGATCCAAACCAGTCAGGTTTCAAGACTGGTCATTCAACTGAGACTGCTCTTCTTTGTGTCACGGAGGCTCTCCGCACTGCTAAAGCTAACTCTTTCTCCTCTGCTCTTATCCTTCTAGACCTATCCGCTGCCTTTGATACTGTGAACAATCAGATCCTCCTCTCCACTCTCTCCGAGTTGGGCATCTCCGGTGCTGCTCACTCTTGGATTGCGTCCTACCTGACAGGTCGCTCCTACCAGGTGGCGTGGCGAGAATCTGTCTCCGCACCACGTGCTCTCACCACTGGTGTCCCCCAGGGCTCAGTTCTAGGCCCTCTCCTATTCTCTCTATACACCAAGTCACTTGGCTCTGTCATATCCTCACATGGTTTCTCCTATCATTGCTACGCAGACGACACACAATTCATTTTCTCCTTTCCCCCTTCTGATAACCAGGTGGCGAATCGCATCTCTGCATGTCTGGCAGACATATCAGTGTGGATGTCGGATCACCACCTCAAGCTGAACCTCGGCAAGACAGAGCTGCTATTTCTCCCGGGGAAGGACTGCCCGCTCCATGATCTCGCCATCACAGTTGACAACTCCATTGTGTCCTCCTCCCAGAGTGCAAAGAACCTTGGCGTGACCCTGGACAACACCCTGTCGTTCTCCGCTAACATCAAAGCGGTGACCCGATCATTCAGGTTCATGCTCTACAACTTTTCGCACAGTACAACCCTACCTTACACAAAAAGCGGCACAGGTTCTAATCCAGGCACTTGTCATCTCCCGTCTGGATTACTGCAACTCGCTGTAGGCTGGGCTTCCTGCCTGTGCCATTAAACCCCTACAACTTATCCAGAACGCTGCAGCCCATCTGGTGTTCAACCTTCCCAAGTTCTCTCATGTCACCCCGCTCCTCCGCACACTCCACTGGCTTCCAGTTGAAGCTTGCATCTATTACAAAACCATGGTGCTTGCCTACGGAGCTGTGAGGGGAACGGCACCTCCTTACCTTCAGGCTCTGATCAGACCCTACACCCAAATGAGGGCACTACGTTCATCCACCTCTGGCCTGCTAGCCCCCCTACCTCTACGGAAGCACAGTTCCTGCTCAGCCCAGTCAGCTATTCGCTGCTCTGGCACCCCAATGGTGGAACAAGCTCCCCCACGACGCCAGGACAGCAGAGTCACTGACCACCTTCCGGAGACACTTGAAACCCTACCTCTTTAAGGAATACCTGCAATAGTATAACAGTAATCCTTCTACACCCCCCTCCCCCAGTGGTGGTTGTCCCACTAGCTATCCTAAGTTGAATGCACCAATTTGTAAGTCGCTCTGCATAAGAGCGTCTGCTAAATGACTTAAATGTAAAAAATGTAAAATATTGTGTTTAGAGAATCTACAGAGAGGAGAATGAGGTGGTTGTGTCATTACTGTTGTAGTCTTGATTTTATACCTTTCAGTGTCCCTTGCTGTTTTCTGTCCCACAATCGTGTTGTGCTCCATAACCGCAAGGTGTGTCATGCTTGTGTACCCAAAATGCCCCCGCTTTGGGGTATTTTTCAGCAGGTTACTGTGGAATGACTCCAGATAACCTGAGTTTGACAAAAGGAAAAGTTAAAAAGAGAAGAGGGGTAGACTAAATTGATTACATTGTCTGGAAGATACACTTTGGTCGTCAGGCTACCTCTAACCACCTGTAACTCCATAACACAAACATACAAACACTACCCAATTCATGTTTATGCCATGCTTACTGTAAATTGAGCAATCTTAGCCATCAGCTTGTAAATATTTTTGCCAACTTAGGTTCACCCTGTTCAGAGCTAGGGGTTGGAAGCACATGTTGGTGGAAACACACAACAGTTTGTCCAAAACCAAATAAGGCAATGAAGTAAACTTTATGCTGGCCGGTTCCTAAAGGTTTATGTTGTGTGTCAAAACGGTGAACACCCATAAGAGCTAGGCTATAACCACTGACAGAATAATCAGAGTAAATCTTTTTGGTGCTTAATCAAATCCTGATGGTAATAAATGTTACACTGCAAGGCACTTTGCTTCTAATTGGGTCCTAATTTGGCAACTACAAATCATGAGTGGCATGGGGCGGTTGGGTTGGCATGGGGTAGGGGGTGAAGTCTATGCAGAGGTGAGGTGAGACCATAGAATTAGAATTTGATACTAGAAATGACATTAACCTTCTTATGCCATTTTGGTCAGGGAGTTGGTAAACCACGGATTGCCAGGGCTGTATTTGTATTTGTATTTATTAAGGATCCCCAGTATCTTCCTGGGGTCCAGCAACATTAAGGCAGTTCTACAAAAACGTTACAATACATTCACAACAGATTTCACAACACATTAAGTGTGTGCCCGCAGGCCCCTACTCCACAACCACATATCTACAACACAAAATCCATGTGTACGTGTGTGTATAGTGTGTATGTTATCGTGTGTGTATGCATGTGTCTGTGCCTATGTTTGTGTTGCTTCACAGTCCCTGCTGTTCCATAAGGTGTATTTTTTTTGTTTTTTAAATCGAATTTTACTGCTTGCATCAGTTACCTGATGTGGAATAGAGTTCCATGTAGTCATGGCTCTACAGTTTCTTCCAAAAGCATTAATTCCCCTTGGTGCTTTTCTTATTTCGTTGCATTACAAACTGTAATTTAAATGGATTTTATTTGGATTTCATGTAATGTACATACTCAAAATAGTCCAAATTGGTGAAGTGAAATTAAAAAAATAACTAATGGAAAAGTGGATACGTGCATATGTATTCACCCCCTTTGCTATGAAGCCCCTAAATAAGATCTGGTGCAACCAATTACTTTCAGAAGTCACAGAATTAGTTAAATAAAGTCCACCTGTTTGCAATCTAAGTGTCACATGATCTGTCACATGATCTCAGTATATATGTCTGCAACACCACTAAGCAAGGGGCACCACCAAGCAAGCGGCACCATGAAGACCAAGGAGCTCTCCAAACAGTTCAGGGACAAAGTGGTGGAGAAGTACAGATCAGGGTTGGCTAATAAAGAATATCTGAAACTTTGAACATCCCACAGAGTACCATTAACTCCATTATTAAAAAATTGAAAGAATATGGCACCACAACAAACCTGCCGGGAGAGGGCCGCCCACCAAAACTCACAGACCAGGCAAGGAGGGCATTAATCAGAGAGGCAACAAAGAGACCAAAGATAACCCTGAATGAGCTGCGAAGCTCCACAGCGGAGATTGGAGTATCTGTCCATAAGACCACTTTAAACCGTACACTCCACAGAGCTGGACTTTACGGAAGAGTGGCCAGATAAAAGCCATTGCTTAAAAAGATAAATAAGGAAACACGTTTGGTGTTTGCCAAAATGCACGTGGGAGACCCCAAACATATGGAAGAAGGTACTCTGGTCAGATGAGACAAACATTGAGCTTTTTGGCCATCAAGGAAAACCCTATGTCTGGCGCAGACCCAACACCTCTCATCACCCCGAGAACACCATTCCCACAGTGAAGCATGGTGGTGGCAGCATCATGCTGTGGGGATGTTTTTCATCGGCAGGGACTGGGAAACTTGTCAGAATTGAAGGAATGATGGAAGGCGCTAAATACAGGGATATTCTTGAGGGAAACCTGTGTCAGTCTTCCAGAGATTTGAGACTGGGACGGAGGTTCACCTCCCAGCAGGACAATGACCCTAAGCATACTGCTAAAGCAACACTTGAGTGTTTTAAGGGGAAACATTTAAATGTCTTGGAATGGCCTAGTCAATGCCCAACCTCAATCCAATTGAGAATCTTTGGTATGACTTATAGATTGCTGTCCACCAGCGGAACCTATCCAACTTGAAGGAGCTGGAGCAGTTTTGCCTTGAAGAATGGGCAAAAATCCCAGTGGCAAGATGTGCCAAGCTTATAGAGACATACCCCAAGAGACCTGCAGCTGTAATTGCTACAAAAGATGGCTCTACAAAGTATAAATGTTTTGGGGGGTGAATAGTTATGCACGCTCAAGTTTTCAGTTTTTTTGTCTTATTTCTTGTTTGTTTCACAAGAAAAAATATTTTGCATCTTGAGAGTGGTAGGCATGTTTTGTAAATCAAACGACACAAACCCCGCAAAAAATCAATTTTAATTCCAGGTTGTAAGGCAACAAAATAGGAAAAATCTCAAGGGGGGTGCATCCTTTCGCAAGTGAGGGAAAAAAGTATTTGATCCCCTGCTGATTTTGTACGTTTGCCCATTGACAAAGAAATGATCAGTCTATAATTTTAATGGTAGGTTTATTTGAACAGTGAGAGACAGAATAACAACAACAAAATCAAGGATAACGCATGTCAAAAATTTTATAAATTGATTTGCATTTTAATGAGGGAAATAAGTATTTGACCCCCTCTCAATCAGAAAGATTTCTGGCTCCAAGGTGTCTTTTATACAGGTAATGAGCTGAGATTAGGAGCAAACTCTTAAAGGGAGTGCTCCTAATCTCAGCTTGTTACCTGTATAAAAGACACCTGTCCACATAAGCAATCAATCAATCAGAATCCAAACTCTCCACCACGGCCAAGACCAAAGAGCTCTCCAAGGATGTCAGGGACAAGATTGTAGACCTACAGAAGGCTGGAATGGGCTACAAGACCATCGCCAAGCAGCTTGGTGAGAAGGTGACAACAGTTGGTGTGATTATTCGCAAATGGAAGTAACACAAAATAACTGTCAATTTCCCTCTTCCTAGGGCTCCATGCAAGATCTCACCTCGTGGAGTTGCAATGATCATGAGAACGGTGAGGAATCAGCCCAGAACTACGCGGGAGGATCTTGTCAATGATCTCAAGGCAGCTGGGACCATAGTCACCAAGAAAACAATTGGTAACACACTACGCCGTGAAGGACTGAAATCCTGCAGCGCCCGCAAGGTCCCCCTGCTCAAGAAAGCACACATACAGGGTCGTCTGAGGTTTGCCAATAAACATCTGAATGATTCAGAGGAGAACTGGGTGAAAGTGTTGTGGTCAGATGAAACCAAAATGGAGCTCTTTGGCATCAACTCAACTCGCCGTGTTTGGAGGAGGAGGAATGCTGCCTATGACCCCAAGAACACCATCCCCACCGTCAAACATGGAGGTGGAAACATTATGCTTTGGGGGTGTTTTTCTGCTAAGGGGACAGGACAACTTCACCGCATCAAAGGGACGATGGACGGGGCCATGTACCATCAAATCTTGGGTGAGAACCTCCTTCCCACAGCCAGGGCATTGAAAATGGGTCGTGGATGGGTATTCCAGCATGACAATGACCCAAAACACACGGCCAAGGCAACAAAGGAGTGGCTCAAGAAGAAGCACATTAAGGTCCTGGAGTGGCCTAGCCAGTCTCCTGACCTTAATCCCATAGAGAATCTGTGGAGGGAGCTGAAGGTTTGAGTTGCCAAACGTCAGGCTCGAAAACTTAATGACTTGGAGAAGATCTGCAAAGAGGAGTGGGACAAAATCCCTCCTGAGATGTGTGCAAACCTGGTGGCCAACTACAAGAAACGTCTGACCTCTGTGAAGGGTTTTGCTACGAAGTACTAAGTCATGTTTTGCAGAGGGGTCAAATACTTATTTCCCTCATTAAAATGCAAATCAATTTATAACATTTTTGACATTTTTCTGGATTTTTTTTGTTGTTATTCTGTCTCTCACTGTTCAAATAAACCTACCGTTAAAATTATAGACTGATCATTTCTTTGTCAGTGGGCAAACTTTTAAAATCAGCAGGGGATCAAATACTTTTTTTTCCCTCACTGTATGTAGTACTGTGTGCCTCCCATAGTATGTTCTGGACATGGGTACTGTGAAGAGACCTCTGGTTGCATGTCTTGTGGTAGGATATTGTGTAAAATAATGAATTTGAAGAAATTATCTGCACTGTATCTTTGTGAGCTAGCTATCCAGACATTTTAGTTTTTCAAAATGTACTGCCAATATGCCAACATTCCATTCAAACAATTCAGTCAATCCACAGCCATACACTGACTAAAATCAGTTGATGATAGGACTTAGCAAGTACTGATATTGTATCATATAATAGCACTCACAGCTTCCCCCCCCCAAAAAATGTAGACATGTATGATCTGTTTACATATATTTTAGGGGCTATTTACATTATACAGACATTTTTTATAAAACCTGTAAAAATTGTATTTATAATTATATGACAATATTTAATGTTGACAATAACTATATTACACAATTTCTAATATCAAATGCCTTACTTTTATATTCCTGCATAAGTAAAATCGGGATTATGCCTCTACTGCCATTCATTCCAATTAGACTGGTTTGGATTTCTCCCTGACCAATGTGGCTGCCATTTTGACCACATTGTGGAGCTGTGAGGGTTTATGACAGTCCCTTTAGTAATTTAAAAGGATCTCTATGGGTAAGACTGAGTAATTGAGGACCCTTCGGTCTATTCATCATGGTCATGGTCCCCTCAAACAAGCCTAATTGTTTAGGACCTTATTTGACTCATTCTGGGATAATAACTCACACACAATATAGAACCAGCCAGAAAGAAGTGCCTCCTTTGTCTGGCAGGTACCTCCTGCCTGTGTAGCTTTTTATTTTCGTTTAATGATGCTCATTTCATTTTATTTTGTTCCTATGTCTACACCCACAGAGTGCTTAAATTCCATGACGTTTAACATTTAACTACTGCACCCTTTCATTTCTGATAAGTGCAAATTGTTTTATTATCGTTTTATATGATGGTGCCAAGATTCCAGTGTTTGGACTGACTCGTCACAGCAAGCCATGGCAAGAAGGATTGATTGATGAGGCTCTAGAACAAGGTTTCCCGAACTTGGTCCTGGGGCCCCCCCTGGGTGCACGTTATGTTTTTTTGCCCTAGCACTACACAGCTGATTCAAATAATCAAAGTTTGATGATGAGTTAGTTATTTGAATCAGCTGTGTAGTGCTAGGGCAAAAACCCAAACGTGCACCCAGGGTAGGCCCCAGGACCGAGTTTGAGAAACCCTGTTCTAGAACCTCTGGCACACCGCAGCATTCTAAGTGCGTCCCTAGACGGCTGTTACACTCTGGTTTGGGGTAAAGATGACACACATTCTGAATACAGTACAGTATAAAGTATTTTTTGAGCATCTGTGCCTTATCCCTAGGGTTAAGGAGCTATTGCATTTGACCATCAATGTATTGTTTTGTTATTTTTGTCCAACATTTCAGTAGAGTTTCTCTGATACAAAAGCGTACTGTGAACGCCGACAGCATCTGTGTGAAAGAGAGACTCTCAAATAGTCAATGATCTCCACAATGTTTGATTTATAGCATGGGAAAGTACTTTTCCTCTGCTCGAGGACACAGAGAAAATCCGAAAGACAGAAAATGGTAGGTGAATGACATTAGCTATAGAATAAGTCCAGTAGGGGGCCTCCCGAGTGGCGCAGCGGTCTAAGGCACTGCATCGATCCCAGGCTGTGTCACAACCGGCCGTGACTGGGAGTCCCATATGGCGGCACACAATTGGCCCAGCGTCATCCAGGTTAGGGGAGGGTTTGGCCGAGGGGGCTTTACTTGGCTCATCGCGCTCTAGTGATGAAGTCCATTAGACTCTAGTCATTCTCCCATTACCTTCTTTTTAGTGGTCATTTATTGGACCAAAGGGCTCTGTAGGACTTTTTTCCACCTATTTGTGTCCCAAAGGGCACCCTATTCCCTACGTAGTGCACTACTTTTGACCGGGGCTCATAGGGCTCTGTAGAAAAGTAGGGCACTACATAGGGAATAGGGTGCCATTTGGGACCTAGTCCAAGTCACTCCTCCTGCTGAAGGAACCCAGAGGTTTCACACTACTTACACCACCACCAGGACCAGAGGAAGAATACAGAATAGCCCTTTCATCTGCTAATAGGGAACAGCCAAATCGTTCCCCCTCTGTCTCTGTTATACATCTAACTGAGGCCCAGGCTTGTGGTAGAAGTGTAGGCCCGAGGAAATACAGAGGAAGAATTCCTCTCTTTCCTCTGGCCATATGAAGGTAATTCTCTACACCCTGAAACTTTCTATTGAGATGAATGCCTCCTCCCTTCCCTTCCCTCCAACCCTCCCTCCCACCGTTCCCTCTTCTTAAAGACAATGTGTTTTTACAACAAGTAATTATAGGGTTAATGACTGATTTGATCTGCTGGTGAAAAGAGGTGTGACCTCATTGTCAAGCCACAGTGGAAAAAGAGAATGTGGTTGATTGAGCTCTCAAGAGGTCTTTTGGTAATAGGCCTCACGGCCTCTCAGAGAGAAAGAGAGAAAATGTGTATTTCCTTACATTCTCATTCAAAGTTCACTTAGTTATTTATCTCAGTTTTCTGTTAGAGATATTATTGCATGTATCATTGTTTTTTACTTTCATTTGAATATACTGGATTTTTTAGAAACAAAGGCACACAACTACAGAAGGACATCTTTATGTTATGTTGTAGCATGATGTCATGTTGTAACATGTTCTCATGTTGTAACATGTTACACAGCTATTGGGTAGCTTTATGTAGCTACAGATGAATAGCATACATTACAACATTGTTATTTTACACATGTAAAGTGTATATGAATTGAAGGTGCGCCACAATCGCTAAATGTAAACACAACTTGAGACATTGTCATTTGCAAAGACAGGTGTCTGACACGCCAGCACTACCGTAGCTAGCAAAAGAGGGTAGGAGTGATCGCTAACTAACTGTAAACAACCTTAGCTAGCTAGCAAAACATCTTGGCTAACTGTGGGGCGAAACAATGAACATATTTAGTTAGCTGTGCACTAGCTGTTCTTTGCTAGAAACAAAGGAGTAAAGTGAACGTAGGTGCGGTGACCTCTCCGTGGTTCTTGGTGGGGCAGCTGGTTGCTCCACATGGTATAGGACGATGGAATGAGGAGAACACACGACAGACACAAACCCAAACGACCCTGCCTCTGCCATCCACCTGCCGCCTCCAGAACCCATCTCCACCACCCCGACAGCAGAGACTTCCTGCTGAGAAATGCCATTGCAAACAAAGAACCTCCCATTGATTTGCCAAAGCTGTTGCAAATAAGACATAGACATTGGACAGCTTCAAAAACAAAGTCATTAGCATATCAAGAGATGCAGAGGCTATGTCCCTAATGACAAGCTATTCTCCATATAGTGCACTACTTTTGACCAGAGCCATGGTCAACAGTAGTGCAATACATAGGGAATAGGGTGCCATTTCGGACGCAGACAGAAGGGCGATCATTTGGGGATGTCCTACAGTGCCCTGGGCCCTCTGTAACGATCGCTGAGGGGCCACTGGGGTCCCTGAACACACGCAGGCAGCCAATGAGGTGCCAGGACCCCAGACTCTGTCCTGTCAGTTTTTTCATCAGTCTCTACATGCAGGCTATTGTGAGGGGTTGAGGGAGGGTGAGGGGGTGAGGCAAAGACAGGGGCCACAGCTGGGAGACGGTGTAGTTCAGGTCAATGCCTGCAACCTGGTTCAGGTTATCAGTCAACCTACCAGGGTAGTTACAAACAGCACAGGAATGAAATCATCAACATGTATTGATCACATCTTTACTATTGCTGCAGAAATTTCCTTTAAAGCAGTATCTGAATCCATTGGCTGTAGTGATCACAATATACCCAGCTAACAAGGAAGGTAACTGAGACATTTGTAACATTCCCCTTAAGTCTTCCAGATGTACTGAATTTCATAGTCCGTTTGGGACATTATAGGCACATTCATAAAGTTTCTAATAAGTATTATAGAGGTTAAAAATATCCGTCGCTATACAGACATCATGGGAACAATAAAAACATTCCTTGGTAGTCCATGAAACGTTCTGAATATCATGTTATTTTGGAGATATCTAGGAACATTTCATAACATTACATTAAGAGCTATGGTTTGTCTTCATATAACGTTACAATCGGAATGATAGAAATACATTTTGGAACGTCGTCTGTAAGTCAAGTGGTGGTACACTTGTAATGTTATCCGTCATTGCAAATATAAAAGTGGGTGTGGCAACTAACAACACTGAGGCTGGAGCCAGAAAGAAGCACATAAGGTACTAATTGGTGAATGTGAAACAACACAGCTGAACAGCGAAGACAGTTCGCCTTCTGGAAGTTTTAACGAAAGGTAAGTTATCCAGTGTGTACTATTTAAACCTTACAATTAAGCTAGTGTACTCCCAGCTCCCCAGATAAAGACATGTTGATGATGTCAGGCTATCTAATTAGCTAGAAAGATTGCCAGTTAGCTAATTAGCCTGTTGGCTAATAGATAGTTTAGCCTAGCTACGTTACTTGGATAGTGCCGCGTGTAATCACAGCCTGTGTTACAGGGTTCAGTAATTGTGTTCTTAGGTCCTGATGAAGAACAACATTGACAAGTGTTCTTGGTCTATTACTAGCATAAGCACACTCAACAATATAATGCAGGCTATGGCTTGATACATAAATTTTTACTAAAGGGCTGTCTAAATTTGCACAATCCAGATTATGAAAAGTGCAATTTATCCGTTCTATAACACCAAACATTATTCAAACGGCTTGCAGTGTCACGATAGCCTGAGAAGCTGTAGTCACCTCTTTCCTCATTTAAGTTCTGATACAAGATGGATATTATGGATAACATATTGGGTAGTAGAGATTAATGTTATTTCAGTTTCTTTACTTAGTGTTCTGAAGATTGAAAATGTCTTCAGAAAAGGTAAATCTATGTGTTATCTAACTGGTTATTCATTTTAAATGGAGAAGTAAGGCAGTTCATATTGTACTGTATGTGTAGAGCCATTGTCATATCATTGTTTAATAATTTCCAGACCGTTAATTCCGCTGGTGTAACACGGATGTCAAGTATTTCAAGACAGAGAGAATACAATAGAATCTGGACTAAATTGTCAAGGGAGAAAACCAACCTTAAGAAAAAAGGGTAGAGAAGGAAGACAATGACAATGAAAGTGGATCTCATCAGCCAGTCTGACACGAAGAGTGAAGATACCAGTTCTACTGAATCTGAGAGGAAAATTGAGTCAGATAGTGAAGTTGAGGCAGTGGAAGATACTCCTCCAAGACTGCCAACACATGCTGACGAAGAGTCAGATGGTGAACTTCAGACAGTAGGTGATACTCCTTGAAGACTGCCTACACACACTGATGAAGAGTCAGATTGTGAGCTTGAGGCAGTAGGTGGTACTCCTCCAAGACTGCCATCACAAAGTGACATAGATTCAGAGACTGAAGCCAATGCTGGTTGTGCAATTCAGGAGACAACTGACTCTGACAATGATGATGTTGAAAAATATTTTACCTTCAGAGAGGACCTGGCAACCTGGATAAGTGATTTCCAATTGAAACACAATGCTGTTGATGCACTTCTGAAGATGCTGCAGTCTAATGGTCACCCAGATTTGCCTTCCACTGCTAGAACTCTCCTAGAAAAGACCAATGTTTTTGTTGAAGTCAAGTCTAATGTGGAGTTCATCAGATTTAAAGTGAAGGTTGAGTTAGTGAAACATCTAAGCATCTATCCTGAATCTGTGGTTGGAGATCTGAATGTTTTAGAAATATCCCTTAACCTCTACGGGATCGGTGTCCTGTATATGGGACGGTTGAGCTAACGTGCGCTAATGTGATTAGCATGACTGTTGTAAGTAACAGCAAACTTTCCAGGACACAGACATGTCTTATCAAATCAAATCAAATCAAATTGTATTGGTCACATGCGCCGAATACAACAGGTGCAGACATCACAGTGAAATGCTTACTTACAGCCCTTAACCAACAGTGCATTTATTTTTTACAAAAAAAGTAAAAATAAAACTACAACAAAAAAAGTGTTGAGAGAAAAAAGAGCAGAAGTAAAATAAAGTGACAGTAGGGAGGCTATATATACAGGGGGGTACCGTTGCAGAGTCAATGTGCGGGGGCACCGGCTAGTTGAGGTAGTTGAGGTAATATGTACATGTGGGTAGAGTTAAAGTGACTATGCATAAATAATTAACAGAGTAGCAGCAGCGTAAAAAGGATGGGGTGGGGGGGCAGTGCAAATAGTCCGGGTAGCCATGATTAGCTGTTCAGGAGTCTTATGGCTTGGGGGTAGAAGCTGTTGAGAAGTCTTTTGGACCTAGACTTGGCACTCCGGTACCGCTTGCCGTGCGGTAGCAGAGAGAACAGTTTATGACTAGGGTGGCTGGAGTCTTTGACAATTTTGAGGGCCTTCCTCTGACACCGCCTGGTATAGAGGTCCTGGATGGCAGGAAGCTTGGCCCCAGTGATGTACTGGGCCGTACGCACTACCCTCTGTAGTGCCTTGTGGTCGGAGGCCAGGCAGTTGCCATACCAGGCGGTGATGCAACCAGTCAGGATGCTCTCGATGGTGCAGCTGTAGAATTTTTTGAGGATCTGATGACCCATGCCAAATCTTTTCAGTCTCCTGAGGGGGAATAGGCTTTGTCGTGCCCTCTTCACGACTGTCTTGGTGTGTTTGGACCATGATAGTTCGTTGGTGATGTGGACACCAAGGAACTTGAAGCTCTCAACCTGTTCCACTACAGCCCCGTCGATGAGAATGGGGGCGTGCTCAGTCCTCTTTTTTTCCTGTAGTCCACAATCATCTCCTTTGTCTTGGTCACGTTGAGGGAGAGGTTGTTGTCCTGGCACCACACGGCCAGGTCTCTGACCTCCTCCCTATAGGCTGTCTCATCGTTGTCGGTGATCAGGCCTACCACTGTTGTGTCGTTGGCAAACTTAATGATGGTGTTGGAGTCGTGCCTGGCCATGCAGTCATGGGTGAACAGAGAGTACAGGAGGGGACTGAGCACGCACCCCTGAGGGGCCCCCGTGTTGAGGATCAGTGTGGCAGATGTGTTGTTACCTACCCTTACCACCTGGGGGCGGCCCGTCAGGAAGTCCAGGATCCAGTTGCAGAGGGAGGTGTTTAGTCCCAGGATCCTTAGCTTAGTGATGAGCTTAGAGGGCACTATGGTGTTGAATGCTGAGCTGTAGTCAATGAATAGCATTCTCACGTAGTTGTTCCTCTTGTCCAGGTGTATATTGTCACGGATTCTGCCGAGGCTGCCCCTCCTCCTTGCTCGGGCAGGCTTCGGCGTTCGTCATCACCGGAATACTAGCTACTGCCGATCTATGTTCTATGTTTCTATGTTCTACCTGTTGTCTGATTGTTACACACCTGTTTCCCATTATGTGATTACCTACTTCCCTATTTAACCCGGTGGCTCCCATTGTGTTTTGTGCGTGTTTGTTTTTAGTTTTGTGTGTCGTTGGTGAGCGGGTTTGTTCCTCCCTGTGTGGAGGTATTTTGTATTGGTTTCTTTACTTATTCAGTAAAGTACGTTTCATAGAGTTCTGTGTCCTGCGCCTGACTTCGATCCATCGCATTACACTGACACTCGTGACAGAAACACGCACCATAGATGGAGTCAGCAGGTACAGCCAGTCAGTCCGGATCGATGGAGGAACACGTTCAACGACAGGAGAGCATGATCCAGGCTCTCGGCACCGCTATGGAGAGGGTGGTGAATGCTATTGACCGATGGGAGAGAGGTGGCTTTCCTACACCTCCTCCAACCACTCAACCACCCATACCACTGTCCACCCCTTCGCCACCTGGGTCCAGTGGGATTCGGCTCTCGCTCCCCAGGGCATATGACGGTACACCAGCAGGGTGTCTGGGTTTCCTTCTCCAGGTAGAGCTCTACCTGGCAACCATTCACCCAGTGCCCTCGGGATACGAGAGCGTGTCCGCCCTCATCTCCTGTCTGTCGGGGAAGGCGCTTGAGTGGGCCAACGCCGAGTGGGGAGGAATTTACGCTACATCTGTCCGTTACGTCTGTTCCACCTAAGACAGGAGATGAGGAGCGCCCAGGATTTTGTGCTGGAGTTCAGGACTCTGGCAGCCAGCGCAGGATGGAATGAGAGGGCCCTGATCGACCACTATCGTTGCAGCCTAAGGGAGGACGTTCAGCGGGAACTGGCCTGCAGGGATTCCAACCTCAACCTGGACCAACTGGTGGAGATGTCCATCAGGCTGGATAACCTGTTTGAGACCCGCTGACATTCTGATCAGGGACCATTCATTTCATCTCCCAGCACCTCCGACCATACCCCCATGGAGCTCGGAGGTGCTGCGCTTAGGGAGACCAGGAGAGGGGCTGTCACCTGCACCAACTGTGGCCGCAGAGGACACACTGCGGGTCGGTGCTGGGGAGGGTCCCCAGGGAGTCGAGGCAGTAGGCAGAGCACTGGTCAACCATCTCAGGTGAGTAAGCACCCGACTCACCCAGAGCTCCCTTTTGGTCAGCTGTGTATAGAGGTTGTTTTCCCAGAGTTTTCTCCTCATTCCCAGCATAAGGCACTAGTATATGCAGGTGCAGCTGGGAATTTTATTGATCATCAGTGTTCACTTAGTTTAGGGATTCAAACTGTTCATGTTGATGTGCCCTTCCCTGTACATGCATTAGATAGTCGCCCGTTAGGATCAGGCCTAATCAGGGAGGTTACCGCACCACTCTTAATGAGGATACAGGGGGGTCATGAGGAGAGGATTAGTCTCTATCTGATTGATTCTCCTTCGTATCCTGTGGTGTTGGGACTTCCCTGGTTAACCACTCATGACCCCACTATTTCTTGGCAACAGAGGGCTCTCAAGGGATGGTCCAGTCAGTGCTCAGGGAGGTGTGTAGGGGTTTCCTTAGGGACTACTACGGTGGAGAGTCCAAACCAGGTCTCCACAATGCACATTCCTTCCGAGTATGCCGTTTTGGCTCTCGCCTTCAATAAAAAGAGGGCGACTAAATTACCACCCCATCGTCCGGGGGATTGTGCGATAAATCTTCAGGTAGGCGCTGCACTTCCCCGGAGTCACGTGTACCCTCTGTCACAGGAGGAGAAGGCGGCTATGGAAACATATGTCTCCGAATCTCTGAGAAATTGGATCTCAGGAGCACGTACAACCTGGTGCGTATCCGGGAGGGAGATGAGTGGAAGACGGCATTCAGTACTACCTCAGGACACTATGAGTACCTCGTCATGCCATACGGGTTGATGAATGCTCCATCAGTCTTTCAATACTTTGTCGATGAGATTTTCAGGGATCTGCACGGACAGGGTGTAGTGGTGTATATTGATGACATTCTCATATACTCCGCTACACGGGCCGAGCATGTGTCCCTGGTGCGTAAAGTGCTTGGACGACTGTTGAAGCATGACCTGTATGCCAAGGCAGAGAAATGCTTGTTCTTCCAGGAGTCCATCTCCTTCCTAGGGTACCACATGTCCGCGTCTGGGGTGAAGATGGAGAGTGACCGCATTTCCGCCATGCGTAATTGGGCGACTCCAACCACGGTGAAGGAGGTGCAGCGATTTTTGGGGTTTGCCAATTACTACCGGAGGTTTATCCGGGGCTTTGGTCAGGTAGTGGCTCCCATTACCTCATTGCTGAAGGGGGGACTGGTGCGTCTGCGGTGGTCAGCTGAGGTGGACAGGGCGTTCAGTCATCTGAAGGACATGTTTACCTCGGCTCCAGTGCTGGCTCATCCGGATCCCTTCTTGGCCTTCACGGTTGAGGTGGACGTGTCGGAGGCTGGGATAGGTGCTGTACTTTCCCAGCGCTCGGGCACACCACCCAAGCTCCGCCCCTGTGTGTTCTTTTCAAAGCAGCTCAGCCCGGCGGAGCGCAACTATGATGTGGGGGACCGGGAGCTGTTGGCTGTGGTCCAAGCCCTGAAAGCGTGGAGACATTGGCTTGAGGGGGCTAAACACCCTTTTCTCATTTTGACTGACCACCGCAATCTGGAGTACATCCGGGCGGCGAGGAGATTAAACCCTTGCCAGGCAAGGTGGTCCATGTTTCTCGCCCGTTTTGTTTTCGTACAGGCCAGGTTCCCAGAACGCTAAGGCAGATGCTCTGTCCCGACTGTATGACATGGAGGAGAGTTCCGTGGAGCCCACTCCCATACTTCCGGCGTCATGTCTGGTGGCACCGGTGGTGTGGGAGTTGGACGCGGACATCAAGCGGGCATTGCGTAACGAACCCACTCCACCCCAGTGTCCAGAGGGTCATGTGTACGTCCCGTTGGAGGTCCGTGATCGATTGATCTATTGGGCTCACACGTCACCCTCCTCTGGTCATCCTGGTATCGGTTGGACAGTGAATTGTCTTAGTGGGAAGTACTGGTGGCCCACCTTAGCTAAGGACGTGAGGGTTTATGTTTCCTCCTGCTCGGTGAGCGCCCAGTGTAAGGCTCCTAGACACCTGCCCAGAGGGAAATTGCAACCCCTACCCGTTCCACAATGACCGCGGTCCCACTTATCGGTGGACTTCGTGACGGATCTTCCCCCCTCACAAGGGAACACCACGATCCTGGTCGTTGTGGATCGGTTTTCTAAGTCCTGCTGCCTCATCTCTCTGCCCGGTCTCCCTACGGCCCTACAGACTGCTGAGGCCCTATTTACACACGTCTTCCGGCACTATGGGGTAGCTGAGGATATAGTGTCTGATCGGGGTTCCCAGTTCACCTCGAGAGTCTGGAGGGTGTTCATGGAACGTCTGGGAGTCTCGGTCAGCCTGACCTCAGGGTTTCACCCCGAAAGTAACGGGCAGGTGGAGAGAGTCAACCAGGAGGTGGGTAGGTTTCTGGGGTCGAATTGCCAGGACCGGCGGGGGGAGTGGTCGGTTTTCCTCCCCTGGGCAGAGATGGCCCAAACTCACCCCGCCACTCCTCCACTAACCTTACTCCATTCCAGTGTGTATTAGGTTATCAGCCGGTTCTGGCACCTTGGCATCAGAGCCAGATCGAGGCACCTGCGGTGGATGAATGGTTTCGGCGCTCACAGGAGACCTGGAACGCTGCCCATGTGCGCCTGCAACGGGCAGATCGGGCGGCAAAAGGCGAGCGCCGACCGCCACCGCAGTGAGGCTCCGGTGTATGCCCCGGGGGACCGAGTCTGGCTCTCGACCCGAAAACTGCCCCTTCGCCTGCCCTGCCGGAAGCTGGGTCGGTGGTTTGTGGGGCCATTCAAAGTCCTGAGGAGATTGAACAAGGTATGTTATAGGTTACAGCTTCCTCTTAATTACCATGTGTCTCTCCTCAGGCCGGTGGTAGCTGGTCCACTCCAGGAGTCTGAGATACGGGAGGTTCCTCCGCCCCCACTGGACATCGAGGGGGCACCGGCGTACTCGGTCCGTTCCATCTTGGATTCGAAGCGTCGGGTGGTAGGCCTGCAGTATCTTGTGGAGTGGGAGGGGTACGATCCGGAGGAACGGTGCTGGGTCCCTAGGAGGGACATCCTCGATCCCTCCATGTTGAGGGATTTCCACCGCAGTCATCCGACTCGCCCCGCGCCGCGTCCTCCTGGCCGTCCCCGAGGCCGGTGTCGACGCACGGCTGGAGCTGCGTGTCGGGGGGGTGGTCCAGTCATACTGTTATACAGTCAAACTGTTATCCATTCATAATGATATTCATTCATAATGTTATCCAGTCATACTGTTATCCAGACATACAGTTATCCTTTCATACTGTTATCCATATATATTGTTATCCAGTCATAATGTTATCCAGTCATACAGTTATCTAGTCATACAGTTATCCAGTCTTACTGTTATCAACTCATGCAGTTATACAGTCATTCAGTTACCAGGTCATACTGTTATCCTGTCTTACAGATATCCAGTCATACCTTTATCCAGTCATAAATATCCAGATACTGTTATCAAGTCATACTTTTCTCCAGTCATACTGTTATCCATTCATACTGTTATCCATTCTTAATGTAATGCAGACAAAACATTATTCAGTCATACAGTTATCCAGTCATACTGTTATTAAGTCGTTCTATTATGCATTCATACAGTTATTCAGTCATACTGTAATCTAGTCACACTGTTATCCAGTCATACTGTTATCCATTCAAACTGTTATCCAGTCATACTGTTATCTAGTCATACTGTTATCCATTCGTACAGTTGTCCAGTCATACCGTTATCCAGTCATACTGTTATCCATTCATACAGTTATCCAGTCAAACTGTTATCCAGTCATACTGTTATCCAGTCATACTGTGATCCAGTCATACATTTATCCAGTCATAATATTATCCAGTCATACAGTTATCCAGTCATACTTTTATCAAGTCATACAGTTATCTAGTCATACTGTTATCCAGTCATACTGTTATCCAGTCTTAGTTATCCAGTCATAAAGTTATCCATTCATAATGTTATCAAGTCATACAGTTATCCATTCATGCTGTTATCCATTCATACAGTTATCCAGTCATAATGTTATCCTTTCACACAGTTATCCAGTCATACAGTTATCCAGTCATATTGTTATCCAGTCAAACAGTTATATTTTCATACTGTTATTCAGTCAAACTGTTTTCCAGTCATACTGTTACCCGTTCTTACTGTTATTCTGTCATACTGTTATCCATTCATACTGTTATCCATTCATACTGTTATCCAGTCATACAGTTATCCAGTCATAATGTTATCCAGTCATACAGTTATCCAGTCATACTGTTATCCAGTCAAATAGTTATCCAGTCATACTGTTATTAAGTCATTCTGTTATGCAATCATTCAGTTACCCAGTCATACTGTTATCTAGTCATACTGTTATCCATATATACTGTTATTAAGTCATACACTTATCCAGTCATTCAGTTATCCTGTCATAGTGTTATCAAGTCATACAGTTATCTAGTCATACAGTTATCTAGTCAAACAGTTATCCAGTCATACTTTTATTCAGTCATACAGTTATCAAGTCATACAATATCCAGTCATACAGTTTTCCAGTCATACTGTTATCCACTCATACAGTTATCGTGTCATATATTTATCCAGTTATACTGTTATCCATTAATACAGATATCTAGTCATGCTGTTATCCAGTTATACTGTTATCCAGTCAAATATATATCCAGTCACACAGTTATCCAGTCATACAGTTATCCTTCATACTGTTATCCATTCTCGTTGTTATCCAGTCATACTGTTATCCAGTCATACAGTTATCTAGTTAAACACATATCCAGTCTTACTGTTTTCCAGTCATTCAGTTATCCGGTCATACTTTTATTCAGTCATACAATTATCCAGTCATACTGTTATCCACTCATACATTTATCGTGTCATATATTTATCCAGTTATACTGTTATCCATTAATACAGATATCTAGTCATGCTGTTATCCAGTTATACTGTCATCCAATTAAACAGATATCCAGTCATACAGTTATCCATTCATACAATTATCCATCCATACTGTTATCCATTCATACTGTGGTCCAGTCATACTGTTATACAGTCAAACTGTTATCCATTCATACAGTTATCCAGTTATATTGTTATCCAGTCATACAGTTCTATTTTCATACTGTTATTCAATCATACTGTTTTCCAGTCATACTGTTACCCGTTCATACTGTTATCCAGTCATACTGTTATCCAGTCATACTGTGATCCCGTCATACATTTATTGAGGCGCGGACTGCGACCGCGCCTCAACTAGAACAAAACAGGGGAGGGCTGGGTGGGCATTCCTCCTCGGCGGCGGTTCTGGCTCCGGGCTTGCCCACCACCCTCCAATAAACCCCCCATAGCGCCCCTGGTCCGGTCTGGCCCCGCTGGCTGGGGCTGAACTGGACATAGCAGGAGCGGTTAGCTTCAGCTCCATTGTGGAGCAGTTGACCGGCACCTGATTAGGCACCGGTGACCCAGGCACGGGTTGTGCTGGACTGACGACGCGCACCCCTGGCTTGGTGCGTGGAGCCGGAACGGGCCGGACCGGGCTGACGACTCGCACCCCTGGCTTGGTGCGTGGAGTAGGAACGGGCCGGACCGGGCTGACGATGCGCACCCCTGGCTTGGTGCGTGGAGCAGGGACAGGCCGGACCGGGCTGGCGACGCACACCGTAGGCTTGGTGCGTGGAGCAGGGACAGGCCGGACCGGGCTGGCGACGCACACCGTAGGCTTGGTGCGTGGACCAGGGACAGGCCGGACTGGGCTGGCGACGCACACCGTAGGCTTGGTGCGTGGAGCAGGGACAGGCCGGACTGGGCTGGCGACGCACACCGTAGGCTTGGAGCGTGGAGCAGGGACAGGCCGGACCGGGCTGGCGACGCACACCGTAGGCTTGGTGCGTGGAGCAGGGACAGGCCGGACTGGGCTGGCGACGCACACCGTAGGCTTGGTGCGTGGAGCAGGGACAGGCCGAACCGGGCTGTGGAGACGGATAGGAGACCTGGAGTGAAGAGCGGCCACAACCCGTCCTGGCTGAATGCCTACCCTCACACACTCTGTGTGAGGCATCCGCACAGGACGTACAGGGCTGTGTACCCGTACTGGCATAACAGCACGTGACACTGGAGCAGGATATCCGGGACCGCGGAGAGGCATTGGAGACCACGAGCGTTGAGCCGGCACACTCCGTCCTGGCTGCATACCCACCTTCGCACGACACGTGCGGGGTGCTCGCACAGGACGTACAGGACTATGCCGGACCACTCGTGGCACAGTACGCCGCTCCGCATACCACGGAACCTGCCCCGTCCCATGCTGCCATGCCTGAGTACGGGAAGTTGGTTCCGCTCTCCATCCAGGCTCCGCCAACCTGCCTTCTGGCCCCCCTAACCCGGTGGCCTCCTCTCCAAATCTTCCTGTGGCAGCCTCCTGCTGCCCAGCCGCCCATGCCGTGTGCCCCCCCCTAAAAATTTTTTGGGGTTGCCTCTCGTCCGTCCGACGATGACACTGCTAACGCCGCTGCTCCTCTCTCGCCAGGGCCTTAATCCTAGCTCATGGCCCTTTGCCCCCGAGTATGTCCTCCCAGGACCACGATTTGCCCACCTGGGCCATCGCCAACCTCTCCATCTCCTTTCCCGGCGCTTCCTCCCATGTCCAGTCTGCCTGCTCCTGGACACGCTGCTTGGTCCTTGTATGGTGGGATCTTCTGTCACGATCGTCTAGAACAGATGAAGACCAAGGCGCAGCGTTGCAGACGAACATACTCAACTTTATTATCTTCAGTGATAATAAGCACAACAAAACGATAACATGACAGTTCACGGTCTAACACAAACCAACTCGAAACAAGATCCCACAAACACTAAGGGAAAACCGACAGTTTAAATATGGCTCCCAATCAGAGACAACCAGCCACAGCTGACACTCGTTGCCTCTGATTGGGAGTCACTCAGGCCAACAAAGAAATAAAAAAACTAGAACTCCCAACAAAGAAATACAACACATAGAATGAACACATCCTGGCTCAACATATAGAGTCCCAGAGCCAGGGTGTGACACATACAGTTATCCATTCATGCTGTTATCCATTCATACAGTTATCCAGTCATAATGTTATCCTTTCACACAGTTATCCAGTCATACAGTTATCCAGTTATATTGTTATCCAGTCATACAGTTATATTTTCATACTGTTATTCAATCATACTGTTTTCCAGTCATACTGTTACCCGTTCATACTGTTATCCAGTCATACTGTTATCCAGTCATACTGTGATCCCGTCATACATTTATCCAGTCATACAGTTATCCATTCATACTGTTATCAAGTCATACAGTTATCCATTCATGCTGTTATCCATTCATACAGTTATCCAGTCATAATGTTATCCAGTCACACAGTTATCCAAGTATACTGTTATCCAGTCATATAGTCATCCAGCCAAAGAGATATCCAGTCACACTGTTATCCAGTCACACAGTTATCCATCCATACTGTTATCCATTCATAATGATATCCATTCATACTGTTATCCATTCATACTGGTATCCATTCATACTGTTATCCAGTCATACAGTTATCTATGCATATAGTGATCTAATCTTACTGTTATCCACTCATGCAGTAATACAGTCATACAGTTATCCAGTCATACAGTTACTCAGTCATACCGTTGTCTGGTAATACAGTTATTGTGTTATACATGTATACAGTCATACTGTTATCCAGACATACTGTTATCCATTCATACTGTTGTCCAGTCATACAGTAATCAATTCATACTGTCACGCCCTGACTCAGGGGACTCTTATATGTTGAGTCAGGGTGTGTGTATTCTTTGTTTGTGCATATTCTATGTGGGTTTTCTAGGATGTGTAGTTCTATGTTGGCCGGTGTGGTTCCCAATCAGAGGCAGCTGTCGCTCGTTGTCTCTGATTGGGGACCATACTTAGGCAGCCTTTTGGCCCTAGTGGGTTGTGGGATATTGTTCTGTATAAGGTTTGTTGTGTGTTACCTTAGGACTTCACGTGTCATTAGTTTATTGTTTTGTTGTGTGTTTATTCGTGTTAATAAACATGTTTACAAATCACGCTGCGCCTTGGTCCGTCCCGTCCGTCAACGAGCGTGACACATACTGTTATCCATTCATGCAGTTATCCAGTCACACAGTTGTCTATTCATACTGTTATCCAGTCATACTGTGATCCAGTCATACATTTATCCAGTCATACTGTTATCCAGTCATACAGTTATCCAGTCTTAGTTATCCAGTCATAAAGTTATCCATTCATACTGTTATCAAGTCATACAGTTATCCATTCATGCTGTTATCCATTCATACAGTTATCCAGTCATAATGTTATCCTTTCACACAGTTATCCAGTCATACAGTTATCCAGTTATATTGTTATCCAGTCATACAGTTATATTTTCATACTGTTATTCAGTCAAACTGTTTTCCAGTCATACTGTTACCCGTTCATACTGTTATTCTGTCATACTGTTATCCATTCATACAGTTATGCAGTTATACTGTTATCCAGTCATACTGTTTCCATTCATACTGTTACCCAGTCATTCTGTTATCCATTCATACTGTTATCAATTCATACAGTTATCCAGTCATACAGTTATCCAGTCATACTGTATTTCTGTCAAATAGTTATCCAGTCATATTGTTATCCAGTCATACAGTTATCCAGTCATACTGTTATCCAGTCAAATAGTTATCCAGTCATATTGTTATCCAGTCATACAGTTATCCATTCTTTTATCCACTCATAAAGTTATGCAATCATTCAGTTACCCAGTCATACTGTTATCTAGTCATACTGTTATCCATATATACTGTTATTAAGTCATGCACTTATCCAGTCATTCAGTTATCCTGTCATAGTGTTATCAAGTCATACATTTATCTAGTCATACAGTTATCCAGTCATACAGTTTTCCAGTCATACTGTTATCCACTCATACAGTTATCGTGTCATATATTTATCCAGTTATACTGTTATCCATTAATACAGATATCTAGTCATGCTATTATCCAGTTATACTGTTATCCAGTCAAATAGATATCCAGTCACACAGTTATCCAGTCATACAGTTATCCTTCATACTGTTATCCATTCTTATTGTTATCCAGTCATACTGTTATCCAGTCATACAGTTATCTAGTCAAACACATATCCAGTCTTACTGTTATCCAGTCATTCAGTTATCCAGTCATACTGTTATCCTGTCATACTGTTATCCAGTCATATATTTATCCAGTCATACAGTTATCCATTCATACTGTTATCCAGTCATACAGTTCTCCAATCATACTGTTATCCATTCATACTGTTATCCATTCATACTGTTATCCATTCATTATGTTATCAATGTATACTGATATCCAGTCATACAGTTATCCAGTCATACAGTTATCCAGTCATACTGTTATCCAGTCATACAGTTATCCAGTCATAATGTTACCCTGTTATACTGTTATCCAGTCATATAGTCATCCAGTCATTCAGTTAACCAGTCATAATGTTATCCAATTAAACAGATATCCAGTCATACAGTTATCCATTCATACAATTATCCATCCAAACTGTTATCCATTCATACTATGGTCCAGTCATAATGTTATACAGTCAAACTGTTATCCTTTCATAATGATATTCATTCATAATGTTATCCAGTCATACTGTTATCCAGTCATACAGTTATCTAGTCATACATTTATACAGTCATTCAGTTATCCAGTCATACTGTTATCCTCTCTTACAGTTATCCAGTCATTCCGATATCCAGTCATACTGTTATCAAGTCATATTGTTATCCATTCAAACTGTTATCCAGTCATACTGTTATCCATTCAAACTGTTATCCAGTCGTACTGTTATCCAGTAATACTGTGATCCAGTCATACATTTATCCAGTCATACAGTTATCCATTCATACTGTTATCAAGTCATACAGTTATCCATTCATGCTGTTATCCATTCATACAGTTATCCAGTCATACTGTTATCCAGTCTTAGTTATCCAGTCATAAAGTTATCCATTCATACTGTTATCAAGTCATACAGTTATCCATTCATGCTGTTATCCATTCATACAGTTATCCAGTCATAATGTTATCCTTTCACACAGTTATCCAGTCATACAGTTATCCAGTTATATTGTTATCCAGTCATACAGTTATATTTTCATACTGTTATTCAGTAATGCTGTTTTCCAGTCATACTGTTACCCGTTCATACTGTTATCCAGTCATACTGTTATCAAGTCATACAGTTATACATTCATGCTGTTATCCATTCATACAGTTATTCAGTCATTCTGTTATCCAGTCACACAATTATCAAATTATACTGTTATCCAGTCATTTAGTCATCCAGCCAAAGAGATATCCAGTCACACTGTTATCCAGTCACACAGTTATCCATCCATACTGTTATCCATTCATTATGATATCCATTCATACTGTTATCCATTCATATTGTTATCCAGTCATACTGCTATCCAGTCATACAGTTATCTAGGCATATAGTTATCTAGTCTTACTGTTATCCACTCATGCAGTAATACAGTCATACAGTTATCTAGTCATACAATTACTCAGTCATACCGTTGTCCAGTCATACAGTTATCGTGTCATACATGTATACAGTCATACTGTTATCCAGACATACTGTTATCCATTCATACTGTTGTCCAGTCATACAGTTATCAATTCATACTGTCACGCCCTGACTCAGGGGTCTCTTATATGTTTAGTCAGGGTGTGTGTATTCTTTGTTTGTGCATTTTCTATTTGGGTTTTCTAGCATGTGTAGTTCTATGTTGGCCGGTGTGGTTCCCAATCAGAGGCAGCTGTCGCTCGTTGTCTCTGATTGGGGACCATACTTAGGCAGCCTTTAGGCACTAGTGGGTTGTGGGATCTTGTTCTGTATAAGGTTTGTTGTGTGTTACCTTAGGACTTCACGTGTCGTTAGTTTATTGTTTTGTTGTGTGTTTATTCGTGTTAATAAACATGTTTGCAAATCACGCTGCGCCTTGGTCCGTCCCGTCCGTCAACGAGCGTGACACATACTGTCATCCATTCATGCAGTTATCCAGTCACACAGTTGTCTATTCATACTGTTATCCAGTCATACTGTGATACAGTCATACATTTATCCAGTCATACTGTTATCCAGTCATACAGTTATCCAGTCTTAGTTATCCAGTCATAAAGTTATGCATTCATACTGTTATCAAGTCATACAGTTATCCATTCATGCTGTTATCCATTCATACAGTTATCCAGTCATAATGTTATCCTTTCACACAGTTATCCAGTCATACAGTTATCCAGTTATATTGTTATCCAGTCATACAGTTATATTTTCATACTGTTATTCAGTCAAACTGTTTTCCAGTCATACTGTTACCCGTTCATACTGTTATTCTGTCATACTGTTATCCATTCATACAGTTATGCAGTTATACTGTTATCCAGTCATACTGTTTCCATTCATACTGTTACCCAGTCATTCTGTTATCCATTCATACTGTTATCAATTCATACAGTTATCCAGTCATACAGTTATCCAGTCATACTGTATTTCTGTCAAATAGTTATCCAGTCATATTGTTATCCAGTCATACAGTTATCCAGTCATACTGTTATCCAGTCAAATAGTTATCCAGTCATATTGTTATCCAGTCATACAGTTATCCATTCTTTTATCCACTCATAAAGTTATGCAATCATTCAGTTACCCAGTCATACTGTTATCTAGTCATACTGTTATCCATATATACTGTTATTAAGTCATGCACTTATCCAGTCATTCAGTTATCCTGTCATAGTGTTATCAAGTCATACAGTTATCTAGTCATACAGTTATCCAGTCATACAGTTTTCCAGTCATACTGTTATCCACTCATACAGTTATCGTGTCATATATTTATCCAGTTATACTGTTATCCATTAATACAGATATCTAGTCATGCTGTTATCCAGTTATACTGTTATCCAGTCAAATAGATATCCAGTCACACAGTTATCCAGTCATACAGTTATCCTTCATACTGTTATCCATTCTTGTTGTTATCCAGTCATACTGTTATCCAGTCATACAGTTATCTAGTCAAACACATATCCAGTCTTACTGTTATCCAGTCATTCAGTTATCCGGTCATACTGTTATCCTGTCATACTGTTATCCAGTCATATATTTATCCAGTCATACAGTTATCCATTCATACTGTTATCCAGTCATACAGTTCTCCAATCATACTGTTATCCATTCATACTGTTATCCATTCATACTGTTATCCATTCATTATGTTATCAATGTATACTGATATCCAGTCATACAGTTATCCAGTCATACAGTTATCCAGTCATACTGTTATCCAGTCATACAGTTATCCAGTCATAATGTTACCCTGTTATACTGTTATCCAGTCATATAGTCATCCAGTCATTCAGTTAACCAGTCATAATGTTATCCAATTAAACAGATATCCAGTCATACAGTTATCCATTCATACAATTATCCATCCAAACTGTTATCCATTCATACTATGGTCCAGTCATAATGTTATACAGTCAAACTGTTATCCTTTCATAATGATATTCATTCATAATGTTATCCAGTCATACTGTTATCCAGTCATACAGTTATCTAGTCATACATTTATACAGTCATTCAGTTATCCAGTCATACTGTTATCCTCTCTTACAGTTATCCAGTCATTCCGATATCCAGTCATACTGTTATCAAGTCATACTGTTATCCATTCAAACTGTTATCCAGTCATACTGTTATCCATTCAAACTGTTATCCAGTCGTACTGTTATCCAGTCATACTGTTATCCATTCATACAGTTATCCAGTCAAACTGTTATCCAGTCATACTGTTATCCAGTAATACTGTGATCCAGTCATACATTTATCCAGTCATACAGTTATCCATTCATACTGTTATCAAGTCATACAGTTATCCATTCATGCTGTTATCCATTCATACAGTTATCCAGTCATACTGTTATCCAGTCTTAGTTATCCAGTCATAAAGTTATCCATTCATACTGTTATCAAGTCATACAGTTATCCATTCATGCTGTTATCCATTCATACAGTTATCCAGTCATAATGTTATCCTTTCACACAGTTATCCAGTCATACAGTTATCCAGTTATATTGTTATCCAGTCATACAGTTATATTTTCATACTGTTATTCAGTCATACTGTTTTCCAGTCATACTGTTACCCGTTCATACTGTTATCCAGTCATACTGTTATCAAGTCATACAGTTATACATTCATGCTGTTATCCATTCATACAGTTATTCAGTCATTCTGTTATCCAGTCACACAGTTATCCAATTATACTGTTATCCAGTCATTTAGTCATCCAGCCAAAGAGATATCCAGTCACACTGTTATCCAGTCACACAGTTATCCATCCATACTGTTATCCATTCATTATGATATCCATTCATACTGTTATCCATTCATATTGTTATCCAGTCATACTGCTATCCAGTCATACAGTTATCTAGGCATATAGTTATCTAGTCTTACTGTTATCCACTCATGCAGTAATACAGTCATACAGTTATCTAGTCATACAATTACTCAGTCATACCGTTGTCCAGTCATACAGTTATCGTGTCATACATGTATACAGTCATACTGTTATCCAGACATACTGTTATCCATTCATACTGTTGTCCAGTCATACAGTTATCAATTCATACTGTCACGCCCTGACTCAGGGGTCTCTTATATGTTGAGTTAGGGTGTGTGTATTCTTTGTTTGTGCATTTTCTATTTGGGTTTTCTAGCATGTGTAGTTCTATGTTGGCCGGTGTGGTTCCCAATCAGAGGCAGCTGTCGCTCGTTGTCTCTGATTGGGGACCATACTTAGGCAGCCTTTAGGCACTAGTGGGTTGTGGGATCTTGTTCTGTATAAGGTTTGTTGTGTGTTACCTTAGGACTTCACGTGTCGTTAGTTTATTGTTTTGTTGTGTGTTTATTCGTGTTAATAAACATGTTTGCAAATCACGCTGCGCCTTGGTCCGTCCCGTCCGTCAACGAGCGTGACATATACTGTTATCCATTCATGCAGTTATCCAGTCACACAGTTATCTATTTATACTGTTATCCATTCATACTTTTATCCAGTCATATAGTAATCCAGTCATTCAGTTATCCAGTCATACTTTTATACAGTCAAACAGTTATCCTGTCATACAGTTATCCAGTAATACTGTTATCAAGTCACACAGTTATCCAGTCATACTGTTTTCATTCATACTGTTATCTTGTCATACTGTTATCCATTCATGCTATTATCCATTCACACTGTGATCCAGTCATACTGTTATCCAGTTAAACTGTTATCCAGTCATATAGTCATCCAGTCATTCAGTTATCCCGTCATACTGTTATACAGTAATACTGTTATCCAGGCATACAGTGATCGATTCATACTGTTATCCAGTGATACTGTTATCCAGTCATAATGTGATCCAGTCAAACAGATATCCTGTCATACAGTTATCCATTCATACTGTTATCCAGTCATACTCTTATCCATTCATCCTGTTATCCAGTCATACTGTTATCCATTCATACTGTTAAACATTCATACAGTTATCCTGTCATACTGTTGTCCAGTAATACAGATATCCAGTCATACTGTTATCTATTCATACAGTTATCCATTCATACTTTTATCCAGTCATACTCTTATCCATTAATACAGTTGTCCAGTCATACTGTTATCCAGCCATTCAGTTATCCATTAATACAGCTATCCAGTCATACTGTTATCCAGTCATTCAGTTATCCAGTCATACTGTTATCCTTTCATACTGTTATCCAGTCATATTGTTATCCAGTTATCCAGTTATCCAGTCAAACTGTTATCCAGTAATACTGTTATCAAGTCATACTGTTCCCCAGTCTTACTGTTATCCATTCACACTGTTATCCATTCTTAATGTTAAGAGGTCAAACTGTTATCCAGTCATACTGTTATCCATGCATACTGTTATCCAGTCATACTGTTATCCATTCATATTGTTATCCAGTCATACAGTTATCCAGTCATACATTTATCCAGTCATACTTTTATCCATTCATACTGTAATCCACTCACACAGTTATCCAGTCATACAGTTATCTAGTCAAACTGATATCCAGTCATACTGTTATCCAGTCGTACTGTTATCCAGTCATACTGTGATCCAGTCATACATTTATCCAGTCATACTGTTATCCAGTCATACTGTTATCCATTCATTCAGTTATCCAGTCAAACTGTTAACAAGTCATGCAGCTATCCAGTTATATTGTTATCCAGCCATACTGTTATCCAGTCATACTGTTATCCATTCATACTTTTATCCATTCATACAGTTATCCATTCATACTATTATTAAGTCATACAGTCATCCAGTCATACTGTGATCCATTCATACTGTTATCCAGTTAAACTGTTATCCAATCATATAGTCATCCAGTCATTCAGTTATCCCGTCATACTGCTATCTAGTCAAACAGTTATCCTGTCATACAGTTATCCATTCATACAGTTATCCATTCATACTGTTATCCAGTCATACTATTATCCATTCATCCTGTTATCCATTCATACTCTTATCCATTCATACTGTTATCCATTCATACAGTTATCCTGTCATACTGTTATCCAGTCATTCAGATATCCAGTCGTACTGTTATCCATTAATACAGTTATCCAGTCATACTGTTATCCAGTCATTAAGTTATCCAGTCATACTGTTATCCTATCATACAGTTATCCAGTCATATTGTTATCCAGACATACAGTTATCCAGACAAACCGTTATCCAGTCATACTGTCATCAAGTCATACTTTTCTCCAGTCTTACTGTTAGACATTCACACTGTTATCCATTCTTAATGTTAAGAGGTCAAACTGTTATCCAGTCATACTGTTATCCATGCATACTGCTATCCAGTCATACTGTTATCCATTCATATTGTTATCCAGTCATACAGTTATCCAGTCATACATTTATCCAGTCATACATTTATCCAGTCATACTGTTATCCAGTCATACAGTTATCTATTCATACTGTTCTACATTCATACAGTTATCCATTCATACAGTTATCCATTCATACTATTATTAAGTCATACAGTTATCCTGTCATATTGTTTTCATTCATACTGTTATCTTGTCATACAGTTATCCAGTCATACTGTTATCTAGTCATACAGTGATCTATTCATACTGTTATCCAGTCATACTGTGATCCAGTCATACTGTTAACCAGTCAAACAAATATCCTGTCATACAGTTATCCAGTCTAACAGTTATTCTGTCATACAGTTATCCAGTCATACTGTTAACCAGTCACACAGTTATCCAGTCATACTGTTATCCATTCATACTGTTATCCAGTCACACAGTTATCCAGTCATACAGTTATCCATTCATACTGTAATCCAGTCACACAGTTATCCAGTCATACAGTTATCCAGTCATACTGTTATCAAGTCACACAGTTATCCAGTCATACTGTTATCCAGTCACACAGGTATCCAGTCATACTGTTATCTATTCATACTGTTATCCAATCATACTGTTATCCAGTCATATTGTTACACCGTTATACTGTTATCCAGTCATATAGTCATCCAGTCATTCAGTTAACCAGTCATACTGTTATCCATGCTTACTGTTATCCAGTCATACTGTTATCCATTCATATTGTTATCCAGTCATACAGTTATCCAGTAATACATTTATCCAGTCATACTTTTATCCATTCATACTGTAATCCACTCACACAGTTATCCAGTCATACAGTTATCTAGTCAAACTGATATCCAGTCATACTGTTATCCAGTCGTACTGTTATCCAGTCATACTGTGATCCAGTCATACATTTATCCAGTCATACTGTTATCCAGTCATACTGTTATCCATTCATTCAGTTATCCAGTCAAACTGTTAACAAGTCATGCAGCTATCCAGTTATAATGTTATCCAGCCATACTGTTATCCATTCATACTTTTATCCATTCATACAGTTATCCATTCATACTATTATTAAGTCATACAGTCATCAAGTCATACTGTGATCCATTCATACTGTTATCCAGTTAAACTGTTATCCAATCATATAGTCATCCAGTCATTCAGTTATCCCGTCATACTGTTATCCAGTCAAACAGTTATCCTGTCATACAGTTATCCATTCATACAGTTATCCATTCATACTGTTATCCAGTCATACTATTATCCATTCATCCTGTTATCCATTCATACTCTTATCCATTCATACTGTTATCCATTCATACAGTTATCCTGTCATACTGTTATCCAGTAATTCAGATATCCAGTCGTACTGTTATCCATTAATACAGTTATCCATTCCTACTGTTATCCAGTCATACTCCTATCCATTAATACAGTTATGCAGTCATTCTGTTATCCAGTCATTAAGTTATCCATTAATACAGTTATCCAATCATACTGTTATCCAGTCATTCAGTTATCCAGTCATACTGTTATCCTATCATACAGTTATCCAGTCATATTGTTATCCAGACATACAGTTATCCAGACAAACCGTTATCCAGTCATACTGTCATCAAGTCATACTTTTCTCCAGTCTTACTGTTAGACATTCACACTGTTATCCATTCTTAATGTTAAGAGGTCAAACTGTTATCCAGTCATACTGTTATTCATGCATACTGCTATCCAGTCTTACTGTTATCCATTCATATTGTTATCCAGTCATACAGTTATCCAGTCATACTGTTATCCAGTCATACAGTTATCTATTCATACTGTTCTACATTCATACAGTTATCCATTCATACAGTTATCCATTCATACTATTATTAAGTTATACAGTTATCCTGTCATACTGTTTTCATTCATACTGTTATCTTGTCATACAGTTATCCAGTCATACTGTTATCCAGTCATACGGTGATCTATTCATACTGTTATCCAGTCATACTGTGATCCAGTCATACTGTTAACCAGTCAAATGAATATCCTGTCATACAGTTATCCAGTCTAACAGTTATTTTGTCATACAGTTATCCAGTCATACTGTTAACCAGTCACACAGTTATCCAGTCATACTGTTATCCATTCATACTGTTATCCAGTCACACAGTTATCCAGTCAAACAGTTATCCATTCATTTTGTAATCCAGTCACACAGTTATCCAGTCATACAGTTATCCAGTCATACTGTTATCAAGTCACACAGTTATCCAGTCATACTGTTATCCAGTCACACAGGTATCCAGTCATACTGTTATCTATTCATACTGTTATCCAATCATACTGTTATCCAGTCAAACAGATATCCAGTCACAGTTATCCAGTCATACTGTTATCCAGTCAAACAGATATCCAGTCACAGTTACCCATTCATGCTGTTATCCAGTCATACAGTTATCCATTCATACAGTTATCCATCCATACTGTTATCCATTCATACTGTGGTCCAGTCATACTGTTATACAGTCATACTGTTATCCATTCATAATGATATCTATTCATACTGTCATCCATTCATATTGTTATCAAGTCATACTGTTATCTTGTAATACAGTTATCTAGTCTTACAGTTATCCACTCATTTAGTTATACAGTCATTCAGTTATGCAGTCGTACTGTTATCCTGCCATACTGTTTTCCAGTCATATTGTTATCCAGACATACAGTTATCCAGTCATGCATTTATCCAGTCATACAATTATCCAGTCATACTTTTATCCAGTCATACAGTTATCTATTCATACTGTTATCTAGTCAAACTGTTATCCAGTCATACAGTTATCCAGTCATACTTTTATCCAGTCATACCGTTATCCAGTCGTTCTGTTATCCATTCATACTGTTATCTAGTCATACTGTTATCCATCCATACTGTTATCCATTCATACCTCTGTCCAGTCATACTGTTATCCAGTCATACTTTTATCCATTCATACAGTTATCCATCCATACTGTTATCCATTCATACTGTTGTTTTTGTTTCTCTCTCTCTCTCTCTCTCTCTCTCTCTCTCTCTCTCTCTCTCTCTCTCTCTCTCTCTCTCTCTCTCTCTCTCTCTCTCTCTCTCTCTCTCTCTCTCTCTCTCTCTCTCTCTCTCTCTCTCTCTCACACACACATGCAGCAACTGAAAGGGCCTTTCTACTATTCATTAGGAAAGGGGTTGAAGATTCAAGAACAACATTGCAGACCAAACAGAAAACAAGTGTCTTTGAGATGTCCGGCCTTTGGGTGAACAGGTGTTGGGCAAAAGAAAACAGGGGAAAAACATCCCAGGGACACAAGAGAAGAGAAAGAAGATAGTGGATAGAGAAAGCTCTCAGCAGTGCACAGAGCGCTCGGTGCCCCAAAGTGCTTGAGACACTTGAAAGGCTTTGTCTGGCAGAGCTCTGGGGTAACCAATCCCCACTCAGGAAGGGCCATTGGTCCAGCAAGTCAACAAGGCCCTGGAAACAGAGGAAAGTCTTTGTCAGTGGAGGATTGCATGGCTAGATAAATGACGAGGGTTACGGAGGTGAGGAGGGGCATTAATCAAGTGATGAGGAAGTTTGCCGGATCAATGTGGAGGAAGAAAGAGGGGAGGTAGAAGTGGAGGAGGAGGAGGAGGAGGAGGGGTGGAGAGGATGTGAAAGCTGAAGGACAGATAATTGTTAACAGATTACATGGTTGTTCATTCGCAGTTGCAAGCTGAGCTACTCACCAGGATGTTGAAATCCTGAGCTAATTGCACCATGGGTAGTACAGACCCAGACTGGGGATCTTTGTTACTCCAAAGCTGCATCCCAAATGGCACCCTATGCCCTATATAGTACACTACTTTTGACCAGGGCCCATAGATTTCTGGTAAAGTATGTAAGTATGCAGTATGTAAGGAAATAGGGTGCATTCGGGACACAACCCAGGGTTCCATCTCCAGACAGCCTGGCCATTAGACAAGTCATTATAATCCAGGGAGACAAAGACAGGCAACGTCTGAGAATGGGCTTTGGTCATTTGTCAAAGTCCAGTGGGTAGATGAATATGAATAGAAATATTGAATATTTAAATACTTAGCTCAAACATGAGGGTGAAAGGCTTTGCTGTGTAGAAGTTTTGAAGCTGGATTCAGCTGGAATACACCCCCACAAATGTACACACACAAACATGCGTACTCGTAAATGTACGTACTCACGCAAGCACGCACGCACAAACACACATAGTTTTCACATCGGTCAGAGCAGCATGAGAGATAGGTGAAGAACAGTTGATCATGAAGCCTCTTCATCAGAGCTGAACAGTTGTCTGGAGAAAACAGCAAATCACTGGTAACAGAGAGGGCTAGGACCAATATAGATGGAATCTTCAGAGAAAGAGAAAGAGAGAGAGAGAGAGAGAGAGAAGAGAGAGAGAGAGAGAGAGAGAGAGAGAGAGAGAGAGAGGGACGGACAGAGAGAGAGAGGGACGGACAGAGAGAGAGAGGGATGGACAGAGAGAGAGAGGGACGGACAGAGAGAGAGAGAGAGAGAGAGAGAGAGAGAGAGAGAGAGAGAGAGAGAGAGAGAGAGAGGGACGGACGGACGGACAGAGAGAGAGGGACGGACAGACGGACAGAGAGAGAGAGAGAGGGAATGACAGACGATCAGAGAGAGAGGGACGGACAGACGGACAGAGAGAGAGGGACGGACAGAGAGAGAGAGAGAGAGAGAGAGAGAGAGAGAGAGAGAGAGAGAGAGAGGGACGGACGGACGGACAGAGAGAGAGGAACGGACAGACGGACAGAGAGAGAGAGAGGGAATGGCATACGGACAGAGAGAGAGAGAGGGGGAATGATAGACGGACAGAGAGAGAGGGACGGACAGACGGACAGAGAGAGAGGGACAGACAGACGGACAGAGAGAGAGAGAGAGAGGGACGGACAGACGGACAGAGAGAGAGAGAGAGAGAGAGAGGGACGGAGAGACGGACAGAGAGAGAGAGAGGGACGGACAGACGGACAGAGAGAGAGAGAGAGAGAGAGAGGGACGGACAGACGGACAGAGAGAGAGAGAGAGAGAGAGAGAGAGAGAGAGAGAGAGAGAGAGAGAGAGAGGGACGGACAGACGGACAGAGAGAGCGAGAGAGAGGGACGGACAGACGGACAGAGAGAGAGAGAGAGAGGGACGGACAGACGGACAGAGAGAGAGCGAGAGAGATGGACGGACAGACGGACAGAGAGAGAGAGAGAGAGAGAGAGAGAGAGAGAGGGACGGCCAGCCGGACAGAGAGAGAGAGAGAGAGAGAGAGAGAGAGAGAGAGAGAGAGAGAGAGAAGAGAGAGAGAAGAGAGAGAGAGGGACGGACAGAGAGAGAGAGAGAGAGGGACGGACAGACGGACAGAGAGAGAGAGAGTGAGAGGGACGGACAGAGAGAGAGAGAGGGACGGACAGACGGACAGAGAGAGAGAGGGACGGACAGAGAGAGAGAGGGACGGACAGTCGGACAGAGAGAGAGAGAGAGATGGACGGACAGATGGACAGAGAGAGAGAGAGAGAGAGACGGACGGACAGACGGACAGAGAGAGAGAGACGGACGGACAGACGACAGAGAGAGAGAGAGAGTGACGGACAGATGGACAGAGAGAGAGAGACGGACGGACAGACGGACAGAGAGAGAGAGAGGGACGGACGGACGGACGGACAGACGGACAGAGAGAGAGAGAGAGAGACGGACGGACAGACAGACAGACGGACAGAGAGAGAGAGAGAGACAAACGGACAGACGGACAGAGAGAGAGAGAGAGACGGACAGACGGACAGAGAGAGAGAGACGGACGGACAGACGGACAGAGAGAGAGAGACGGACGGACAGACGGACAGAGAGAGAGAGAGAGATGGACGGACAGACAGACAGACGGACAGAGAGAGAGAGAGAGAGAGACGGACGGACAGATGGACAGAGAGAGCGAGAGAGACGGACAGACGGACAGAGAGAGAGAGAGAGATGGACAGAGAGAGAGAGAGAGTGTGTGTGTTTAGAGAGAGGAGGATGCCAGTGGGGGCCTAATAATTAGATCTAATAATTTCCTTATGAGCAGCTGCATGTTAGAGTCTGAGGTAGAGTAAGGGAGTATACCCGTATATGAAAGGCTGTTGGAGTCTGAGGTAGAGTAAGGGAACCGACCCGTATATGAAAGGCTATGGAATCTGAGGTAGAGTAAGGGACCGACCCGTATATGAAAGGCTGTTGGAGTCTGAGGTAGAGTAAGGGAACCGACCCGTATATGAAAGGCTATGGGAGTCTGAGTAGAGTAAGGGAACCGACCCGTATATGAAAGGCTGTTGGAGTCTGAGGTAGAGTAAGGGAACCGACCATATATAAAAGGCTGTTGGAGTCTGAGGTAGAGTAAGGGAACTGACCCATATATAAAAGGCTGTTGGAGTCTGAGGTAGAGTAAGGGAACCGACCCGTATATGAAAGGCTATGGGAGTCTGAGGTAGAGTAAGGGAACCGACCCGTATATGAAAGGCTGTTGGAGTCTGAGGTAGAGTAAGGGAACTGACCCGTATATGAAAGGCTGTTGGAGTCTGAGGTAGAGTAAGGGAACTGACCCGCATATGAAAGGCTGTTGGAGTCTGAGGTAGAGTAAGGGAACTGACCCATATATGAAAGGCTGTTGGAGTCTGAGGTAGAGTAAGTGAGCAGACCCGTATGTGAAAGGCTGCGTTGGTATGATATATGTGGTGGAGCCAAACTTTCATAGTAATTCAAAACAAAAGTGTATATGATGAAATTATGACAGACTTGAATTAATACACTATATTTGTTATTGTCACTTTTCACATCCATATATTTCCCCTCTATTTTCTGATCCCATCCTAATCCCCTCCATCCCTCCATCCCTCCATCCCTCCATCCCTCCATCCCTCCATCCTTCTCTCCTCTCTGTCCACTTCAGGGAGAGCAGGAAGTCTAAAGATGGTTTAGCACTTGTCAGCTTGACCCTGTGACCCCAGATGCTGTCCAGATGTGGGTCAGTGGCGGGGTGCGGGCCTCTGTCAGGCTGACTTACGGCCCATTGGAAAAACCCTCAATGAAAAGAAAGGAGAGGGCCGAACTTTAGACCCCACCTAGCAGAATAGCCGATCTCTTGACCCCACCTAGCAGAATGGCCGATCTCTTGACTCCACCTAGCAGAATAGCCGATCTCTTGACCCCACCTAGTAGAATAGCCGATGTCTTGACCCCACCTAGTATAATAGCCGATCTCTTGACCCCACCTAGCAGAATAGCCGATCTCTTGACCCCACCTAGCAGAATAGCCGATCTCTTGACCCCACCTAACAGAATGAGCCGAACTCTAGACCCCACCTAGCAGAATGGCTGAACTCTGGACCCCACCTAGTGGAATGGCCGATCTCTTGACCCCACCTAGCAGAATAGCCGATCTCTTGACCCCACCTAGTAGAAAGGCCGATCTCTTGACCCCACCTAGCAGAATGGCCGATCTCTTGACTCCACCTAGCAGAATAGCCGATCTCTTGACCCCACCTAGTAGAAAAGCCGATCTCTTGACCCCACCTAGCAGACTAGCCGATCTCTTGACCCCACCTAGTAGAAAAGCCGATCTCTTCACCCCACCTAGTAGAATAGCCAATCTCTTGACCCCACCTAGTATAATAGCCGATCTCTTGACCCCACAGAGCAGAATAGCCGATCTCTTGACCGCACCTAGCAGAATAGCCGATCTCTTGACCCCACCTAGCAGAATGGCCGATCTCTTGACCCCACCTAGCAGAATAGCCCATCTTTTGACCCCACCTAGCAGAATAGACGATTTCTTGACCCCACCTAGCAGAATAGCCGATTTCTTGACCCCATCTAGTAGAATGGCCGATCTCTTGACCCCAACTAGTAGAATAGCCGATCTCTTGACCCCACCTAGCAGAATGGCCGATCTCTTGACCCCACTTAGTATAATAGCCGATCTCTTGACCACACCTAGCAGAATAGCCGATCTCGTGACCCCACCTAGTAGAATGAGCCGATCTCTTGACCCCACCTAGCAGAATGGCAGATCTCTTGTCCCCACCTAGTAGAATAGCCCATCTCTTGACCCCACCTAGTAGAATGGCCGATCTCTTGACCCCACCTAGAAGAATGAGCCGAACTCTAGACCAAACCTAGTAGAATGGCCGATCTCTTGACCCCACAGAGCAGAATAGCCGATCTCTTGACCCCACCTAGCAGAATAGCCGATCTCTTGACCCCACCTAGCAGAATAGCCGATCTCTTGACCACACCTAGTAGAATAGCTGATCTCTTGACCCCACCTAGCAGAATGGCCGATCTTTTGACCCCACCTAGCAGAATAGCCGATCTCTTGACCCCACCTAGTAGAAAAGCCGATCTCTTGACCCCACCTAGCAGAATAGCCGATCTCTTGACCCCACCTAGTAGAAAAGCCGATCTCTTCACCCCACCTAGTAGAATAGCCAATCTCTTGACCCCACCTAGCAGAATGGCCGATCTCTTGACCCCACCTAGCAGAATAGCCCATCTTTTGACCCCACCTAGCAGAATAGACGATTTCTTGACCCCACCTAGCAGAATAGCCGATTTCTTGACCCCATCTAGTAGAATGGCCGATCTCTTGACCCCAGCTAGCAGAATAGCCGATCTCTTGACTCCACCTAGCAGAATGGCCGATCTCTTGACTCCACCTAGCAGAATAGCCGATCTCTTGACCCCACCTAGCAGAATGGCCGATCTCTTGACCCCACTTAGTATAATAGCCGATCTCTTGACCACACCTAGCAGAATAGCCGATCTCGTGACCCCACCTAGTAGAATGAGCCGACCTCTTGACCCCACCTAGCAGAATGGCAGATCTCTTGTCCCCACCTAGTGGAATAGCCCATCTCTTGACCCCACCTAGTAGAATGGCCGATCTCTTGACCCCACCTAGCAGAATGAGCCGAACTCTAGACCAAACCTAGTAGAATGGCCGATCTCTTGACCCCACAGAGCAGAATAGCCGATCTCTTGACCCCACCTAGCAGAATAGCCGATCTCTTGACCCCACCTAGCAGAATAGCCGATCTCTTGACCACACCTAGTAGAATAGCCGATCTCTTGACCCCACCTAGCAGAATTGCCGATCTCTTGACCCCACCTAACAGAATGAGCCGAACTCTAGACCCCACCTAGCAGAATGGCTGAACTCTGGACCCCACCTAGTGGAATGGCCGATCTCTTGACCCCACCTAGCAGAATAGCCGATCTCTTGACCCCACCTAGCAGAATAGCCGATTTCTTGACCCAGTCTAGTAGAAAGGCCGATCTCTTGACCCCACCTAGCAGAATAGCCGATCTCTTTACCCCAACTAGCAGAATGGCTGATCTCTTCACTCCACCATGCAGAATAGCCGATCTCTTGACCCCACCTAGCAGAATAGCCGATCTTTTGACCCCACCTAGCAGAATGGCCGATCTCTTGACTCCACCTAGCAGAATAGCCAATCTCTTCACCCCACCTAGTAGAATAGCCAATCTCTTGACCCCACCTAGTAGAATAGCCGATCTATTGACCCCATAGAACAGAATAGCCGATCTCTTGACCCCAACTAGTAGAATAGCCGATCTCTTGAACCCACCTAGCAGAATAGACAATCCCTTGACCCCACCTAGCAGAATAGCCTATCTCTTGACCCCACCTAGCAGAATAGCCGATCTCTTCACCCCACCTAGTAGAATAGCCAATCTCTTGACCCCACCTAGCAGAATGGCCGATCTCTTGACCCCACCTAGCAGAATAGCCCATCTTTTGACCCCACCTAGCAGAATAGACGATTTCTTGACCCCACCTAGCAGAATAGCCGATTTCTTGACCCCATCTAGTAGAATGGCCGATCTCTTGACCCCAGCTAGCAGAATAGCCGATCTCTTGACTCCACCTAGCAGAATGGCCGATCTCTTGACTCCACCTAGCAGAATAGCCGATCTCTTGACCCCACCTAGCAGAATGGCCGATCTCTTGACCCCACTTAGTATAATAGCCGATCTCTTGACCACACCTAGCAGAATAGCCGATCTCGTGACCCCACCTAGTAGAATGAGCCGATCTCTTGACCCCACCTAGCAGAATGGCAGATCTCTTGTCCCCACCTAGTGGAATAGCCCATCTCTTGACCCCACCTAGTAGAATGGCCGATCTCTTGACCCCACCTAGCAGAATGAGCCGAACTCTAGACCAAACCTAGTAGAATGGCCGATCTCTTGACCCCACAGAGCAGAGTAGCCGATCTCTTGACCCCACCTAGCAGAATAGCCGATCTCTTGACCCCACCTAGCAGAATAGCCGATCTCTTGACCACACCTAGTAGAATAGCTGATCTCTTGACCCCACCTAGCAGAATGGCCGATCTTTTGACCCCACCTAGCAGAATAGCCGATTTCTTGACCCAGTCTAGTAGAAAGGCCGATCTCTTGACCCCACCTAGCAGAATAGCCGATCTCTTGACCCCAACTAGCAGAATGGCTGATCTCTTCACTCCACCATGCAGAATAGCCGATCTCTTGACCCCACCTAGCAGAATAGCCGATCTTTTGACCCCACCTAGCAGAATGGCCGATCTCTTGACTCCACCTAGCAGAATAGCCGATCTCTTCACCCCACCTAGTAGAATAGCCAATCTCTTGACCCCACCTAGTAGAATAGCCGATCTATTGACCCCATAGAACAGAATAGCCGATCTCTTGACCCCACCTAGTAGAATAGCCGATCTCTTGAACCCACCTAGCAGAATAGACAATCCCTTGACCCCACCTAGCAGAATAGCCGATCTCTTGACCCCACCTAGCAGAATGGCCAATCTCTTGACCTCACCTAGCAGAATAGCCGATCTCTTGACCCCACCTAGCAGAATGGCCGATCTCTTGACCCCACCTAGCAGAATAGCCGATCTCTTGACCCCACCTAGCAGAATAGACGATTTCTTGACCCCACCTAGCAGAATAGCCGATTTCTTGACCCAGTCTAGTAGAAAGGCCGATCTCTTGACCCCACCTAGCAGAATAGCCGATCTCTTGACCCCAACTAGCAGAATGGCTGATCTCTTCACTCCACCATGCAGAATAGCCGATCTCTTGACCCCACCTTGCAGAATAGCCGATCTTTTGACCCCACCTAGCAGAATGGCCGATCTCTTGACTCCACCTAGCAGAATAGCCGATCTCTTCACCCCACCTAGTAGAATAGCCAATCTCTTGACCCCACCTAGTAGAATAGCCGATCTATTGACCCCATAGAACAGAATAGCCGATCTCTTGACCCCACCTAGTAGAATAGCCGATCTCTTGAACCCACCTAGCAGAATAGACAATCCCTTGACCCCACCTAGCAGAATAGCCGATCTCTTGACCCCACCTAGTAGAATAGCCGATCTCTTGACCCCACCTAGCAGAATGGCCAATCTCTTGACATCACCTAGCAGAATAGCCGATCTCTTGACCCCACCTAGCAGAATGGCCGATCTCTTGACCCCACCTAGCAGAATAGCCGATCTCTTGACAGCAGAATAGACGATTTCTTGACCCCACCTAGCAGAATAGCCGATTTCTTGACCCCATCTAGTAGAATGGCCGATCTCTTGACCCCATTTAGTAGAAAAGCCGATCTCTTCACCCCACCTAGTAGAATAGCTGATCTCTTGACCCCACCTAGTAGAATAGCCGATCTCTTGACCCCACAGAGCAGAATAGCCGATCTCTTGACCCCACCTAGCAGAATAGCCGATCCCCTGACCCCACCTAGCAGAATAGCCGATCTCTTGACCCCAACTAGTAGAATAGCCGATCTCTTGACCCCATCTAGCAGAATGGCCGTTCTCTTGAACCCAACTAGTAGAATAGCCGATCTCTTGACCCCACAGAGCAGAATAGCCGATGTCTTGACCCCACCTAGCAGAATAGCCGATCTCTTGACCCCACCTAGCAGAATGGGCCGAACTCTAGACCCCACCTAGTAGAATAGCCGATCTCTTGACCCCACAGAGCAGAATAGCCGATCTCTTCACCCCACCTAGTAGAATAGCCGATCTCTTGACCCCACCTAGTAGAATAGCCGATCTCTTGACCCCAGAGAGCAGAAGAGCCGATCTCTTGACCCCACCTAGCAGAATGGCCGATCTCTTGACCACACCTAGCAGAATAGCCGATCTCTTGACCCCACAGAGCAGAATAGCCGATCTCTTCACCCCACCTAGTAGAATAGCCGATCTCTTGACCCCACCTAGTAGATTAGCCGATCTCTTGACCCCAGAGAGCAGAAGAGCCGATCTCTTGACCCCACCTAGCAGAATGGCCGATCTCTTGACCACACCTAGCAGAATAGCCGATCTCTTGACCCCATCTAGCAGAATGCCGATCTCTTGACTCCACCTAGCAGAATAGCCGATCTCTTCACCCCACATAGTAGAATAGCCGATCTATTGACTCCATAGAACAGAATAGCCGATCTCTTGACCCCACCTAGTAGAATAGCCGATCTCTTGAACCCACCTAGCAGAATAGACAATCCCTTGACCCCACCTAGCAGAATAGCCGATCTCTTGACCCCACCTAGTAGAATAGCCGATCTCTTGACCCCACCTAGCAGAATGGCCAATCTCTTGACCTCACCTAGCAGAATAGCCGATCTCTTGACCCCACCTAGCAGAATGGCCGATCTCTTGACCCCACCTAGCAGAATAGCCGATCTCTTGACCCCACCTAGCAGAATAGACGATTTCTTGACCCCATTTAGCAGAATAGCCTATTTCTTGACCCCATCTAGTAGAATGGCCGATCTCTTGACCCCACTTAGTAGAAAAGCCGATCTCTTCACCCCACCTAGTAGAATAGCTGATCTCTTGACCCCACCTAGTAGAATAGCCGATCTCTTGACCCCACAGAGCAGAATAGCCGATCTCTTGACCCCACCTAGCAGAATAGCCGATCCCTTGACCCCACCTAGCAGAATAGCCGATCTCTTGACCCCAACTAGTAGAATAGCCGATCTCTTGACCCCATCTAGCAGAATGGCCGATCTCTTGAACCCAACTAGTAGAATAGCCGATCTCTTGACCCCACAGAGCAGAATAGCCGATGTCTTGACCCCACCTAGCAGAATAGCCGATCTCTTGACCCCACCTAGCAGAATGGGCCGAACTCTAGACCCCACCTATTAGAATAGCCGATCTCTTGACCCCACAGAGCAGAATAGCCGATCTCTTCACCCCACCTAGTAGAATAGCCGATCTCTTGACCCCACCTAGTAGAATAGCCGATCTCTTGACCCCAGAGAGCAGAAGAGCCGATCTCTTGACCCCACCTAGCAGAATGGCCGATCTCTTGACCACACCTAGCAGAATAGCCGATCTCTTGACCCCATCTAGCAGAATGGCCGATCTCTTGACTCCACCTAGCAGAATAGCCGATCTCTTCACCCCACATAGTAGAATAGCCGATCTCTTGACCCCACCTTGTAGAATAGCCGATCTCTTGACCCCACCTGGCAGAATAGCCGATCTCTTGACCCCACCTAGTAGAATAGCCGATCTTTTGACCCCACCTAGTAGAAAAGCCGATCTCTTGACCCCACCTAGCAGAATAGCCGATCTCTTGACCCCACCTAGTAGAATAGCCGATCTCTTCACCCCACCTAGTAGAATAGCCGATCTCTTGACCCCACCTAGTAGAATAGCCGATCTCTTGACCCCACAGAGCAGAATAGCCGATTCTTGACCCCACCTAGCAGAATAGCCGATCTCTTGACCCGACATAGCAGAATAGCCGATCTCTTGACCACACCTAGTAGAATAGCTGATCTCTTGACCCCACCTAGCAGAATGGCCGATCTTTTGACCCCACCTTGCAGAATAGCCGATTTCTTGACCCAATCTAGTAGAAAGGCCGATCTCTTGACCCCACCTAGCAGAATAGCCGATCTCTTGACCCCAACTAGCAGAATGGCTGATCTCTTCACTCCACCATGCAGAATAGCCGATCTCTTGACCCCACCTAGCAGAAGAGCCGATCTTTTGACCCCACCTAGCAGAATGGCCGATCTCTTGACTCCACCTAGCAGAATAGCCGATCTCTTCACCCCACCTAGTAGAATAGCCAATCTCTTGACCCCACCTAGTAGAATAGCCGATCTCTTGACCCCATAGAACAGAATAGCCGATCTCTTGACCCCACCTAGTAGAATAGCCGATCTCTTGACCCCACCTAGCAGAATGGCCAATCTCTTGACCTCACCTAGCAGAATAGCCGATCTCTTGACCCCACCTAGCAGAATGGCCGATCTCTTTACCCCACCTAGCAGAATAGCCGATCTCTTGACCCCACCTAGCAGAATAGACGATTTCTTGACCCCACCTAGCAGAATAGCCGATTTCTTGACCCCATCTAGTAGAATGGCCGATCTCTTGACCCCACTTAGTAGAAAAGCCGATCTCTTCATCCCACCTAGTAGAATAGCTGATCTCTTGACCCCACCTAGTAGAATAGCCGATCTCTTGACCCCACAGAGCAGAATAGCCGATCTCTTGACCCCACCTAGCAAAATAGCCGATCCCTTGACCCCACCTAGCAGAATAGCCGATCTCTTGACCCCAACTAGTAGAATAGCCAATCTCTTGACCCCACCTAGCAGAATGGCCGATCTGTTGAATCCACCTAGTAGAATAGCCGATCTCTTGAACCCACAGAGCAGAATAGCCGATCTCTTGACCCCACCTAGCAGAATAGCCGATCTCTTGACCCCACCTAGCAGAATGGGCCGAACTCTAGACCCCACCTAGTAGAATAGCCGATCTCTTGACCCCACAGAGCAGAATAGCCGATCTCTTCACCCCACCTAGTAGAATAGCCGATCTCTTGACCCCACCTAGTAGAATAGCCGATCTCTTGACCCCAGAGAGCAGAAGAGCCGATCTCTTGACCCCACCTAGCAGAATGGCCGATCTCTTGACCCCACCTAGCAGAATAGCCGATCTTTTGACCCCACCTAGCAGAATGGCCGATCTCTTGACTCCACCTAGCAGAATAGCCGATCTCTTCACCCCACCTAGTAGAATAGCCAATCTCTTGACCCCACCTAGTAGAATAGCCGATCTCTTGAACCCACCTAGCAGAATAGACAATCCCTTGACCGCACCTAGCAGAATAGCCGATCTCTTGACCCCACCTAGTAGAATAGCCGATCTCTTGACCCCACCTAGCAGAATGGCCAATCTCTTGACCTCACCTAGCAGAATAGCCGATCTCTTGACCCCACCTAGCAGAATGGCCGATCTCTTGACCCCACCTAGCAGAATAGCCGATCTCTTGACCCCACCTAGCAGAATAGACAATTTCTTGACCCCACCTAGCAGAATAGCCGATTTCTTGACCCCATCTAGTAGAATGGCCGATCTCTTGACACCACTTAGTAGAAAAGCCGATCTCTTCACCCCACCTAGTAGAATAGCTGATCTCTTGACCCCACCTAGTAGAATAGCCGATCTCTTGACCCCACAGAGCAGAATAGCCGATCTCTTGACCCCACCTAGCAGAATAGCCGATCCCTTGACCCCACCTAGCAGAATAGCCGATCTCTTGACCCCACCTAGCAGAATGGCCGATCTCTTGAACCCACCTAGTAGAATAGCCGATCTCTTGACCCCACAGAGCAGAATAGCCGATCTCTTGACCCCACCTAGCAGAATAGCCGATCTCTTGACCCCACCTAGCAGAATGGGCCGAACTCTAGACCCCACCTAGTAGAATAGTCGATCTCTTGACCCCACAGAGCAGAATAGCCAATCTCTTCACCCCACCTAGTAGAATAGCCGATCTCTTGACCCCACCTAGTAGAATAGCCGATCTCTTGACCCCAGAGAGCAGAAGAGCCGATCTCTTGACCCCACCTAGCAGAATGGCCGATCTCTTGACCACACCTAGCAGAATAGCCGATCTCTTGACCCCACCTAGCAGAATGGCCGATCTCTTGACTCCACCTAGCAGAATAGCCGACCTCTTCACCCCACATAGTAGAATAGCCGATCTCTTGACCCCACCTTGTAGAATAGCCGATCTCTTGACCCCACCTAGTAGAATAGCCGATCTCTTGACCCCACAGAGCAGAATAGCCGATCTCTTGACCCCTCCTAGCAGAATAGCCGATCCCTTGACCCCACCTAGCAGAATAGCCGATCTCTTGACCCCACCTAGTAGAATAGCCGATCTCTTGACCCCACCTAGCAGAATGGCCGATCTCTTGACCTCACCTATCAGAATAGCCGATCTCTTGACCCCACCTAGCAGAATGGGCGATCTCTTGACCCCACCTAGCAGAATAGCTGATCTTTGGACCCCACCTAGCAGAATAGACAATTTCTTGACCCCACCTAGCAGAATAGCCTATTTCTTGACCCCATCTAGTAGAATGGCCGATCTCTTGACCCCACCTAGTAGAAAAGCCGATCTCTTCACCCCACCTAGTAGAATAGGCGATCTCTTGACCCCACCTAGTAGAATAGCCGATCTCTTGACCCCACAGAGCAGAATAGCCAATCTCTTGACCCCACCTAGCAGAATAGCAGATCCCTTGACCCCACCTAGCAGAATAGCTGATCTCTTGACCCCAACTAGTAGAATAGCCGATCTCTTGACCCCACCTAGTAGAATGAGCCGATCTCTTGACCCCACCTAGAAGAATGGCCGATCTCTTTACCCCACCTAGTGGAATAGCCGATCTCTTGACCCCACCTAGTAGAATGGCCGATCTCTTGACCCCACATAGAAGAATGGGCCGAACTCTAGACCCCACTTGGCAGAATGAGCCGAACTCTAGACCCCACCTAGTAGAATGTCCGATCTCTTGACCCCACCTAGCAGAATAGCCGATCTCTTGACCCCACCTAGCAGAATGGCCGATCTCTTGACCCCACCTAGCAGAATAGCCGATCTTTTGACCACACCTAGCAGAATAGACGATTTCTTGACCCCACCTAGCAGAATAGCCGATTTCTTGACCCCATCTAGTAGAATAGCCGATTTCTTGACCCCATCTAGTAGAATGGCCGATCTCTTGACCCCACCTAGCAGAATGGCCGATCTCTTGACTCCACCTAGCAGAATAGCCGACCTCTTCACCCCACATAGTAGAATAGCCGATCTCTTGACCCCACCTTGTAGAATAGCCGATCTCTTGACCCCACCTAGTAGAATAGCCGATCTCTTGACCCCACAGAGCAGAATAGCCGATCTCTTGACCCCTCCTAGCAGAATAGCCGATCCCTTGACCCCACCTAGCAGAATAGCCGATCTCTTGACCCCACCTAGTAGAATAGCCGATCTCTTGACCCCACCTAGCAGAATGGCCGATCTCTTGACCTCACCTATCAGAATAGCCGATCTCTTGACCCCACCTAGCAGAATGGGCGATCTCTTGACCCCACCTAGCAGAATAGCTGATCTTTGGACCCCACCTAGCAGAATAGACGATTTCTTGACCCCACCTAGCAGAATAGCCGATTTCTTGACCCCATCTAGTAGAATGGCCGATCTCTTGACCCCACCTAGTAGAAAAGCCGATCTCTTCACCCCACCCAGTAGAATAGGCGATCTCTTGACCCCACCTAGTAGAATAGCCGATCTCTTGACCCCACAGAGCAGAATAGCCAATCTCTTGACCCCACCTAGCAGAATAGCAGATCCCTTGACCCCACCTAGCAGAATAGCTGATCTCTTGACCCCAACTAGTAGAATAGCCGATCTCTTGACCCCACCTAGTAGAATAGCCGATCTCTTGACCACACCTAGCAGAATAGCCAATCTCGTGACCCCACCTAGTAGAATGAGCCGATCTCTTGACCCCACCTAGAAGAATGGCCGATCTCTTTACCCCACCTAGTGGAATAGCCGATCTCTTGACCCCACCTAGTAGAATGGCCGATCTCTTGACCCCACATAGAAGAATGGGCCGAACTCTAGACCCCACTTGGCAGAATGAGCCGAACTCTAGACCCCACCTAGTAGAATGGCCGATCTCTTGACCCCACCTAGCAGAATAGCCGATCTCTTGACCCCACCTAGCAGAATGGCCGATCTCTTGACCCCACCTAGCAGAATAGCCGATCTTTTGACCACACCTAGCAGAATAGACGATTTCTTGACCCCACCTAGCAGAATAGCCGATTTCTTGACCCCATCTAGTAGAATAGCCGATTTCTTGACCCCATCTAGTAGAATGGCCGATCTCTTGACCCCACTTAGTAGAAAAGCAGATCTCTTCACCCCACCTAGTAGAATAGCTGATCTCTTGACCCCACCTAGTAGAATAGCCGATCTCTTGACCCCACAGATTAGAATAGCCGATCTCTTGACCCCACCTAGCAGAATAGCCTATCCCTTGACCCCACCTAGCAGAATAGTCGATCTCTTGACCCCAACTAGTAGAATAGCCGATCTCTTGACCCCACCTAGCAGAATGGCCGATCTCTTGAACCCACCTAGTAGAATAGCCGATCTCTTTACCCCACAGAGCAGAATAGCCGATCTCTTGACCCCACCTAGCAGAATAGCCGATCTCTTGATCCCACCTAGCAGAATGGGCCGAACTCTAGACCCCACAGAGCAGAATAGCCGATCTCTTGACCCCAACTAGTAGAATAGCCGATCTCTTGACCCCACCTAGCAGAATGGCCGATCTCTTGAACCCACATAGTAGAATAGCCGATCTCTTGACCCCACAGAGCAGAATAGCCGATCTCTTGACCCCAACTAGCAGAATGGCCGATCTCTTGACCACACCTGGCAGAATAGCTGATCTCTTGACCCCACCTAGCAGAATGGCCGATCTCTTGACTCCACCTAGCAGAATAGCCGATCTCTTCACCCCACATAGTAGAATTGCCAATCTCTTGACCCCACCTTGTAGAATAGCCAATCTCTTGACCCCACCTAGCAGAATAGCCGATCTCTTGACCACACCTAGTAGAATAGCTGATCTCTTGACCCCACCTAGCAGAATGGCCGATCTTTTGACCCCACCTAGCAGAATAGCCGATTTCTTGACCCAATCTAGTAGAAAGGCCGATCTCTTGACCCCACCTAGCAGAATAGCCGATCTCTTGACCCCAACTAGCAGAATGGCTGATCTCTTCACTCCACCATGCAGAATAGCCGATCTCTTGACCCCACCTAGCAGAATAGCCGATCTTTTGACACCACCTAGCAGAATGGCCGATCTCTTGACTCCACCTAGCAGAATAGCCGATCTCTTCACCCCACCTAGTAGAATAGCCAATCTCTTGACCCCACCTAGTAGAATAGCCGATCTCTTGACCCCATAGAACAGAATAGCCGATCTCTTGACCCCACCTAGTAGAATAGCCGATCTCTTGAACCCACCTATCAGAATAGACAATCCCTTGACCCCACCTAGTAGAATAGCCGATCTCTTGACCCCACCTAGCAGAATGGCCGATCTCTTGAACCCACCTAGTAGAATAGCCGATCTCTTTACCCCACAGAGCAGAATAGCCGATCTCTTGACCGCACCTAGCAGAATAGCCGATCTCTTGACCCCACCTAGCAGAATGGGCCGAACTCTAGACCCCACAGAGCAGAATAGCCGATCTCTTGACCCCAACTAGTAGAATAGCCGATCTCTTGACCCCACCTAGCAGAATGGCCGATCTCTTGAACCCACATAGTAGAATAGCCGATCTCTTGACCCCACAGAGCAGAATAGCCGATCTCTTCACCCCACCTAGTAGAATAGCCGATCTCTTGACCCCAGAGAGCAAAAGAGCCGATCTCTTGACCCCACCTAGCAGAATGGCCGATCTCTTGACCACACCTAGCAGAATAGCTGATCTCTTGACCCCACCTAGCAGAATGGCCGATCTCTTGACTCCACCTAGCAGAATAGCCGATCTCTTCACCCCACATAGTAGAATTGCCGATCTCTTGACCCCACCTTGTAGAATAGCCAATCTCTTGACCCCACCTAGCAGAATAGCCGATCTCTTGACCACACCTAGTAGAATAGCTGATCTCTTGACCCCACCTAGCAGAATGGCCGATCTTTTGACCCCACCTAGCAGAATAGCCGATTTCTTGACCCAATCTAGTAGAAAGGCCGATCTCTTGACCCCACCTAGCAGAATAGCCGATCTCTTGACCCCACCTAGCAGAATAGCCGATCTTTTGACCCCACCTAGCAGAATGGCCGATCTCTTGACTCCACCTAGCAGAATAGCCGATCTCTTCACCCCACCTAGTAGAATAGCCAATCTCTTGACCCCACCTAGTAGAATAGCCGATCTCTTGACCCCATAGAACAGAATAGCCGATCTCTTGACCCCACCTAGTAGAATAGCCGATCTCTTGAACCCACCTAGCAGAATAGACAATCCCTTGACCCCACCTAGCAGAATAGCCGATCTCTTGACCCCACCTAGCAGAATGGCCGATCTCTTGACCCCACCTAGCAGAATAGCCGATCTCTTGACCCCACCTAGCAGAATAGACGATTTCTTGACCCCACCTAGCAGAATAGCCGATTTCTTGACCCCATCTAGTAGAATGGCCGATCTCTTGACCCCACTTAGTAGAAAAGCCGATCTCTTCACCCCACCTAGTAGAATAGCTGATCTCTTGACCCCACCTAGTAGAATAGCCGATCTCTTGATCCCACATAGCAGAATAGCCGATCTCTTGACCAAACCTAGTAGAATAGCTTATCTCTTGACCCCACCTACCAGAATGGCCGATCTTTTGACCCCACCTAGCAGAATAGCCAATTTCTTGACCCAATCTAGTAGAAAGGCCGATCTCTTGACCCAACCTAGCAGAATAGCCGATCTCTTGACCCCAACTAGCAGAATGGCTGATCTCTTCACTCCACCATGCAGAATAGCCGATCTCTTGACCCCACCTAGCAGAATAGCCGATCTTTTGACCCCACCTAGCAGAATGGCCGATCTTTTGACCACACCTAGCAGAATAGACGATTTCTTGACCCCACCTAGCAGAATAGCCGATTTCTTGACCCCATCTAGTAGAATGGCCGATCTCTTGACCCCACTTAGTAGAAAAGCAGATCTCTTCACCCCAACTAGTAGAATAGCTGATCTCTTGACCCCACCTAGTAGAATAGCCGATCTCTTGACCCCACAGATTAGAATAGCCGATCTCTTGACCCCACCTAGCAGAATAGCCTATCTCTTGACCCCACCTAGCAGAATAGTCGATCTCTTGACCCCAACTAGTAGAATAGCCGATCTCTTGACCCCACCTAGCAGAATGGCCGATCTCTTGAACCCACCTAGTAGAATAGCCGATCTCTTTACCCCACAGAGCAGAATAGCCGATCTCTTGACCCCACCTAGCAGAATAGCCGATCTCTTGATCCCACCTAGCAGAATGGGCCGAACTCTAGACCCCACAGAGCAGAATAGCCGATCTCTTGACCCCAACTAGTAGAATAGCAGATCTCTTGACCCCACCTAGCAGAATGGCCGATCTCTTGAACCCACATAGTAGAATAGCCGATCTCTTGACCCCACAGAGCAGAATAGCCGATCTCTTCACCCCACCTAGTAGAATAGCCGATCTCTTGACCCCAGAGAGCAAAAGAGCCGATCTCTTGACCCCAACTAGCAGAATGGCCGATCTCTTGACCACACCTGGCAGAATAGCTGATCTCTTGACCCCACCTAGCAGAATGGCCGATCTCTTGACTCCACCTAGCAGAATAGCCGATCTCTTCACCCCACATAGTAGAATTGCCGATCTCTTGACCCCACCTTGTAGAATAGCCAATCTCTTGACCCCACCTAGCAGAATAGCCGATCTCTTGACCACACCTAGTAGAATAGCTGATCTCTTGACCCCACCTAGCAGAATGGCCGATCTTTTGACCCCACCTAGCAGAATAGCCGATTTTTTGACCCAATCTAGTAGAAAGGCCGATCTCTTGACCCCACCTAGCAGAATAGCCGATCCCTTGACCCCACCTAGCAGAATAGCCGATCTCTTGACCCCACCTAGCAGAATGGCCGATCTCTTGACCCCACCTAGTAGAATGGCCGATCTCTTGACCCCACTTAGTAGAAAAGCCGATCTCTTCACCCCACCTAGTAGAATAGCTGATCTCTTGACCCCACCTAGTAGAATAGCCGATCTCTTGACCCCACATAGCAGAATAGCCGATCTCTTGACCACACCTAGTAGAATAGCTTATCTCTTGACCCCGCCTACCAGAATGGCCGATCTTTTGACCCCACCTAGCAGAATAGCCAATTTCTTGACCCAATCTAGTAGAAAGGCCGATCTCTTGACCCAACCTAGCAGAATAGCCGATCTCTTGACCCCAACTAGCAGAATGGCTGATCTCTTCACTCCACCATGCAGAATAGCCGATCTCTTGACCCCACCTAGCAGAATAGCCGATCTTTTGACCCCACCTAGCAGAATGGCCGATCTTTTGACCACACCTAGCAGAATAGACGATTTCTTGACCCCACCTAGCAGAATAGCCGATTTCTTGACCCCATCTAGTAGAATGGCCGATCTCTTGACCCCACTTAGTAGAAAAGCAGATCTCTTCACCCCACCTAGTAGAATAGCTGATCTCTTGACCCCACCTAGTAGAATAGCCGATCTCTTGACCCCACAGATTAGAATAGCCGAACTCTTGACCCCACCTAGCAGAATAGCCTATCCCTTGACCCCACAGAGCAGAATAGCCGATCTCTTGACCCCAACTAGTAGAATAGCAGATCTCTTGACCCCACCTAGCAGAATGGCCGATCTCTTCACCCCACCTAGTAGAATAGCTGATCTCTTGACCCCACCTAGTAGAATAGCCGATCTCTTGATCCCACATAGCAGAATAGCCGATCTCTTGACCAAACCTAGTAGAATAGCTTATCTCTTGACCCCACCTACCAGAATGGCCGATCTTTTTACCCCACCTAGCAGAATAGCCAATTTCTTGACCCAATCTAGTAGAAAGGCCGATCTCTTGACCCAACCTAGCAGAATAGCCGATCTCTTGACCCCAACTAGCAGAATGGCTGATCTCTTCACTCCACCATGCAGAATAGCCGATCTCTTGACCCCACCTAGCAGAATAGCCGATCTTTTGACCCCACCTAGCAGAATGGCCGATCTTTTGACCACACCTAGCAGAATAGACGATTTCTTGACCCCACCTAGCAGAATAGCCGATTTCTTGACCCCATCTAGTAGAATGGCCGATCTCTTGACCCCACTTAGTAGAAAAGCAGATCTCTTCACCCCAACTAGTAGAATAGCTGATCTCTTGACCCCACCTAGTAGAATAGCCGATCTCTTGACCCCACAGATTAGAATAGCCGATCTCTTGACCCCACCTAGCAGAATAGCCTATCCCTTGACCCCACCTAGCAGAATAGTCGATCTCTTGACCCCAACTAGTAGAATAGCCGATCTCTTGACCCCACCTAGCAGAATGGCCGATCTCTTGAACCCACCTAGTAGAATAGCCGATCTCTTTACCCCACAGAGCAGAATAGCCGATCTCTTGACCCCACCTAGCAGAATAGCCGATCTCTTGATCCCACCTAGCAGAATGGGCCGAACTCTAGACCCCACAGAGCAGAATAGCCGATCTCTTGACCCCAACTAGTAGAATAGCAGATCTCTTGACCCCACCTAGCAGAATGGCCGATCTCTTGAACACACATAGTAGAATAGCCGATCTCTTGACCCCACAGAGCAGAATAGCAGATCTCTTCACCCCACCTAGTAGAACAGCCGATCTCTTGACCCCAGAGAGCAAAAGAGCCGATCTCTTGACCCCAACTAGCAGAATGGCCGATCTCTTGACCACACCTGGCAGAATAGCTGATCTCTTGACCCCACCTAGCAGAATGGCCGATCTCTTGACTCCACCTAGCAGAATAGCCGATCTCTTCACCCCACATAGTAGAATTGCCGATCTCTTGACCCCACCTTGTAGAATAGCCAATCTCTTGACCCCACCTAGCAGAATAGCCGATCTCTTGACCACACCTAGTAGAATAGCTGATCTCTTGACCCCACCTAGCAGAATGGCCGATCTTTTGACCCCACCTAGCAGAATAGCCGATTTTTTGACCCAATCTAGTAGAAAGGCCGATCTCTTGACCCCACCTAGCAGAATAGCCGATCCCTTGACCCCACCTAGCAGAATAGCCGATCTCTTGACCCCACCTAGCAGAATGGCCGATCTCTTGACCCCACCTAGCAGAATAGCCGATCTCTTGACCCCACCTAGCAGAATAGACGATTTCTTGACCCCACCTAGCAGAATAGCCGATTTCTTGACCCCATCTAGTAGAATGGCCGATCTCTTGACCCCACTTAGTAGAAAAGCCGATCTCTTCACCCCACCTAGTAGAATAGCTGATCTCTTGACCCCACCTAGTAGAATAGCCGATCTCTTGACCCCACATAGCAGAATAGCCGATCTCTTGACCACACCTAGTAGAATAGCTTATCTCTTGACCCCGCCTACCAGAATGGCCGATCTTTTGACCCCACCTAGCAGAATAGCCAATTTCTTGACCCAATCTAGTAGAAAGGCCGATCTCTTGACCCAACCTAGCAGAATAGCCGATCTCTTGACCCCAACTAGCAGAATGGCTGATCTCTTCACTCCACCATGCAGAATAGCCGATCTCTTGACCCCACCTAGCAGAATAGCCGATCTTTTGACCCCACCTAGCAAAATGGCCGATCTTTTGACCACACCTAGCAGAATAGACGATTTCTTGACCCCACCTAGCAGAATAGCCGATTTCTTGACCCCATCTAGTAGAATGGCCGATCTCTTGACCCCACTTAGTAGAAAAGCAGATCTCTTCACCCCACCTAGTAGAATAGCTGATCTCTTGACCCCACCTAGTAGAATAGCCGATCTCTTGACCCCACAGATTAGAATAGCCGATCTCTTGACCCCACCTAGCAGAATAGCCTATCCCTTGACCCCACCTAGCAGAATAGTCGATCTCTTGACCCCAACTAGTAGAATAGCCGATCTCTTGACCCCACCTAGCAGAATGGCCGATCTCTTGAACCCACCTAGTAGAATAGCCGATCTCTTTACCCCACAGAGCAGAATAGCCGATCTCTTGACCCCACCTAGCAGAATAGCCGATCTCTTGATCCCACCTAGCAGAATGGGCCGAACTCTAGACCCCACAGAGCAGAATAGCCGATCTCTTGACCCCAACTAGTAGAATAGCCGATCTCTTGACCCCACCTAGCAGAATGGCCGATCTCTTGAACCCACATAGTAGAATAGCCGATCTCTTGACCCCACAGAGCAGAATAGCCGATCTCTTCACCCCACCTAGTAGAATAGCCGATCTCTTGACCCCAGAGAGCAAAAGAGCCGATCTCTTGACCCCAACTAGCAGAATGGCCGATCTCTTGACCACACCTGGCAGAATAGCTGATCTCTTGACCCCACCTAGCAGAATGGCCGATCTCTTGACTCCACCTAGCAGAATAGCCGATCTCTTCACCCCACATAGTAGAATTGCCGATCTCTTGACCCCACCTTGTAGAATAGCCAATCTCTTGACCCCACCTAGCAGAATAGCCGATCTCTTGACCACACCTAGTAGAATAGCTGATCTCTTGACCCCACCTAGCAGAATGGCCGATCTTTTGACCCCACCTAGCAGAATAGCCGATTTCTTGACCCAATCTAGTAGAAAGGCCGATCTCTTGACCCCACCTAGCAGAATAGCCGATCTCTTGACCCCAACTAGCAGAATGGCTGATCTCTTCACTCCACCATGCAGAATAGCCGATCTCTTGACCCCACCTAGCAGAATAGCCGATCTTTTGACACCACCTAGCAGAATGGCCGATCTCTTGACTCCACCTAGCAGAATAGCCGATCTCTTCACCCCACCTAGTAGAATAGCCAATCTCTTGACCCCACCTAGTAGAATAGCCGATCTCTTGACCCCATAGAACAGAATAGCCGATCTCTTGACCCCACCTAGTAGAATAGCCGATCTCTTGAACCCACCTAGCAGAATGGACAATCCCTTGACCCCACCTAGTAGAATAGCCGATCTCTTGACCCCACCTAGCAGAATGGCCGATCTCTTGAACCCACCTAGTAGAATAGCCGATCTCTTTACCCCACAGAGCAGAATAGCCGATCTCTTGACCCCACCTAGCAGAATAGCCGATCTCTTGACCCCACCTAGCAGAATGGGCCGAACTCTAGACCCCACAGAGCAGAATAGCCGATCTCTTGACCCCAACTAGTAGAATAGCCGATCTCTTGACCCCACCTAGCAGAATGGCCGATCTCTTGAACCCACATAGTAGAATAGCCGATCTCTTGACCCCACAGAGCAGAATAGCAGATCTCTTCACCCCACCTAGTAGAATAGCCGATCTCTTGACCCCAGAGAGCAAAAGAGCCGATCTCTTGACCCCACCTAGCAGAATGGCCGATCTCTTGACCACACCTAGCAGAATAGCTGATCTCTTGACCCCACCTAGCAGAATGGCCGATCTCTTGACTCCACCTAGCAGAATAGCCGATCTCTTCACCCCACATAGTAGAATTGCCGATCTCTTGACCCCACCTAGCAGAATAGCCGATCTTTTGACCCCACCTAGCAGAATGGCCGATCTCTTGACTCCACCTAGCAGAATAGCCGATCTCTTCACCCCACCTAGTAGAATAGCCAATCTCTTGACCCCACCTAGTAGAATAGCCGATCTCTTGACCCCATAGAACAGAATAGCCGATCTCTTGACCCCACCTAGTAGAATAGCCGATCTCTTGAACCCACCTAGCAGAATAGACAATCCCTTGACCCCATCTAGCAGAATAGCCGATCTCTTGACCCCACCTAGCAGAATGGCCGATCTCTTGACCCCACCTAGCAGAATAGCCGATCTCTTGACACCACCTAGCAGAATAGACGATTTCTTGACCCCACCTAGCAGAATAGCCGATTTCTTGACCCCATCTAGTAGAATGGCCGATCTCTTGACCCCACTTAGTAGAAAAGCCGATCTCTTCACCCCACCTAGTAGAATAGCTGATCTCTTGACCCCACCTAGTAGAATAGCCGATCTCTTGACCCCACAGAGCAGAATAGCCGATCTCTTGACCACACCTAGTAGAATAGCTTATCTCTTGACCCCACCTACCAGAATGGCCGATCTTTTGACCCCACCTAGCAGAATAGCCAATTTCTTGACCCAATCTAGTAGAAAGGCCGATCTCTTGACCCAACCTAGCAGAATAGCCGATCTCTTGACCCCAACTAGCAGAATGGCTGATCTCTTCACTCCACCATGCAGAATAGCCGATCTCTTGACCCCACCTATCAGAATAGCCGATCGTTTGACCCCACCTAGCAGAATGGCCGATCTCTTGACTCCACCTAGCAGAATAGCCGATCTCTTCACCCCACCTAGTAGAATAGCCAATCTCTTGACCCCACCTAGTAGAATAGCCGATCTCTTGACCCCACAGAACAGAATAGCCGATCTCTTGACCCCACCTAGTAGAATAGCCGATCTCTTGACCCAACCTAGCAGAATGGCCAATCTCTTGACCTCACCTAGCAGAATAGCCGATCTCTTGACCCCACCTAGCAGAATGGCTGATCTCTTGACCCCACCTAGCAGAATAGCCGATCTCTTGACCCCACCTAGCAGAATAGACGATTTCTTGACCCCACCTAGCAGAATAGCCGATTTCTTGACCCCATCTAGTAGAATGGCCGATCTCTTGACCCCACTTAGTAGAAAAGCCGATCTCTTCACCCCACCTAGTAGAATAGCTGATCTCTTGACCCCACCTAGTAGAATAGCCGATCTCTTGACCCCACCTAGCAGAATAGCCGATCCCTTGACCCCACCTAGCAGAATAGCCGATCTCTTGACCCCAACTAGTAGAATAGCCGATCTCTTGACCCCACCTAGCAGAATGGCCGATCTCTTGAACCCACCTAGTAGAATAGCCGATCTCTTGACCCCACAGAGCAGAATAGCCGATCTCTTGACCCCACCTAGCAGAATAGCCGATGTCTTGACCCCACCTAGCAGAATGGGCCGAACTCTAGACCCCACCTAGTAGAATAGCCGATCTCTTGACCCCACAGAGCAGAATAGCCGAACTCTTCACCCCACCTAGTAGAATAGCCGATCTCTTGACCCCACCTAGTAGAATAGCCGATCTCTTGACCCCAGAGAGCAGAAGAGCCGATCTCTTGACCCCACCTAGCATAATGGCCGATCTCTTGACCACACCTAGCAGAATAGCCCATCTCTTGACCCCACCTAGCAGAATGGCCGATCTCTTGACTCCACCTAGCAGAATAGCCGATCTCTTCACCCCACATAGTAGAATAGCCGATCTCTTGACCCCTCCTAGCAGAATAGCCGATCCTTTGACCCCACCTAGCAGAATAGCCGATCTCTTGACCCCACCTAGTAGAATAGCCGATCTCTTGACCCCACCTAGCAGAATGGCCGATCTCTTGACCTCACCTATCAGAATAGCCGATCTCTTGACCCCACCTAGCAGAATGGGCGATCTCTTGACCCCACCTAGCAGAATAGCTGATCTTTGGACCCCACCTAGCAGAATAGCCGATCTCTTGACCCCACCTAGCAGAATAGCCTATCCCTTGACCCCACCTAGCAGAATAGTCGATCTCTTGACCCCAACTAGTAGAATAGCCGATCTCTTGACCCCACCTAGCAGAATGGCCGATCTCTTGAACCCACCTAGTAGAATAGCCGATCTCTTTACCCCACAGAGCAGAATAGCCTATCTCTTGACCCCACCTAGCAGAATAGCCGATCTCTTGACCCCACCTAGCAGAATGGGCCGAACTCTAGACCCCACAGAGCAGAATAGCCGATCTCTTGACCACAACTAGTAGAATAGCCGATCTCTTGACCCCACCTAGCAGAATGGCCGATCTCTTGAACCCACATAGTAGAATAGCCGATCTCTTGACCCCACAGAGCAGAATAGCCGATATCTTCACCCCACCTAGTAGAATAGCCGATCTCTTGACCCCAGAGAGCAAAAGAGCCGATCTCTTGACCCCACCTAGCAGAATGGCCGATCTCTTGACCACACCTAGCAGAATAGCTGATCTCTTGACCCCACCTAGCAGAATGGCCGATCTCTTGACTCCACCTAGCAGAATAGCCGATCTCTTCACCCCACATAGTAGAATTGCCGATCTCTTGACCCCACCTTGTAGAATAGCCAATCTCTTGACCCCACCTAGCAGAATAGACGATCTCTTGACCACACCTAGTAGAATAGCTGATCTCTTGACCCCACCTATCAGAATGGCCGATCTTTTGACCCCACCTAGCAGAATAGCCGATTTCTTGACCCAATCTAGTAGAAAGGCCGATCTCTTGACCCCACCTAGCAGAATAGCCGATCTCTTGACCCCAACTAGCAGAATGGCTGATCTCTTCACTCCACCATGCAGAATAGCCGATCTCTTGACCCCACCTAGCAGAATAGCCGATCTCTTCACCCCACCTAGTAGAATAGCCAATCTCTTGACCCCACCTAGTAGAATAGCCGATCTCTTGACCCCATAGAACAGAATAGCCGATCTCTTGACCCCACCTAGTAGAATAGCCGATCTCTTGAACCCACCTAGCAGAATAGACAATCCCTTGACCCCACCTAGCAGAATAGCCGATCTCTTGACCCCACCTAGTAGAATAGCCGATCTCTTGACCCCACCTAGCAGAATGGCCAATCTCTTGACCTCACCTAGCAGAATAGCCGATCTCTTGACCCCACCTAGCAGAATGGCCGATCTCTTGACCCCACCTAGCAGAATAGCCGATCTCTTGACCCCACCTAGCAGAATAGACGATTTCTTGACCCCACCTAGCAGAATAGCCGATTTCTTGACCCCATCTAGTAGAATGGCCGATCTCTTGACCCCACTTAGTAGAAAAGCCGATCTCTTCACCCCACCTAGTAGAATAGCTGATCTCTTGACCCCACCTAGTAGAATAGCCGATCTCTTGACCCCACAGAGCAGAATAGCCGATCTCTTGACCACACCTAGTAGAATAGCTTATCTCTTGACCCCACCTACCAGAATGGCCGATCTTTTGACCCCACCTAGCAGAATAGCCGATTTCTTGACCCAATCTAGTAGAAAGGCCGATCTCTTGACCCAACCTAGCAGAATAGCCGATCTCTTGACCCCAACTAGCAGAATGGCTGATCTCTTCACTCCACCATGCAGAATAGCCGATCTCTTGACCCCACCTAGCAGAATAGCCGATCTTTTGACCCCACCTAGCAGAATGGCCGATCTCTTGACCCCACATAGAAGAATGGGCCGAACTCTAGACCCCACTTGGCAGAATGAGCCGAACTCTAGACCCCACCTAGTAGAATGGCCGATCTCTTGACCCCACCTAGCAGAATAGCCGATCTCTTGACCCCAACTAGCAGAATGGCCGATCTCTTGACCACACCTGGCAGAATAGCTGATCTCTTGACCTCACCTAGCAGAATAGCCGATCTCTTGACCCCACCTAGCAGAATGGCCGATCTCTTGACCCCACCTAGCAGAATAGCCGATCTCTTGACCCCACCTAGCAGAATAGACGATTTCTTGACCCCACCTAGCAGAATAGACGATTTCTTGACCCCATCTAGTAGAATGGCCGATCTCTTGACCCCACTTAGTAGAAAAGCCGATCTCTTCACCCCACCTAGTAGAATAGCTGATCTCTTGACCCCACCTAGTAGAATAGCCGATCTCTTGACCCCACCTAGCAGAATAGCCGATCCCTTGACCCCACCTAGCAGAATAGCCGATCTCTTGACCCCAACTAGTAGAATAGCCGATCTCTTGACCCCACCTAGCAGAATGGCCGATCTCTTGAACCCACCTAGTAGAATAGCCGATCTCTTGACCCCACAGAGCAGAATAGCCGATCTCTTGACCCCACCTAGCAGAATAGCCGATCTCTTGACCCCACCTAGCAGAATGGGCCGAACTCTAGACCCCACCTAGTAGAATAGCCGATCTCTTGACCCCACAGAGCAGAATAGCCGAACTCTTCACCCCACCTAGTAGAATAGCCGATCTCTTGACCCCACCTAGTAGAATGAGCCGATCTCTTGACCCCACCTAGAAGAATGGCCGATCTCTTTACCCCACCTAGTGGAATAGCCGATCTCTTGACCCCACCTAGTAGAATGGCCGATCTCTTGACCCCACATAGAAGAATGGGCCGAACTCTAGACCCCACTTGGCAGAATGAGCCGAACTCTAGACCCCACCTAGTAGAATGGCCGATCTCTTGACCCCACCTAGCAGAATAGCCGATCTCTTGACCCCACCTAGCAGAATGGCCGATCTCTTGACCCCACCTAGCAGAATAGCCGATCTTTTGACCACACCTAGTAGAATAGACGATTTCTTAACCCCACCTAGTAGAATAGCCGATCTCTTGACCCCAGAGAGCAAAAGAGCCGATCTCTTGACCCCAACTAGCAGAATGGCCGATCTCTTGACCACACCTGGCAGAATAGCTGATCTCTTGACCTCACCTAGCAGAATAGCCGATCTCTTGACCCCACCTAGCAGAATGGCCGATCTCTTGACCCCACCTAGCAGAATAGCCGATCTCTTGACCCCACCATGCAGAATAGCCGATCTCTTGACCCCACCTAGCAGAATAGCCGATCTTTTGACCCCACCTAGCAGAATGGCCGATCTCTTGACTCCACCTAGCAGAATAGCCGATCTCTTCACCCCACCTAGTAGAATAGCCAATCTCTTGACCCCACCTAGTAGAATAGCCGATCTCTTGACCCCATAGAACAGAATAGCCGATCTCTTGACCCCACCTAGTAGAATAGCCGATCTCTTGAACCCACCTAGCAGAATAGACAATCCCTTGACCCCACCTAGCAGAATAGCCGATCTCTTGACCCCACCTAGTAGAATAGCCGATCTCTTGACCCCACCTAGCAGAATGGCCAATCTCTTGACCTCACCTAGCAGAATAGCCGATCTCTTGACCCCACCTAGCAGAATGGCCGATCTCTTGACCCCACCTAGCAGAATAGCCGATATCTTGACCCCACCTAGCAGAATAGACGATTTCTTGACCCCACCTAGCAGAATAGCCGATTTCTTGACCCCATCTAGTAGAATGGCCGATCTCTTGACCCCACTTAGTAGAAAAGCCGATCTCTTCACCCCACCTAGTAGAATAGCTGATCTCTTGACCCCACCTAGTAGAATAGCCGATCTCTTGACCCCACAGAGCAGAATAGCCGATCTCTTGACCACACCTAGTAGAATAGCTTATCTCTTGACCCCACCTACCAGAATGGCCGATCTTTTGACCCCACCTAGCAGAATAGCCGATTTCTTGACCCAATCTAGTAGAAAGGCCGATCTCTTGACCCAACCTAGCAGAATAGCCGATCTCTTGACCCCAACTAGCAGAATGGCTGATCTCTTCACTCCACCATGCAGAATAGCCGATCTCTTGACCCCACCTAGCAGAATAGCCGATCTTTTGACCCCACCTAGCAGAATGGCCGATCTCTTGACCCCACATAGAAGAATGGGCCGAACTCTAGACCCCACTTGGCAGAATGAGCCGAACTCTAGACACCACCTAGTAGAATGGCCGATCTCTTGACCCCACCTAGCAGAATAGCCGATCTCTTGACCCCAACTAGCAGAATGGCCGATCTCTTGACCACACCTGGCAGAATAGCTGATCTCTTGACCTCACCTAGCAGAATAGCCGATCTCTTGACCCCACCTAGCAGAATGGCCGATCTCTTGACCCCACCTAGCAGAATAGCCGATCTCTTGACCCCACCTAGCAGAATAGACGATTTCTTGACCCCACCTAGCAGAATAGACGATTTCTTGACCCCATCTAGTAGAATGGCCGATCTCTTGACCCCACTTAGTAGAAAAGCCGATCTCTTCACCCCACCTAGTAGAATAGCTGATCTCTTGACCCCACCTAGTAGAATAGCCGATCTCTTGACCCCACCTAGCAGAATAGCCGATCCCTTGACCCCACCTAGCAGAATAGCCGATCTCTTGACCCCAACTAGTAGAATAGCCGATCTCTTGACCCCACCTAGCAGAATGGCCGATCTCTTGAACCCACCTAGTAGAATAGCCGATCTCTTGACCCCACAGAGCAGAATAGCCGATCTCTTGACCCCACCTAGCAGAATAGCCGATCTCTTGACCCCACCTAGCAGAATGGGCCGAACTCTAGACCCCACCTAGTAGAATAGCCGATCTCTTGACCCCACAGAGCAGAATAGCCGAACTCTTCACCCCACCTAGTAGAATAGCCGATCTCTTGACCCCACCTAGTAGAATAGCCGATCTCTTGACCCCAACTAGTAGAATAGCCGATCTCTTGACCCCACCTAGTAGAATAGCCGATCTCTTGACCACACCTAGCAGAATAGACAATCTCGTGACCCCACCTAGTAGAATGAGCCGATCTCTTGACCCCACCTAGAAGAATGGCCGATCTCTTTACCCCACCTAGTGGAAAAGCCGATCTCTTGACCCCACCTAGTAGAATGGCCGATCTCTTGACCCCACATAGAAGAATGGGCCGAACTCTAGACCCCACTTGGCAGAATGAGCCGAACTCTAGACCCCACCTAGTAGAATGGCCGATCTCTTGACCCCACCTAGCAGAATAGCCGATCTCTTGACCCCACCGAGCAGAATGGCCGATCTCTTGACCCCACCTAGCAGAATAGCCGATCTTTTGACCACACCTAGTAGAATAGACGATTTCTTAACCCCACCTAGTAGAATAGCCGATCTCTTGACCCCAGAGAGCAAAAGAGCCGATCTCTTGACCCTAACTAGCAAGCCGATATCTTGACCACACCTGGCAGAATAGCTGATCTCTTGACCTCACCTAGCAGAATAGCCGATCTCTTGACCCCACCTAGCAGAATGGCCGATCTCTTGACCCCACCTAGCAGAATAGCCGATCTCTTGACCCCACCTAGCAGAATAGACGATTTCTTGACCCCACCTAGCAGAATAGACGATTTCTTGACCCCATCTAGTAGAATGGCCGATCTCTTGACCCCACTTAGTAGAAAAGCCGATCTCTTCACCCCACCTAGTAGAATAGCTGATCTCTTGACCCCACCTAGTAGAATAGCCGATCTCTTGACCCCACCTAGCAGAATAGCCGATCCCTTGACCCCACCTAGCAGAATAGCCGATCTCTTGACCCCAACTAGTAGAATAGCCGATCTCTTGACCCCACCTAGCAGAATGGCCGATCTCTTGAACCCACCTAGTAGAATAGCCGATCTCTTGACCCCACAGAGCAGAATAGCCGATCTCTTGACCCCACCTAGCAGAATAGCCGATCTCTTGACCCCACCTAGCAGAATGGGCCGAACTCTAGACCCCACCTAGTAGAATAGCCGATCTCTTGACCCCACAGAGCAGAATAGCCGAACTCTTCACCCCACCTAGTAGAATAGCCGATCTCTTGACCCCACCTAGTAGAATAGCCGATCTCTTGACCCCAGAGAGCAGAAGAGCCGATCTCTTGACCCCACCTAGCAGAATGGCCGATCTCTTGACCACACCTAGCATAATAGCCGATCTCTTGACCCCACCTAGCAGAATGGCCAATCTCTTGACTCCACCTAGCAGAATAGCCGATCTCTTCACCCCACCTAGTAGAATAGCCGATCTCTTGACACCACCTTGTAGAATAGCCGATCTCTTGACCCCACCTAGTAGAATAGCCGATCTCTTGACCCCACAGAGTAGAATAGCCGATATCTTGACCCCTCCTAGCAGAATAGTCGATCCCTTGACCCCACCTAGCAGAATAGCCGATCTCTTGACCCCACCTAGTAGAATAGCCGATCTCTTGACCCCACCTAGCAGAATGGCCGATCTCTTGACCTCACCTATCAGAATAGCCGATCTCTTGACCCCACCTAGCAGAATGGGCGATCTCTTGACCCCACCTAGCAGAATAGCTGATCTTTGGACCCCACCTAGCAGAATAGACGATTTCTTGACCCCACCTAGCAGAATAGCCGATTTCTTGACCCCATCTAGTAGAATAGCCGATCTCTTGACCCCAGAGTAGAATAGCCGATCTCTTGACCCCTCCTAGCAGAATAGTCGATCCCTTGACCCCACCTAGCAGAATAGCCGATCTCTTGACCCCACCTAGTAGAATAGCCGATCTCTTGACCCCACAGAGCAGAATAGCCAATCTCTTGACCCCACCTAGCAGAATAGCAGATCCCTTGACCCCACCTAGCAGAATAGCCGATCTCTTGACCCCAACTAGTAGAATAGCCGATCTCTTGACCCCACCTAGTAGAATAGCCGATCTCTTGACCACACCTAGCAGAATAGACAATCTCGTGACCCCACCTAGTAGAATGAGCCGATCTCTTGACCCCACCTAGAAGAATGGCCGATCTCTTTACCCCACCTAGTGGAATAGCCGATCTCTTGACCCCACCTAGTAGAATGGCCGATCTCTTGACCCCACATAGAAGAATGGGCCGAACTCTAGACCCCACTTGGCAGAATGAGCCGAACTCTAGACCCCACCTAGTAGAATGGCCGATCTCTTGACCCCACCTAGCAGAATAGCCGATCTCTTGACCCCACCTAGCAGAATGGCCGATCTCTTGACCCCACCTAGCAGAATAGCCGATCTTTTGACCACACCTAGTAGAATAGACGATTTCTTAACCCCACCTAGTAGAATAGCCGATCTCTTGACCCCAGAGAGCAAAAGAGCCGATCTCTTGACCCCAACTAGCAGAATGGCCGATCTCTTGACCACACCTGGCAGAATAGCTGATCTCTTGACCCCACCTAGCAGAATAGCCGATCTCTTGACCCCACCTAGCAGAATGGGCGATCTCTTGACCCCACCTAGCAGAATAGCTGATCTTTGGACCCCACCTAGCAGAATAGCCGATCTCTTGACCCCACCTAGCAGAATAGCCTATCCCTTGACCCCACCTAGCAGAATAGTCGATCTCTTGACCCCAACTAGTAGAATAGCCGATCTCTTGACCCCACCTAGCAGAATGGCCGATCTCTTGAACCCACCTAGTAGAATAGCCGATCTCTTTACCCCACAGAGCAGAATAGCCTATCTCTTGACCCCACCTAGCAGAATAGCCGATCTCTTGACCCCACCTAGCAGAATGGGCCGAACTCTAGACCCCACAGAGCAGAATAGCCGATCTCTTGACCCCAACTAGTAGAATAGACGATTTCTTGACCCCATAGAACAGAATAGCCGATCTCTTGACCCCACCTAGTAGAATAGCCGATCTCTTGAACCCACCTAGCAGAATAGACAATCCCTTGACCCCACCTAGCAGAATAGCCGATCTCTTGACCCCACCTAGTAGAATAGCCGATCTCTTGACCCCACCTAGCAGAATGGCCATTCTCTTGACCTCACCTAGCAGAATAGCCGATCTCTTGACCCCACCTAGCAGAATGGCCGATCTCTTGACCCCACCTAGCAGAATAGCCGATCTCTTGACCCCACCTAGCAGAATAGACGATTTCTTGACCCCACCTAGCAGAATAGCCGATTTCTTGACCCCATCTAGTAGAATGGCCGATCTCTTGACCCCACTTAGTAGAAAAGCCGATCTCTTCACCCCACCTAGTAGAATAGCTGATCTCTTGACCCCACCTAGTAGAATAGCCGATCTCTTGACCCCACAGAGCAGAATAGCCGATCTCTTGACCACACCTAGTAGAATAGCTTATCTCTTGACCCCACCTACCAGAACGGCCGATCTTTTGACCCCACCTAGCAGAATAGCCGATTTCTTGACCCAATCTAGTAGAAAGGCCGATCTCTTGACCCAACCTAGCAGAATAGCCGATCTCTTGACCCCAACTAGCAGAATGGCTGATCTCTTCACTCCACCATGCAGAATAGCCGATCTCTTGACCCCACCTAGCAGAATAGCCGATCTTTTGACCCCACCTAGCAGAATGGCCAATCTCTTGACCCCACATAGAAGAATGGGCCGAACTCTAGACCCCACTTGGCAGAATGAGCCGAACTCTAGACCCCACCTAGTAGAATGGCCGATCTCTTGACCCCACCTAGCAGAATAGCCGATCTCTTGACCCCAACTAGCAGAATGGCCGATCTCTTGACCACACCTGGCAGAATAGCTGATCTCTTGACCTCACCTGGCAGAATAGCCGATCTCTTGACCCCACCTAGCAGAATGGCCGATCTCTTGACCCCACCTAGCAGAATAGCCGATCTCTTGACCCCACCTAGCAGAATAGACGATTTCTTGACCCCACCTAGCAGAATAGACGATTTCTTGACCCCATCTAGTAGAATGGCCGATCTCTTGACCCCACTTAGTAGAAAAGCCGATCTCTTCACCCCACCTAGTAGAATAGCTGATCTCTTGACCCCACCTAGTAGAATAGCCGATCTCTTGACCCCACCTAGCAGAATAGCCGATCCCTTGACCCCACCTAGCAGAATAGCCGATCTCTTGACCCCAACTAGTAGAATAGCCGATCTCATGACCCCACCAAGCAGAATGGCCGATCTCTTGAACCCACCTAGTAGAATAGCCGATCTCTTGACCCCACAGAGCAGAATAGCCGATCTCTTGACCCCAACTAGTAGAATAGCCGATCTCTTGACCCCACCTAGTAGAATAGCCGATCTCTTGACCACACCTAGCAGAATAGACAATCTCGTGACCCCACCTAGTAGAATGAGCCGATCTCTTGACCCCACCTAGAAGAATGGCCGATCTCTTTACCCCACCTAGTGGAATAGCCGATCTCTTGACCCCACCTAGTAGAATGGCCGATCTCTTGACCCCACATAGAAGAATGGGCCGAACTCTAGACCCCACTTGGCAGAATGAGCCGAACTCTAGACCCCACCTAGTAGAATGGCCGATCTCTTGACCCCACCTAGCAGAATAGCCGATCTCTTGACCCCACCTAGCAGAATGGCCGATCTCTTGACCCCACCTAGCAGAATAGCCGATCTTTTGACCACACCTAGTAGAATAGATGATTTCTTAACCCCACCTAGTAGAATAGCCGATCTCTTGACCCCAGAGAGCAAAAGAGCCGATCTCTTGACCCCAACTAGCAGAATGGCCGATCTCTTGACCACACCTGGCAGAATAGCTGATCTCTTGACCCCACCTAGCAGAATAGCCGATCTCTTGACCCCACCTAGCAGAATGGGCGATCTCTTGACCCCACCTAGCAGAATAGCTGATCTTTGGACCCCACCTAGCAGAATAGCCGATCTCTTGACCCCACCTAGCAGAATAGCCTATCCCTTGACCCCACCTAGCAGAATAGTCGATCTCTTGACCCCAACTAGTAGAATAGCCGATCTCTTGACCCCACCTAGCAGAATGGCCGATCTCTTGAACCCACCTAGTAGAATAGCCGATCTCTTTACCCCACAGAGCAGAAGAGCCTATCTCTTGACCCCACATAGCAGAATAGCCGATCTCTTGACCCCACCTAGCAGAATGGGCCCAACTCTAGACCCCACAGAGCAGAATAGCCGACCTCTTGACCCCAACTAGTAGAATAGACGATTTCTTGACCCCATAGAACATAATAGCCGATCTCTTGACCCCACCTAGTAGAATAGCCGATCTCTTGAACCCACCTAGCAGAATAGACAATCCCTTGACCCCACCTAGCAGAATAGCCGATCTCTTGACCCCACCTAGTAGAATAGCCGATCTCTTGACCCCACCTAGCAGAATGGCCAATCTCTTGACCTCACCTAGCAGAATAGCCGATCTCTTGACCCCTCCTAGCAGAATGGCCGATCTCTTGACCCCACCTAGCAGAATAGCCGATCTCTTGACCCCACCTAGCAGAATAGACGATTTCTTGACCCCATTTAGCAGAATAGCCGATTTCTTGACCCCATCTAGTAGAATGGCCGATCTCTTGACCCCACTTAGTAGAAAAGCCGATCTCTTCACCCCACCTAGTAGAATAGCTGATCTCTTGACCCCACCTAGTAGAATAGCCGATCTCTTGACCCCACAGAGCAGAATAGCCGATCTCTTGACCACACCTAGTAGAATAGCTTATCTCTTGACCCCACCTACCAGAACGGCCGATCTTTTGACCCCACCTAGCAGAATAGCCGATTTCTTGACCCAATCTAGTAGAAAGGCCGATCTCTTGACCCAACCTAGCAGAATAGCCGATCTCTTGACCCCAACTAGCAGAATGGCTGATCTCTTCACTCCACCATGCAGAATAGCCGATCTCTTGACCCCACCTAGCAGAATAGCCGATCTTTTGACCCCACCTAGCAGAATGGCCGATCTCTTGACCCCACATAGAAGAATGGGCCGAACTCTAGACCCCACTTGGCAGAATGAGCCGAACTCTAGACCCCACCTAGTAGAATGGCCGATCTCTTGACCCCACCTAGCAGAATAGCCGATCTCTTGACCCCAACTAGCAGAATGGCCGATCTCTTGACCACACCTGGCAGAATAGCTGATCTCTTGACCTCACCTGGCAGAATAGCCGATCTCTTGACCCCACCTAGCAGAATGGCCGATCTCTTGACCCCACCTAGCAGAATAGCCGATCTCTTGACCCCACCTAGCAGAATAGACGATTTCTTGACCCCACCTAGCAGAATAGACGATTTCTTGACCCCATCTAGTAGAATGGCCGATCTCTTGACCCCACTTAGTAGAAAAGCCGATCTCTTCACCCCACCTAGTAGAATAGCTGATCTCTTGACCCCACCTAGTAGAATAGCCGATCTCTTGACCCCACCTAGCAGAATAGCCGATCCCTTGACCCCACCTAGCAGAATAGCCGATCTCTTGACCCCAACTAGTAGAATAGCCGATCTCTTGACCCCACCTAGCAGAATGGCCGATCTCTTGAACCCACCTAGTAGAATAGCCGATCTCTTGACCCCACAGAGCAGAATAGCCGATCTCTTGACCCCAACTAGTGGAATAGCCGATCTCTTGACACCACCTAGTAGAATAGCCGATCTCTTGACCACACCTAGCAGAATAGACAATCTCGTGACCCCACCTAGTAGAATGAGCCGATCTCTTGACCCCACCTAGAAGAATGGCCGATCTCTTTACCCCACCTAGTGGAATAGCCGATCTCTTGACCCCACCTAGTAGAATGGCCGATCTCTTGACCCCACATAGAAGAATGGGCCGAACTCTAGACCCCACTTGGCAGAATGAGCCGATCTCTTGACCCCACCTAGCAGAATGGCCGATCTCTTGACCCCACCTAGCAGAATAGCCGATCTTTTGACCACACCTAGTAGAATAGACGATTTCTTAACCCCACCTAGTAGAATAGCCGATCTCTTGACCCCAGAGAGCAAAAGAGCCGATCTCTTGACCCCAACTAGCAGAATGGCCGATCTCTTGACCACACCTGGCAGAATAGCTGATCTCTTGACCTCACCTAGCAGAATAGCCGATCTCTTGACCCCACCTAGCAGAATGGCCGATCTCTTGACCCCACCTAGCAGAATAGCCGATCTCTTGACCCCACCTAGCAGAATAGACGATTTCTTGACCCACCCTAGCAGAATAGACGATTTCTTGACCCCATCTAGTAGAATGGCCGATCTCTTTACCCCACTTAGTAGAAAAGCCGATCTCTTCACCCCACCTAGTAGAATAGCTGATCTCTTGACCCCACCTAGTAGAATAGCCGATCTCTTGACCCCACCTAGCAGAATAGCCGATCCCTTGACCCCACCTAGCAGAATAGCCGATCTCTTGACCCCAACTAGTAGAATAGCCGATCTCTTGACCCCACCTAGCAGAATGGCCGATCTCTTGAACCCACCTAGTAGAATAGCCGATCTCTTGACCCCACAGAGCAGAATAGCCGATCTCTTGACCCCACCTAGCAGAATAGCCGATCTCTTGACCCCACCTAGCAGAATGGGCCGAACTCTATACCCCACCTAGTAGAATAGCCGATCTCTTGACCCCACAGAGCAGAATAGCCGATCTCTTGACCCCACCTAGCAGAATGGGCCGAACTCTAGACCCCACCTAGTAGAATAGCCGATCTCTTGACCCCACAGAGCAGAATAGCCGAACTCTTCACCCCACCTAGTAGAATAGCCGATCTCTTGACCCCACCTAGTAGAATAGCCGATCTCTTGACCCCAACTAGTAGAATAGCCGATCTCTTGACCCCACCTAGTAGAATAGCCGATCTCTTGACCACACCTAGCAGAATAGACAATCTCGTGACCCCACCTAGTAGAATGAGCCGATCTCTTGACCCCACCTAGAAGAATGGCCGATCTCTTTACCCCACCTAGTGGAATAGCCGATCTCTTGACCCCACCTAGTAGAATGGCCGATCTCTTGACCCCACATAGAAGAATGGGCCGAACTCTAGACCCCACTTGGCAGAATGAGCCGAACTCTAGACCCCACCTAGTAGAATGGCCGATCTCTTGACCCCACCTAGCAGAATAGCCGATCTCTTGACCCCACCTAGCAGAATGGCCGATCTCTTGACCCCACCTAGCAGAATAGCCGATCTTTTGACCACACCTAGTAGAATAGACGATTTCTTAACCCCACCTAGTAGAATAGCCAATCTCTTGACCCCAGAGAGCAAAAGAGCCGATCTCTTGACCCCAACTAGCAGAATGGCCGATCTCTTGACCACACCTGGCAGAATAGCTGATCTCTTGACCTCACCTAGCAGAATAGCCGATCTCTTGACCCCACCTAGCAGAATGGCCGATCTCTTGACCCCACCTAGCAGAATAGCCGATCTCTTGACCCCACCTAGCAGAATAGACGATTTCTTGACCCCACCTAGCAGAATAGACGATTTCTTGACCCCATCTAGTAGAATGGCCGATCTCTTGACCCCACTTAGTAGAAAAGCCGATCTCTTCACCCCACCTAGTAGAATAGCTGATCTCTTGACCCCACCTAGTAGAATAGCCGATCTCTTGACCCCACCTAGCAGAATAGCCGATCCCTTGACCCCACCTAGCAGAATAGCCGATCTCTTGACCCCAACTAGTAGAATAGCCGATCTCTTGACCCCACCTAGCAGAATGGCCGATCTCTTGAACCCACCTAGTAGAATAGCCGATCTCTTGACCCCACAGAGCAGAATAGCCGATCTCTTGACCCCACCTAGCAGAATAGCCGATCTCTTGACCCCACCTAGCAGAATGGGCCGAACTCTAGACCCCACCTAGTAGAATAGCCGATCTCTTGACCCCACAGAGCAGAATAGCCGAACTCTTCACCCCACCGAGTAGAATAGCCGATCTCTTGACCCCACCTAGTAGAATAGCCGATCTCTTGACCCCAGAGAGCAGAAGAGCCGATCTCTTGACCCCACCTAGCAGAATGGCCGATCTCTTGACCACACCTAGCAGAATAGCCGATCTCTTGACCCCACCTAGCAGAATGGCCGATCTCTTGACTCCACCTAGCAGAATAGCCGATCTCTTCACCCCACATAGTAGAATAGCCGATCTCTTGACCCCACCTTGTAGAATAGCCGATCTCTTGACCCCACCTAGTAGAATAGCCGATCTCTTGACCCCACAGAGTAGAATAGCCGATCTCTTGACCCCTCCTAGCAGAATAGTCGATCCCTTGACCCCACCTAGCAGAATAGCCGATCTCTTGACCCCACCTAGTAGAATAGCCGATCTCTTGACCCCACCTAGCAGAATGGCCGATCTCTTGACCTCACCTATCAGAATAGCCGATCTCTTGACCCCACCTAGCAGAATGGGCGATCTCTTGACCCCACCTAGCAGAATAGCTGATCTTTGGACCCCACCTAGCAGAATAGACGATTTCTTGACCCCACCTAGCAGAATAGCCGATTTCTTGACCCCATCTAGTAGAATAGCCGATCTCTTGACCCCACAGAGTAGAATAGCCGATCTCTTGACCCCTCCTAGCAGAATAGTCGATCCCTTGACCCCACCTAGCAGAATAGCCGATCTCTTGACCCCACCTAGTAGAATAGCCGATCTCTTGACCCCACAGAGCAGAATAGCCAATCTCTTGACCCCACCTAGCAGAATAGCAAATCCCTTGACCCCACCTAGCAGAATAGCCGATCTCTTGACCCCAACTAGTAGAATAGCCGATCTCTTGACCCCACCTAGTAGAATAGCCGATCTCTTGACCCCACCTAGCAGAATGGCCGATCTCTTGACCTCACCTATCAGAATAGCCGATCTCTTGACCCCACCTAGCAGAATGGGCGATCTCTTGACCCCACCTAGCAGAATAGCTGATCTTTGGACCCCACCTAGCAGAATAGACGATTTCTTGACCCCACCTAGCAGAATAGCCGATTTCTTGACCCCATCTAGTAGAATAGCCGATCTCTTGACCCCACAGAGTAGAATAGCCGATCTCTTGACCCCTCCTAGCAGAATAGTCGATCCCTTGACCCCACCTAGCAGAATAGCCGATCTCTTTACCCCACCTAGTAGAATAGCCGATCTCTTGACCCCACAGAGCAGAATAGCCAATCTCTTGACCCCACCTAGCAGAATAGCAGATCCCTTGACCCCACCTAGCAGAATAGCCGATCTCTTGACCCCAACTAGTAGAATAGCCGATCTCTTGACCCCACCTAGTAGAATAGCCGATCTCTTGACCACACCTAGCAGAATAGACAATCTCGTGACCCCACCTAGTAGAATGAGCCGATCTCTTGACCCCACCTAGAAGAATGGCCGATCTCTTTACCCCACCTAGTGGAATAGCCGATCTCTTGACCCCACCTAGTAGAATGGCCGATCTCTTGACCCCACATAGAAGAATGGGCCGAACTCTAGACCCCACTTGGCAGAATGAGCCGAACTCTAGACCCCACCTAGTAGAATGGCCGATCTCTTGACCCCACCTAGCAGAATAGCCGATCTCTTGACCCCACCTAGCAGAATGGCCGATCTCTTGACCCCACCTAGCAGAATAGCCGATCTTTTGACCACACCTAGTAGAATAGACGATTTCTTAACCCCACCTAGTAGAATAGCCGATCTCTTGACCCCAGAGAGCAAAAGAGCCGATCTCTTGACCCCAACTAGCAGAATGGCCGATCTCTTGACCACACCTGGCAGAATAGCTGATCTCTTGACCCCACCTAGCAGAATAGCCGATCTCTTGACCCCACCTAGCAGAATGGGCGATCTCTTGACCCCACCTAGCAGAATAGCTGATCTTTGGACCCCACCTAGCAGAATAGCCGATCTCTTGACCCCACCTAGCATAATAGCCTATCCCTTGACCCCACCTAGCAGAATAGTCGATCTCTTGACCCCAACTAGTAGAATAGCCGATCTCTTGACCCCACCTAGCAGAATGGCCGATCTCTTGAACCCACCTAGTAGAATAGCCGATCTCTTTACCCCACAGAGAAGAATAGCCTATCTCTTGACCCCACCTAGCAGAATAGCCGATCTCTTGACCCCACCTAGCAGAATGGGCCGAACTCTAGACCCCACAGAGCAGAATAGCCGATCTCTTGACCCCAACTAGTAGAATAGCCGATCTCTTGACCCCACCTAGCAGAATGGCCGATCTCTTGAACCCACATAGTAGAATAGCCGATCTCTTGACCCCACAGAGCAGAATAGCCGATATCTTCACCCCACCTAGTAGAATAGCCGATCTCTTGACCCCAGAGAGCAAAAGAGCCGATCTCTTGACCCCAACTAGTAGAATAGCCGATCTCTTGACCCCACCTAGCAGAATGGCCGATCTCTTGAACCCACATAGTAGAATAGCCGATCTCTTGACCCCACAGAGCAGAATAGCCGATATCTTCACCCCACCTAGCAGAATAGCTGATCTCTTGACCCCACCTAGCAGAATGGCCGATCTCTTGACTCCACCTAGCAGAATAGCCGATCTCTTCACCCCACATAGTAGAATTGCCGATCTCTTGACCCCACCTTGTAGAATAGCCAATCTCTTGACCCCACCTAGCAGAATAGCCGATCTCTTGACCACACCTAGTAGAATAGCTGATCTCTTGACCCCACCTATCAGAATGGCCGATCTTTTGACCCCACCTAGCAGAATAGCCGATTTCTTGACCCAATCTAGTAGAAAGGCCGATCTCTTGACCCCACCTAGCAGAATAGCCGATCTCTTGACCCCAACTAGCAGAATGGCTGATCTCTTCACTCCACCATGCAGAATAGCCGATCTCTTGACCCCACCTAGCAGAATAGCCGATCTTTTGACCCCACCTAGCAGAATGGCCGATCTCTTGACTCCACCTAGCAGAATAGCCGATCTCTTCACCCCACCTAGTAGAATAGCCAATCTCTTGACCCCACCTAGTAGAATAGCCGATCTCTTGACCCCATAGAACAGAATAGCCGATCTCTTGACCCCACAGAGCAGAATAGCCGATCTCTTGACCACACCTAGTAGAATAGCTTATCTCTTGACCCCACCTACCAGAATGGCCGATCTTTTGACCCCACCTAGCAGAATAGCCGATTTCTTGACCCAATCTAGTAGAAAGGCCGATCTCTTGACCCAACCTAGCAGAATAGCCGATCTCTTGACCCCAACTAGCAGAATGGCTGATCTCTTCACTCCACCATGCAGAATAGCCGATCTCTTGACCCCACCTAGCAGAATAGCCGATCTTTTGACCCCACCTAGCAGAATGGCCGATCTCTTGACTCCACCTAGCAGAATAGCCGATCTCTTCACCCCACCTAGTAGAATAGCCAATCTCTTGACCCCACCTAGTAGAATAGCCGATCTCTTGAACCCACCTAGCAGAATAGACAATCCCTTGACCGCACCTAGCAGAATAGCCGATCTCTTGACCCCACCTAGCAGAATGGCCGATCTCTTGAACCCACCTAGTAGAATAGCCGATCTCTTGACCCCACAGAGCAGAATAGCCGATCTCTTGACCCCACCTAGCAGAATAGCCGATCTCTTGACCCCACCTAGCAGAATGGGCCGAACTCTAGACCCCACCTAGTAGAATAGCCGATCTCTTGACCCCACAGAGCAGAATAGCCGAACTCTTCACCCCACCTAGTAGAATAGCCGATCTCTTGACCCCACCTAGTAGAATAGCCGATCTCTTGACCCCAGAGAGCAGAAGAGCCGATCTCTTGACCCCACCTAGCAGAATGGCCGATCTCTTGACCACACCTAGCAGAATAGCCGATCTCTTGACCCCACCTAGCAGAATGGCCGATCTCTTGACTCCACCTTGCAGAATAGCCGATCTCTTCACCCCACATAGTAGAATAGCCGATCTCTTGACCCCACCTTGTAGAATAGCCGATCTCTTGACCCCACCTAGTAGAATAGCCGATCTCTTGACCCCACAGAGTAGAATAGCCGATCTCTTGACCCCTCCTAGCAGAATAGTCGATCCCTTGACCCCACCTAGCAGAATAGCCGATCTCTTGACCCCACCTAGTAGAATAGCCGATCTCTTGACCCCACCTAGCAGAATGGCCGATCTCTTGACCTCACCTATCAGAATAGCCGATCTCTTGACCCCACCTAGCAGAATGGGCGATCTCTTGACCCCACCTAGCAGAATAGCTGATCTTTGGACCCCACCTAGCAGAATAGACGATTTCTTGACCCCACCTAGCAGAATAGCCGATTTCTTGACCCCATCTAGTAGAATGGCCGATCTCTTGACCCCACCTAGTAGAAAAGCCGATCTCTTCACCCCACCTAGTAGAATAGGCGATCTCTTGACCCCACCTAGTAGAATAGCCGATCTCTTGACCCCACAGAGCAGAATAGCCAATCTCTTGACCCCACCTAGCAGAATAGCAGATCCCTTGACCCCACCTAGCAGAATAGCCGATCTCTTGACCCCAACTAGTAGAATAGCCGATCTCTTGACCCCACCTAGTAGAATAGCCGATCTCTTGACCACACCTAGCAGAATAGACAATCTCGTGACCCCACCTAGTAGAATGAGCCGATCTCTTGACCCCACCTAGAAGAATGGCCGATCTCTTTACCCCACCTAGTGGAATAGCCGATCTCTTGACCCCACCTAGTAGAATGGCCGATCTCTTGACCCCACATAGAAGAATGGGCCGAACTCTAGACCCCACTTGGCAGAATGAGCCGAACTCTAGACCCAACCTAGTAGAATGGCCGATCTCTTGACCCCACCTAGCAGAATAGCCGATCTCTTGACCCCACCTAGCAGAATGGCCGATCTCTTGACCCCACCTAGCAGAATAGCCGATCTTTTGACCACACCTAGTAGAATAGACGATTTCTTAACCCCACCTAGTAGAATAGCCGATCTCTTGACCCCAGAGAGCAAAAGAGCCGATCTCTTGACCCCAACTAGCAGAATGGCCGATCTCTTGACCACACCTGGCAGAATAGCTGATCTCTTGACCCCACCTAGCAGAATAGCCGATCTCTTGACCCCACCTAGCAGAATGGGCGATCTCTTGACCCCACCTAGCAGAATAGCTGATCTTTGGACCCCACCTAGCAGAATAGCCGATCTCTTGACCCCACCTAGCAGAATAGCCTATCCCTTGACCCCACCTAGTAGAATAGTCGATCTCTTGACCCCAACTAGTAGAATAGCCGATCTCTTGACCCCACCTAGCAGAATGGCCGATCTCTTGAACCCACCTAGTAGAATAGCCGATTTCTTTACCCCACAGAGCAGAATAGCCTATCTCTTGACCCCACCTAGCAGAATAGCCGATCTCTTGACCCCACCTAGCAGAATGGGCCGAACTCTAGACCCCACAGAGCAGAATAGCCGATCTCTTGACCCCAACTAGTAGAATAGCCGATCTCTTGACCCCACCTAGCAGAATGGCCGATCTCTTGAACCCACATAGTAGAATAGCCGATCTCTTGACCCCACAGAGCAGAATAGCCGATATCTTCACCCCACCTAGTAGAATAGCCGATCTCTTGACCCCAGAGAGCAAAAGAGCCGATCTCTTGACCCCAACTAGTAGAATAGCCGATCTCTTGACCCCACCTAGCAGAATGGCCGATCTCTTGAACCCACATAGTAGAATAGCCGATCTCTTGACCCCACAGAGCAGAATAGCCGATATCTTCACCCCACCTAGCAGAATAGCTGATCTCTTGACCCCACCTAGCAGAATGGCCGATCTCTTGACTCCACCTAGCAGAATAGCCGATCTCTTCACCCCACATAGTAGAATTGCCGATCTCTTGACCCCACCTTGTAGAATAGCCAATCTCTTGACCCCACCTAGTAGAATTGCCGATCTCTTGACCCCACCTTGTAGAATAGCCAATCTCTTGACCCCACCTAGCAGAATAGCCTATCCCTTGACCCCACCTAGCAGAATAGTCGATCTCTTGACCCCAACTAGTAGAATAGCCGATCTCTTGACCCCACCTAGCAGAATGGCCGATCTCTTGAACCCACCTAGTAGAATAGCCGATCTCTTTACCCCACAGAGCAGAAGAGCCTATCTCTTGACCCCACATAGCAGAATAGCCGATCTCTTGACCCCACCTAGCAGAATGGGCCCAACTCTAGACCCCACAGAGCAGAATAGCCGATCTCTTGACCCCAACTAGTAGAATAGACGATTTCTTGACCCCATAGAACAGAATAGCCGATCTCTTGACCCCACCTAGTAGAATAGCCGATCTCTTGAACCCACCTAGCAGAATAGACAATCCCTTGACCCCACCTAGCAGAATAGCCGATCTCTTGACCCCACCTAGTAGAATAGCCGATCTCTTGACCCCACCTAGCAGAATGGCCAATCTCTTGACCTCACCTAGCAGAATAGCCGATCTCTTGACCCCTCCTAGCAGAATGGCCGATCTCTTGACCCCACCTAGCAGAATAGCCGATCTCTTGACCCCACCTAGCAGAATAGACGATTTCTTGACCCCATTTAGCAGAATAGCCGATTTCTTGACCCCATCTAGTAGAATGGCCGATCTCTTGACCCCACTTAGTAGAAAAGCCGATCTCTTCACCCCACCTAGTAGAATAGCTGATCTCTTGACCCCACCTAGTAGAATAGCCGATCTCTTGACCCCACAGAGCAGAATAGCCGATCTCTTGACCACACCTAGTAGAATAGCCGATCTCTTGACCCCACAGAGTAGAATAGCCGATCTCTTGACCCCTCCTAGCAGAATAGTCGATCCCTTGACCCCACCTAGCAGAATAGCCGATCTCTTGACCCCACCTAGTAGAATAGCCGATCTCTTGACCCCACCTAGCAGAATGGCCGATCTCTTGACCTCACCTATCAGAATAGCCGATCTCTTGACCCCACCTAGCAGAATGGGCGATCTCTTGACCCCACCTAGCAGAATAGCTGATCTTTGGACCCCACCTAGCAGAATAGACGATTTCTTGACCCCACCTAGCAGAATAGCCGATTTCTTGACCCCATCTAGTAGAATGGCCGATCTCTTGACCCCACCTAGTAGAAAAGCCGATCTCTTCACCCCACCTAGTAGAATAGGCGATCTCTTGACCCCACCTAGTAGAATAGCCGATCTCTTGACCCCACAGAGCAGAATAGCCAATCTCTTGACCCCACCTAGCAGAATAGCAGATCCCTTGACCCCACCTAGCAGAATAGCCGATCTCTTGACCCCAACTAGTAGAATAGCCGATCTCTTGACCCCACCTAGTAGAATAGCCGATCTCTTGACCACACCTAGCAGAATAGACAATCTCGTGACCCCACCTAGTAGAATGAGCCGATCTCTTGACCCCACCTAGAAGAATGGCCGATCTCTTTACCCCACCTAGTGGAATAGCCGATCTCTTGACCCCACCTAGTAGAATGGCCGATCTCTTGACCCCACATAGAAGAATGGGCCGAACTCTAGACCCCACTTGGCAGAATGAGCCGAACTCTAGACCCAACCTAGTAGAATGGCCGATCTCTTGACCCCACCTAGCAGAATAGCCGATCTCTTGACCCCACCTAGCAGAATGGCCGATCTCTTGACCCCACCTAGCAGAATAGCCGATCTTTTGGCCACACCTAGTAGAATAGACGATTTCTTAACCCCACCTAGTAGAATAGCCGATCTCTTGACCCCAGAGAGCAAAAGAGCCGATCTCTTGACCCCAACTAGCAGAATGGCCGATCTCTTGACCACACCTGGCAGAATAGCTGATCTCTTGACCCCACCTAGCAGAATAGCCGATCTCTTGACCCCACCTAGCAGAATGGGCGATCTCTTGACCCCACCTAGCAGAATAGCTGATCTTTGGACCCCACCTAGCAGAATAGCCGATCTCTTGACCCCACCTAGCAGAATAGCCTATCCCTTGACCCCACCTAGTAGAATAGTCGATCTCTTGACCCCAACTAGTAGAATAGCCGATCTCTTGACCCCACCTAGCAGAATGGCCGATCTCTTGAACCCACCTAGTAGAATAGCCGATTTCTTTACCCCACAGAGCAGAATAGCCTATCTCTTGACCCCACCTAGCAGAATAGCCGATCTCTTGACCCCACCTAGCAGAATGGGCCGAACTCTAGACCCCACAGAGCAGAATAGCCGATCTCTTGACCCCAACTAGTAGAATAGCCGATCTCTTGACCCCACCTAGCAGAATGGCCGATCTCTTGAACCCACATAGTAGAATAGCCGATCTCTTGACCCCACAGAGCAGAATAGCCGATATCTTCACCCCACCTAGTAGAATAGCCGATCTCTTGACCCCAGAGAGCAAAAGAGCCGATCTCTTGACCCCAACTAGTAGAATAGCCGATCTCTTGACCCCACCTAGCAGAATGGCCGATCTCTTGAACCCACATAGTAGAATAGCCGATCTCTTGACCCCACAGAGCAGAATAGCCGATATCTTCACCCCACCTAGCAGAATAGCTGATCTCTTGACCCCACCTAGCAGAATGGCCGATCTCTTGACTCCACCTAGCAGAATAGCCGATCTCTTCACCCCACATAGTAGAATTGCCGATCTCTTGACCCCACCTTGTAGAATAGCCAATCTCTTGACCCCACCTAGTAGAATTGCCGATCTCTTGACCCCACCTTGTAGAATAGCCAATCTCTTGACCCCACCTAGCAGAATAGCCTATCCCTTGACCCCACCTAGCAGAATAGTCGATCTCTTGACCCCAACTAGTAGAATAGCCGATCTCTTGACCCCACCTAGCAGAATGGCCGATCTCTTGAACCCACCTAGTAGAATAGCCGATCTCTTTACCCCACAGAGCAGAAGAGCCTATCTCTTGACCCCACATAGCAGAATAGCCGATCTCTTGACCCCACCTAGCAGAATGGGCCCAACTCTAGACCCCACAGAGCAGAATAGCCGATCTCTTGACCCCAACTAGTAGAATAGACGATTTCTTGACCCCATAGAACAGAATAGCCGATCTCTTGACCCCACCTAGTAGAATAGCCGATCTCTTGAACCCACCTAGCAGAATAGACAATCCCTTGACCCCACCTAGCAGAATAGCCGATCTCTTGACCCCACCTAGTAGAATAGCCGATCTCTTGACCCCACCTAGCAGAATGGCCAATCTCTTGACCTCACCTAGCAGAATAGCCGATCTCTTGACCCCTCCTAGCAGAATGGCCGATCTCTTGACCCCACCTAGCAGAATAGCCGATCTCTTGACCCCACCTAGCAGAATAGACGATTTCTTGACCCCATTTAGCAGAATAGCCGATTTCTTGACCCCATCTAGTAGAATGGCCGATCTCTTGACCCCACTTAGTAGAAAAGCCGATCTCTTCACCCCACCTAGTAGAATAGCTGATCTCTTGACCCCACCTAGTAGAATAGCCGATCTCTTGACCCCACAGAGCAGAATAGCCGATCTCTTGACCACACCTAGTAGAATAGCTTATCTCTTGACCCCACCTACCAGAACGGCCGATCTTTTGACCCCACCTAGCAGAATAGCCGATTTCTTGACCCAATCTAGTAGAAAGGCCGATCTCTTGACCCAACCTAGCAGAATAGCCGATCTCTTGACCCCAACTAGCAGAATGGCTGATCTCTTCACTCCACCATGCAGAATAGCCGATCTCTTGACCCCACCTAGCAGAATAGCCGATCTTTTGACCCCACCTAGCAGAATGGCCGATCTCTTGACCCCACATAGAAGAATGGGCCGAACTCTAGACCCCACTTGGCAGAATGAGCCGAACTCTAGACCCCACCTAGTAGAATGGCCGATCTCTTGACCCCACCTAGCAGAATAGCCGATCTCTTGACCCCAACTAGCAGAATGGCCGATCTCTTGACCACACCTGGCAGAATAGCTGATCTCTTGACCCCACCTAGCAGAATAGACGATTTCTTGACCCCACCTAGCAGAATAGACGATTTCTTGACCCCATCTAGTAGAATGGCCGATCTCTTGACCCCACTTAGTAGAAAAGCCGATCTCTTCACCCCACCTAGTAGAATAGCTGATCTCTTGACCCCACCTAGTAGAATAGCCGATCTCTTGACCCCACCTAGCAGAATAGCCGATCCCTTGACCCCACCTAGCAGAATAGCCGATCTCTTGACCCCAACTAGTAGAATAGCCGATCTCTTGACCCCACCTAGCAGAATGGCCGATCTCTTGAACCCACCTAGTAGAATAGCCGATCTCTTGACCCCACAGAGCAGAATAGCCGATCTCTTGACCCCAACTAGTAGAATAGCCGATCTCTTGACCCCACCTAGTAGAATAGCCGATCTCTTGACCACACCTAGCAGAATAGACAATCTCGTGACCCCACCTAGTAGAATGAGCCGATCTCTTGACCCCACCTAGAAGAATGGCCGATCTCTTTACCCCACCTAGTGGAATAGCCGATCTCTTGACCCCACCTAGTAGAATGGCCGATCTCTTGACCCCACATAGAAGAATGGGCCGAACTCTAGACCCCACTTGGCAGAATGAGCCGAACTCTAGACCCCACCTAGCAGAATGGCCGATCTCTTGACCCCACCTAGCAGAATAGCCGATCTCTTGACCCCACCTAGCAGAATGGCCGATCTCTTGACCCCACCTAGCAGAATAGCCGATATTTTGACCACACCTAGTAGAATAGACGATTTCTTAACCCCACCTAGTAGAATAGCCGATCTCTTGACCCCAGAGAGCAAAAGAGCCGATCTCTTGACCCCAACTAGCAGAATGGCCGATCTCTTGACCACACCTGGCAGAATAGCTGATCTCTTGACCTCACCTAGCAGAATAGCCGATCTCTTGACCCCACCTAGCAGAATGGCCGATCTCTTGACCCCACCTAGCAGAATAGCCGATCTCTTGACCCCACCTAGCAGAATAGCCGATCCCTTGACCCCACCTAGCAGAATAGCCGATTTCTTGACCCCATCTAGTAGAATGGCCGATCTCTTTACCCCACTTAGTAGAAAAGCCGATCTCTTCACCCCACCTAGTAGAATAGCTGATCTCTTGACCCCACCTAGTAGAATAGCCGATCTCTTGACCCCACCTAGCAGAATAGCCGATCCCTTGACCCCACCTAGCAGAATAGCCGATCTCTTGACCCCAACTAGTAGAATAGCCGATCTCTTGACCCCACCTAGCAGAATGGCCGATCTCTTGAACCCACCTAGTAGAATAGCCGATCTCTTGACCCCACAGAGCAGAATAGCCGATCTCTTGACCCCACCTAGCAGAATAGCCGATCTCTTGACCCCACCTAGCAGAATGGGCCGAACTCTAGACCCCACCTAGTAGAATAGCCGATCTCTTGACCCCACAGAGCAGAATAGCCGATCTCTTGACCCCACCTAGCAGAATAGCCGATCTCTTGACCCCACCTAGCAGAATGGGCCGAACTCTAGACCCCACCTAGTAGAATAGCCGATCTCTTGACCCCACAGAGCAGAATAGCCGAACTCTTCACCCCACCTAGTAGAATAGCCGATCTCTTGACCCCACCTAGTAGAATAGCCGATCTCTTGACCCCAACTAGTAGAATAGCCGATCTCTTGACCCCACCTAGTAGAATAGCCGATCTCTTCACCCCACATAGTAGAATAGCCGATCTCTTGACCCCACCTTGTAGAATAGCCGATCTCTTGACCCCACCTAGTAGAATAGCCGATCTCTTGACCCCACAGAGTAGAATAGCCGATCTCTTGACCCCTCCTAGCAGAATAGTCGATCCCTTGACCCCACCTAGCAGAATAGCCGATCTCTTGACCCCACCTAGTAGAATAGCCGATCTCTTGACCCCACCTAGCAGAATGGCCGATCTCTTGACCTCACCTATCAGAATAGCCGATCTCTTGACCCCACCTAGCAGAATGGGCGATCTCTTGACCCCACCTAGCAGAATAGCTGATCTTTGGACCCCACCTAGCAGAATAGACGATTTCTTGACCCCACCTAGCAGAATAGCCGATTTCTTGACCCCATCTAGTAGAATAGCCGATCTCTTGACCCCACAGAGTAGAATAGCCGATCTCTTGACCCCTCCTAGCAGAATAGTCGATCCCTTGACCCCACCTAGCAGAATAGCCGATCTCTTGACCCCACCTAGTAGAATAGCCGATCTCTTGACCCCACAGAGCAGAATAGCCAATCTCTTGACCCCACCTAGCAGAATAGCAAATCCCTTGACCCCACCTAGCAGAATAGCCGATCTCTTGACCCCAACTAGTAGAATAGCCGATCTCTTGACCCCACCTAGTAGAATAGCCGATCTCTTGACCCCACCTAGCAGAATGGCCGATCTCTTGACCTCACCTATCAGAATAGCCGATCTCTTGACCCCACCTAGCAGAATGGGCGATCTCTTGACCCCACCTAGCAGAATAGCTGATCTTTGGACCCCACCTAGCAGAATAGACGATTTCTTGACCCCACCTAGCAGAATAGCCGATTTCTTGACCCCATCTAGTAGAATAGCCGATCTCTTGACCCCACAGAGTAGAATAGCCGATCTCTTGACCCCTCCTAGCAGAATAGTCGATCCCTTGACCCCACCTAGCAGAATAGCCGATCTCTTTACCCCACCTAGTAGAATAGCCGATCTCTTGACCCCACAGAGCAGAATAGCCAATCTCTTGACCCCACCTAGCAGAATAGCAGATCCCTTGACCCCACCTAGCAGAATAGCCGATCTCTTGACCCCAACTAGTAGAATAGCCGATCTCTTGACCCCACCTAGTAGAATAGCCGATCTCTTGACCACACCTAGCAGAATAGACAATCTCGTGACCCCACCTAGTAGAATGAGCCGATCTCTTGACCCCACCTAGAAGAATGGCCGATCTCTTTACCCCACCTAGTGGAATAGCCGATCTCTTGACCCCACCTAGTAGAATGGCCGATCTCTTGACCCCACATAGAAGAATGGGCCGAACTCTAGACCCCACTTGGCAGAATGAGCCGAACTCTAGACCCCACCTAGCAGAATGGCCGATCTCTTGACCCCACCTAGCAGAATAGCCGATCTCTTGACCCCACCTAGCAGAATGGCCGATCTCTTGACCCCACCTAGCAGAATAGCCGATATTTTGACCACACCTAGTAGAATAGACGATTTCTTAACCCCACCTAGTAGAATAGCCGATCTCTTGACCCCAGAGAGCAAAAGAGCCGATCTCTTGACCCCAACTAGCAGAATGGCCGATCTCTTGACCACACCTGGCAGAATAGCTGATCTCTTGACCTCACCTAGCAGAATAGCCGATCTCTTGACCCCACCTAGCAGAATGGCCGATCTCTTGACCCCACCTAGCAGAATAGCTGATCTTTGGACCCCACCTAGCAGAATAGCCGATCCCTTGACCCCACCTAGCAGAATAGCCGATTTCTTGACCCCATCTAGTAGAATAGTCGATCTCTTGACCCCAACTAGTAGAATAGCCGATCTCTTGACCCCACCTAGCAGAATGGCCGATCTCTTGAACCCACCTAGTAGAATAGCCGATCTCTTTACCCCACAGAGAAGAATAGCCTATCTCTTGACCCCACCTAGCAGAATAGCCGATCTCTTGACCCCACCTAGCAGAATGGGCCGAACTCTAGACCCCACAGAGCAGAATAGCCGATCTCTTGACCCCAACTAGTAGAATAGCCGATCTCTTGACCCCACCTAGCAGAATGGCCGATCTCTTGAACCCACATAGTAGAATAGCCGATCTCTTGACCCCACAGAGCAGAATAGCCGATATCTTCACCCCACCTAGTAGAATAGCCAATCTCTTGACCCCAGAGAGCAAAAGAGCCAATCTCTTGACCCCAACTAGTAGAATAGCCGATCTCTTGACCCCACCTAGCAGAATGGCCGATCTCTTGAACCCACATAGTAGAATAGCCGATCTCTTGACCCCACAGAGCAGAATAGCCGATATCTTCACCCCACCTAGCAGAATAGCTGATCTCTTGACCCCACCTAGCAGAATGGCCGATCTCTTGACTCCACCTAGCAGAATAGCCGATCTCTTCACCCCACATAGTAGAATTGCCGATCTCTTGACCCCACCTTGTAGAATAGCCAATCTCTTGACCCCACCTAGCAGAATAGCCGATCTCTTGACCACACCTAGTAGAATAGCTGATCTCTTGACCCCACCTATCAGAATGGCCGATCTTTTGACCCCACCTAGCAGAATAGCCGATTTCTTGACCCAATCTAGTAGAAAGGCCGATCTCTTGACCCCACCTAGCAGAATAGCCGATCTCTTGACCCCAACTAGCAGAATGGCTGATCTCTTCACTCCACCATGCAGAATAGCCGATCTCTTGACCCCACCTAGCAGAATAGCCGATCTTTTGACCCCACCTAGCAGAATGGCCGATCTCTTGACTCCACCTAGCAGAATAGCCGATCTCTTCACCCCACCTAGTAGAATAGCCAATCTCTTGACCCCACCTAGTAGAATAGCCGATCTCTTGACCCCACCTAGTAGAATAGCCGATCTCTTGACCCCACAGAGCAGAATAGCCGATCTCTTGACCACACCTAGTAGAATAGCTTATCTCTTGACCCCACCTACCAGAATGGCCGATCTTTTGACCCCACCTAGCAGAATAGCCGATTTCTTGACCCAATCTAGTAGAAAGGCCGATCTCTTGACCCAACCTAGCAGAATAGCCGATCTCTTGACCCCAACTAGCAGAATGGCTGATCTCTTCACTCCACCATGCAGAATAGCCGATCTCTTGACCCCACCTAGCAGAATAGCCGATCTTTTGACCCCACCTAGCAGAATGGCCGATCTCTTGACTCCACCTAGCAGAATAGCCGATCTCTTCACCCCACCTAGTAGAATAGCCAATCTCTTGACCCCACCTAGTAGAATAGCCGATCTCTTGACCCCACAAAACAGAATAGCCGATCTCTTGACCCCACCTAGTAGAATAGCCGATCTCTTGAACCCACCTAGCAGAATAGACAATCCCTTGACCGCACCTAGCAGAATAGCCGATCTCTTGACCCCACCTAGCAGAATGGCCGATCTCTTGAACCCACCTAGTAGAATGGCCGATCTCTTGAACCCACCTAGTAGAATAGCCGATCTCTTGACCCCACAGAGCAGAATAGCCGATCTCTTGACCCCACCTAGCAGAATAGCCGATCTCTTGACCCCACCTAGCAGAATGGGCCGAACTCTAGACCCCACCTAGTAGAATAGCCGATCTCTTGACCCCACAGAGCAGAATAGCCGAACTCTTCACCCCACCTAGTAGAATAGCCGATCTCTTGACCCCACCTAGTAGAATAGCCGATCTCTTGACCCCAGAGAGCAGAAGAGCCGATCTCTTGACCCCACCTAGCAGAATGGCCGATCTCTTGACCACACCTAGCAGAATAGCCGATCTCTTGACCCCACCTAGCAGAATGGCCGATCTCTTGACTCCACCTTGCAGAATAGCCGATCTCTTCACCCCACATAGTAGAATAGCCGATCTCTTGACCCCACCTTGTAGAATAGCCGATCTCTTGACCCCACCTAGTAGAATAGCCGATCTCTTGACCCCACAGAGTAGAATAGCCGATCTCTTGACCCCTCCTAGCAGAATAGTCGATCCCTTGACCCCACCTAGCAGAATAGCCGATCTCTTGACCCCACCTAGTAGAATAGCCGATCTCTTGACCGCACCTAGCAGAATGGCCGATCTCTTGACCTCACCTATCAGAATAGCCGATCTCTTGACCCCACCTAGCAGAATGGGCGATCTCTTGACCCCACCTAGCAGAATAGCTGATCTTTGGACCCCACCTAGCAGAATAGACGATTTCTTGACCCCACCTAGCAGAATAGCCGATTTCTTGACCCCATCTAGTAGAATGGCCGATCTCTTGACCCCACCTAGTAGAAAAGCCGATCTCTTCACCCCACCTAGTAGAATAGGCGATCTCTTGACCCCACCTAGTAGAATAGCCGATCTCTTGACCCCACAGAGCAGAATAGCCAATCTCTTGACCCCACCTAGCAGAATAGCAGATCCCTTGACCCCACCTAGCAGAATAGCCGATCTCTTGACCCCAACTAGTAGAATAGCCGATCTCTTGACCCCACCTAGTAGAATAGCCGATCTCTTGACCACACCTAGCAGAATAGACAATCTCGTGACCCCACCTAGTAGAATGAGCCGATCTCTTGACCCCACCTAGAAGAATGGCCGATCTCTTTACCCCACCTAGTGGAATAGCCGATCTCTTGACCCCACCTAGTAGAATGGCCGATCTCTTGACCCCACATAGAAGAATGGGCCGAACTCTAGACCCCACTTGGCAGAATGAGCCGAACTCTAGACCCCACCTAGTAGAATGGCCGATCTCTTGACCCCACCTAGCAGAATAGCCGATCTCTTGACCCCACCTAGCAGAATGGCCGATCTCTTGACCCCACCTAGCAGAATAGCCGATTTTTTGACCACACCTAGTAGAATAGACGATTTCTTAACCCCACCTAGTAGAATAGCCGATCTCTTGACCCCAGAGAGCAAAAGAGCCGATCTCTTGACCCCAACTAGCAGAATGGCCGATCTCTTGACCACACCTGGCAGAATAGCTGATCTCTTGACCCCACCTAGCAGAATAGCCGATCTCTTGACCCCACCTAGCAGAATGGGCGATCTCTTGACCCCACCTAGCAGAATAGCTGATCTTTGGACCCCACCTAGCAGAATAGCCGATCTCTTGACCCCACCTAGCAGAATAGCCTATCCCTTGACCCCACCTAGTAGAATAGTCGATCTCTTGACCCCAACTAGTAGAATAGCCGATCTCTTGACCCCACCTAGCAGAATGGCCGATCTCTTGAACCCACCTAGTAGAATAGCCGATCTCTTTACCCCACAGAGCAGAATAGCCTATCTCTTGACCCCACCTAGCAGAATAGCCGATCTCTTGACCCCACCTAGCAGAATGGGCCGAACTCTAGACCCCACAGAGCAGAATAGCCGATCTCTTGACCCCAACTAGTAGAATAGCCGATCTCTTGACCCCACCTAGCAGAATGGCCGATCTCTTGAACCCACATAGTAGAATAGCCGATCTCTTGACCCCACAGAGCAGAATAGCCGATATCTTCACCCCACCTAGTAGAATAGCCGATCTCTTGACCCCAGAGAGCAAAAGAGCCGATCTCTTGACCCCAACTAGTAGAATAGCCGATCTCTTGACCCCACCTAGCAGAATGGCCGATCTCTTGAACCCACATAGTAGAATAGCCGATCTCTTGACCCCACAGAGCAGAATAGCCGATATCTTCACCCCACCTAGCAGAATAGCTGATCTCTTGACCCCACCTAGCAGAATGGCCGATCTCTTGACTCCACCTAGCAGAATAGCCGATCTCTTCACCCCACATAGTAGAATTGCCGATCTCTTGACCCCACCTTGTAGAATAGCCAATCTCTTGACCCCACCTAGCAGAATAGCCGATCTCTTGACCACACCTAGTAGAATAGCTGATCTCTTGACCCCACCTATCAGAATGGCCGATCTTTTGACCCCACCTAGCAGAATAGCCGATTTCTTGACCCAATCTAGTAGAAAGGCCGATCTCTTGACCCCACCTAGCAGAATAGCCGATCTCTTGACCCCAACTAGCAGAATGGCTGATCTCTTCACTCCACCATGCAGAATAGCCGATCTCTTGACCCCACCTAGCAGAATAGCCGATCTTTTGACCCCACCTAGCAGAATGGCCGATCTCTTGACTCCACCTAGCAGAATAGCCGATCTCTTCACCCCACCTAGTAGAATAGCCAATCTCTTGACCCCACCTAGTAGAATAGCCGATCTCTTGACCCCATAGAACAGAATAGCCGATCTCTTGACCCCACCTAGTAGAATAGCCGATCTCTTGAACCCACCTAGCAGAATAGACAATCCCTTGACCCCACCTAGCAGAATAGCCGATCTCTTGACCCCACCTAGTAGAATAGCCGATCTCTTGACCCCACCTAGCAGAATGGCCAATCTCTTGACCTCACCTAGCAGAATAGCCGATCTCTTGACCCCACCTAGCAGAATGGCCGATCTCTTGACCCCACCTAGCAGAATAGCCGATCTCTTGACCCCACCTAGCAGAATAGACGATTGCTTGACCCCACCTAGCAGAATAGCCGATTTCTTGACCCCATCTAGTAGAATGGCCGATCTCTTGACCCAACTTAGTAGAAAAGCCGATCTCTTCACCCCACCTAGTAGAATAGCTGATCTCTTGACCCCACCTAGTAGAATAGCCGATCTCTTGACCCCACAGAGCAGAATAGCCGATCTCTTGACCACACCTAGTAGAATAGCTTATCTCTTGACCCCACCTACCAGAATGGCCGATCTCTTGACCCCACCTAGCAGAATAGCCGATCTCTTGACCCCACCTAGCAGAATGGGCCGAACTCTAGACCCCACCTAGTAGAATAGCCGATCTCTTGACCCCACAGAGCAGAATAGCCAAACTCTTCACCCCACCTAGTAGAATAGCCGATCTCTTGACCCCACCTAGTAGAATAGCCGATCTCTTGACCCCAGAGAGCAGAAGAGCCGATCTCTTGACCCCACCTAGCAGAATGGCCGATCTCTTGACCACACCTAGCAGAATAGCCGATCTCTTGACCCCACCTAGCAGAATGGCCGATCTCTTGACTCCACCTAGCAGAATAGCCGATCTCTTCACCCCACATGGTAGAATAGCCGATCTCTTGACCCCACCTTGTAGAATAGCCGATCTCTTGACCCCACCTAGTAGAATAGCCGATCTCTTGACCCCACAGAGTAGAATAGCCGATCTCTTGACCCCTCCTAGCAGAATAGTCGATCCCTTGACCCCACCTAGCAGAATAGCCGATCTCTTGACCCCACCTAGTAGAATAGCCGATCTCTTGACCCCACCTAGCAGAATGGCCGATCTCTTGACCTCACCTATCAGAATAGCCGATCTCTTGACCCCACCTAGCAGAATGGGCGATCTCTTGACCCCACCTAGCAGAATAGCTGATCTTTGGACCCCACCTAGCAGAATAGACGATTTCTTGACCCCACCTAGCAGAATAGCCGATTTCTTGACCCCATCTAGTAGAATGGCCGATCTCTTGACCCCACCTAGTAGAAAAGCCGATCTCTTCACCCCACCTAGTAGAATAGGCGATCTCTTGACCCCACCTAGTAGAATAGCCGATCTCTTGACCCCACAGAGCAGAATAGCCAATCTCTTGACCCCACCTAGCAGAATAGCAGATCCCTTGACCCCACCTAGCAGAATAGCCGATCTCTTGACCCCAACTAGTAGAATAGCCGATCTCTTGACCCCACCTAGTAGAATAGCCGATCTCTTGACCACACCTAGCAGAATAGACAATCTCGTGACCCCACCTAGTAGAATGAGCCGATCTCTTGACCCCACCTAGAAGAATGGCCGATCTCTTTACCCCACATAGTGGAATAGCCGATCTCTTGACCCCACCTAGTAGAATGGCCGATCTCTTGACCCCACATAGAAGAATGGGCCGAACTCTAGACCCCACTTGGCAGAATGAGCCGAACTCTAGACCCCACCTAGTAGAATGGCCGATCTCTTGACCCCACCTAGCAGAATAGCCGATCTCTTGACCCCACCTAGCAGAATGGCCGATCTCTTGACCCCACCTAGCAGAATAGCCGATCTTTTGACCACACCTAGTAGAATAGACGATTTCTTAACCCCACCTAGCAGAATAGCCGATTTCTTGACCCCATCTAGTGGAATGGCCGATCTCTTGACCCCACTTAGTAGAAAAGCCGATCACTTCACCCCACCTAGTAGAATAGCTGATCTCTTGACCCCACCTAGTAGAATAGCCGATCTCTTGACCCCACAGAGCAGAATAGCCGATCTCTTGACCCCACCTAGCAGAATAGCCTATCCCTTGACCCCACCTAGCAGAATAGTCGATCTCTTGACCCCAACTAGTAGAATAGCCGATCTCTTGACCCCACCTAGCAGAATGGCCGATCTCTTGAACCCACCTAGTAGAATAGCCGTTCTCTTTACCCCACAGAGCAGAATAGCCGATCTCTTGACCCCACCTAGCAGAATAGCCGATATCTTGACCCCACCTAGCAGAATGGGCCGAACTCTAGACCCCACAGAGCAGAATAGCCGATCTCTTGACCCCAACTAGTAGAATAGCCGATCTCTTGACCCCACCTAGCAGAATGGCCGATCTCTTGAACCCACCTAGTAGAATAGCCGATCTCTTTACCCCACAGAGCAGAATAACCGATCTCTTGACCCCACCTAGCAGAATAGACGATCTCTTGACCCCACCTAGCAGAATGGGCCGAACTCTAGACCCCACAGAGCAGAATAGCCGATCTCTTGACCCCAACTAGTAGAATAGCCGATCTCTTGACCCCACCTAGCAGAATGGCCGATCTCTTGAACCCACAGAGTAGAATAGCCGATCTCTTGACCCCTCCTAGCAGAATAGTCGATCCCTTGACCCCACCTAGCAGAATAGCCGATCTCTTGACCCCACCTAGTAGAATAGCCGATCTCTTGACCCCACCTAGCAGAATGGCCGATCTCTTGACCTCACCTATCAGAATAGCCGATCTCTTGACCCCACCTAGCAGAATGGGCGATCTCTTGACCCCACCTAGCAGAATAGCTGATCTTTGGACCCCACCTAGCAGAATAGACGATTTCTTGACCCCACCTAGCAGAATAGCCGATTTCTTGACCCCATCTAGTAGAATGGCCGATCTCTTGACCCCACCTAGTAGAAAAGCCGATCTCTTCACCCCACCTAGTAGAATAGGCGATCTCTTGACCCCACCTAGTAGAATAGCCGATCTCTTGACCCCACAGAGCAGAATAGCCAATCTCTTGACCCCACCTAGCAGAATAGCAGATCCCTTGACCCCACCTAGCAGAATAGCCGATCTCTTGACCCCAACTAGTAGAATAGCCGATCTCTTGACCCCACCTAGTAGAATAGCCGATCTCTTGACCACACCTAGCAGAATAGACAATCTCGTGACCCCACCTAGTAGAATGAGCCGATCTCTTGACCCCACCTAGAAGAATGGCCGATCTCTTTACCCCACATAGTGGAATAGCCGATCTCTTGACCCCACCTAGTAGAATGGCCGATCTCTTGACCCCACATAGAAGAATGGGCCGAACTCTAGACCCCACTTGGCAGAATGAGCCGAACTCTAGACCCCACCTAGTAGAATGGCCGATCTCTTGACCCCACCTAGCAGAATAGCCGATCTCTTGACCCCACCTAGCAGAATGGCCGATCTCTTGACCCCACCTAGCAGAATAGCCGATCTTTTGACCACACCTAGTAGAATAGACGATTTCTTAACCCCACCTAGCAGAATAGCCGATTTCTTGACCCCATCTAGTGGAATGGCCGATCTCTTGACCCCACTTAGTAGAAAAGCCGATCACTTCACCCCACCTAGTAGAATAGCTGATCTCTTGACCCCACCTAGTAGAATAGCCGATCTCTTGACCCCACAGAGCAGAATAGCCGATCTCTTGACCCCACCTAGCAGAATAGCCTATCCCTTTACCCCACCTAGCAGAATAGTCGATCTCTTGACCCCAACTAGTAGAATAGCCGATCTCTTGACCCCACCTAGCAGAATGGCCGATCTCTTGAACCCACCTAGTAGAATAGCCGTTCTCTTTACCCCACAGAGCAGAATAGCCGATCTCTTGACCCCACCTAGCAGAATAGCCGATATCTTGACCCCACCTAGCAGAATGGGCCGAACTCTAGACCCCACAGAGCAGAATAGCCGATCTCTTGACCCCAACTAGTAGAATAGCCGATCTCTTGACCCCACCTAGCAGAATGGCCGATCTCTTGAACCCACCTAGTAGAATAGCCGATCTCTTTACCCCACAGAGCAGAATAACCGATCTCTTGACCCCACCTAGCAGAATAGACGATCTCTTGACCCCACCTAGCAGAATGGGCCGAACTCTAGACCCCACAGAGCAGAATAGCCGATCTCTTGACCCCAACTAGTAGAATAGCCGATCTCTTGACCCCACCTAGCAGAATGGCCGATCTCTTGAACCCACCTAGTAGAATAGCCGATCTCTTGACCCCACAGAGCAGAATAGCCGATCTTTTCACCCCACCTAGTAGAATAGCCGATCTCTTGACCCCAGAGAGCAAAAGAGCCGATCTCTTGACCCCACCTAGCAGAATGGCCGATCTCTTGACCAAACCTAGCAGAATAGCTGATCTCTTGACCCCACCTAGCAGAATGGCCGATCTCTTGACTCCACCTAGCAGAATAGCCGATCTCTTCACCCCACATAGTAGAATTGCCGATCTCTTGACCCCACCTTGTAGAATAGCCAATCTCTTGACCCCACCTAGCAGAATAGCCTATCTCTTGTCCCCACAGAGGAGAATAGCCGATCTCTTCACCCCACCTAGTAGAATAGCCGATCTCTTCACCCCACCTAGTAGAATAGCCGATCTCTTGACCCCACAGAGCAGAATAGCCGATCTCTTGACCCCACCTAGCAGAATAGCCTATCCCTTGACCCCACCTAGCAGAATAGCCGATCTCTTGACCCCAACTAGTAGAATAGCCGATCTCTTGACCCCACCTAGCAGAATGGCCGATCTCTTGAACCCACCTAGTAGAATAGCCGATCTCTTTACCCCACAGATCAGAATAGCCGATCTCTTGACCCCACCTAGCAGAATAGCCGATCTCTTCACCCCACCTAGCAGAATGGGCCGAACTCTAGACCCCACCTAGTAGAATAGCCGATCTCTTGACCCCACAGAGCAGAATAGCCGATCTCTTCACCCCACCTAGTAGAATAGCCGATCTCTTGACCCCACCTAGTAGAATAGCCGATCTCTTGACCCCAGAGAGCAAAAGAGCCAATCTCTTGACCCCACCTAGCAGAATGGCCGATCTCTTGACCACACGTAGCAGAATAGCCGATCTCTTGACCTCACCTAGCAGAATGGCCGATCTCTTGACTCCACCTAGCAGAATAGCCGAACTCTAGACCCCACCTAGTAGAATAACTGATCTCTTGACCCAACAGAGCAGAATAGCCGATCTCTTCACCCCACCTAGTAGAATAGCCGATCTCTTGACCCCACCTAGTAGAATAGCCGATCTCTTGACCCCACAGAGCAGAATAGCCGATCTCTTGACCCCACCTAGCAGAATAGCCGATCCCTTGACCCCACCTAGCAGAATAGCCGATCTCTTGACCCCACCTGGCAGAATAGCCGATCTCTTGACCCCACCTAGTAGAATAGCCGATCTCTTCACCCCACCTAGTAGAATCGCCGATCTCTTGACCCCACCTAGTAGAATAGCCGATCTCTTGACCCCACAGAGCAGAATAGCCGATCTCTTGACCCCACCTAGCAGAATAGCCGATCCCTTGACCCCACAAAGCAGAATAGCCGATCTCTTGACCCCAACTAGTAGAATAGCCGATCTCTTGACCCCACCTAGCAGAATGGCCGATCTCTTGAACCCACCTAGTAGAATAGCCGATCTCTTTACCCCACAGAGCAGAATAGCCGATCTCTTGACCCCACCTAGCAGAATAGCCGATCTCTTGACCCCACCTAGCAGAATGGGCCGAACTCTAGACCCCACCTAGTAGAATAGCCGATCTCTTGACCCCACAGAGCAGAATAGCCGATCTCTTCACCCCACCTAGTAGAATAGCCGATCTCTTGACCCCACCTAGTAGAATAGCCGATCTCTTCACCCCAGAGAGCAAAAGAGCCAATCTCTTGACCCCACCTAGCAGAATGGCCGATCTCTTGACCACACCTAGCAGAATAGATGATCTCTTGACCTCACCTAGCAGAATGGCCGATCTCTTTACTCCACCTAGCAGAATAGCCGATCTCTTCACCCCACATAGTAGAATTGCCGATCTCTTGACCCCACCTTGTAGAATAGCCAATCTCTTGACCCCACCTAGCAGAATAGCCGATCTCTTGACCCCACCTGGTAGAATAGCCGAACTCTAGACCCCACCTAGTAGAATAACCGATCTCTTGACCCCACAGAGCAGAATAGCCGATCTCTTCACCCCACCTAGTAGAATAGCCGATCTCTTGACCCCACCTAGTAGAATAGCCGATCTCTTGACCCCACAGAGCAGAATTGCCGATCTCTTGACCCCACCTAGCAGAATAGCCGATCCCTTGACCCCACCTAGCAGAATAGCCGATCTCTTGACCCCACCTGGTAGAATAGCCGATCTCTTGACCCCAACTGGTAGAATAGCCGATCTCTTGACCCCACCTAGCAGAATGGCCGATCTCTTGACCTCACCTAGCAGAATAGCCGATCTCTTGACCCCACCTAGCACAATGGGCGATCTCTTGACCCCACCTAGCAGAATAGCTGATCTTTGGACCCCACCTAGCAGAATAGACGATTTCTTGACCCCACCTAGCAGAATAGCTGATTTCTTGACCCCACCTAGCAGAATAGCCGATCTCTTGACCCCACCTAGCAGAATGGGCCGAACTCTAGACCCCACCTAGTAGAATAGCCGATCTCTTGACCCCACAGAGCAGAATAGCCGATCTCTTCACCCCACCTAGTAGAATAGCCGATCTCTTCACCCCACCTAGTAGAATAGCCGATCTCTTGACCCCAGAGAGCAAAAGAGCCAATCTCTTGACCCCACCTAGCAGAATGGCCGATCTCTTGACCACACCTAGCAGAATAGCCGATCTCTTGACCCCACCTAGCAGAATGGCCGATCTCTTGACTCCACCTAGCAGAAAAGCCGATCTCTTCACCCCACATAGTAGAATTGCCGATCTCTTGACCCCACCTTGTAGAATAGCCAATCTCTTGACCCCACCTAGCAGAATAGCCGATCTCTTGACCCCACCTAGTAGAATAGCCGAACTCTAGACCCCACCTAGTAGAATAGCCGATCTCTTGACCCCACAGAGCAGAATAGCCGATCTCTTCACCCCACCTAATAGAATAGCCGATCTCTTGACCCCAACTAGTAGAATAGCCGATCTCTTGACCCCACAGAGCAGAATACCCGATCTCTTGACCCCACCTAGCAGAATAGCCGATCCCTTGACCCCACCTAGCAGAATAGCCGATCTCTTGACCCCACCTGGTAGAATAGCCGATCTCTTGACCCCACCTAGCAGAATGGCCGATCTCTTGACCTCACCTAGCAGAATAGCTGATCTTTGGACCCCACCTAGTAGAATAGGCGATCTCTTGACCCCACCTAGTAGAATAGCCGATCTCTTGACCCCACAGAGCAGAATAGCCAATCTCTTGACCCCACCTAGCAGAATAGCCAATCTCTTGACCCCACCTAGCAGAATAGCAGATCCCTTGACCCCACCTAGCAGAATAGCCGATCTCTTGACCCCAACTAGTAGAATAGCCGATCTCTTGACCCCACCTAGTAGAATAGCCGATCTCTTGACCACACCTAGCAGAATAGCCAATCTCGTGACCCCACCTAGTAGAATGAGCCGATCTCTTGACCCCACCTAGCAGAATGGCCGATCTCTTTACCCCACCTAGTGGAATAGCCGATCTCTTGACCCCACCTAGTAGAATGGCCGATCTCTTGACCCCACCTAGTAGAATAGCCGAACTCTAGACCCCACCTAGTAGAATAGCCGATCTCTTGACCCCACAGAGCAGAATAGCCGATCTCTTCACCCCACCTAATAGAATAGCCGATCTCTTGACCCCAACTAGTAGAATAGCCGATCTCTTGACCCCACAGAGCAGAATACCCGATCTCTTGACCCCACCTAGCAGAATAGCCGATCCCTTGACCCCACCTAGCAGAATAGCCGATCTCTTGACCCCACCTGGTAGAATAGCCGATCTCTTGACCCCACCTAGCAGAATGGCCGATCTCTTGACCTCACCTAGCAGAATAGCTGATCTTTGGACCCCACCTAGCAGAATAGACGATTTCTTGACCCCACCTAGCAGAATATCCGATTTCTTGACCCCATGTAGTAGAATGGCCGATCTCTTGACCCCACCTAGTAAAAAGCCGATCTCTTCACCCCACCTAGTAGAATAGGCGATCTCTTGACCCCACCTAGTAGAATAGCCGATCTCTTGACCCCACAGAGCAGAATAGCCAATCTCTTGACCCCACCTAGCAGAATAGCCAATCTCTTGACCCCACCTAGCAGAATAGCAGATCCCTTGACCCCACCTAGCAGAATAGCCGATCTCTTGACCCCAACTAGTAGAATAGCCGATCTCTTGACCCCACCTAGTAGAATAGCCGATCTCTTGACCACACCTAGCAGAATAGCCAATCTCGTGACCCCACCTAGTAGAATGAGCCGATCTCTTGACCCCACCTAGCAGAATGGCCGATCTCTTTACCCCACCTAGTGGAATAGCCGATCTCTTGACCCCACCTAGTAGAATGGCCGATCTCTTGACCCCACCAAGCAGAATAGCCGATCTCTTGACCCCACCTAGCAGAATAGCCGATTTCTTGACCCCACCTAGTAGAATAGCCGATATTTTGACCCCACCTAGTAGAAAAGCCGATCTCTTGACCCCAACTGGCAGAATAGCCGATCTCTTCACCCCACCTGGTAGAATAGCCGATCTCTTGACCCCACCTAGTAGAATATCCGATCTCTTCACCCCACCTAGTAGAATAGTCGATCTCTTGACCCCACCTAGTAGAATAGCCCATCTCTTGACCCCACAGAGCAGAATAGCCGATCTCTTGACTCCACCTAGCAGAATAGCCGATCTCTTGACCCCACCTAGTAGAATAGCCGATCTCTTGACCCCACAGAGCAGAATAGCCAATCTCTTGACCCCACCTAGCAGAATAGCAGATCCCTTGACACCACCTAGCAGAATAGCCGATCTCTTGACCCCACCTAGTAGAATAGCCGATCTCTTGACCACACCTAGCAGAATAGCCGATCTCGTGACCCCACCTAGTAGAATGAGCCGATCTCTTGACCCCACCTAGTGGAATAGCCGATCTCTTCACCCCACATAGTAGAATTGCCGATCTCTTGACCCCACCTTGTAGAATAGCCAATCTCTTGACCCCACCTAGCAGAATAGCCGATCTCTTGACCCCACCTAGTAGAATAGCCGAACTCTAGACCCCACCTAGTAGAATAGCCGATCTCTTGACCCCACAGAGCAGAATACCCGATCTCTTCACCCCACCTAGTAGAATAGCCGATCTCTTGACCCCACCTAGTAGAATAGCCGATCTCTTGACCCCACAGAGCAAAATAGCCGATCTCTTGACCCCACCTAGCAGAATAGCCGATCCCTTGACCCCACCTAGCAGAATAGCCGATCTCTTGACCCCACCTGGTAGAATAGCCGATCTCTTGACCTCACCTAACAGAATAGCCGATCTCTTGACCCCACCTAGCACAATGGGCGATCTCTTGACCCCACCTAGCAGAATAGCTGATCTTTGGACCCCACCTTGCAGAATAGCCGATCTCTTGACCCCACCTAGTAGAATAGCCGATCTCTTGACCCCACCTAGTAGAATAGCCGAAATCTAGACCCCACCTTGTAGAATAGCCGATCTCTTGACCCCACCTAGCAGAATGGCCGATCTCTTGACCCCACCTAGTAGAATAGCCTATCTCTTGACCCCACAGAGCAGAATAGCCAATCTCTTGACCCCACCTAGCAGAATAGCAGATCCCTTGACCCCACTGAGCAGAATAGCCGATCTCTTGACCCCACCTAGCAGAATGGCCGATCTCTTTACCCCACCTAGCGGAATAGCTGATCTCTTGACCCCACCTAGTAGAATGGCCGATCTCTTGATCCCACATAGTAGAATGGGCCGAAATCTAGACCCCACTTGGCAGAATTAGCCGAACTCTAGACCCCACCTAGTAGAATGGCCGATCTTTTGACCCCACCAAGCAGAATAGCCGATATTTTGACACCACCTAGTAGAAAAGCCGATCTCTTGACACCACCTGGCAGAATAGCCGATCTCTTGACCCCACCTAGTAGAATAGCCGATCTCTTGACCCCACAGAGCAGAATTGCCGATCTCTTGACCCCACCTAGCAGAATAGCCGATCCCTTGACCCCACCTAGCAGAATAGCCGATCTCTTGACCCCACCTGGTAGAATAGCCGATCTCTTGACCCCAACTGGTAGAATAGCCGATCTCTTGACCCCACCTAGCAGAATGGCCGATCTCTTGACCTCACCTAGCAGAATAGCCGATCTCTTGACCCCACCTAGCACAATGGGCGATCTCTTGACCCCACCTAGCAGAATAGCTGATCTTTGGACCCCACCTAGCAGAATAGACGATTTCTTGACCCCACCTAGCAGAATAGCTGATTTCTTGACCCCACCTAGCAGAATAGCCGATCTCTTGACCCCACCTAGCAGAATGGGCCGAACTCTAGACCCCACCTAGTAGAATAGCCGATCTCTTGACCCCACAGAGCAGAATAGCCGATCTCTTCACCCCACCTAGTAGAATAGCCGATCTCTTCACCCCACCTAGTAGAATAGCCGATCTCTTGACCCCATAGAGCAAAAGAGCCAATCTCTTGACCCCACCTAGCAGAATGGCCGATCTCTTGACCACACCTAGCAGAATAGCCGATCTCTTGACCCCACCTAGCAGAATGGCCGATCTCTTGACTCCACCTAGCAGAAAAGCCGATCTCTTCACCCCACATAGTAGAATTGCCGATCTCTTGACCCCACCTTGTAGAATAGCCAATCTCTTGACCCCACCTAGCAGAATAGCCGATCTCTTGACCCCACCTAGTAGAATAGCCGAACTCTAGACCCCACCTAGTAGAATAGCCGATCTCTTGACCCCACAGAGCAGAATAGCCGATCTCTTCACCCCACCTAATAGAATAGCCGATCTCTTGACCCCAACTAGTAGAATAGCCGATCTCTTGACCCCACAGAGCAGAATAGCCGATCTCTTGACCCCACCTAGCAGAATAGCCGATCCCTTGACCCCACCTAGCAGAATAGCCGATCTCTTGACCCCACCTGGTAGAATAGCCGATCTCTTGACCCCACCTAGCAGAATGGCCGATCTCTTGACCTCACCTAGCAGAATAGCTGATCTTTGGACCCCACCTAGCAGAATAGACGATTTCTTGACCCCACCTAGCAGAATATCCGATTTCTTGACCCCATGTAGTAGAATGGCCGATCTCTTGACCCCACCTAGTAAAAAGCCGATCTCTTCACCCCACCTAGTAGAATAGGCGATCTCTTGACCCCACCTAGTAGAATAGCCGATCTCTTGACCACACCTAGCAGAATAGCCAATCTCGTGACCCCACCTAGTAGAATGAGCCGATCTCTTGACCCCACCTAGCAGAATGGCCGATCTCTTTACCCCACCTAGTGGAATAGCCGATCTCTTGACCCCACCTAGTAGAATGTCCGATCTCTTGACCCCACCAAGCAGAATAGCCGATCTCTTGACCCCACCTAGCAGAATAGCCGATTTCTTGACCCCACCTAGTAGAATAGCCGATATTTTGACCCCACCTAGTAGAAAAGCCGATCTCTTGACCCCAACTGGCAGAATAGCCGATCTCTTCACCCCACCTGGTAGAATAGCCGATCTCTTGACCCCACCTAGTAGAATATCCGATCTCTTCACCCCACCTAGTAGAATAGCCGATCTCTTGACCCCACCTAGTAGAATAGCCCATCTCTTGACCCCACAGAGCAGAATAGCCGATCTCTTGACTCCACCTAGCAGAATAGCCGATCTCTTGACCCCACCTAGTAGAATAGCCGATCTCTTGACCCCACAGAGCAGAATAGCCAATCTCTTGACCCCACCTAGCAGAATAGCAGATCCCTTGACACCACCTAGCAGAATAGCCGATCTCTTGACCCCACCTAGTAGAATAGCCGATCTCTTGACCACACCTAGCAGAATAGCCGATCTCTTGACCCCACCTAGTAGAATGGCCGATCTCTTGACCCCACCAAGCAGAATAGCCGATCTCTTGACCCCACCTAGCAGAATAGCCGATTTCTTGACCCCACCTAGTAGAATAGCCGATATTTTGACCCCACCTAGTAGAAAAGCCGATCTCTTGACCCCAACTGGCAGAATAGCCGATCTCTTCACCCCACCTGGTAGAATAGCCGATCTCTTGACCCCACCTAGTAGAATATCCGATCTCTTCACCCCACCTAGTAGAATAGCCGATCTCTTGACCCCACATAGTAGAATAGCCCATCTCTTGACCCCACAGAGCAGAATAGCCGATCTCTTGACTCCACCTAGCAGAATAGCCGATCTCTTGACCCCACCTAGTAGAATAGCCGATCTCTTGACCCCACAGAGCAGAATAGCCAATCTCTTGACCCCACCTAGCAGAATAGCAGATCCCTTGACACCACCTAGCAGAATAGCCGATCTCTTGACCCCACCTAGTAGAATAGCCGATCTCTTGACCACACCTAGCAGAATAGCCGATCTCGTGACCCCACCTAGTAGAATGAGCCGATCTCTTGACCCCACCTAGTGGAATAGCCGATCTCTTCACCCCACATAGTAGAATTGCCGATCTCTTGACCCCACCTTGTAGAATAGCCAATCTCTTGACCCCACCTAGCAGAATAGCCGATCTCTTGACCCCACCTAGTAGAATAGCCGAACTCTAGACCCCACCTAGTAGAATAGCCGATCTCTTGACCCCACAGAGCAGAATACCCGATCTCTTCACCCCACCTAGTAGAATAGCCGATCTCTTGACCCCACCTAGTAGAATAGCCGATCTCTTGACCCCACAGAGCAAAATAGCCGATCTCTTGACCCCACCTAGCAGAATAGCCGATCCCTTGACCCCACCTAGCAGAATAGCCGATCTCTTGACCCCACCTGGTAGAATAGCCGATCTCTTGACCTCACCTAACAGAATAGCCGATCTCTTGACCCCACCTAGCACAATGGGCGATCTCTTGACCCCACCTAGCAGAATAGCTGATCTTTGGACCCCACCTTGCAGAATAGCCGATCTCTTGACCCCACCTAGTAGAATAGCCGATCTCTTGACCCCACCTAGTAGAATAGCCGAAATCTAGACCCCACCTTGTAGAATAGCCGATCTCTTGACCCCACCTAGCAGAATGGCCGATCTCTTGACCCCACCTAGTAGAATAGCCGATCTCTTGACCCCACCTAGTAGAATAGCCGAAATCTAGACCCCACCTTGTAGAATAGCCAATCTCTTGACCCCACCTAGCAGAATAGCAGATCCCTTGACCCCACTGAGCAGAATAGCCGATCTCTTGACCCCACCTAGCAGAATGGCCGATCTCTTTACCCCACCTAGTGGAATAGCCGATCTCTTGACCCCACCTAGTAGAATGTCCGATCTCTTGACCCCACCAAGCAGAATAGCCGATCTCTTGACCCCACCTAGCAGAATAGCCGATTTCTTGACCCCACCTAGTAGAATAGCCGATATTTTGACCCCACCTAGTAGAAAAGCCGATCTCTTGACCCCAACTGGCAGAATAGCCGATCTCTTCACCCCACCTGGTAGAATAGCCGATCTCTTGACCCCACCTAGTAGAATATCCGATCTCTTCACCCCACCTAGTAGAATAGCCGATCTCTTGACCCCACCTAGTAGAATAGCCCATCTCTTGACCCCACAGAGCAGAATAGCCGATCTCTTGACTCCACCTAGCAGAATAGCCGATCTCTTGACCCCACCTAGTAGAATAGCCGATCTCTTGACCCCACAGAGCAGAATAGCCAATCTCTTGACCCCACCTAGCAGAATAGCAGATCCCTTGACACCACCTAGCAGAATAGCCGATCTCTTGACCCCACCTAGTAGAATAGCCGATCTCTTGACCACACCTAGCAGAATAGCCGATCTCTTGACCCCACCTAGTAGAATGGCCGATCTCTTGACCCCACCAAGCAGAATAGCCGATCTCTTGACCCCACCTAGCAGAATAGCCGATTTCTTGACCCCACCTAGTAGAATAGCCGATATTTTGACCCCACCTAGTAGAAAAGCCGATCTCTTGACCCCAACTGGCAGAATAGCCGATCTCTTCACCCCACCTGGTAGAATAGCCGATCTCTTGACCCCACCTAGTAGAATATCCGATCTCTTCACCCCACCTAGTAGAATAGCCGATCTCTTGACCCCACATAGTAGAATAGCCCATCTCTTGACCCCACAGAGCAGAATAGCCGATCTCTTGACTCCACCTAGCAGAATAGCCGATCTCTTGACCCCACCTAGTAGAATAGCCGATCTCTTGACCCCACAGAGCAGAATAGCCAATCTCTTGACCCCACCTAGCAGAATAGCAGATCCCTTGACACCACCTAGCAGAATAGCCGATCTCTTGACCCCACCTAGTAGAATAGCCGATCTCTTGACCACACCTAGCAGAATAGCCGATCTCGTGACCCCACCTAGTAGAATGAGCCGATCTCTTGACCCCACCTAGTGGAATAGCCGATCTCTTCACCCCACATAGTAGAATTGCCGATCTCTTGACCCCACCTTGTAGAATAGCCAATCTCTTGACCCCACCTAGCAGAATAGCCGATCTCTTGACCCCACCTAGTAGAATAGCCGAACTCTAGACCCCACCTAGTAGAATAGCCGATCTCTTGACCCCACAGAGCAGAATACCCGATCTCTTCACCCCACCTAGTAGAATAGCCGATCTCTTGACCCCACCTAGTAGAATAGCCGATCTCTTGACCCCACAGAGCAAAATAGCCGATCTCTTGACCCCACCTAGCAGAATAGCCGATCCCTTGACCCCACCTAGCAGAATAGCCGATCTCTTGACCCCACCTGGTAGAATAGCCGATCTCTTGACCTCACCTAACAGAATAGCCGATCTCTTGACCCCACCTAGCACAATGGGCGATCTCTTGACCCCACCTAGCAGAATAGCTGATCTTTGGACCCCACCTTGCAGAATAGCCGATCTCTTGACCCCACCTAGTAGAATAGCCGATCTCTTGACCCCACCTAGTAGAATAGCCGAAATCTAGACCCCACCTTGTAGAATAGCCGATCTCTTGACCCCACCTAGCAGAATGGCCGATCTCTTGACCCCACCTAGTAGAATAGCCGATCTCTTGACCCCACCTAGTAGAATAGCCGAAATCTAGACCCCACCTTGTAGAATAGCCAATCTCTTGACCCCACCTAGCAGAATAGCAGATCCCTTGACCCCACTGAGCAGAATAGCCGATCTCTTGACCCCACCTAGCAGAATGGCCGATCTCTTTACCCCACCTAGCGGAATAGCTGATCTCTTGACCCCACCTAGTAGAATGGCCGATCTCTTGATCCCACATAGTAGAATGGGCCGAAATCTAGACCCCACTTGGCAGAATTAGCCGAACTCTAGACCCCACCTAGTAGAATGGCCGATCTTTTGACCCCACCAAGCAGAATAGCCGATATTTTGACACCACCTAGTAGAAAAGCCGATCTCTTGACACCACCTGGCAGAATAGCCGATCTCTTGACCCCACCTAGTAGAATAGCCGATCTCTTGACCCCACAGAGCAGAATTGCCGATCTCTTGACCCCACCTAGCAGAATAGCCGATCCCTTGACCCCACCTAGCAGAATAGCCGATCTCTTGACCCCACCTGGTAGAATAGCCGATCTCTTGACCCCAACTGGTAGAATAGCCGATCTCTTGACCCCACCTAGCAGAATGGCCGATCTCTTGACCTCACCTAGCAGAATAGCCGATCTCTTGACCCCACCTAGCACAATGGGCGATCTCTTGACCCCACCTAGCAGAATAGCTGATCTTTGGACCCCACCTAGCAGAATAGACGATTTCTTGACCCCACCTAGCAGAATAGCTGATTTCTTGACCCCACCTAGCAGAATAGCCGATCTCTTGACCCCACCTAGCAGAATGGGCCGAACTCTAGACCCCACCTAGTAGAATAGCCGATCTCTTGACCCCACAGAGCAGAATAGCCGATCTCTTCACCCCACCTAGTAGAATAGCCGATCTCTTCACCCCACCTAGTAGAATAGCCGATCTCTTGACCCCAGAGAGCAAAAGAGCCAATCTCTTGACCCCACCTAGCAGAATGGCCGATCTCTTGACCACACCTAGCAGAATAGCCGATCTCTTGACCCCACCTAGCAGAATGGCCGATCTCTTGACTCCACCTAGCAGAAAAGCCGATCTCTTCACCCCACATAGTAGAATTGCCGATCTCTTGACCCCACCTTGTAGAATAGCCAATCTCTTGACCCCACCTAGCAGAATAGCCGATCTCTTGACCCCACCTAGTAGAATAGCCGAACTCTAGACCCCACCTAGTAGAATAGCCGATCTCTTGACCCCACAGAGCAGAATAGCCGATCTCTTCACCCCACCTAATAGAATAGCCGATCTCTTGACCCCAACTAGTAGAATAGCCGATCTCTTGACCCCACAGAGCAGAATAGCCGATCTCTTGACCCCACCTAGCAGAATAGCCGATCCCTTGACCCCACCTAGCAGAATAGCCGATCTCTTGACCCCACCTTGTAGAATAGCCGATCTCTTGACCCCACCTAGCAGAATGGCCGATCTCTTGACCTCACCTAGCAGAATAGCTGATCTTTGGACCCCACCTAGCAGAATAGACGATTTCTTGACCCCACCTAGCAGAATATCCGATTTCTTGACACCATGTAGTAGAAAGGCCGATCTCTTGACCCCACCTAGTAAAAAGCCGATCTCTTCACCCCACCTAGTAGAATAGGCGATCTCTTGACCCCACCTAGTAGAATAGCCGATCTCTTGACCACACCTAGCAGAATAGCCAATCTCGTGACCCCACCTAGTAGAATGAGCCGATCTCTTGACCCCACCTAGCAGAATGGCCGATCTCTTTACCCCACCTAGTGGAATAGCCGATCTCTTGACCCCACCTAGTAGAATGGCCGATCTCTTGACCCCACCTAGCAGAATAGCCGATTTCTTGACCCCACCTAGTAGAATAGCCGATATTTTGACCCCACCTAGTAGAAAAGCCGATCTCTTGACCCCAACTGGCAGAATAGCCGATCTCTTCACCCCACCTGGTAGAATAGCCGATCTCTTGACCCCACCTAGTAGAATATCCGATCTCTTCACCCCACCTAGTAGAATAGCCGATCTCTTGACCCCACCTAGTAGAATAGCCCATCTCTTGACCCCACAGAGCAAAATAGCCGATCTCTTGACTCCACCTAGCAGAATAGCCGATCTCTTGACCCCACCTAGTAGAATAGCCGATCTCTTGACCCCACAGAGCAGAATAGCCAATCTCTTGACCCCACCTAGCAGAATAGCAGATCCCTTGACACCACCTAGCAGAATAGCCGATCTCTTGACCCCACCTAGTAGAATAGCCGATCTCTTGACCACACCTAGCAGAATAGCCGATCTCGTGACCCCACCTAGTAGAATGAGCCGATCTCTTGACCCCACCTAGTGGAATAGCCGATCTCTTCACCCCACATAGTAGAATTGCCGATCTCTTGACCCCACCTTGTAGAATAGCCAATCTCTTGACCCCACCTAGCAGAATAGCCGATCTCTTGACCCCACCTAGTAGAATAGCCGAACTCTAGACCCCACCTAGTAGAATAGCCGATCTCTTGACCCCACAGAGCAGAATACCCGATCTCTTCACCCCACCTAGTAGAATAGCCGATCTCTTGACCCCACCTAGTAGAATAGCCGATCTCTTGACCCCACAGAGCAAAATAGCCGATCTCTTGACCCCACCTAGCAGAATAGCCGATCCCTTGACCCCACCTAGCAGAATAGCCGATCTCTTGACCCCACCTGGTAGAATAGCCGATCTCTTGACCTCACCTAGCAGAATAGCCGATCTCTTGACCCCACCTAGCACAATGGGCGATCTCTTGACCCCACCTAGCAGAATAGCTGATCTTTGGACCCCACCTTGCAGAATAGCCGATCTCTTGACCCCACCTAGTAGAATAGCCGATCTCTTGACCCCACCTAGTAGAATAGCCGAAATCTAGACCCCACCTTGTAGAATAGCCGATCTCTTGACCCCACCTAGCAGAATGGCCGATCTCTTGACCCCACCTAGTAGAATAGCCTATCTCTTGACCCCACAGAGCAGAATAGCCAATCTCTTGACCCCACCTAGCAGAATAGCAGATCCCTTGACCCCACTGAGCAGAATAGCCGATCTCTTGACCCCACCTAGCAGAATGGCCGATCTCTTTACCCCACCTAGCGGAATAGCTGATCTCTTGACCCCACCTAGTAGAATGGCCGATCTCTTGATCCCACATAGTAGAATGGGCCGAAATCTAGACCCCACTTGGCAGAATTAGCCGAACTCTAGACCCCACCTAGTAGAATGGCCGATCTTTTGACCCCACCAAGCAGAATAGCCGATATTTTGACACCACCTAGTAGAAAAGCCGATCTCTTGACACCACCTGGCAGAATAGCCGATCTCTTGACCCCACCTAGTAGAATAGCCGATCTCTTGACCCCACAGAGCAGAATTGCCGATCTCTTGACCCCACCTAGCAGAATAGCCGATCCCTTGACCCCACCTAGCAGAATAGCCGATCTCTTGACCCCACCTGGTAGAATAGCCGATCTCTTGACCCCAACTGGTAGAATAGCCGATCTCTTGACCCCACCTAGCAGAATGGCCGATCTCTTGACCTCACCTAGCAGAATAGCCGATCTCTTGACCCCACCTAGCACAATGGGCGATCTCTTGACCCCACCTAGCAGAATAGCTGATCTTTGGACCCCACCTAGCAGAATAGACGATTTCTTGACCCCACCTAGCAGAATAGCTGATTTCTTGACCCCACCTAGCAGAATAGCCGATCTCTTGACCCCACCTAGCAGAATGGGCCGAACTCTAGACCCCACCTAGTAGAATAGCCGATCTCTTGACCCCACAGAGCAGAATAGCCGATCTCTTCACCCCACCTAGTAGAATAGCCGATCTCTTCACCCCACCTAGTAGAATAGCCGATCTCTTGACCCCAGAGAGCAAAAGAGCCAATCTCTTGACCCCACCTAGCAGAATGGCCGATCTCTTGACCACACCTAGCAGAATAGCCGATCTCTTGACCCCACCTAGCAGAATGGCCGATCTCTTGACTCCACCTAGCAGAAAAGCCGATCTCTTCACCCCACATAGTAGAATTGCCGATCTCTTGACCCCACCTTGTAGAATAGCCAATCTCTTGACCCCACCTAGCAGAATAGCCGATCTCTTGACCCCACCTAGTAGAATAGCCGAACTCTAGACCCCACCTAGTAGAATAGCCGATCTCTTGACCCCACAGAGCATAATAGCCGATCTCTTCACCCCACCTAATAGAATAGCCGATCTCTTGACCCCAACTAGTAGAATAGCCGATCTCTTGACCCCACAGAGCAGAATAGCCGATCTCTTGACCCCACCTAGCAGAATAGCCGATCCCTTGACCCCACCTAGCAGAATAGCCGATCTCTTGACCCCACCTGGTAGAATAGCCGATCTCTTGACCCCACCTAGCAGAATGGCCGATCTCTTGACCTCACCTAGCAGAATAGCTGATCTTTGGACCCCACCTAGCAGAATAGACGATTTCTTGACCCCACCTAGCAGAATATCCGATTTCTTGACACCATGTAGTAGAAAGGCCGATCTCTTGACCCCACCTAGTAAAAAGCCGATCTCTTCACCCCACCTAGTAGAATAGGCGATCTCTTGACCCCACCTAGTAGAATAGCCGATCTCTTGACCACACCTAGCAGAATAGCCAATCTCGTGACCCCACCTAGTAGAATGAGCCGATCTCTTGACCCCACCTAGCAGAATGGCCGATCTCTTTACCCCACCTAGTGGAATAGCCGATCTCTTGACCCCACCTAGTAGAATGGCCGATCTCTTGACCCCACCTAGCAGAATAGCCGATTTCTTGACCCCACCTAGTAGAATAGCCGATATTTTGACCCCACCTAGTAGAAAAGCCGATCTCTTGACCCCAACTGGCAGAATAGCCGATCTCTTCACCCCACCTGGTAGAATAGCCGATCTCTTGACCCCACCTAGTAGAATATCCGATCTCTTCACCCCACCTAGTAGAATAGCCGATCTCTTGACCCCACCTAGTAGAATAGCCCATCTCTTGACCCCACAGAGCAAAATAGCCGATCTCTTGACTCCACCTAGCAGAATAGCCGATCTCTTGACCCCACCTAGTAGAATAGCCGATCTCTTGACCCCACAGAGCAGAATAGCCAATCTCTTGACCCCACCTAGCAGAATAGCAGATCCCTTGACACCACCTAGCAGAATAGCCGATCTCTTGACCCCACCTAGTAGAATAGCCGATCTCTTGACCACACCTAGCAGAATAGCCGATCTCGTGACCCCACCTAGTAGAATGAGCCGATCTCTTGACCCCACCTAGTGGAATAGCCGATCTCTTCACCCCACATAGTAGAATTGCCGATCTCTTGACCCCACCTTGTAGAATAGCCAATCTCTTGACCCCTCCTAGCAGAATAGCCGATCTCTTGACCCCACCTAGTAGAATAGCCGAACTCTAGACCCCACCTAGTAGAATAGCCGATCTCTTGACCCCACAGAGCAGAATACCCGATCTCTTGACCCCACCTAGTAGAATAGCCGATCTCTTGACCCCACAGAGCAAAATAGCCGATCTCTTGACCCCACCTAGCAGAATAGCCGATCCCTTGACCCCACCTAGCAGAATAGCCGATCTCTTGACCCCACCTGGTAGAATAGCCGATCTCTTGACCTCACCTAGCAGAATAGCCGATCTCTTGACCCCACCTAGCACAATGGGCGATCTCTTGACCCCACCTAGCAGAATAGCTGATCTTTGGACCCCACCTTGCAGAATAGCCGATCTCTTGACCCCACCTAGTAGAATAGCCGATCTCTTGACCCCACCTAGTAGAATAGCCGAAATCTAGACCCCACCTTGTAGAATAGCCGATCTCTTGACCCCACCTAGCAGAATGGCCGATCTCTTGACCCCACCTAGTAGAATAGCCTATCTCTTGACCCCACAGAGCAGAATAGCCAATCTCTTGACCCCACCTAGCAGAATAGCAGATCCCTTGACCCCACTGAGCAGAATAGCCGATCTCTTGACCCCACCTAGCAGAATGGCCGATCTCTTTACCCCACCTAGCGGAATAGCTGATCTCTTGACCCCACCTAGTAGAATGGCCGATCTCTTGATCCCACATAGTAGAATGGGCCGAAATCTAGACCCCACTTGGCAGAATTAGCCGAACTCTAGACCCCACCTAGTAGAATGGCCGATCTTTTGACCCCACCAAGCAGAATAGCCGATATTTTGACACCACCTAGTAGAAAAGCCGATCTCTTGACACCACCTGGCAGAATAGCCGATCTCTTGACCCCACCTAGTAGAATAGCCGATCTCTTCACCCCACATAGTAGAATTGCCGATCTCTTGACCCCACCTTGTAGAATAGCCAATCTCTTGACCCCACCTAGCAGAATAGCCGATCTTTTGACCCCACCTAGTAGAATAGCCGAACTCTAGACCCCACCTAGTAGAATAGCCGGTCTCTTGACCCCACAGAGCAGAATAGCTGATCTCTTCACCCCACCTAGTAGAATAGCCGATCTCTTGACCCCACCTAGTAGAATAGCCGATTTCTTGACCCCACAGAGCAGAATAGCCGATCTCTTGACTCCACCTAGCAGAAAAGCCGATCTCTTCACCCCACATAGTAGAATTGCCGATCTCTTGACCCCACCTTGTAGAATAGCCAATCTCTTGACCCCACCTAGCAGAATAGCCGATCTCTTGACCCCACCTAGTAGAATAGCCGAACTCTAGACCCCACCTAGTAGAATAGCCGATCTCTTGACCCCACAGAGCAGAATAGCCGATCTCTTCACCCCACCTAATAGAATAGCCGATCTCTTGACCCCAACTAGTAGAATAGCCAATCTCTTGACCCCACAGAGCAGAATAGCCGATCTCTTGACCCCACCTAGCAGAATAGCCGATCCCTTGACCCCACCTAGCAGAATAGCCGATCTCTTGACCCCACCTGGTAGAATAGCCGATCTCTTGACCCCACCTAGCAGAATGGCCGATCTCTTGACCTCACCTAGCAGAATAGCTGATCTTTGGACCCCACCTAGCAGAATAGACGATTTCTTGACCCCACCTAGCAGAATATCCGATTTCTTGACCCCATGTAGTAGAATGGCCGATCTCTTGACCCCACCTAGTAAAAAGCCGATCTCTTCACCCCACCTAGTAGAATAGGCGATCTCTTGACCCCACCTAGTAGAATAGCCGATCTCTTGACCACACCTAGCAGAATAGCCAATCTCGTGACCCCACCTAGTAGAATGAGCCGATCTCTTGACCCCACCTAGCAGAATGGCCGATCTCTTTACCCCACCTAGTGGAATAGCCGATCTCTTGACCCCACCTAGTAGAATGGCCGATCTCTTGACCCCACCAAGCAGAATAGCCGATCTCTTGACCCCACCTAGCAGAATAGCCGATTTCTTGACCCCACCTAGTAGAATAGCCGATATTTTGACCCCACCTAGTAGAAAAGCCGATCTCTTGACCCCAACTGGCAGAATAGCCGATCTCTTCACCCCACCTGGTAGAATAGCCGATCTCTTGACCCCACCTAGTAGAATATCCGATCTCTTCACCCCACCTAGTAGAATAGCCGATCTCTTGACCCCACCTAGTAGAATAGCCCATCTCTTGACCCCACAGAGCAGAATAGCCGATCTCTTGACTCCACCTAGCAGAATAGCCGATCTCTTGACCCCACCTAGTAGAATAGCCGATCTCTTGACCCCACAGAGCAGAATAGCCAATCTCTTGACCCCACCTAGCAGAATAGCAGATCCCTTGACACCACCTAGCAGAATAGCCGATCTCTTGACCCCACCTAGTAGAATAGCCGATCTCTTGACCACACCTAGCAGAATAGCCGATCTCGTGACCCCACCTAGTAGAATGAGCCGATCTCTTGACCCCACCTAGTGGAATAGCCGATCTCTTCACCCCACATAGTAGAATTGCCGATCTCTTGACCCCACCTTGTAGAATAGCCAATCTCTTGACCCCACCTAGCAGAATAGCCGATCTCTTGACCCCACCTAGTAGAATAGCCGAACTCTAGACCCCACCTAGTAGAATAGCCGATCTCTTGACCCCACAGAGCAGAATACCCGATATCTTCACCCCACCTAGTAGAATAGCCGATCTCTTGACCCCACCTAGTAGAATAGCCGATCTCTTGACCCCACAGAGCAAAATAGCCGATCTCTTGACCCCACCTAGCAGAATAGCCGATCCCTTGACCCCACCTAGCAGAATAGCCGATCTCTTGACCCCACCTGGTAGAATAGCCGATCTCTTGACCTCACCTAGCAGAATAGCCGATCTCTTGACCCCACCTAGCACAATGGGCGATCTCTTGACCCCACCTAGCAGAATAGCTGATCTTTGGACCCCACCTTGCAGAATAGCCGATCTCTTGACCCCACCTAGTAGAATAGCCGATCTCTTGACCCCACCTAGTAGAATAGCCGAAATCTAGACCCCACCTTGTAGAATAGCCGATCTCTTGACCCCACCTAGCAGAATGGCCGATCTCTTGACCCCACCTAGTAGAATAGCCTATCTCTTGACCCCACAGAGCAGAATAGCCAATCTCTTGACCCCACCTAGCAGAATAGCAGATCCCTTGACCCCACTGAGCAGAATAGCCGATCTCTTGACCCCACCTAGCAGAATGGCCGATCTCTTTACCCCACCTAGCGGAATAGCTGATCTCTTGACCCCACCTAGTAGAATGGCCGATCTCTTGATCCCACATAGTAGAATGGGCCGAAATCTAGACCCCACTTGGCAGAATTAGCCGAACTCTAGACCCCACCTAGTAGAATGGCCGATCTTTTGACCCCACCAAGCAGAATAGCCGATATTTTGACACCACCTAGTAGAAAAGCCGATCTCTTGACACCACCTGGCAGAATAGCCGATCTCTTGACCCCACCTAGTAGAATAGCCGATCTCTTCACCCCACATAGTAGAATTGCCGATCTCTTGACCCCACCTTGTAGAATAGCCAATCTCTTGACCCCACCTAGCAGAATAGCCGATCTTTTGACCCCACCTAGTAGAATAGCCGAACTCTAGACCCCACCTAGTAGAATAGCCGGTCTCTTGACCCCACAGAGCAGAATAGCTGATCTCTTCACCCCACCTAGTAGAATAGCCGATCTCTTGACCCCACCTAGTAGAATAGCCGATTTCTTGACCCCACAGAGCAGAATAGCCGATCTCTTGACCCCACCTAGCAGAATAGCCGATCCCTTGACCCCACGTAGCAGAATAGCCGATCTCTTGACCCCACCTGGTAGAATAGCCGATCTCTTGACCCCACCTAGCAGAATGGCCGATCTCTTGACCTCACCTAGCAGAATAGCCGATCTCTTGACCCCACCTAGCACAATGGGCGATCTCTTGACCCCACCTAGCAGAATAGCTGATCTTTGGACCCCACCTAGCAGAATAGACGATTTCTTGACCCCACCTAGCAGAATAGCCGATTTCTTGACCCCATCTAGTAGAATGAGCCGATCTCTTGACCCCACCTAGCAGAATGGCCGATCTCTTTACCCCACCTAGTGGAATAGCCGATCTCTTGACCCCACCTAGTAGAATGGCCGATCTCTTGACCCCACCAAGCAGAATAGCCGATCTCTTGACCCCACCTAGCAGAATAGCCGATTTCTTGACCCCACCTAGTAGAATAGCCGATATTTTGACCCCACCTAGTAGAAAAGCCGATCTCTTGACCCCAACTGGCAGAATAGCCGATCTCTTCACCCCACCTGGTAGAATAGCCGATCTCTTGACCCCACCTAGTAGAATATCCGATCTCTTCACCCCACCTAGTAGAATAGCCGATCTCTTGACCCCACCTAGTAGAATAGCCCATCTCTTGACCCCACAGAGCAGAATAGCCGATCTCTTGACTCCACCTAGCAGAATAGCCGATCTCTTGACCCCACCTAGTAGAATAGCCGATCTCTTGACCCCACAGAGCAGAATAGCCAATCTCTTGACCCCACCTAGCAGAATAGCAGATCCCTTGACACCACCTAGCAGAATAGCCGATCTCTTGACCCCACCTAGTAGAATAGCTGATCTCTTGACCAAACCTAGCAGAATAGCCGATCTCGTGACCCCACCTAGTAGAATGAGCCGATCTCTTGACCCCACCTAGTGGAATAGCCGATCTCTTCACCCCACATAGTAGAATTGCCGATCTCTTGACCCCACCTTGTAGAATAGCCAATCTCTTGACCCCACCTAGCAGAATAGCCGATCTCTTGACCCCACCTAGTAGAATAGCCGAACTCTAGACCCCACCTAGTAGAATAGCCGATCTCTTGACCCCACAGAGCAGAATACCCGATCTCTTCACCCCACCTAGTAGAATAGCCGATCTCTTGACCCCACCTAGTAGAATAGCCGATCTCTTGACCCCACAGAGCAGAATAGCCGATCTCTTGACCCCACCTAGCAGAATAGCCGATCCCTTGACCCCACCTAGCAGAATAGCCGATCTCTTGACCCCACCTGGTAGAATAGCCGATCTCTTGACCTCACCTAGCAGAATAGACGATTTCTTGACCCCACCTAGCAGAATATCCGATTTCTTGACCCCATGTAGTAGAATGGCCGATCTCTTGACCCCACCTAGTAAAAAGCCGATCTCTTCACCCCACCTAGTAGAATAGGCGATCTCTTGACCCCACCTAGTAGAATAGCCCATCTCTTGACCCCACAGAGCAAAATAGCCGATCTCTTGACTCCACCTAGCAGAATAGCCGATCTCTTGACCCCACCTAGTAGAATAGCCGATCTCTTGACCCCACAGAGCAGAATAGCCAATCTCTTGACCCCACCTAGCAGAATAGCAGATCCCTTGACACCACCTAGCAGAATAGCCGATCTCTTGACCCCACCTAGTAGAATAGCCGATCTCTTGACCACACCTAGCAGAATAGCCGATCTCGTGACCCCACCTAGTAGAATGAGCCGATCTCTTGACCCCACCTAGTGGAATAGCCGATCTCTTCACCCCACATAGTAGAATTGCCGATCTCTTGACCCCACCTTGTAGAATAGCCAATCTCTTGACCCCTCCTAGCAGAATAGCCGATCTCTTGACCCCACCTAGTAGAATAGCCGAACTCTAGACCCCACCTAGTAGAATAGCCGATCTCTTGACCCCACAGAGCAGAATACCCGATCTCTTCACCCCACCTAGTAGAATAGCCGATCTCTTGACCCCACCTAGTAGAATAGCCGATCTCTTGACCCCACAGAGCAAAATAGCCGATCTCTTGACCCCACCTAGCAGAATAGCCGATCCCTTGACCCCACCTAGCAGAATAGCCGATCTCTTGACCCCACCTGGTAGAATAGCCGATCTCTTGACCTCACCTAGCAGAATAGCCGATCTCTTGACCCCACCTAGCACAATGGGCGATCTCTTGACCCCACCTAGCAGAATAGCTGATCTTTGGACCCCACCTTGCAGAATAGCCGATCTCTTGACCCCACCTAGTAGAATAGCCGATCTCTTGACCCCACCTAGTAGAATAGCCGAAATCTAGACCCCACCTTGTAGAATAGCCGATCTCTTGACCCCACCTAGCAGAATGGCCGATCTCTTGACCCCACCTAGTAGAATAGCCTATCTCTTGACCCCACAGAGCAGAATAGCCAATCTCTTGACCCCACCTAGCAGAATAGCAGATCCCTTGACCCCACTGAGCAGAATAGCCGATCTCTTGACCCCACCTAGCAGAATGGCCGATCTCTTTACCCCACCTAGCGGAATAGCTGATCTCTTGACCCCACCTAGTAGAATGGCCGATCTCTTGATCCCACATAGTAGAATGGGCCGAAATCTAGACCCCACTTGGCAGAATTAGCCGAACTCTAGACCCCACCTAGTAGAATGGCCGATCTTTTGACCCCACCAAGCAGAATAGCCGATATTTTGACACCACCTAGTAGAAAAGCCGATCTCTTGACACCACCTGGCAGAATAGCCGATCTCTTGACCCCACCTAGTAGAATAGCCGATCTCTTCACCCCACATAGTAGAATTGCCGATCTCTTGACCCCACCTTGTAGAATAGCCAATCTCTTGACCCCACCTAGCAGAATAGCCGATCTTTTGACCCCACCTAGTAGAATAGCCGAACTCTAGACCCCACCTAGTAGAATAGCCGGTCTCTTGACCCCACAGAGCAGAATAGCTGATCTCTTCACCCCACCTAGTAGAATAGCCGATCTCTTGACCCCACCTAGTAGAATAGCCGATTTCTTGACCCCACAGAGCAGAATAGCCGATCTCTTGACTCCACCTAGCAGAAAAGCCGATCTCTTCACCCCACATAGTAGAATTGCCGATCTCTTGACCCCACCTTGTAGAATAGCCAATCTCTTGACCCCACCTAGCAGAATAGCCGATCTCTTGACCCCACCTAGTAGAATAGCCGAACTCTAGACCCCACCTAGTAGAATAGCCGATCTCTTGACCCCACAGAGCAGAATAGCCGATCTCTTCACCCCACCTAATAGAATAGCCGATCTCTTGACCCCAACTAGTAGAATAGCCAATCTCTTGACCCCACAGAGCAGAATAGCCGATCTCTTGACCCCACCTAGCAGAATAGCCGATCCCTTGACCCCACCTAGCAGAATAGCCGATCTCTTGACCCCACCTGGTAGAATAGCCGATCTCTTGACCCCACCTAGCAGAATGGCCGATCTCTTGACCTCACCTAGCAGAATAGCTGATCTTTGGACCCCACCTAGCAGAATAGACGATTTCTTGACCCCACCTAGCAGAATATCCGATTTCTTGACCCCATGTAGTAGAATGGCCGATCTCTTGACCCCACCTAGTAAAAAGCCGATCTCTTCACCCCACCTAGTAGAATAGGCGATCTCTTGACCCCACCTAGTAGAATAGCCGATCTCTTGACCACACCTAGCAGAATAGCCAATCTCGTGACCCCACCTAGTAGAATGAGCCGATCTCTTGACCCCACCTAGCAGAATGGCCGATCTCTTTACCCCACCTAGTGGAATAGCCGATCTCTTGACCCCACCTAGTAGAATGGCCGATCTCTTGACCCCACCAAGCAGAATAGCCGATCTCTTGACCCCACCTAGCAGAATAGCCGATTTCTTGACCCCACCTAGTAGAATAGCCGATATTTTGACCCCACCTAGTAGAAAAGCCGATCTCTTGACCCCAACTGGCAGAATAGCCGATCTCTTCACCCCACCTGGTAGAATAGCCGATCTCTTGACCCCACCTAGTAGAATATCCGATCTCTTCACCCCACCTAGTAGAATAGCCGATCTCTTGACCCCACCTAGTAGAATAGCCCATCTCTTGACCCCACAGAGCAGAATAGCCGATCTCTTGACTCCACCTAGCAGAATAGCCGATCTCTTGACCCCACCTAGTAGAATAGCCGATCTCTTGACCCCACAGAGCAGAATAGCCAATCTCTTGACCCCACCTAGCAGAATAGCAGATCCCTTGACACCACCTAGCAGAATAGCCGATCTCTTGACCCCACCTAGTAGAATAGCCGATCTCTTGACCACACCTAGCAGAATAGCCGATCTCGTGACCCCACCTAGTAGAATGAGCCGATCTCTTGACCCCACCTAGTGGAATAGCCGATCTCTTCACCCCACATAGTAGAATTGCCGATCTCTTGACCCCACCTTGTAGAATAGCCAATCTCTTGACCCCACCTAGCAGAATAGCCGATCTCTTGACCCCACCTAGTAGAATAGCCGAACTCTAGACCCCACCTAGTAGAATAGCCGATCTCTTGACCCCACAGAGCAGAATACCCGATATCTTCACCCCACCTAGTAGAATAGCCGATCTCTTGACCCCACCTAGTAGAATAGCCGATCTCTTGACCCCACAGAGCAAAATAGCCGATCTCTTGACCCCACCTAGCAGAATAGCCGATCCCTTGACCCCACCTAGCAGAATAGCCGATCTCTTGACCCCACCTGGTAGAATAGCCGATCTCTTGACCTCACCTAGCAGAATAGCCGATCTCTTGACCCCACCTAGCACAATGGGCGATCTCTTGACCCCACCTAGCAGAATAGCTGATCTTTGGACCCCACCTTGCAGAATAGCCGATCTCTTGACCCCACCTAGTAGAATAGCCGATCTCTTGACCCCACCTAGTAGAATAGCCGAAATCTAGACCCCACCTTGTAGAATAGCCGATCTCTTGACCCCACCTAGCAGAATGGCCGATCTCTTGACCCCACCTAGTAGAATAGCCTATCTCTTGACCCCACAGAGCAGAATAGCCAATCTCTTGACCCCACCTAGCAGAATAGCAGATCCCTTGACCCCACTGAGCAGAATAGCCGATCTCTTGACCCCACCTAGCAGAATGGCCGATCTCTTTACCCCACCTAGCGGAATAGCTGATCTCTTGACCCCACCTAGTAGAATGGCCGATCTCTTGATCCCACATAGTAGAATGGGCCGAAATCTAGACCCCACTTGGCAGAATTAGCCGAACTCTAGACCCCACCTAGTAGAATGGCCGATCTTTTGACCCCACCAAGCAGAATAGCCGATATTTTGACACCACCTAGTAGAAAAGCCGATCTCTTGACACCACCTGGCAGAATAGCCGATCTCTTGACCCCACCTAGTAGAATAGCCGATCTCTTCACCCCACATAGTAGAATTGCCGATCTCTTGACCCCACCTTGTAGAATAGCCAATCTCTTGACCCCACCTAGCAGAATAGCCGATCTTTTGACCCCACCTAGTAGAATAGCCGAACTCTAGACCCCACCTAGTAGAATAGCCGGTCTCTTGACCCCACAGAGCAGAATAGCTGATCTCTTCACCCCACCTAGTAGAATAGCCGATCTCTTGACCCCACCTAGTAGAATAGCCGATTTCTTGACCCCACAGAGCAGAATAGCCGATCTCTTGACCCCACCTAGCAGAATAGCCGATCCCTTGACCCCACGTAGCAGAATAGCCGATCTCTTGACCCCACCTGGTAGAATAGCCGATCTCTTGACCCCACCTAGCAGAATGGCCGATCTCTTGACCTCACCTAGCAGAATAGCCGATCTCTTGACCCCACCTAGCACAATGGGCGATCTCTTGACCCCACCTAGCAGAATAGCTGATCTTTGGACCCCACCTAGCAGAATAGACGATTTCTTGACCCCACCTAGCAGAATAGCCGATTTCTTGACCCCATCTAGTAGAATGAGCCGATCTCTTGACCCCACCTAGCAGAATGGCCGATCTCTTTACCCCACCTAGTGGAATAGCCGATCTCTTGACCCCACCTAGTAGAATGGCCGATCTCTTGACCCCACCAAGCAGAATAGCCGATCTCTTGACCCCACCTAGCAGAATAGCCGATTTCTTGACCCCACCTAGTAGAATAGCCGATATTTTGACCCCACCTAGTAGAAAAGCCGATCTCTTGACCCCAACTGGCAGAATAGCCGATCTCTTCACCCCACCTGGTAGAATAGCCGATCTCTTGACCCCACCTAGTAGAATATCCGATCTCTTCACCCCACCTAGTAGAATAGCCGATCTCTTGACCCCACCTAGTAGAATAGCCCATCTCTTGACCCCACAGAGCAGAATAGCCGATCTCTTGACTCCACCTAGCAGAATAGCCGATCTCTTGACCCCACCTAGTAGAATAGCCGATCTCTTGACCCCACAGAGCAGAATAGCCAATCTCTTGACCCCACCTAGCAGAATAGCAGATCCCTTGACACCACCTAGCAGAATAGCCGATCTCTTGACCCCACCTAGTAGAATAGCTGATCTCTTGACCAAACCTAGCAGAATAGCCGATCTCGTGACCCCACCTAGTAGAATGAGCCGATCTCTTGACCCCACCTAGTGGAATAGCCGATCTCTTCACCCCACATAGTAGAATTGCCGATCTCTTGACCCCACCTTGTAGAATAGCCAATCTCTTGACCCCACCTAGCAGAATAGCCGATCTCTTGACCCCACCTAGTAGAATAGCCGAACTCTAGACCCCACCTAGTAGAATAGCCGATCTCTTGACCCCACAGAGCAGAATACCCGATCTCTTCACCCCACCTAGTAGAATAGCCGATCTCTTGACCCCACCTAGTAGAATAGCCGATCTCTTGACCCCACAGAGCAGAATAGCCGATCTCTTGACCCCACCTAGCAGAATAGCCGATCCCTTGACCCCACCTAGCAGAATAGCCGATCTCTTGACCCCACCTGGTAGAATAGCCGATCTCTTGACCTCACCTAGCAGAATAGACGATTTCTTGACCCCACCTAGCAGAATATCCGATTTCTTGACCCCATGTAGTAGAATGGCCGATCTCTTGACCCCACCTAGTAAAAAGCCGATCTCTTCACCCCACCTAGTAGAATAGGCGATCTCTTGACCCCACCTAGTAGAATAGCCGATCTCTTGACCACACCTAGCAGAATAGCCAATCTCGTGACCCCACCTAGTAGAATGAGCCGATCTCTTGACCCCACCTAGCAGAATGGCCGATCTCTTTACCCCACCTAGTGGAATAGCCGATCTCTTGACCCCACCTAGTAGAATGGCCGATCTCTTGACCCCACCAAGCAGAATAGCCGATCTCTTGACCCCACCTAGCAGAATAGCCGATTTCTTGACCCCACCTAGTAGAATAGCCGATATTTTGACCCCACCTAGTAGAAAAGCCGATCTCTTGACCCCAACTGGCAGAATAGCCGATCTCTTCACCCCACCTGGTAGAATAGCCGATCTCTTGACCCCACCTAGTAGAATATCCGATCTCTTCACCCCACCTAGTAGAATAGCCGATCTCTTGACCCCACCTAGTAGAATAGCCCATCTCTTGACCCCACAGAGCAGAATAGCCGATCTCTTGACTCCACCTAGCAGAATAGCCGATCTCTTGACCCCACCTAGTAGAATAGCCGATCTCTTGACCCCACAGAGCAGAATAGCCAATCTCTTGACCCCACCTAGCAGAATAGCAGATCCCTTGACACCACCTAGCAGAATAGCCGATCTCTTGACCCCACCTAGTAGAATAGCCGATCTCTTGACCACACCTAGCAGAATAGCCGATCTCGTGACCCCACCTAGTAGAATGAGCCGATCTCTTGACCCCACCTAGTGGAATAGCCGATCTCTTCACCCCACATAGTAGAATTGCCGATCTCTTGACCCCACCTTGTAGAATAGCCAATCTCTTGACCCCACCTAGCAGAATAGCCGATCTCTTGACCCCACCTAGTAGAATAGCCGAACTCTAGACCCCACCTAGTAGAATAGCCGATCTCTTGACCCCACAGAGCAGAATACCCGATCTCTTCACCCCACCTAGTAGAATAGCCGATCTCTTGACCCCACCTAGTAGAATAGCCGATCTCTTGACCCCACAGAGCAAAATAGCCGATCTCTTGACCCCACCTAGCAGAATAGCCGATCCCTTGACCCCACCTAGCAGAATAGCCGATCTCTTGACCCCACCTGGTAGAATAGCCGATCTCTTGACCTCACCTAGCAGAATAGCCGATCTCTTGACCCCACCTAGCACAATGGGCGATCTCTTGACCCCACCTAGCAGAATAGCTGATCTTTGGACCCCACCTTGCAGAATAGCCGATCTCTTGACCCCACCTAGTAGAATAGCCGATCTCTTGACCCCACCTAGTAGAATAGCCGAAATCTAGACCCCACCTTGTAGAATAGCCGATCTCTTGACCCCACCTAGCAGAATGGCCGATCTCTTGACCCCACCTAGTAGAATAGCCTATCTCTTGACCCCACAGAGCAGAATAGCCAATCTCTTGACCCCACCTAGCAGAATAGCAGATCCCTTGACCCCACTGAGCAGAATAGCCGATCTCTTGACCCCACCTAGCAGAATGGCCGATCTCTTTACCCCACCTAGCGGAATAGCTGATCTCTTGACCCCACCTAGTAGAATGGCCGATCTCTTGATCCCACATAGTAGAATGGGCCGAAATCTAGACCCCACTTGGCAGAATTAGCCGAACTCTAGACCCCACCTAGTAGAATGGCCGATCTTTTGACCCCACCAAGCAGAATAGCCGATATTTTGACACCACCTAGTAGAAAAGCCGATCTCTTGACACCACCTGGCAGAATAGCCGATCTCTTGACCCCACCTAGTAGAATAGCCGATCTCTTCACCCCACATAGTAGAATTGCCGATCTCTTGACCCCACCTTGTAGAATAGCCAATCTCTTGACCCCACCTAGCAGAATAGCCGATCTTTTGACCCCACCTAGTAGAATAGCCGAACTCTAGACCCCACCTAGTAGAATAGCCGGTCTCTTGACCCCACAGAGCAGAATAGCTGATCTCTTCACCCCACCTAGTAGAATAGCCGATCTCTTGACCCCACCTAGTAGAATAGCCGATTTCTTGACCCCACAGAGCAGAATAGCCGATCTCTTGACCCCACCTAGCAGAATAGCCGATCCCTTGACCCCACGTAGCAGAATAGCCGATCTCTTGACCCCACCTGGTAGAATAGCCGATCTCTTGACCCCACCTAGCAGAATGGCCGATCTCTTGACCTCACCTAGCAGAATAGCCGATCTCTTGACCCCACCTAGCACAATGGGCGATCTCTTGACCCCACCTAGCAGAATAGCTGATCTTTGGACCCCACCTAGCAGAATAGACGATTTCTTGACCCCACCTAGCAGAATAGCCGATTTCTTGACCCCATCTAGTAGAATGAGCCGATCTCTTGACCCCACCTAGCAGAATGGCCGATCTCTTTACCCCACCTAGTGGAATAGCCGATCTCTTGACCCCACCTAGTAGAATGGCCGATCTCTTGACCCCACCAAGCAGAATAGCCGATCTCTTGACCCCACCTAGCAGAATAGCCGATTTCTTGACCCCACCTAGTAGAATAGCCGATATTTTGACCCCACCTAGTAGAAAAGCCGATCTCTTGACCCCAACTGGCAGAATAGCCGATCTCTTCACCCCACCTGGTAGAATAGCCGATCTCTTGACCCCACCTAGTAGAATATCCGATCTCTTCACCCCACCTAGTAGAATAGCCGATCTCTTGACCCCACCTAGTAGAATAGCCCATCTCTTGACCCCACAGAGCAGAATAGCCGATCTCTTGACTCCACCTAGCAGAATAGCCGATCTCTTGACCCCACCTAGTAGAATAGCCGATCTCTTGACCCCACAGAGCAGAATAGCCAATCTCTTGACCCCACCTAGCAGAATAGCAGATCCCTTGACACCACCTAGCAGAATAGCCGATCTCTTGACCCCACCTAGTAGAATAGCTGATCTCTTGACCAAACCTAGCAGAATAGCCGATCTCGTGACCCCACCTAGTAGAATGAGCCGATCTCTTGACCCCACCTAGTGGAATAGCCGATCTCTTCACCCCACATAGTAGAATTGCCGATCTCTTGACCCCACCTTGTAGAATAGCCAATCTCTTGACCCCACCTAGCAGAATAGCCGATCTCTTGACCCCACCTAGTAGAATAGCCGAACTCTAGACCCCACCTAGTAGAATAGCCGATCTCTTGACCCCACAGAGCAGAATACCCGATCTCTTCACCCCACCTAGTAGAATAGCCGATCTCTTGACCCCACCTAGTAGAATAGCCGATCTCTTGACCCCACAGAGCAGAATAGCCGATCTCTTGACCCCACCTAGCAGAATAGCCGATCCCTTGACCCCACCTAGCAGAATAGCCGATCTCTTGACCCCACCTGGTAGAATAGCCGATCTCTTGACCTCACCTAGCAGAATAGCCGATCTCTTGACCCCACCTAGCACAATGGGCGATCTCTTGACCCCACCTAGCAGAATAGCTGATCTTTGGACCCCACCTAGTAGAATAGCCGATCTCTTGACCAAACCTAGCAGAATAGCCGATCTCGTGACCCCACCTAGTAGAATGAGCCGATCTCTTGACCCCACCTAGTGGAATAGCCGATCTCTTCACCCCACATAGTAGAATTGCCGATCTCTTGACCCCACCTTGTAGAATAGCCAATCTCTTGACCCCACCTAGCAGAATAGCCGATCTCTTGACCCCACCTAGTAGAATAGCCGAACTCTAGACCCCACCTAGTAGAATAGCCGATCTCTTGACCCCACAGAGCAGAATACCCGATCTCTTCACCCCACCTAGTAGAATAGCCGATCTCTTGACCCCACCTAGTAGAATAGCCGATCTCTTGACCCCACAGAGCAGAATAGCCGATCTCTTGACCCCACCTAGCAGAATAGCCGATCCCTTGACCCCACCTAGCAGAATAGCCGATCTCTTGACCCCACCTGGTAGAATAGCCGATCTCTTGACCTCACCTAGCAGAATAGCCGATCTCTTGACCCCACCTAGCACAATGGGCGATCTCTTGACCCCACCTAGCAGAATAGCTGATCTTTGGACCCCACCTAGCAGAATAGACGATTTCTTGACCCCACCTAGCAGAATAGCCGATTTCTTGACCCCATCTAGTAGAATGGCCGATCTCTTGACCCCACCTAGTAGAATAGCCGATTTCTTGACCCCACAGAGCAGAAAAGCCGATCTCTTGACCCCACCTAGCAGAATAGCCGATCCCTTGACCCCACGTAGCAGAATAGCCGATCTCTTGACCCCACCTGGTAGAATAGCCGATCTTTTGACCCCACCTAGCAGAATGGCCGATCTCTTGACCTCACCTAGCAGAATAGCCGATCTCTTGACCCCACCTAGCACAATGGGCGATCTCTTGACCCCACCTAGCAGAATAGCTGATCTTTGGACCCCACCTAGCAGAATAGACGATTTCTTGACCCCACCTAGCAGAATAGCCGATTTCTTGACCCCATCTAGTAGAATGAGCCGATCTCTTGACCCCACCTAGCAGAATGGCCGATCTCTTTACCCCACCTAGTGGAATAGCCGATCTCTTGACCCCACCTAGTAGAATGGCCGATCTCTTGACCCCACCAAGCAGAATAGCCGATCTCTTGACCCCACCTAGCAGAATAGCCGATTTCTTGACCCCACCTAGTAGAATAGCCGATATTTTGACCCCACCTAGTAGAAAAGCCGATCTCTTGACCCCAACTGGCAGAATAGCCGATCTCTTCACCCCACCTGGTAGAATAGCCGATCTCTTGACCCCACCTAGTAGAATATCCGATCTCTTCACCCCACCTAGTAGAATAGCCGATCTCTTGACCCCACCTAGTAGAATAGCCCATCTCTTGACCCCACAGAGCAGAATAGCCGATCTCTTGACTCCACCTAGCAGAATAGCCGATCTCTTGACCCCACCTAGTAGAATAGCCGATCTCTTGACCCCACAGAGCAGAATAGCCAATCTCTTGACCCCACCTAGCAGAATAGCAGATCCCTTGACACCACCTAGCAGAATAGCCGATCTCTTGACCCCACCTAGTAGAATAGCCGATCTCTTGACCAAAACTAGCAGAATAGCCGATCTCGTGACCCCACCTAGTAGAATGAGCCGATCTCTTGACCCCACCTAGTGGAATAGCCGATCTCTTCACCCCACATAGTAGAATTGCCGATCTCTTGACCCCACCTTGTAGAATAGCCAATCTCTTGACCCCACCTAGCAGAATAGCCGATCTCTTGACCCCACCTAGTAGAATAGCCGAACTCTAGACCCCACCTAGTAGAATAGCCGATCTCTTGACCCCACAGAGCAGAATACCCGATCTCTTCACCCCACCTAGTAGAATAGCCGATCTCTTGACCCCACCTAGTAGAATAGCCGATCTCTTGACCCCACAGAGCAGAATAGCCGATCTCTTGACCCCACCTAGCAGAATAGCCGATCCCTTGACCCCACCTAGCAGAATAGCCGATCTCTTGACCCCACCTGGTAGAATAGCCGATCTCTTGACCTCACCTAGCAGAATAGCCGATCTCTTGACCCCACCTAGCACAATGGGCGATCTCTTGACCCCACCTAGCAGAATAGCTGATCTTTGGACCCCACCTAGTAGAATAGCCGATCTCTTGACCAAACCTAGCAGAATAGCCGATCTCGTGACCCCACCTAGTAGAATGAGCCGATCTCTTGACCCCACCTAGTGGAATAGCCGATCTCTTCACCCCACATAGTAGAATTGCCGATCTCTTGACCCCACCTTGTAGAATAGCCAATCTCTTGACCCCACCTAGCAGAATAGCCGATCTCTTGACCCCACCTAGTAGAATAGCCGAACTCTAGACCCCACCTAGTAGAATAGCCGATCTCTTGACCCCACAGAGCAGAATACCCGATCTCTTCACCCCACCTAGTAGAATAGCCGATCTCTTGACCCCACCTAGTAGAATAGCCGATCTCTTGACCCCACAGAGCAGAATAGCCGATCTCTTGACCCCACCTAGCAGAATAGCCGATCCCTTGACCCCACCTAGCAGAATAGCCGATCTCTTGACCCCACCTGGTAGAATAGCCGATCTCTTGACCTCACCTAGCAGAATAGCCGATCTCTTGACCCCACCTAGCACAATGGGCGATCTCTTGACCCCACCTAGCAGAATAGCTGATCTTTGGACCCCACCTAGCAGAATAGACGATTTCTTGACCCCACCTAGCAGAATAGCCGATTTCTTGACCCCATCTAGTAGAATGGCCGATCTCTTGACCCCACCTAGTAGAAAAGCCGATCTCTTCACCCCACCTAGTAGAATAGGCGATCTCTTGACCCCACCTAGTAGAATAGCCGATCTCTTGACCCCACAGAGCAGAATAGCCAATCTCTTGACCCCACTTAGCAGAATAGCAGATCCCTTGACCCCACCTCGCAGAATAGCCGATCTCTTGACCCCAACTAGTAGAATAGCCGATCTCTTGACCCCACCTAGTAGAATAGCCGATCTCTTGACCACACCTAGCAGAATAGCCGATCTCGTGACCCCACCTAGTAGAATGAGCCGATCTCTTGACCCCACCTAGACGAATGGCCGATCTCTTTATCCCACCTAGTGGAATAGCCGATCTCTTGACCCCACCTAGTAGAATGGCCGATCTCTTGACCCCACATAGTAGAATGGGCCGAACTCTAGACCCCACCTAGCAGAATGAGCCGAACTCTAGACCCCACCTAGTAGAATGGCCGATCTCTTGACCCCACCAAGCAGAATAGCCGATCACTTGACCCCACCTAGCAGAATAGCCGATCTCTTGAACCCACCTAGTAGAATAGCCGATATTTTGACCCCACCTAGTAGAAATGCCGATCTCTTGACCCCACCTGGCAGAATAGCCGATCTCTTCACCCCACCTAGTAGAATAGCCGATCTCTTGACCCCACCTAGTAGAATAGCCGATCTCTTGACCACACAGAGCAGAATAGCCGATCTCTTGACTCCACCTAGCAGAATAGCCGATCTCTTGACCCCATCTAGCAGAATAGCCGATCTCTTGACCCCACATAGCAGAATGGCCGATCTCTTGACCCCACAGAGCAGAATAGCCGATCTCTTGACCCCACCTAGCAGAATAGCCTATCCCTTGACCCCACCTAGCAGAATAGCCGATCTCTTGACCCAACTAGTAGAATAGCCGATCTCTTGACCCCACCTAGCAGAATGGCCGATCTCTTGAACCCACCTAGTGGAATAGCCGATCTCGTGACCCCACCTAGCAGAATGGCCGATCTCTTGAACCCACCTAGTGGAATAGCCGATCTCGTGACCCCACCTAGCGGAATAGCCGATCTCTTCACCCCACATAGTAGAATTGCCGATCTCTTGACCCCACCTTGTAGAATAGCCAATCTCTTGACCCCACCTAGCAGAATAGCCGATCTCTTGACCCCACCTAGTAGAATAGCCGAACTCTAGACCCCACCTAGTAGAATAGCCGATCTCTTGACCCCACAGAGCAGAATAGCCGATCTCTTGACCCCACCTAGCAGAATAGCCGATCCCTTGACCCCACCTAGCAGAATAGCCGATCTCTTGACCCCACCTGGTAGAATAGCCGATCTCTTGACCTCACCTAGCAGAATAGCCGATCTCTTGACCCCACCTAGCACAATGGGCGATCTCTTGACCCCACCTAGCAGAATAGCTGATCTTTGGACCCCACCTTGCAGAATAGCCGATCTCTTGACCCCACCTAGTAGAATAGCCGATCTCTTGACCCCACCTATTAGAATAGCCGATCTCTAGACCCCACCTTGTAAAATAGCCGATCTCTTGACCCCACCTAGCAGAATGGCCGATCTCTTGACCCCACCTAGTAGAATAGCCGATCTCTTGACCCCACAGAGCAGAATAGCCGATCTCTTGACTCCACCTAGCAGAATAGCCGATCTCTTGACCCCATCTAGCAGAATAGCCGATCTCTTGACCCCACATAGCAGAATGGCCGATCTCTTGACCCCACAGAGCAGAATAGCCGATCTCTTGACCCCACCTAGCAGAATAGCCTATCCCTTGACCCCACCTAGCAGAATAGCCGATCTCTTGACCCCAACTAGTAGAATAGCCGATCTCTTGACCCCACCTAGCAGAATGGCCGATCTCTTGAACCCAGCTAGTGGATTAGCCGATCTCGTGACCCCACCTAGCAGAATGGCCGATCTCTTGAACCCACCTAGTGGAATAGCCGATCTCGTGACCCCACCTAGTGGAATAGCCGATCTCTTCACCCCACATAGTAGAATTGCCGATCTCTTGACCCCACCTTGTAGAATAGCCTATCTCTTGACCCCACCTAGCAGAATAGCCGATCTCTTGACCCCACCTTGTAGAATAGCCGAACTCTAGACCCCACCTAGTAGAATAGCCGATCTCTTGACCCCACAGAGCAGAATAGCCGATCTCTTCACCCCACAGAGCAGAATAGCCGATCTCTTGACCCCACCTAGCAGAATAGCCGATCCCTTGACCCCACCTAGCAGAATAGCCGATCTCTTGACCCCACCTGGTAGAATAGCCGATCTCTTGACCTCACCTAGCAGAATAGCCGATCTCTTGACCCCACCTAGCACAATGGGCGATCTCTTGACCCCACCTAGCAGAATAGCTGATCTTTGGACCCCACCTTGCAGAATAGCCGATCTCTTGACCCCACCTAGTAGAATAGCCGATCTCTTGACCCCACCTAGTAGAATAGCCGATCTCTAGACCCCACCTTGTAGAATAGCCGATCTCTTGACCCCACCTAGCAGAATGGCCGATCTCTTGACCCCACAGAGCAGAATAGCCGATCTCTTGACCCCACCTAGCAGAATAGCCTATCCCTTGACCCCACCTAGCAGAATAGCCGATCTCTTGACCCCAACTAGTAGAATAGCCGATCTCTTGACCCCACCTAGCAGAATGGCCGATCTCTTGAACCCACCTAGTGGAATAGCCGATCTCGTGACCCCACCTAGCAGAATGGCCGATCTCTTGAACCCACCTAGTGGAATAGCCGATCTCGTGACCCCACCTAGTGGAATAGCCGATCTCTTCACCCCACATAGTAGAATTGCCGATCTCTTGACCCCACCTTGTAGAATAGCCAATCTCTTGACCCCACCTAGCAGAATAGCCGATCTCTTGACCCCACCTAGTAGAATAGCCGAACTCTAGACCCCACCTAGTAGAATAGCCGATCTCTTGACCCCACAGAGCAGAATAGCCGATCTCTTGACCCCACCTAGCAGAATAGCCGATCCCTTGAACCCACCTAGCAGAATAGCCGATCTCTTGACCCCACCTGGTAGAATAGCCGATCTCTTGACCTCACCTAGCAGAATAGCCGATCTCTTGACCCCACCTAGCACAATGGGCGATCTCTTGACCCCACCTAGCAGAATAGCTGATCTTTGGACCCCACCTTGCAGAATAGCCGATCTCTTGACCCCACCTAGTAGAATAGCCGATCTCTTGACCCCACCTAGTAGAATAGCCGATCTCTAGACCCCACCTTGTAGAATAGCCGATCTCTTGACCCCACCTAGCAGAATGGCCGATCTCTTGACCCCACCTAGTAGAATAGCCGATCTCTTGACCCCACAGAGCAGAATAGCCGATCTCTTGACTCCACCTAGCAGAATAGCCGATCTCTTGACCCCATCTAGCAGAATAGCCGATCTCTTGACCCCACATAGCAGAATGGCCGATCTCTTGACCCCATAGAGCAGAATAGCCGATCTCTTGACCCCACCTAGCAGAATAGCCTATCCCTTGACCCCACCTAGCAGAATAGCCGATCTCTTGACCCCAACTAGTAGAATAGCCGATCTCTTGACCCCACCTAGCAGAATGGCCGATCTCTTGAACCCAGCTAGTGGAATAGCCGATCTCGTGACCCCACCTAGCAGAATGGCCGATCTCTTGAACCCACCTAGTGGAATAGCCGATCTCTTGACCCCACCTAGCACAATGGGCGATCTCTTGACCCCACCTAGCAGAATAGCTGATCTTTGGACCCCACCTTGCAGAATAGCCGATCTCTTGACCCCACCTAGTAGAATAGCCGATCTCTTGACCCCACCTAGTAGAATAGCCGATCTCTTTACCCCACCTAGCAGAATAGCTGATCTCTTGACCCCACCTAGTAGAATGGCCGATCTCTTGATCCCACATAGTAGAATGGGCCGAAATCTAGACCCCACTTGGCAGAATTAGCCAAACTCTAGACCCCACCTAGTAGAATGGCCGATCTCTTGACCCCACCAAGCAGAATAGCCGATATTTTGACCCCGCCTAGTAGAAAAGCCGATCTCTTGACCCCACCTGGCAGAATAGCTGATCTCTTGACCCCACCTAGTAGAATAGCCGATCTCTTCACCCCACATAGTAGAATTGCCGATCTCTTGACCCCACCTTGTAGAATAGCCAATCTCTTGACCCCACCTAGCAGAATAGCCGATCTCTTGACCCCACCTAGTAGAATAGCCGAACTCTAGACCCCACCTAGTAGAATAGCCGATCTCTTGACCCCACAGAGCAGAATAGCCGATCTCTTGACCCCACCTAGTAGAATAGCCGATTTCTTGACCCCACAGAGCAGAATAGCCGATCTCTTGACCCCACCTAGCAGAATAGCCGATCCCTTGACCCCACCTAGCAGAATAGCCGATCTCTTGACCCCACCTAGCACAATGGGCGATCTCTTGACCCCACCTAGCAGAATAGCTGATCTTTGGACCCCACCTAGCAGAATAGACGATTTCTTGACCCCACCTAGCAGAATAGCCGATTTATTGACCCCATCTAGTAGAATGGCCGATCTCTTGACCCCACCTAGTAGAAAAGCCGATCTCTTCACCCCACCTAGTAGAATAGGCGATCTCTTGACCCCACCTAGTAGAATAGCCGATCTCTTGACCACACCGAGCAGAATAGCCAATCTCTTGACCCCACCTAGCAGAATAGCAGATCCCTTGACCCCACCTAGCAGAATAGCCGATCTCTTGACCCCAACTAGTAGAATAGCCGATCTCTTGACCCCACCTAGTAGAATAGCCGATCTCTTGACCACACCTAGCAGAATAGCCGATCTCGTGACCCCACCTAGTAGAATGAGCCGATCTCTTGACCCCACCTAGCAGAATGGCCGATCTCTTTATACCACCTAGTGGAATAGCCGATCTCTTGACCCCACCTAGTAGAATGGCCGATCTCTTGACCCCACATAGTAGAATGGGCCGAACTCTATACCCCACTTGGCAGAATGAGCCGAACTCTAGACCCCACCTAGCAGAATAGACGATCTCTTGAACCCACCTAGTAGAATAGCCGATATTTTGACCCCACCTAGTAGAAAAGCCGATCTCTTGACCCCACCTGGCAGAATAGCCGATCTCTTCACCCCACCTAGTAGAATAGCCGATCTCTTGACCCCACCTAGTAGAATAGCCGATCTCCTTACCCCACAGAGCAGAATAGCCGATCTCTTGACTCCACCTAGCAGAATAGCCGATCTCTTGACCCCATCTAGCAGAATAGCCGATCTCTTGACCCCACATAGCAGAATGGCCGATCTCTTGACCCCACAGAGCAGAATAGCCGATCTCTTGACCCCACCTAGCAGAATAGCCTATCCCTTGACCCCACCTAATAGAATAGCCGATCTCTTGACCCCAACTAGTAGAATAGCCGATCTCTTGACCCCACCTAGCAGAATGGCCGATCTCTTGAACCAACCTAGTAGAATAGCCGATCTCTTTACCCCACAGAGCAGAATAGCCGATCTCTTGACCCCACCTAGCAGAATAGCCGATCTCTTGACCCCACCTAGCAGAATGGGCCGAACTCTAGACCCCACCTAGTAGAATAGCCGATCTCTTGACCCCACAGAGCAGAATAGCCGATCTCTTCACCCCACCTAGTAGAATAGCCGATCTCTTGACCCCACCTAGTAGAATAGCCAATCTCTTCACCCCAGAGAGCAAAAGAGCCAATCTCTTGACCCAAACTAGCAGAATGGCCGATCTCTTGACCACACCTAGCAGAATAGCCGATCTCTTGACCTCACCTAGCAGAATGGCCGATCTCTTGACTCCACCTAGCAGAATAGCCGATCTCTTCACCCCACATAGTAGAATTGCTGATCTCTTGACCCCACCTTGTAGAATAGCCAATCTCTTGACCCCACCTAGCAGAATAGCCAATCTCTTGACCCCACCTAGTAGAATAGCCGAACTCTAGACCCCACCTAGTAGAATAACCGATCTCTTGACCCCACAGAGCAGAATAGCCGATCTCTTCACCCCACCTAGCAGAATGGACGATCTCTTGACCCCACCTAGTAGAATAGCCGATCTCTTGACCCCACCTAGCAGAATGAGCCTAACTCTAGACCCCACCTAACATAATGAGCCTAACTCTAGACCCCACCTAGTAGAATAACCGATTTCTTGACCCCACCTAGTAGAATAGCCGATCTCTAGACCCCACCTAGTAGAATAGCCGATCTCTTGACCCCACCTAGTAGAATAGCCGATCTCTTGACACCACCTAGCAGAATAGCCGATCTCTTGACCCCACCTAGTAGAATAGCCGATCTATTGACCCCACCTAGCAGAATGGCCGATCTCTTGACCTCACCTAGCAGAATAGCCGATCTCTTTAACCCACCTAGCAGAATGGCCGATCTCTTGACCCCACCTAGCAGAATGGCCGATCTCTTGACCCCACCTTGCAGAATGAGCCAATCTCTTGACCCCACGTAGCAGAATGAGCCGATCTCTTGACCCCACCTAGCATAATAGACGATCTCTTGACCCCACCTAGCAGAATAGCCGATCTCTTGACCCCACCTAGTAGAATAGCCGATCTCTTGACCCCACCTAGTAGAATAGCCGATCTCTACACCCCAGCTAGTAGAATATCCGATCTCTTGACCCCACCTAGTAGAATAGCCGATCACTTGACCCCACCTAGCAGAATGGACGATCTCTTGACCCCACCTAGTAGAATAGCCGATCTCTTGACCCCACCTAGCAGAATGAGCCTAACTCTAGACCCCACCTAGCAGAATGAGCCTAACTCTAGACCCCACCTATCAGAATAGCCGAACTGTTGACCCCACCTAGTAGAATAGCCGATCTCTTGACCCCACCTAGTAGAATAGCCGATCTCTTGACCCCACCTAGTAGAATAGCCGATCTATTGACCCCACCTAGCAGAATGGCCGATCTCTTGACCTCACCTAGCAGAATAGCCGATCTCTTTACCCCACCTAGCAGAACGGCCGATCTCTTGACCCCACCTAGCAGAATGGCCGATCTCTTGACCCCACCTAGCAGAATAGCAGATCTCTTGACCCCACCTAGTAGAATGGCCGATCTGTTTACCCCACCTAGTAGAATCGCCGATCTCTTGACCCCACCTAGTAGAATGGCTGATCTCTTGACCCCACCTTGCAGAATGAGCCAATCTCTTGACCCCACGTAGCAGAATGAGCCGAACTCTAGACCCCACCTAGCAGAATAGCCGATCTCTTGACCCCACCTAGCAGAATAGACGATCTCTTGACCCCACCTAGCAGAATAGCCGATCTCTTGACCCCACCTAGTAGAATAGCCGATCTCTTGACCCCACCTAGTAGAATAGCCGATCTCTACACCCCAGCTAGTAGAATATCCGATCTCTTGACCCCACCTAGTAGAATAGCCGATCGCTTGACCCCACCTAGCAGAATGGACGATCTCTTGACCCCACCTAGTAGAATAGCCGATCTCTTGACCCCACCTACTAGAATGAGCCTAACTCTAGACCCCACCTAGCAGAATGAGCCTAACTCTAGACCCCACCTATCAGAATAGCCGAACTGTTGACCCCACCTAGTAGAATAGCCGATCTCTACACCCCACTTAGTAGAATAGCTGATCTCTTGACCCCACCTAGCAGAATGGCCGATCTCTTGACCCCAGCTAGTAGAATAGCCAATCTCTTAACCCCACCTAGTAGAATAGCCGATCGCTTGACCCCACCTAGCAGAATGGACGATCTCTTGACCCCACCTAGTAGAATAGCCGATCTCTTGACCCCACCTAGCAGAATGAGCCTAACTCTAGACCCCACCTAACATAATGAGCCTAACTCTAGACCCCACCTAGTAGAATAACCGATTTCTTGACCCCACCTAGTAGAATAGCCGATCTCTAGACCCCACCTAGTAGAATAGCCGATCTCTTGACCCCACCTAGTAGAATAGCCGATCTCTTGACACCACCTAGCAGAATAGCCGATCTCTTGACCCCACCTAGTAGAATAGCCGATCTATTGACCCCACCTAGCAGAATGGCCGATCTCTTGACCTCACCTAGCAGAATAGCCGATCTCTTTAACCCACCTAGCAGAATGGCCGATCTCTTGACCCCACCTAGCAGAATGGCCGATCTCTTGACCCCACCTAGCAGAATAGCAGATCTCTTGACCCCACCTAGTAGAATGGCCGATCTGTTTACCCCACCTAGTAGAATCGCCGATCTCTTGACCCCACCTAGTAGAATGGCTGATCTCTTGACCCCACCTTGCAGAATGAGCCAATCTCTTGACCCCACGTAGCAGAATGAGCCGATCTCTTGACCCCACCTAGCATAATAGACGATCTCTTGACCCCACCTAGCAGAATAGCCGATCTCTTGACCCCACCTAGTAGAATAGCCGATCTCTTGACCCCACCTAGTAGAATAGCCGATCTCTACACCCCAGCTAGTAGAATATCCGATCTCTTGACCCCACCTAGTAGAATAGCCGATCACTTGACCCCACCTAGCAGAATGGACGATCTCTTGACCCCACCTAGTAGAATAGCCGATCTCTTGACCCCACCTAGCAGAATGAGCCTAACTCTAGACCCCACCTAGCAGAATGAGCCTAACTCTAGACCCCACCTATCAGAATAGCCGAACTGTTGACCCCACCTAGTAGAATAGCCGATCTCTTGACCCCACCTAGTAGAATAGCCGATCTCTTGACACCACCTAGCAGAATAGCCGATCTCTTGACCCCACCTAGTAGAATAGCCGATCTATTGACCCCACCTAGCAGAATGGCCGATCTCTTGACCTCACCTAGCAGAATAGCCGATCTCTTTACCCCACCTAGCAGAACGGCCGATCTCTTGACCCCACCTAGCAGAATGGCCGATCTCTTGACCCCACCTAGCAGAATAGCAGATCTCTTGACCCCACCTAGTAGAATGGCCGATCTGTTTACCCCACCTAGTAGAATCGCCGATCTCTTGACCCCACCTAGTAGAATGGCTGATCTCTTGACCCCACCTTGCAGAATGAGCCAATCTCTTGACCCCACGTAGCAGAATGAGCCGAACTCTAGACCCCACCTAGCAGAATAGCCGATCTCTTGACCCCACCTAGCAGAATAGACGATCTCTTCACCCCACCTAGCAGAATAGCCGATCTCTTGACCCCACCTAGTAGAATAGCCGATCTCTTGACCCCACCTAGTAGAATAGCCGATCTCTACACCCCAGCTAGTAGAATATCCGATCTCTTGACCCCACCTAGTAGAATAGCCGATCGCTTGACCCCACCTAGCAGGATGGACGATCTCTTGACCCCACCTAGTAGAATAGCCGATCTCTTGACCCCACCTAGCAGAATGAGCCTAACTCTAGACCCCACCTAGCAGAATGAGCCTAACTCTAGACCCCACCTATCAGAATAGACGAACTGTTGACCCCACCTAGTAGAATAGCCGATCTCTACACCCCACTTAGTAGAATAGCTGATCTCTTGACCCCACCTAGCAGAATGGCCGATCTCTTGACCCCAGCTAGTAGAATAGCCGATCTCTTAACCCCACCTAGTAGAATAGCCGATCGCTTGACCCCACCTAGCAGAATGGACGATCTCTTGACCCCACCTAGTAGAATAGCCGATCTCTTGACCCCACCTAGCAGAATGAGCCTAACTCTAGACCCCACCTAACATAATGAGCCTAACTCTAGACCCCACCTAGTAGAATAACCGATTTCTTGACCCCACCTAGTAGAATAGCCGATCTCTAGACCCCACCTAGTAGAATAGCCGATCTCTTGACCCCACCTAGTAGAATAGCCGATCTCTTGACACCACCTAGCAGAATAGCCGATCTCTTGACCCCACCTAGTAGAATAGCCGATCTATTGACCCCACCTAGCAGAATGGCCGATCTCTTGACCTCACCTAGCAGAATAGCCGATCTCTTTAACCCACCTAGCAGAATGGCCGATCTCTTGACCCCACCTAGCAGAATGGCCGATCTCTTGACCCCACCTAGCAGAATAGCAGATCTCTTGACCCCACCTAGTAGAATGGCCGATCTGTTTACCCCACCTAGTAGAATCGCCGATCTCTTGACCCCACCTAGTAGAATGGCTGATCTCTTGACCCCACCTTGCAGAATGAGCCAATCTCTTGACCCCACGTAGAAGAATGAGCCGATCTCTTGACCCCACCTAGCATAATAGACGATCTCTTGACCCCACCTAGCAGAATAGCCGATCTCTTGACCCCACCTAGTAGAATAGCCGATCTCTTGACCCCACCTAGTAGAATAGCCGATCTCTACACCCCAGCTAGTAGAATATCCGATCTCTTGACCCCACCTAGTAGAATAGCCGATCACTTGACCCCACCTAGCAGAATGGACGATCTCTTGACCCCACCTAGTAGAATAGCCGATCTCTTGACCCCACCTAGCAGAATGAGCCTAACTCTAGACCCCACCTAGCAGAATGAGCCTAACTCTAGACCCCACCTATCAGAATAGCCGAACTGTTGACCCCACCTAGTAGAATAGCCGATCTCTTGACCCCACCTAGTAGAATAGCCGATCTCTTGAACCCACCTAGTAGAATAGCCTATCTCTTGACCCCACCTAGCAGAATAGCTGATCTCTTGACCACACCTAGCAGAGTAGCCGATCTCTTGACCCCACCTAGTAGAGTACCCGATCTCTTCACCCCACCTAGCAGAATAGCCAATCTCTTGACCCCACCTAGCAGAATGAGCCTAACTCTAGACCCTACCTAGCAGAATAGCCGAACTCTAGACTCCACATAGCAGAATGAGCCTAACTCTTGACCCCACCTAGCAGAATAGCCGAACTCTTGACCCCACCTAGTAGAATGAGCCGAACTCTTGACCCCACCTAGCAGAATGAGCCGTATGGGCATGACATCGACCAAAGATTGAATTATGGAGTTTAAGTTTGAATTCAGGAGTTTAAGTTTGATTTCTGGAGTTTAAGATTGAATTCTGGAGTTCCGAAGTTCAGCCTTTTCTTCTGAGGTTGTGCTTGGTCCGTTTTTTATGATGTCACCAGTGCTAAACTCAACACGTTATTCAGAGACAAGTAATGTCACTAGATGTTCTAACTCAATGTATTGTTAAGAAGTGAAGGCCAGAGTTAGAGTCTCCAAAAGGTTCCAAAGATAACAAGAAAACATTGATATGAGTGTGAACAACGGTTGCCGTGTACTTGGACAGCTCTTGGAAACAACAGAGTACAAACCATTGACTAGTGGAGATGGGATTGGCTTGATGCAGACATGAAAAAGGACCCCAGTGTCACCTTTATCATGCATAGCATAACCAAAGCACTCTATCCAGTTATTGTTTATCCATCCAGATATATTGCCAACTCTCCCAATAAAAACACTCCACTGTGCAGTAAACTGTCTAAATCAATTGGCCTACATAGTAGAAGTGACCGTACCGTCTGTCAAGTGAACAAGCGCTGCAGCGTCGAGTCGAGCCAGACTTGTTTAAAGACATGTAACGTAGTTCTGGTTTTCTTTCCTAATTAACCACTGTGGTTTCAATAGTCCCTGAGCGGCGGATGACTGGACTAATAGAAATAAAGTGTGTGGCCAACAGTGACAGGCTATATTATTTACTTCCTCAGACCGGAACACCCCCTCACTGCCAATGCCCATTCTCTAATTAACAGCTATACAAGCCAATGAACCATAGGAATATGTTTTCCAAATGGCGTTTGATTGTTACGCAGAGAAATAAAAGGAGAGAGAGAGAGAGAGAAGGTATAAAGGGGTGTGGAGGTAGGTGGGTTGGGGGGACCCCGAATTCCCCTGATGCCGCGAGGGGCCTTGCCGGATCCTGTGAGTTGATGCAGTCTGAACATTATCCAGATGGACTGAGTGTGTGTGTGTGTGTGTCTGTGTGTGTGTGTGTGTGTGTGTGTGTGTGTGTGTGTGTGTGTGTGTGTGTGTGTGTGCGTGCGTGCGTCTGAGTGTTTGTGTGTGTGTGTGATTTAGTGCAGTGACCTGCAGCTGCAACAGTTCCTGTGAAGAGGAGATCTCTTCCTCTGAGGCCTTGTCCAATGGGTGGTTACACAAACCAGTAGCTCAGTACCATAAAAATACAATCTACCCATTATGGCATTATATTTCTATGCTCTGTACAACACCATTGTTCTAACCAGTCAGACTAATCACACAGGATCACGTCTGACCGTTGCCTTTCAACATCTGTGATTATGACTTATGGTCTACCCTTAACCATTGAGTACGAAAGGCTATGCATTTGTGTGTGTGTGTGTGTCAGCTTGTGTGTGTGTCTCATGTGCTTTGTGTCAGATATGTTCAGTATGTCTGTCTGTCTGTGCCTCCTTATCTTCCCATAGCTCTAACTCTCTGCTATGCTGGGCTCTTTGTCCAGAGCATCTGAGCTATGTGGACTCTGAAAGGGTAGTGTACGAGTGGGAATGCTGATTAACCTGGTCATATTGACCATTAGAGCCCATGTTACCCTACCATAAGCTCAGGGTGTGTCCTAAATAGTACCCTATTCCCTAGTGCACTCATTTTACCAAGGCCCATGTAGGGAATAGGGTGCCATTTGAGATGCAGCCCCAGCCTGCCTGCCAGCCAACTCCTGATGGCCATGAGAGAGAGTAAGAGAAAACCATTGAGAGGAGATTACAACATGTGGTTCCACTAATCACTCTCTACGCCAAGTAGATTAATGGTGATCCAAAAAAGATTTAGATGGAAGGTACTTGGGATAATTAGGTTTACTTATCATTGTTTCATTAGCCTTTAGAACTGTATCCCAAATGACACCCTATTCACTATATAGTGCACTACTTTTGACTTGAGCCCTATGGGAGCCGTATTGGAGCCCTATGGGAGCCGTATTGGAGCCCTATGGGGCCTGGTCAAAAGTAGTGCACTACTTAGGGAATAGGGTGCCATTTGGGAAGCAACCTAGGTCCAGCCTCTTTCTGTCTCTGACACTGTGTGGGGCTGTAATGGCCCCTGCCTGTCATTCCTCTTATCGAGCATATTTAGCTCTGTTGTTCAAAGGAGAATGATTTGGTAATTATGAGTTCTGCAAATGCATCCCAGGGATACTGTCTGTCCTACACTACCCACTCTAGAGGTCTAGGACATTGGGCTCTTTGTTTTGTTTTGAACCGTTTGAAAAAAGGGTAACTAGAACATACTGTAGATGTTACACTCTTAGTTGTGATTTCACTGACTGGCCAGATAGTGGCAGTATAACCCATATGATTGGTAGGCTTTGGAACGGGGTACCTGCAACGCTGTCTTTAATGTTTCTGTACACAAGTTCCCCCTTTATTCTCCTCTGGGGTTTAGCTCAGGTCTTGTGGCACGCTGACCACACAGGTTCAAACTCAGATGGTCCCACTTGCTTTAATTTGATTGTTAAGGTTCAACCTTATGATGCATTTATAAGTTAGGCCTACATTTTTCAAGTATCAGTGGCTGTTGATAGAGCTTGTGTATGATGGAATGAGGCGTGCAAATATCAATTAATATTATTTCCCAATGAGATAAAAGCAAACATTGACCTAAAATATAAATAACTAAAATATAAATACCAAAAATATAAATAACTAAAATATGAATACCTAAAATATAAATACAGGGGAAGAAAAAGAACAGACCCATCGAGATATTTATATTTTAATGCTGAACACCAGAGGGGTATACTCATTGAAGGGTATACCACATAGCAGATAGCTCAGTCGTGTTCCTGAAGGGAACACGACTGAGCTATTTGCTATGTGGTATACCATTCAGGAACACGACTGAGCTATCTGCTATGTGGTATACCCTTCAGGAACACAACTGAGCTATCTGCTATGTGGTATACCCTTCAGGAACACGGCTGAGCTATCTGCTATGTGGTATACCCTTCAGGAACACGGCTGAGCTATCTGCTATGTGATATACCCTTCAGGAACACGACTGAGCTATTTGCTATGTGGTATACCCTTCAGGAACACGACTGAGCTATCTGCTATGTGGTATACCCTTCAGGAACACGACTGAGCTATCTGCTATGTGGTATACCCTTCAGGAACACGACTGAGCTATCTGCTATGTGGTATACCCTTCAGGAACACGACTGAGCTATCTGCTATGTGGTATACCCTTCAGGAACACGACTGAGCTATCTGCTATGTGGTATACCCTTCAGGAACACGACTGAGCTATCTGCTATGTGGTATACCCTTCAGGAACACGACTGAGCTATCTGCTATGTGGTATACCCTTCAGGAACACGACTGAGCTATTTGCTATGTGGTATACCATTCAGGAACACGACTGAGCTATCTGCTATGTGGTATACCCTTCAGGAACACGACTGAGCTATCTGCTATGTGGTATACCCTTCAGGAACACGACTGAGCTATCTGCTATGTGGTATACCCTTCAGGAACACGACTGAGCTATTTGCTATGTGGTACACCCTTCAGGAACACGACTGAGCTATCTGCTATGTGGTATACCCTTCAGGAACACGACTGAGCTATCTGCTATGTGGTATACCCTTCAGGAACACGACTGAGCTATCTGCTATGTGGTATACCCTTCAGGAACACGGCTGAGCTATCTGCTATGTGGTATACCCTTCAGGAACACGACTGAGCTATTTGCTATGTGGTATACCCTTCAGGAACACGACTGAGCTATCTGCTATGTGGTATACCCTTCAGGAACACGACTGAGCTATCTGCTATGTGGTATACCCTTCAGGAACACGACTGAGCTATCTGCTATGTGGTATACCCTTCAGGAACACGACTGAGCTATCTGCTATGTGGTATACCCTTCAGGAACATGACTGAGCTATCTGCTATATGGTATACCCTTCAGGAACACGACTGAGCTATTTGCTATGTGGTACACCCTTCAGGAACATGACTGAGCTATCTGCTATGTGGTATACCCTTCAGGAACACGACTGAGCTATCTGCTATGTGGTATACCCTTCAGGAACACGACTGAGCTATCTGCTATGTGGTATACCCTTCAGGAACACGACTGAGCTATCTGCTATGTGGTATACCCTTCAGGAACACGACTGAGCTATCTGCTATGTGGTATACCCTTCAGGAACACGACTGAGCTATCTTAAATGTTCAAGCAGGAGACTGAAAAATAAAAGAGGCAATCACGAAAGCAGTCGAAGCAGAGCTAAACAAGTCAATTTAAGGGCTGAACAAATCTTTTGCTAAATCCAAACTTGATGTGAACACCCAGAGAGTTACAGACTTGGGAAAGGCAGTATCTGACATAGGTGCTCAGATGACTGAGCTGGAGTAGACACAGGAATCTCTCACCGCTGAAGAGCGTCTGCTAAATGATGTAAATCTAAATGTAAACGAAAATAAATACCTGAAGAAACACTCTGTAGAGAGACAAACAGCAGTATTCTATCGGCTTTATTCCTTACAGTCACATGATATACACACGCTGCTGTGGACACATATGTTGTGGTTATAATGTTTGGTTCTATAGTTCTATAGTACATTACTATTATAATGTTCTATCTGTAGTTTAAGGGCTACCAAAGTTCACCTGGCACCTGCCCTTGGCTATAGCATATATAAGCATACATACAGTACCAGTCCAAAGTTTGGAGACACCTACTCATTGAAGGGTTTTTCTTTATTTTTACTATTTTCTACATTGTAGAAGACATCAAAACTATGAAATAACACATATGGAATCATGTAGTAACCAACAAAGTGTTAAACAAATCAAAATATATTTTATATTTGAGATTCTTCAAAGTAGCCACCCTTTGCCTTGATGACAACTTTGCACACTATTGGCATTCTCTCAACCAGCTTCACCTGGAATGCTTTTCCAACAGTCCCACTAAGCGCAAACCAGATGGGATGGAGTATCGCTGCAGAATGCTGTGGTAGTCATACTGGTTAAATGTGACTTGAAATCTAAATAGATCAAGACAGTGTCACCAGCAAAACACTCCCACACCATCACACCTCCTCCTCCATGCTTCAAGGTGGGAACCAAACATGCGGAGATCATCTGTTCACCTACTCTGCGTCTCACAAAGACACGGCGGTTGGAACCAAAAATCTACCTTGTCACAACACAACTGATTGGCTCAAACACATTGAGAAGGAAAGAAAAACCCTGGAATGAGTAGGTGTGTCCAAACTCTTGACTGGTACTGTATATATATATATATATATATATATATATATATATATATATACAGTGCCTTGAAAAAGTATTCCTCCCCCTTGGCGTTTTTCCTATTTTGTTGCATTACAACCTGTAATTTAAATGGATTTTTATGTGGATTTCCTGTAATGGACATACACAAAATAGTCCAAATTGGTGAAGTGAAATGAAAAAAATAACTTGTTTCAAAAAGTTCTAAAAAATAAATCACGGAAAAGTGGTGTGTGCATATGTATTCACCCCATTTGCTATGAAGCCCCTAAATAAGATCTGGTGCAACCAATTACATAATTAGTTAAATAAAGTGTCACATGATCTGTCACATGATCTCAGTATATATACACCTGTTCTGAAAGGCCCCAGAGTCTGCAACACCACTAAGCAAGGGACACCCACAAGCAAGCGGCAACATGAAGACCAAGGAGCTCTTCAAACAGGTCTGGGACAAAGTTGTGGAGAAGTACAGATCAGGGTTGGGTAATAAAAATATATCAGAAACTTTGAACATCCCATGGAGCACCATTAAATACATTATAAAAAAAATTAAAGAATATGGCACCACAACAAACCTGCCAAGAGAGGGCCGCCCACCAAAACTCACGGACCAGGCAAGGAGGGCATTAATCAGAGAGGCAACAAAGAGACCAAAGATAACCCTGAAGGAGCTGCAAAGCTCCACAGCGGAGATTGGAGTATCTGTCCATAGGACCACTTTAAGCCGTACACTCCACAGAGCTGGGCTTTACGGAAGAGTGGCCAGAAAAAAGACATTGCTTAAAGAAAAAAATAAGCAAACACGTTTGGTGTTCGCCAAAAGGCATGTGGGAGACTCCCCAAACATATGGAAGAAGGTACTCTGGTCAGATGAGACTAAAATTTAGCTTTTTGGCCATCAAGGAAAACGCTATGTCTGGCGCAAACTCAACACTTCTCATCACCCCGAGAACACCATCCCCACAGTGAAGCATGGTGGTGGCAGCATCATGCTGCGGGGATGTTTTTCATCGGCAGGGACTGGGAAACTGGTCAGAATTGAAGGAATGATGGATGGTGCTAAATACAGGGAAATTCTTGAGGGAAACATGTTTCAGTCTTCCAGAGATTTGAGACTGGGACGGAGGTTCACCTTCCAGCAGAACAATTATCCTAAGCATACTGCTAAAGCTACACTTGAGTGGTTTAAGGGGAAACATTTAAATGTCTTGGGATGGCCTAGTCAAAGCCCAGATATGACCGAAAGATTGTTGCACCTCAGTGGAACTCATACAACTTGAAGGAGTTGGAGCAGTTTTGCCTTGAAGAATGGGCAAAAATCACAGTGGCTAGATGTGCCAAGCTTATAGAGACATACCCCAAGAGACTTGCAGCTGTAATTACTGCAAAAGGTGGCTCTACAAAGTATTGACTTTGGGGGGGATGAATAGTTATGCACACTCAAGTTTTCTGTTTTTTTGTATTATTTCTTGTTTGTTTCACAAAAAATAAATATTTTGCATCTTCAAAGTGGTAGGCATGTTGGGTAAATCAAATGATACAACCCCCCCCCCAAAATCCATTATAATTCCAGGTTGTAAGGCAAAAAAATTGGAAAAATGCCAAGGGGGGTGAATACTTTCGCAAGCCACTGTACAACACTTCCAATACCCAGTGGCCAAATATAACTAACTGAAATCTATGCCCCCACTAAGCTATGCCTCCAATGGTTGTACCTTTATATTCATAATATTGGGTACAGAAATGTACCATTATACTAGATTATCCACACATGTACCCTAAAAGGTAACGAACAGTACCATGTGAGATGTATGTGTACCTCTAAAGGTATATTATGTATTTTGATATTTTTGTACCCCCTGGAGCAATACTGTTCCCTAACCGACCCTTATTTCTGAGAGGAAAAAACGACAAACCAATCATTCTCTTTCCTCTTTTTGTCTGACCTCACCTTTGACCAGGAGTCAAATCAACCATGCATTTATAAACAAGAGAGCGAGAACTGGGATCAAAGTGTTACACGTGTCACCTAACTGTCAACCACCTGTCAACAACTGTCACGTAATTGTCACTGCCCCGTCACCTAACTGTCGCCTAACTGTCACTGCCGCTAGCTGTCACTTCCCCTGTCACCTAACTGTCACCTAACTGTCACTGCCCCTGTCACCTAACTGTCACCTAACTGTCACTGCCCCTGTCACCTAACTGTCACCTAACTGTCGCCTAACTGTCAGCTAACTATCACCTAACCGTCGCCTAACTGTCAGCTAACTGTCACCTAACTGTCGTCTAACTGTCACCTAACTGTCCCATAATTGTCACCCAACTGTCATTTCCCCTGTCACATAACTGTCGCCTAATTGTCGCCTAACTGTCGCCTGTCACATAATTGTCACCTAATTGTCACCCAACTGTCACTGCCCCTGTCACCTAACTGTGTCCTATCTGTCACTGCCCTTGTCACCCAACTCACATCTAACTGTCACCTAACTGTCACCTACCTGTCACCTAACTGTCACCTACCTGTCACCTACCTGTCACCTACCTGCCACGTAACTGTCACCTAACTGTCGCCTAACTGTCACCTACCTGTCGCCTATCTGACGCCTAACTGTCACTAACCTGTCACCTACCTGTCACCTACCTGTCACTTACCTGTCACCTACTGTCACCTACCTGTCACTAACCTGTCACCTGCCTGTCACCTACCTGTCACCTAAGGCTTTAAAATGTTTCTTTAACCTGTCTCCTCCCCTTCATGCACTTAAGTATTTTGACTTGCCCATTCACCCTCTGAATGGCACACATACACAATACATGTCTCAAGGCTTAAAAGTCATTTGTGAACCTGTCTCCTCCTTCATCTACACTGATTGAAGTGGATTTATTAAGTGACATCAATAAGGGATCATAGCTTGTCATGGAAAGAGCAGATGTTCCTAATGTTTTGTACACTCTGTGTATTGTCTCACATTCCTACCGCCAAAAGGAACAACCGCAAGAACAACCGGTAAAGTACGTTAAAATATCATTTTATTCAACATTCTGGCTTGTAGAGGTCATGAGGTCATGAGAGGAAACTTTCCTCATCCAAACGCTCATTTCTGTCCGACGTAGAATTCAATGCAATTCATCGTCGGGTTTCCAGGCAAGTGTTAATACTGATAGGATCGAAAGGAAGGGAGTGCTGATCTCGGGTCAGCTTTCTCCATTCAAATCTTTCCTTAACATTATACATTATTTCACAATTCTGACGACGGATCAGCTGTTAAAGAGATATTCCCACCTACGGCTGCAAATATTAAGGCGGCTTATTCATATTTGTGCACATTGGGCTTCACTTCATGAAATATATTGAGACAAATTACAGACAGCCAACAAGAAGAAAATACAACTCAATTGATTGAACATGAAATGTATTTCAATATGATCTAAATAGGTCTATAGCCTACTGTTTATACACTGCTCAAACAAAATAAAAGGAACACTAAAATAACACTTCCTAGATCTGAATGAATTAAATCACCTTATTAAATACTTTTTTCTTTACATAGTTGAATGTGCTGACAACAAAATCACACAAAAATTATCAATGGAAATCAAATGTATCAACCCATGGAGGTCTGGATTTGGAGTCACCCTTAAAATTAAAGTGGAAAACCACACTACAGGCTGATCCAACTTTGATGTAATGTCCTTAAAACAAGTCAAAATGAGGCTCAGTAGTGTTTGTGGCCTCCACGTGCCTGTATGACCTCCCTACAACGCCTGGGCATGCTCCTGATGAGGTGGCGGATGGTCTCCTGAGGGATCTCCTCCCAGACCTGGACTAAAGCATCCGCCAACTCCTGGACAGTCTGTGGTGCAATGTGGCGTTGGTGGATGGAGCGAGACATGATGTCCCAGATGTGCTCAATTGGATTCAGGTCTGGGGAAGGGGCGGGCCAGTCCATAGCATCAATGCCTTTCTCTTGCAGGAACTGCTGACACACTCCAGCCACATGAGGTCTAGCATTGTCTTGCATTAGGAGGAACCCAGGGCCAACCGCACCAGCATATGGTCTCATAAGGGGTCTGAGGATCTCATCTCGGTACCTAATGGCAGTCAGGCTACCTCTGGCGAGCACATGGAGGGCTGTGCGGCCCCCCAAAGAAATGCCACCCCACACCATGACTGACCCACTGCCAAACCGGTCATGCTGGAGGATGTTGCAGGCAGCAGAACGTTCTCCACGGCGTCTCCAGACTCTGTCACGTCTGTCATCTGTGAAGAGCACAGGGCGCCAGTGGCGAATTTGCCAATCTTGGTGTTCTCTGGCAAATGCCAAACGTCCTGCACGGTGTTGGGCTGTAAGCACAACCCCCACCTGTGGACGTCGGGCCCTCATACCACCCTCATGGAGTCTGTTTCTGACCGTTTGAGCAGACACATGCACATTTGTGACCTGCTGGAGGTCATTTTGCAGGGCTCTGGCAGTGCTCCTCCTGCTCCTCCTTGCACAGAGGCGGAGGTAGCAGTCCTGCTGCTGGGTTGTTGCCCTCCTACGGCCTCCTCCACGTCTCCTGATGTACTGGCCTGTCTCCTGGTAGCGCCTCCATGCTCTGGACACTACGCTGACAGACACAACAAACCTTCTTGCCACAGCTCGCATTGATGTGCCATCTTGGATGAGCTGCACTACCTGAGCCACTTGTGTGGGTTGTAGACTCCGTCTCATGCTACCACTAGAGTGAAAGCACCGCCAGAATTCTAAAGTGACCAAAACATCAGCCAGGAAGCATTGGAACTGAGAAGTGGTCTGTGGTCACCACCTGCAAAACCAGTCCTTTATTGGGGGTGTCTTGCTAATTACCTATAATTTCCACCTGTTGTCTATATCATTTGCACAACAACATGTGAAATGTATTGTCAATCAGTGTTGCTTCCTAAGTGGACAGTTTGATTTCACAGAAGTGTGATTGACTTGGAGTTACATTGTGTTGTTTGTGTTCCCTTTATTTTTTTGAGCAGTGTATTTTAATGCAGTCATCTCGGTTTTCATTTGAATCATCTTTTTAGCGTCACTTGTTTGTATCAATTGCAAAGACATTGGCAATGTTGTATAGTAGTCAACTTTGTTCTGAACTTATCGGTGGTCAAATAGAGAAGGGTAAACCATGTGTTTGTATGTTTAGCTGAGATCTTCTGTGTATAAAGTGATGCGGGAGGGCAAAAAAGCATCTAACGATGCACTTAGCTGTTCTCAGTGGTGGAAAAAAGTACCCAATTGTCATATTTGAGTTAAAGTAAATATACTTTAATAGAAAATGACTTCAGTAAAAGGTAAAGTCACCCAGTAAAATACTACTTCAGTAAAAGTCTAAAAGTATTTGATTTTAAATATACTTAAGTATCAAAAGTAAATGTAATTGCTAAAATATACTTAAGTATCAAAAGTAAAAGTATAAATCATTTCAAATTCTTTATGTTAACCAAACCAGACGGCACCATTTTCTTGTTTTTTAAATGTATGGATAGCCAGGTGCACGCTCCAATACTCAGACATAATTTACAAACGAAACGTGTGTTTAGTGAGTCTGCCAGATCAGAGGATGTTCTCTTGATAAGTGCGTGAATGGACCATTTTCCTGTCCTGTCCAAAATGTAAAGAGTACTTTTGGGTGTCAGGGAAAATGTATGGAATAAAAAGTATATTATTTTCTTTAGGAATGTAGTGAAGTAAAAGTTGTCAAAAACAGAAATAGTATACTACAGATACCCCCAAAAACGACTTAAGTATTACTTTAAAGTATTTTTACTGAAGTACTTTACACCACTGGCTGTTCTACGAGTGGTCTGAGGCAGGCGTTAGATTACGAGCTTTTTAAGTGCAACGTTAATAACAATGGTTTTGGGAAACAGCTCAGAGATTTAAAGATGCTTCTACGAAGGTTCTAACGATGAATTTAGCCTTACGATGCTTTTGGGAAACCGGGCCCAGGCAATATCTGACTTTGAAGTGAAACATCTCAATTTCAGTTTAGATTTGTTTTATTGGTCCTGTGCAGTTGTAAATCAAGTAAATACAACTTATTTTAGAATAAATAGTGAATTGTGCAAGGGTTCCAGTTCTTAGCTGACCCATAAATATATTTTGGAAGTTCTAAAGAAGATTTAGGATGTTCTAAAGAACATTTAAAGGGACCGAACTGAAAAAAGAGATCGAACTCATCCATCCTAAAGATAACACTCTTCTATGGCTGCATTTACACAGGCAGCCCAATTCTGATATTTTTTCCACTAAATCACATCAGATCTTTTCACATCAGATCTTTTTATGAGCTTATCTGATTGGTCAAAATACCGATTAGTGAAAAAAATATCAGAATTGGGATGCCTGTGTAAACGCAGCCTCAGAGGTACACAAATGCATGCATATATTTGACCAACAAGCAAATTGGAGACTTTGTTGACTCACCCCCACCATTCTTGTAACAAAGATAGGAAACATCCAGATATTTCCAAGTCCAATAATAGCACCAGCCACAGTTGCTCAATTTTACTATCCCACTGGCCGCGCTCCCTGACCCTGTGTTGGGTGTCCTGCACCGGCCCTGGTAGAGCCTCATGCCTGCCTACGGAGAGAGGAGCTGCCATCCTGCCAGTAAGTCCAGAGCCAAGAGATGCTGGTGGAGTCTGCTGAGTTCCTGCCTGGAGATCAGTGGTTGGTGCAATTGTCTGCTCCTGTTGGAGCTTTTATGGATACCAGCACTGAGAAGGGGTGGTGGTAGCCTCGAGGTTAGAGAGGCGGGCCGGTTCTAACCTCCGAGCTGCCTACTGTGAAATCAGCTGGGAGTGATCTGGCAGCCAGAGGGTTACCAACTTCAATATCCCATATACGTCGTATTGCCGTTGTACCCTTGAGCAAGGCACATTACCTCTAAGTGCTCTGCAGCAGGACCTGCGTGTGTGTGTGTGTGTGTGTGTGTGTGTGTGTGTGTGTGTGTGTGTGTGTGTGTGTGTGTGTGCGTGTGCGTGTGCGTCATGTTGGGTGTTGGGTGCTGTGACAGCAAAAAATGAAGAATATCTGTGCAAATGGACCAAAAAAAGCAAGTATTCTTTAAAAGATGCCAGGTGATTCTGTCTAAAGGAGGAGTCAAAGCATGCACGGGATTATGATATTTAAATGAGGAGAGCTGCACTTTTGGTGTGACTAACACCTTTTGACAGGACTTCAGTACATGGCTTTCGACATCGTTTCTGAATTCGTTCCCATCTGCTGTAGTGGGTGTGTCAGCAAAGAAAGTTATGAACGTTCTAACCCAGGGACATTTTGATAAATACAGGTATGCCGGCATTACAAAGTGTTTCCGTGAACCTGCGCTGTCCTGGGCAGTGACTCTAGACATACAGTGCCTTGTCTGAAAGAGAGCTGGGGTCAGCCCAGAAACAAAGGGGAGACACAAGGGGATATCTAAAGAAATGATGTAGGTTAGCGTTTTTAGTCATTACTGTTGTTCTGGACGCAGCTCTGCAAAGTGGTCACTAGCTGGCACAGCCACAAAGTAATAACATCTGATTTTAAACGTAACCCTAACCTTAACCCTAACCTTAACCACACTGCTAGCCCTAATGACTAACCCTAACCTTAAATTAAGACCAAAAAGCTAATTTTTTTAGGATAATGGATGGAATGGAATCACTGGGAGGCATTAGATGGGAGCTGGCTCTGTTCTTTCTGCTTTCCTGGACAATCTGCTACTTCTGCATCTGGAAAGGAGTGAGGTCTACAGGAAAGGTAGGACTTGGAGAGGTAGGTGACCATGCTGGTCTTGTCTGGTTCCTGACCAGCACCTATCTCTTCTCTAGTGAAGGGCCGGATCCCAAATTCCCGCTCAGCCAGGTCAAAGGCCACCTGGAGGTTGCCCTAGATAAGGAGTCTGCATGGTTATGCTGTCCAAACTCTCCCTTTCACATACTTTAAGGTTTCTCTGAAAACGGTTGTTCTGTGTGCTCTGTTTTATGACACCTGCCAATAACAGAGAGAGAAAAAGCCACTTAGAGGAAGGTCAAGGGTCATTCGCATGCGCCACTTATATTTACTCTCGCACAAAGAACATCTGTGAGGGAGAGACTGGGGCCTGTGTGCAGATAGTGCAACAGGACATACACTGACATGAATGGATTACGTTCATGCTTTACTCTACACACCCACTGAAGGACGCCTTCCTCTAAGGCAATAATATAAAAACAGCGTGGGTGGGTGTAAAATGTTTTGGAATCATCGGTGTCTTGATGTAAACGTTTAGCCTAATGCACTTAATGAGGAAAGTCACCATCACAGGATATACCGTATATAGGGTATGTCATTCTTTGGGTAACGGTTGGTGCAGTAAAGGAGGCCTTAGGAGTTTCTCAACACTTTCACAGTGAGGCCATAGCCTATACAGTCAATCAGTGGTGAAATTGTGTGAGAACAGAGGTGTTCTATCCTCCCAGACATCCAGCTGAAGATGTTTTAACTACTGGGAGGGGTCTCAGTAGTGTGAGAGTGTTGAAATAATACAAAGTTCCAATATTAAAGTAGTCCAGATGTAGGATATTTCAAGAATGATTCATCTAATTTCTGATGCGGTTTAACCTTTGTTGTCTCACCTGTGTGTCAGCACCCAGCAAGATGACCATGACGAAGAAACATATGGCCAGCAGCTGAGGTAGAAGCGTCATGGCCACGGCACGAGGACAGGATATGAACGCCAGGCCAGGTCAGTGCATTCGGAAAGTATTCAGACCCCTTGACTTTTTCCACATTTTGTTACGTTACAGCCTTATTCTAAAATGGCTTAAATTATTTTTTTCATCATCAATCAACACACAATACCCCATATGTAACTAGTGTCAGTGGAATGCGGTGGATCGAAGTCAGGCGCAGGACACAGAACTTGAGGAAACGTACTTTACTGAACTTGAGTAAAGAAAACAACACAGCAATACCTTCACGCAGGAAGGAACTAACCCGCTCACCAAACGACACACGAAACGAAAAACAACCACGCACAAGACACATTGGGAGCACCTGGGTTAAATAGGGTAGGTGTGATTACACAAATGGGAAACAGGTGTGTGACATAGACAACAGGTGCAACATAGACACATATAACATAGATCGGCAGTAGCTAGTATTCCGGTGACGACGAATGCCGCAGCCTGCCCGAGCAAGGAGGAGGGGCAGCCTCGGCAGAATCCGTGACACCATAATGACAGAGCAAATACAGTTTTTTTTTACATTTTTGCAAATGTGCTAAAAAAATAAAAAACAGAAATACCTTATTTACATAATTATTCAGTCCTTTGCTATGATACTCGAAATTGAGCTCAGCAGCATCCTGTGATCAGGAGCTTCCATTGATCATCCTTGAGATGTTTCTACAACTTGATTGGCGTCCACATGTGGTAAATTCAATTTATTGGACATGATTTGGAAAGGCACACACCTGTCTATATACTGTAAGGTCCCACAGTTGAAAGTGCATGTCAGAGCAAAAAACAAGCCATGAGGTCAAAGGAATTGTGTCTAGGCACAGATCTGGAGAAGGGTACCAAAAATTATTTGCAGCATTGAACGTCCCCAAGAACACAGTGGCCTCCATCATTCTTAAATGGAAGACGTTTGGAACCACCAATACTCTTCCTAGAGCTGGGCACCTGGCCAAACTGAGGAATTGGGGGAGAAGGACCTTGGTCAGGGAGGTGACCAAGAACCTGATGGTCACTCTGACAGAGCTCCAGAGTTCCTCTGTGGAGATTGGAGAACCTTCCAGAAGGACAACCATCTCTGCAGCACTCCAACAATCAGGCCTTTATGCTAGAGTGACTAGATGGAAGCCACTCCTCAGTAAAAGGCACATGACAGACTGCTTGGAGTTTGCAAAAAGGCATCTAAAGACTCTCAGACTATGAGAAACAAGATTCTCTGGTCTGATGAAACCAACATTGAACTCTTTGGCCTGAATGCCAAGCGTCACATCTGGAGGAAACCTGGCACCATCCCTACGGTGAAGCATAGTGGTGGCAGCATCATGCTGTGGGGATGTTTTTCAGAGGCAGGGACTGGGAGACTAGTCAGGATCCAGGGAAAGATGAACGGAGCAAAGTACAGAGAGATCCTTGATGAAAACCTGCTCCAGAGCACTCAGGACCTCAGACTGGGGCAAAGGTTCACCTACTAACAGGACAACTACCCTAAGCACACAGCCAAGACAACGCAGGAGTGGCTTCGGGACAAGTCTCTGAGTTTCCTTGAGTGGCCCAGCCAGAGCCCAGACTTGAACCCAATCGAACATCTCTGGAAAGACCTGAAAATAGCTGTGCAGCAACGCTCCCCATCTAACCTGACATAGCTTGAGAGGATATGCAGAGAAGAATGGGAGAAACTCCCCAAAAACAGGTGTGCCAAGCTCGAGGCGTCATAACCAAGAAGACTTGAGGCTGTAATTGCTGCCAAAGGTGCTTCAATAAAGTACTGAGTAAAGGGCCTGAATACTTATGTAAATGTGATATTCACGTTTCTTATTTTTAATAGATTTGTAAAAATGTCTAAAAACCTGTTTTTGCTTTGTCGTTATGGGGTATTGTGTGTAGATTGCTGAGGGAAAAAAAACAATGTAATTAATTTTAGAATAAGGCTGTAACGTAACAAAATGTGGAAAAAGTCAAGGGGTCTGAATACTTTCCAAATGCGCTGTACATAAATAACCATAAACTATGGAAGTATTGTAAAGTATGGAAGTGAGTGGTAAGCTATGGAAGTCATTAGTGGCCACTGGCCTGGACCCATAAATGTTTGTGTTGTCTTGCCAAGTATCCCGCAGCAACAGGAAATGTGAATGATTATATGGATTATAATTAATGGACATTTTTCTAGGTTTTGATACATTTTTCATTATGGCACATCAAGTATGAATATTCAAAGTTGAATGACAAACGTTAAAAGCTTTTTTAAAACTCTATACTACAAGTTTGCATTTCCTGCAGTGCAGGAACATTCTCAGCAACAAAAGAGTGGTCAAATTAAGATCTTACATCTGTATGGTCATTGTCACAAGAAGTTGGCAAGACAGCACAGACTGATCTGGTACCAGGCCAGGAAGTTAGTGGTACTCTTACCAGATATGGGCAGCCAAGCAACGAAGCTTAACCCTCCGTTCACCAAACACAGCATGAACGTGTCCCTATAAATGAGGTAAAAGGTAAGGTAAAATCAGCTCAGGTCAAATCTTGTGCATTATGTCTAAGGTCTCAGTCGATTTCCTCTGTACAGGAATTCAAATAACTACATTTGCGATAAGCTAAACCTTCAAAGAATTGACAATAAAGAAGATTGGGGAAGGAGGTGGAAAATGGCAGCTATAATAAAGGAATGCTGCAGGGATGTAGAGGATGTGAACGCTGAAAGACAGATAATTGATAACAAGGTCGTCATTAGTTAGCCTCAGGTGCAAGGCCTGCCTGACTGACTGACTGACTGACTGACTGACTGACTGACTGACTGAGGCTCTTGTTACTCCAGGGTGCATCCCAAATGGCTTCATATTCCAAATTCCATCTATTCCCTAATGGGGTCAAAAGTACTGCACGATGTAGGGAATAGAGTGTCATTTGGGACTCAGACCATGGTTAAATCTCCAGACAGCCAGGTTATTAGACATATCTTTAGAATCCCATAGTAGCAGGGGAGGCTTTTCTCATTTGTCATAGTCTATTGGGTAAATGAATATAAATATTGAATGTACAGTTGTTATTTTTTACCCCCTTTTTTCTCCCCAATTTCGTGATATCCAATTAGGATCTTGTCTCATCGCTGCGACTCCCCAACGGGCTCGGTAGAGGCGAGGGTCGAGTCATGCTTCCTCCGAAACATGACCCACCAAACCGCAGTTCTTAACACCCGCCCGCTTATCCCGGAAGCCAGCCGCACCAATGTGTCAAAGGAAACAAAGTTCAACTGACGACCGAAGTAGGGTTGTTCCATAAGGTTAGTCATATTAGCTAGTAGGGTCATTCCATAAGGTTAGTCATATTAGCTGGTAGGGAGACAGATAAAGTGGAGACAGATCTGGGATCATGGATAATAAGAGGATCAAATTAAACTGCCTAACTGTAATGGCTCCTCTCTCTGCACGCACTGCTGCTTTAAGGGTTCCATTCAGCTCAGAATAACATCTGAAAGGGAGCTGCCTTAAAGGGGGAATCTGGTGTTTGGTACATCATTTTTTTTACTTTTAAATTAATGATACTGTATATTGATTGATTCTTGAAGAATATAACTTATAATGCCTCATGAGCTTGCCCCTTTAAAATCCAATCAAAGCAAGTGTGACCATCTAGGTTTGAACCTCGGTCATCAGTGTGCCACAAGAGTGTGTAAGTCAGCTGAGCTAAAGCCTAGAGGAGAATAAAGGGAGAAATGGTGTACAGTACAAGTTATTAAAGCAAAACAATCATATGGTTCTTACTGCCACTATTTGGCCAGTTGGTGAAATCACAGGACAGAGGACAGGACAGAGATGTGGTGAAAATACCGTAAATCTACAACTAGTTACGGTGTTTTTACAGCTAAATTTGGTTGTTAATGGACATTATGCTGCTGTATTCTGATTATGTGGGACTCAACCTCCCTTGGGATTTGACCTCCCATCTTCTTGGTTACTAGCTACCTGAAGTTCCAGCTATGCCACCAGGTCTGTGGATGTAAGAGAGATTGGCAAGAACACATTTATGCACTTTGCCTAAAGTTGAAAATGTAGTAAACATATACAACAACTTGGTGTTATTTCTATAAAATGACAGTATACTGCTGCATTCTGATTTCAATTATTGTAAAACCTTGTACTGAGACCACAACTGGCGCTCAGCCTTAACTGGGATTTGAACTTATAACCTCTTGGCCGCTAGCAACCTGAATGTCTTGCTACATGTCCTGCTACACAACCAGGTCTGTGAGTATGAAGAGATATGGCCACAGACTTATAGGTAAGAATACATTTCTGCACTTTGCTAAACGCTGCCCAGATGCAAGTAAATAATTGTCCAATTATCACCACCAATTTAAAACCAGCAGTGCTCAAGGACATTTGACATAGAGCATATAATACTTCTCTGGGGATTTGAACTTGCAACCTCTTGGTTGGGAGTGTATCAATGTCAATGCTGTGGAACATGTATTAACACACTCTCAACAAATAAGGGTATGGTTAGGTTACGCTACAGTGTTGTTCTCTGGGGTACACAAAAGTCAAAGGTACACTTTACAGGTACACTTAAGAACTCACACGGTACAGTTTGGTACCTTGTAAGTATAATGGGACATTTTTCTACCCAATATTTTGAATATAAGGTACAATCACTGCGCGTTGATAGGTGGGGGCAATGTACTAATTAGCATGTTGGGGGTGTGGTCAAATATATGGAATTGTTTTAAGAAGGTCATACCGAGGATCATTTTGCTATTTGATTTTGAATTTTAAGACCCCTTGAAGTATAATTATTTTATTTTTTAAATTATATGATGAAAAATGTTATTTGGCCTTACTGCTATTAGCCCATACAAGCGCATTGAATAACAGATTCACTACATGGAACAACAGTCCCCAAGTGTCTGTCCTATATCTGAGAGATTTAAGAAAGAACTGGAAACATTTCTTGTCATTTTTTTACATGTATTGAACCACTTTTTTTTAGCACTAAACAGTCTCCATATATTCTTCCGTTCATGTTTTCAACTGGTACCGGGGGACCTTCAGACAAGTCTTGTGAGGCCTGTGGCCATCTTAGAGTCTCACCTTTCCACAGAGGGGTCATATTAGTGTGCAGCCTAAACCGTTCGGACGCTACAGACAGAAGTTGTCAGAAGAGGCTGTACCGACTTCAGATTAGTCTTGTGAGGCTTGTGGGTCCTTGTGGTCCTAGAGCAAAACGGCATACCGTGTTAATTTGAAGGATGGGCCAAAAAGTACCCAAGTGCATTGTGATTGACAGGAAATAAACAGTTGAAGTCGGAAGTTTACATACACCTTAGCCAAATACATTTAAACTCAGTTTTTCACAATTCCTGACATTTAATCCTAGTAAAAATTCCCTGTCTTAGGTCAGTTAGGATCACCACTTTATTTTAAGAATGTGAAATGTCAGAATAATAGTAGAGAGACTGATTTATTTCAGCTTTTATTTATTTCATCACATTCCCAGTGGGTCAAAAGTTTACATACACTCAATTAGTATTTGGTAGCAATGCCTTTAAATTGTTTAACTTGGGTCAAACATTTCGGGTAGCCACAAGCTTCCCACAATAAGTTGGGTGAATTTTGGCCCATTCCTCCTGACAGAGCTGGTGTAACTGAGTCAGGTTTGTAGGCCTCCTTGCTTGCACACGCTTTTTCAGTTCTGCCCACAAATCTTCTATAGGATTGAGGTCAGGGATTTGTGATGCCACAACTTTGGATGTATGCTTGGGGTCATTGTCCATTTGGAAGACCCATTTTAAATTAATAGCAATGGCTAAATTTCACATATGAAATCATGTGAAAACTGGTTTTTGGAACACTTCACATGTGACATTTAACATGTGAAATCATGTGAAAACATTTATTTTTGGAACACTTCACCTGTGACATTTCACACGTGAAACCATGTGTTTTTGGAACACTTCACAATTCCATGAGTTATCGCTGTTCATCTAAAATGACAATGCTTCTGCCCCTAACCATTCATTACCTATAATACATCTCTGCACTTAGCAACAGAGTGCCATCTGAACTGCTATTTTAGTTACATTTACATTACATTTCAGTCAGTTAGCAGACTCTCTTATCCAGAGCGACTTACAGTTAGTGAGTGCATACATTATTTAACCTACTGGCCCCCCGTGGGAATTAAACCCACAACCCTGGCAAACACCATGCTCTACCAACTGAGCTACATCCCTGCCGGCCATTCCCCCCCCTACCCTGGACAACGCTGGGCCAATTATGCGCCGCCCCATGGGTCTCCCGGTCGCGGCCGGCTACGACAGAGCCTGGTTCGAACCAGGATCTCTAGTGGCACAGCTAGCACTGTGATGCAGTGCCTTAGACCACTGCGTCACTCGGGAGGTAGTTATCAGTCAATCTGACTATTCTCTCTTCATTGATTTAATTGACTTATTTCAGTAATTTGGGGTTTTCTGTATAGTTGTCTAATGTTGGTGGGACATATTATTCTGTTTCAATGTTACTCCTGAATCCCTATGATAAATATAATATATAAGTAGTATATGTGGGCTGCGTGGTAGCCTAGTGGTTAAGAGGTTGGGCCAGTAATCAAAAGGTTGCTGTTTTGAATCCCTGAGCTGACTAGGTGAAATTTTTTTTCAATGTGCATTTAACCCTAATTGCTCCTGTCACATGTGAAACTTCATGCTGCTTGCCTCTTTGTTTCTCTTTATGTATGCTGTGTCATCGTTTCCACGACAACACATATGTGAGATAATTGAGACAGCACTGTAGATGTACCGGTGTCAAAGGGAGTGTTTTCAGCTTGAGAACCATTCATCTTTTTAATGACCCTGATGGCTCTGCTGGGTCTGCTTTATGTCTCACTAGAAGGACAGTAACCCAGTTGTTAGATATCATGTAAACACTGATGTTTCCAATCTGTTTCCATCTGTTGTGGCCATGTTGAAGTCATGCAGTTGACCATATAGATTGAGTATTGAGAGGCCTATATTTCCGCACCACTGGACACAGTTAAAATCAGCCTTAAAAGCTGCTCTCTGTCTATCTCTCCGATTGTGTTGTCAACCATGCAGAGTCCCTTGCCTTCCTCTTTCACTGCCAATAAAATGATTAGAACTTGCAAGTGAGTGTGTGTTTGCATAAGTGAGGTTGATTGTTGAAGGGGAAGAAGGGGTAAGAGTTGATTTAGTTCTGACACTGCATCAGCCCCGAGAGTCTCCTTTATGGCGGGGACATTATGGACACCCAAAAGGTCAGAGGACAGATCTGTGTGACGATGACTTTGGGCTCAGTCTTGACCTTGGGGAACCTTGGGGAGACAGTTTGGAGAGCCTGATGCCCCCCAGAAAGGGGGTTCAATGGCCATGGGGGTTCAATAAAGCGTGGGCCACTGGGCCTTTCCCCCTCATGATGAATGAATTGTTCTGCCACTGGAAAGACGGGGAATAACTCAGCCTGTCCACCTCTTTGAACAGCACTCTGGGAAGGACAGGGTTAGGTCTATCAGGGCCCAGGATAGTAACCTGTTCCTGGGTTACACGTAATGACTAGAGCCACAGCTGACCGGGATCATGACAGGTGCACCTTGAGCAAGGGTCACCTTTGAAGAGGACGGTGATGTGAAAGTATAAGAACTGTTTACGTGTGTGTTGGGTGATCTGTCTGTGTGTGTGTCTCTGCCTGCGTGCATGTGTGCGTGTGTGTGTGTGCACGTTTGTTTGTGTGCGTGTGCGTGTGTGTTTAAAGCGAGCAAGGTCAGATCTCAGATCACAGCCACCTTTCTAATCTCACCCAGCTGCATGTCCAGGCAGGTCACATCAGATCGACTTAAGGATTCAACGTTTGTTCAGGTCCCCAGGACGTCGGGAGAATCCTTCACTGCCGTCCACTAGGGTGCAACGTGAGTGCCTATTACCATCTAGTAGGCTGGCAGCTTGCCAGGGCGTTGTGGTTGGGGATAGAGGAAAGGCTTAACCCTATCCCAAACCTTAACCCTTACCTTAACCAGTTGGAATGTTACAGACAAACGTTGAATATTGAAGTTAGAGTGTGAGAACTTGTTGGTACGTCGTTGCCCCCTTCAGCCCTCTATCTCCTTCCTTATGTTTTAATGATTAAAGCTACAAATGACTCCTGTCCCAAGACTTACTGTGGTGATAGCAAGCAGATGGTGCCAGGGCCAGATGAGGCAGAGAGACAGATATACAACGACATTTATATTTCATGAGCCTTAATTGCGTCTGTTGTCCCCTACCCCACCCTATGGCATACCCCCTAACCCACCCTACGCCCCCCTACCCCACCCTACAACCCCTACCCCACCCTACGCCCCCTACCCCGCCCTACGCCCCCTAACCCACCCTACCCCACCCTACGCCCCCTACCCTACCCTACGCCCCCTAACCCACCCTACGCCCCCTACCCCACCGGCCTGCCGATGTTATGCCTGTCTCACACAGACATTAAATCTCCCCATAGACCCTAAGCGAAAGGGGGTGCCAGGGTAATAATTATATTAAAAGTCTATTTGTTAATGTTCAGATATGATGGCCGTTCAAGAGTAGTGTATTAGAAAGAGAAACAAGTTTCTAGACGTTGTCGAGGGGACTGGGAAAAACAATAGCTGAACAGAGCAAAAGGTACCGAATTAAGCCGATTGAAACCAAGAACCAGCATTTTTTAGCAATGTTGGAGATAGTATAATTATAATGATTTCAACAGAACCATATGCTTCATCTGAAGGGTGTATCTGATTTGTCCAAGCCCTAACAAAGTGTTAGTTTATTATGAAAAGATAAATCTGTCTGTCTCGTCCGTCCTCATTCACATCTGTAGTAATGTGTCCTGAGGCTTGATTGATGGAAGGCCTGGGGATCGGGTGGATGTGTGCGTGTAAATGTGTGTGTGGGTGTTGGGGGTTCACTCAATAAAATCAAGATTGTGGAGGGGGGTAGGGGTGAAGGGGGTATGAAGGGGAGAGGCGTGGCAGATCAGATTACAGATCAATCACCCCCCCAGAGTGAGGACAACATGGGTGATGCTTGGGGTCACCATGTTGCTTCAACCCAGATCCCCCCCTTTTACCTCTCTTGTCCTCATGTTGTCCTCTATGCTTGTTCTACAGAATCCTTCACCACTGATCCAGTAGGCCTAATTCAGATTAAATATGTTTAAGGTTTCCCCATTTAGGTCATAAACATCCTAACATAACACCACGAGAAACACTCGAAGGAACCTCCCAACAAAGGGTTAGGGTGAGGGCAATATAAAACGTCCCAAATGTTGCCAAAGTTGCATAGCATTTGTCTTGTCACCACGGGCCCTACTGTCCTGACTCTACTCAATGATGATGTGTTGTGCCATAAAACTCTCCTTACTCTACTCAATGATGATGTGTTGTGCCATAAAACTCTCCTTACTCTACTCAATGATGATGTGTTGTGCCATAAAACCCTCCTTACTCTACTCAATGATGATGTATTGTGCCATAAAACCTCCACAAAGCCTCATAGAGGGACAATAGAGGAGGATCATTCGTTACTTTAACTGAAGGGTATAGAGTTCAGAAACACAGACAAAACACTGAACACATTACTGTCCTTTAGCAAGACAAACAACCCAGCTACACACACACACACACACACACACACACACACACACACACACACACACACACACACACACAAACACACAATGCATGTAAATTACTGTGGGGTTCATTCCCTTCTCGCAAACAAGCTAGGATGTAAATAAAGCCTAATGATCGCCTGCCACACAGACAGTCAATGGCCCCTCACAAAGTTCAATAAAACAAATTGATCACTCAGCGAAGCTCTGGGGAGATATTTCGATGTAGACCCTCCACCCACCCTTCCTCATCATCTGTCTGTCTCCTTGTGATGAAAATGTATTTGACTGAGGTGGATTTCTGGGGCCGCATTATGAATACAGGCCCTGATAGACAAGCATTCATCTGTCATACTCAGATCTCACCACATGGCTACAGTGTTAGCTAGTAAACTTTGAACTAGTGCGCCATGCTACTTCGCAGAGTTTTGCACATGTTATTACATCATATCACCACAAGATGGCGGAAGCTCCCTGGTCATTATTATGCCTGTGTGCTGCTAGCCCAGACCTAGAGTGTCCTGTACATCTGAAGTGGATTTCCTGCATAGAAATGACTTTGGAATAAAATCATCCAGAAGTGCACTTATTAGACTGGGTTTGTACTAGAGGTCAGTCTGACTCATTTGACTGGGTTTGTACTAGAGGTCAGTCTGTTCACAGCCTGCTCACACTGCCCTACCCTATGCTTTGACTTCTTTCTCCCCTCTCTCTCCAGATAAAATCCTGCGACTTGTGACTGCAGGCCGCCCAACAACCTGCCCGCTTGACCCCATCCCCTCCTCCCTTCTCCAGACCATCTCCGGTGACCTTCTCCCCTACCTCACCTCGCTGATCAACTCATCCTTGACCGCTGGCCATGTCCCTTCCGTCTTCAAGAGAGCGAGAGTTACTCCCCTTCTCAAAAAACCAACACTCGACCCCACTGATGTCAACAACTACAGACCAGTATCCCTTCTTTCTTTTCTTTCCAAAACTATTGAGCGTGCCGTCTTTAGCCAACTCTCTTGCTATCTCTCTCAGAATTACCTTCTTGATCCAAACCAATCAGGTTTCAGGACTGGTCATTCAACTGAGACTGCTCTTCTCTGTGTCACGGAGACTCTCCGCACTGCTAAAGCTAACTCTCTCTCCTCTGCTCTTGTCCTTCTAGACCTGTCTGCTGCCTTTGATACTGTGAACCATCAGATCCTCCTCTCCACCCTCTCCGAGCTGGGCATCTCCGGCGCGGCTCACTCCTGGATTGCGTCCTACCTGACCGGTCGCTCCTACCAAGTGGCGTGGCGAGACGCTGTCTCCGCACCACGCGCTCTCACCACTGGTGTCCCCCAAGGCTCAGTTCTAGGCCCTCTCCTTTTCTCCCTATACACCAAGTCACTTGGCTCTGTCATATCCTCACATGGTCACTCCTATCATTGCTACGCTGACGATACACAACTAATCTTCTCCTTTCCCCCTTCTGATAACCAGGTGGCGAATCGCATCTCTGCATGTCTGGCAGACATATCAGTATGGATGACGGATCACCACCTCAAGCTGAACCCTGGCAAGACGGAGCTGCTCTTCCTCCCGGGGAAGGACTGCCCGTTCCATGATCTCGCCATCACGGTTGACAACTCCGCTGTGTCCTCCTCCCAGAGTGCGAAGAGCCTAGGCGTGACCCTGGACAACACCCTGTCGTTCTCCGCCAACATCAAGGCGGTGACCCGCTCCTGCAGGTTCATGCTCTACAACATTCGGAGAGTACGACCCTGCCTTACACAGGAAGCGGCACAGGTCCTGGTCCAGGCGCTTGTCATCTCCCGTCTGGACTACTGCAACTCGCTGTTGGCTGGCCTCCCTGCCTGTGCCATTAAACCCCTACAACTCATCCAGAATGCCGCAGCCCGTCTGGTGTTCAACCTTCCCAAGTTCTCTCACGTCACCCCCCTCCTCCGCACACTCCACTGGCTTCCAGTTGAAGCTCGCATCCGCTACAAGACCATGGTGCTTGCCTATGGAGCAGTGAGGGGAACGGCACCTCTGTACCTTCAGGCTCTGATCAGTCCCTACACCCAAACGAGGGTATTGCGCTCATCCACCTCTGGCCTGCTGGCTCCCCTTCCTCTGCGGAAGCATAGTTCCCGCTCAGCCCAGTCAAAACTGTTCGCTGCTCTGGCACCCCAATGGTGGAACAAGCTCCCTCACGACGCCAGGACAGCGGAGTCACTCACCACCTTCCGGAGACATTTGAAACCCCACCTCTTTAAGGAATACCTGGGATAGGATAAAGGAATCCTTCTACCCCCCCCCCCCCCCCCCCTCTGGCTAAGAGCGTCTGCTAAATGACGTTAATGTGCCCTTGAGCAAGGCACTTAACCCTAATTGCTCCTGTAAGTCGCTCTGGATAAGAGCGTCTGCTAAATGCCTAAAATGTAAAATGTAAAAGTCTGTGGACTGATACGGTCCCTGTCTGAGCCATTAGACTGAACTCAGTAATACTTTAACAGATATTGTATGTCCTGGCGTCTGGCTTGATGCCAGGGCTGACCAGCCAGATTCACACCAGAGAGCTGTTGTTAGAAAGCCAATTATTAACCACCACACTCAACACAACAGAGATACTATTTGGACGGACTGTGGCACGGTTGTTTTGAGGGAAGCAGCGAGCAACACTGTTGACACCACACATCCTGCCCGTTACCATGGAGAAGTAGACCCACCATTCATTTCATTTGTCCTCCATGGCTTTCTTGCTGTCAGTGGACGGGCCAAGCACCCTCTCCTCCCCCCACCCCCTTTTAAAGGCTTTGACCCCAGCAGGGTGGAGGAGGTCAGCTTCCTTCCCCGTTTAGAGAGGGATGGAGGAGGGAGGGAGAGAGGGGGGGCTGTTTCTGGGAGCAATAGCAGCCTAGGGAGGGTGGTGGTGTTGTAGCAGGGGCCCACACAGTGTTTACAGAAAACAAAGATATGTCCCCTGGCCCCGGCCTGCACATTCCTTCCCTCTCATTCACTCATCGCCCTTAGAGGAGAGGTGGGCTGGAGAACCAAAAAAAGGAGGAAATGGACGATACCTTGTCACTTCATCGTCTGCTCCTCCCTTCCTCTAACGTGGTTATTTTCAGCAGGTGTGTGTGTATGTGTGTGTGTGTGTGTATGTGTGCGTGTGTGTGTGCGTGTGTGTGTGTGTGTGTGTGTGTGTGTGCATGCATGTGTGCGTGCGTGCGACATCCTTAAGGAAGGGCCATGGCTTTGGTAGCGGCTCCAGGCCTGAAATCCTGAAGGCCTTGAGGACTCTCCCCATCCCAGTAGGGGCAGTTAGGTCCCACTCTATCAATCAGTCCCTCCTGTTCTATGGTCCACATCCAATGTTCCCAATGCTGGAAAATGATACCGACAGACCAACAGACCGACAGACCGACAGACCAACAGACAGACAGACAGACAGACAGACAGACACACTCTCCAATGCCTTAGCCTCTCTGGTTAATCAAACACACGTGTGACCTGCCTCCAACATTCCACAATGCGGCCTGGGCTTTGGGTCCTCATCGCTCTGCATACAGAGTTCCCATGAGACTCAGTGTTCTAGAGGGACTGGAGCGTTTGGGTTCACTCCAGCAGTCATTCAATCTAAGGGGTGGATTGTCATCAAGTTTGGTTGACGAGGCTGATGTTTCATTTCATGTGTTTTCTTTTTCTCCACACCAATTAAAAATGCGTTAACTTGTTCAGTATGTCTGCATTGGAGAAGTGGTTGTGTCAGCTTTACCTCGTTACAAGGAGTACAGAGGACAACAGCACATAGCAAACCCACTGATGAAACTGCACCATTTTAAATGGGTTTGTATGTGGGATTTAAATAGATTATCTAGTTATGTATTTTTTAAGACAGACAGGAAGAGGAAGTAAACTACTCTGTAGCTGTTTCCCTGATCCCTTCAGCCCCTAGTGTGTTCTGTTTTCCTTCTCCTGGCCTCTCCTTACTTCTGTTTACCTAGCCTCTCCTGGCCTCTCCTTACTTCTGTTTACCTAGCCTCTCCTGGCCTCTCCTTACTTCTGTTTACCTAGCCTCTGATGGCCTCTCCTTACTTCTGTTTACCTAGCCTCTCCTGGCCTCTCCTTACTTCTGTTTACCTAGCCTCTCATGGCCTCTCCTTACTTCTGTTTACCTAGCCTCTCATGGCCTCTCCTTACTTCTGTTTACCTAGCCTCTCCTGGCCTCTCCTTACTTATGTTTACCTAGCCTCTGATGGCCTCTCCTTACTTCTGTTTACCTAGCCTCTCCTGGCCTCTCCTTACTTCTGTTTACCTAGCCTCTCATGGCCTCTCCTTACTTCTGTTTACCTAGCCTCTCCTGGCCTCTCCTTTCTTCTGTTTACCTAGTATCTCTTGGCCTCTCCTTACTTCTGTTGACCTAGCCTCTCTTGGTCTCTCATTACTTCTGTTTACCTAGCCTCTCCTGGCCTCTCCTTACTTCTGTTTACCTAGCCTCTCCTGGCCTCTCCTTACTTCTGTTTACCTAGCCTCTCATGGCCTCTCCTTACTTCTGTTTACCTAGCCTCTCCTGGCCTCTCCTTACTTCTGTTTACCTAGTATCTCTTGGCCTCTCCTTACTTCTGTTGACCTAGCCTCTCTTGGCCTCTCATTACTTCTGTTTACCTAGCCTCTCCTGGCCTCTCCTTACTTCTGTTTACCTAGCCTCTCCTGGACTCTCATTACTTCTGTTTACCTAGTCTCTCCTGGCCTCTCCTTACTTTGCATAATAAACTTCCCATCCCAGGCTGCGTTGGGTCGTTAGCCTTTGTAACCATTTGTGGGTTTAATCCTTAACCTCTAACATTTACTCTGCCAGCCAGCAGGCCCCTGGTGACTGACAGCAGTCACAGCCACTGGGGGATTAATGAGCCATTTAGCCAGCCATTCACAAACACTGGAACACTGGGCTGGCAACCTCCAGGGTCACGCACCAACAGTGGCTGCCAGGCGGGACTAGTTGTTTGATACAATCACCATGGCAACAGAGACTTGAACAGGGCGGTTTAGTGGAATAGAAGGCTTGCATTCACGCTGGGGTAGAAGTTTAACCAGGAGATGAGGCATTGGCAGGACGTGGATGTCTGTCTGTACAGAGAGAAGCATTTGAATGAATAAACTTTATTGACAGTTTATGTGATGGGTATGAAGCCTGTCCCGCAGGAGCTGCTGGACCAAACAGGACACTACATCTTTGACAGTCTGACCATATCAGAGGCAGAGCTAACCCAGACACACTGCCTCAGGAAAGGTGAGCGCTCAACTGTTGGCTCATACTGGGTGTGTGAGAGATACATTGCACAAATCAGTTGCATATTCCAATGACAAACCATTCTGATATTTCTGTTGTTTCTGTTGTAAAGGTATTGGTAGCTCTACAGTGTAGAGTAGCCACGCTACTCCAGGCTATCCCTCGCTGACAGGTCAAACTTGTAAGAGTGCAGTAATGGGAGGTAAGGAATGTCCAAGGGAATGATGCTGGTTCTAGCTTTAACCACAGAAAACTGAAAAGGGTGTGATGACCCACCTCAATCATCCAGTGCACTATTCCAGGATTCTTTCTTTCTCTCGTGAGAGGGGGAAGAGTGTTGCAGGACGACCACACACAGACCAACCTCACAGCTCCACTTGATGGTGAGGGTTTACATAATATACCATTACCCTCCAATTCAACAGGGAATGTCTCTGAAAACTACTATTTTTATGTTTCAGCTCATGGCTCTAGTAACAAGAGTGGAAGTTTATTGTTTTAAAAGTTGTTACAAATTGGGAATGTTTTTAATTAGGCATTAATACCTATGATACCTCAAGAGTTGCATTGCTGGAGGAGAGTGAGAAACCAACCCCTTAATGGTGAAACTACAGGAGGGCCCAAATGTAGGGCCGCACGGCTGTTGATGCTCAAACACGCTGAAACATATTTACCCAATATTTATCCCTGTGTCTAATTAAGAAGTACTTCATCCTAAAGCTGGTTGAAGACCGAAGAGAACCTGTGTCTGCCCATTTTTCACCCTGTCTGCACCTTACTTTACACCGTTCACTCTCACGAGCTCACACACACACACACACACACACACACACACAGTTTAGTATAGCTAACCTTGTGGGGATACACAATTCAGTCCCATTCAAAATCCTATTTTCCCTAACCCCTAACCCTAAACCTAACCCTAATCTTTACCCTAACCCTAACCTTAACCTTAACCCTAACCCCAAAACTTAACCTTAACCCTAAACCTAACCCTAGCTCCTAACCCTAAAACTAGCCTTAGCTCCTAACCCTAAACCTAATTCTAACCCTAACACTAATTTTAACCTTAACCCTAAACCTGCTAGCATTTGACCTTGTGGGGACTAATACATTTTTTTTGTTCGTTTACTAAACATTTTCGCACACCAACCTGGACTCAGGGGTAACATAGTAAACATGTGACACTCAAATTAGTATGATATGTTACATTTACATTAACGTCATTTAGCAGACGCTCTTATCCAGAGCGACTTACAGTTAGTGCATACATTATTCTTTTTAATTTTCATACCCCATGGGAATCGAACCCACAACCCTGGCGTTGCAAACGCCATGCTCTACCAACTGAGCTACCTCCCTGCCGGCCATTCCCTCCCCTACCCTGGACGACGCTGGGCCAATTGTGCACCGCCCCATTGGTCTCCCGGTCGCGGCCGGCTACAGCAGAGCCTGGATTCGAACAAGGATCTCTAGTGGCACAGCTAGCACTGCGATGCAGTGCCTTAGACCACTGCGCCACTCGGGAGACATTTCTTATGGTATTTATTAATTTGTGGATGTCCATTATCCATTACGAATGATATGTTATGAATGACAATTCATATGATATGTTACGAATTATAAATCATACAATATGTTACTAATTTGCAATACGTATTACAAATTCGAATTTGTTGTGGCTAACGTTAGCTAGGTGGCTAACGTTAGCTAGGCTAAGGGTTAGGGTTAGGAGTTAAGGTAAGGGTTAAGGTTAGGGTTTGGGTTTAAGGTTAGGGTTAAAATTAGGATCAGGAGTTAGGGTTAGTAGTTGCAAAGTAGTTTCTAATGAAATGCTACAGTTGTCTGTGATGTGATCCAAACGCGCAACCTTTGGGTTGCTAGACGTTCACATTATCCACCTACCCATCCGCCCCAACCAACCTCCCTCCTTCTGTTTTTGGCATAAGTAATCTTCTGTTTTATGTAAGCGTACCAAACGTAACATATACTAATTTGAGTGTCACAGATGACCATGAAGGCCCTGGACCTATACAGTGGGGGAAAAAAAGTATTTAGTCAGCCACCAATTGTGCACGTTCTCCCACTTAAAAAGATGAGAGAGGCCTGTAATTTTCATCATAGGTACACGTCAACTATGACAGACAAATTTAGAAAAATAAATCCAGAAAATCACATTGTAGGATTTTTTATGAATTTATTTGCAAATGATGGTGGAAAATAGGTATTTGGTCACCTACAAACAAGCTAGTTTCTGGCTCTCACAGACCTGAAACTTCTTCTTTAAGAGGATCCTCTGTCCTCCACTCGTTACCTGTATTAATGGCACCTGTTTGAACTTGTTATCAGTATAAAAGACACCTGTCCACAACCTCAAACAGTCACACTCCAAACTCCACTATGGCCAAGACCAAAGAGCTGTCAAAGGACACCAGAAACAAAATTGTAGACCTGCACCAGGCTGGGAAGACTGAATCTGCAATAGGTACATTTACATTTACATTTTAGTCATTTAGCAGACGCTCTTATCCAGAGCGACTTACAGTTAGTGAATACATATTTTTTTATACTGGCCCCCTGTGGGAATCGAACCCACAACCCTGGCGTTGCAAACGCCATGCTCTATCAACTGAGCTACATCCCTACCGGCCATTCCCTCCCCTACCCTGGACGACGCTGGGCCAATTGTGCGCCGCCCATGAGTCTCCCGGTCGCGGCCGGCTGCGACAGAGCCTGGATTCGAACCAGGATCTCTAGTGACACAGTTAGCACTGCGATGCAGTGCCTTAGACCACTGCGCCACTCAGGAGACATAAGCAGCTTGGTTTGAAGAAATCAACTGTGGGAGCAATTATTAGGAAATGGAAGACATACAAGACCACTGATAATCTCCCTCGATCTGGGGCTCCACGCAAGATCTCACCCCGTGTGGTCAAAATTATCACAAGAACGGTGAGCAAAAATCCCAGAACCACACGGGGGGACCTAGTGAATGACCTGCAGAGAGCTGGGACCAAAGTAACAAAGCCTACCATCAGTAACACACTACTCCGCCAGGGACTCAAATCCTGCAGTGCCAGGCGTGTCCCCCTGCTTAAGCCAGTACATGTCCAGGCCCGTCTGAAGTTTGCTAGAGTGCATTTGGATGATCCAGAAGAGGATTGGGAGAATGTCATATGGTCAGATGAAACTAAAATAGAACTTTTTGGTAAAAACTAAACTCGTCGTGTTTGGAGGACAAAGAATGCTGAGTTGCATCCAAAGAACACCATACCTACTGTGAAGCATGGGGGTGGAAACATCATGCTTTGGGGCTGTTTTTCTGCAAAGGGACCAGGACGACTGATCCGTGTAAAGGAAAGAATGAATGGGGCCATGTATCGTGAGATTTTAAGTGAAAACCTCCTTCCATCAGCAAGGGCATTGAAGATGAAACGTGGCTTGGTCTTTCAGCATGACAATGATCCCAAACACACCGCCCGGGCAACGAAGGAGTGGCTTCGTAAGAAGCATTTCAAGGTCCTGGAGTGGCCTAGCCAGTCTCCAGATCTCAACCCCATAGAAAATCTTTGGAGGGAGTTGAAAGTCTGTGTTGCCCAGCGACAGCCCCAAAACATCGCTGCTCTAGAGGAGATCTGCATGGAGGAATGGGCCAAAATACCAGCAACAGTGTGTGAAAACCTTGTGAACACGTACAGAAAACGTTTGACCTGTGTCATTGCCAACAAAGGGTATATAACAAAGTATTGAGAAACTTTTGTTATTGACCAAATACTTATTTTCCACCATAATTTGCAAATAAATTCATTAAAAATCCTACAATGTGATTTTCTGGATTTTTTTTTCTCAATTTGTCTGTCATAGTTGACGTGTACCTATGATGAAAATTACAGGCCTCTCTCATCTTTTTAAGTGGGATAACTTGTACAATTGGTGGCTGACTAAATACTTTTTTCCCCCACTGTATATCCTCTTACTGGGTTCAGACCGCTAAGGGTTAGATACATTGAACTCTATGTGGCCTAGCTGAAGGAGGTTCAGCAGGCTAACACGGTCTTGTGGCCTAGCTGAAGGAGGCTCAGCCGGCTAACACAGTCTTGTGGCCTAGCTGAAGGAGTATCAGCAGGATAACACAGTCTTGTGGCCTAGCTGAAGGAGGCTCAGCAGGCTAACACGGTCTTGTGGCCTAGCTGAAGGGGCATGTCTTAAAAAATGGCAGAGTAAAAAAAAAAATGTTTTGTGTCCACATGGCTTCTCATCTTCTCTTGTGCTAAAGGGGTATATTTATAAGTGGCTAGCCTTCCTAGTCTAGTCTAGCCTGCCTAGCCTGCCTAGCCTAGCCTGCCTAGCCTAGCCTGCCTAGCCTTCCTAGCCTGCCTAGCCTTCCTAACCTAGCCTGCCTAGCCTAGCCTGCCTAGCCTTCCTAGCCCAGCCTGCCTAGCCTTCCTAGCCTAGCCTGCCTAGCCTGCCTAGTCTAGCATGGTAGGGGTGTTACCAGACCTGCCAGCAAAGGCCAAGCTAAATTCCTGAAGCCTTCTGCGTTAGATACATGGTTATAACGTACCATAGAGAAACACAGTCAGCTCCTTGTCTTGTTGATGTTGATGTGGTATATCTTCATCTGAAATAACAAGTCCTAGTAGTCCTAATGTAGCTCAGTTGGTAGAGCATGGCGCTTGCAACGCCAGGGTTGTGGGTTAGATTCCCAGGGGGGCCAGTATGAAAAAATTATTATGCACTCACTAACTGTAAGACGCTCTGGATAAGAGCGTCTGCTAAATGACTAAAATGTAAAATCCTAATGGAAGGCTACGTAATAAGGTTTCTATTGGAGGCTGGGGGAAGTGATGGGTCTGGCTGCTACAGTATTCTGACTGGCAGGGATAGGTTTCCAGGTCACGGGGCACTGCCCTCTTCTTTAGTGGGGCAACAGTAAGGGACTCAGCTCAGATACATGGTTAAAAACGACATCTTATTTCGCCCTCTCTCCTTCCTTCTCTTCCTCCCCCACTCTATCTCACTCTCTTACTGGAGGATATTAAACATATTTAGATGCAGCCTGCCTCATATTCAGTTCCCATTCCTCCATTCCTCCATCCCTCTATCCCCTGTTTCAAATAAAACCAACAATCCAGCCTGCTTATTTTTAGCCTCAGAATCTGCAGTAAAATATCAGACTAACGCATGACAAGGGCTTGACCAGGGCTTGACAAGGGATTGGGTCTCCAATTCTCAAACCAAGAGAATAAAAGGGGAAGAACTTTGAGATTTGATCCTCCTTCAGCTAGGCCACAAGACCGTGTTAGCCTGCTGAGCCTCCTTCAGCTAGGCCACAAGCCCGTGTTAGCCTGCTGAGCCTCCTTCAGCTAGGCCACAAGCCCGTGTCAGCCTGCTGAGCCTCCTTCAACTAGGCCACAAGACCGTGTTAGCCTGCTGAGCCTCCTTCAACTAGGCCACAAGACCGTGTCAGCCTGCTGAGCCTCCTTCAACTAGGCCACAAGACCGTGTTAGCCTGCTGAGCCTCCTTCAACTAGGCCACAAGACCGTGTTAGCCTGCTGAGCCTCCTTCAACTAGGCCACAAGACCGTGTCAGCCTGCTGAGCCTCAAGGCTACTAGTTATGCGTGGGTGCTTACAAAGCAGTTTAATCCAGGACCTTCATGTTCTCTTACCCTTCAGAGAACCACAGTCACTCACAGCCAGACAGTCCCTCTGAACTCCCAACTCCTGACAGTACTGAGGACCAGGAATACCACCACGTTCCCGGTCTCTGAATTCCAGCTCCCAGCCTTTCCTACCCTGTCAGTAGATGAATGAGAAGCAGATCTTTGGCATAGATGGGGTTGGTGTAGTGGGAAAGTGGGAGTTGGTTTGGTAACTAAGGGATGCACATGCTGCTATCAAAGCCCACTTTGAAGGCTAGCAGATGCCTGCCTTTTAATGGTCCCTCATAAAGATACTGTAGACTTACAGCTGGACTGACGGCCATAATGAGATTCTAGGTGATTGTTCCAGGGGATCTAGGGGACTGTTTAGGAGAGGACTGAATGCTAGAGAAAGAGATGCTAAACAAAAACACACCCTGGCTGTTTCCAATTAATTTAGTAAGAAGCACCCTGCCAAAGCAACCTCTACCAAATCAAAAGATGACATTGGTAGCCTTTTCTCTATCATTTCGATGCAGCAAGCAAGAACAGATGATTGACAGAGACAGTGGTTAAAATCCCCTCCTCAGGCTGTGTCCTTGTGCAGATGCGGGGGCCTCCAGTCCCATTCACTGGAGCCCATCCCTACAGCCAGCCGATCTTCAACAAGTGGGCTGTGTGACCAGGCAATAAGTACTTCAAGATAAAAGGCCCAGGGGATATCCACCGTGCCAAGAGAGAGAAACAGAAGAAGAACAATCCTCCTCTCTCCTTCCTGTTCTCATATAAAGCAGACCACAGAGACGCATAAGAAGAGACAATAGTGTGGAGGACGACAGAGAATAGTGTGGAGAACGACAGAGAATAGTTTGGAGTATGACAGAGAATAGTGTGGAGGACGACAGAGAATAGTGTGGAGGACGACAGAGAATAGTGTGGAGGACGACAGAGAATAGTGTGGAGGATGACAGAGAATAGTGTGGAGGACGACAGAGAAAGTGCAGGACAGAGAAGGGACAGGACAGAGAAGGAACATTATGGATATGATAGAAGCAAGGGGCAGGAAGTCAACCTAATGAAAACCCCATCAATTGTGTAGGCATATCTGCCTCTCACAGCTCTCTGAATAGGATTTTATGTTGCCTCTGCTGCCAACCTAAGTAGGCAGACGTGTGTGTGTCTGTGTGTGTGTGTGTGTGTTTGTGTGTGTGTGTGTATGGGTATGGTTGTGGGTGTTAATGCAGGCCCGGGGTGTAATAGAGAGTCCTACTCCTGGACCAGTTGCCAGGCTCACACTGAGGGAACTGGGCATTAGCATGTTTTCCCCCCAATAAACAAGGCGTTGTCGTTGTCCTGAAACCAGGGCAGGCAGAGCAAAAAGCAATACCCTGTGACCAGCCTGGTGTTCAATAGGCAGCAAATGGAAGAAAACGCTCTGAATGGAGTAAACCAGGTAGTATCTTACTTCTTTCTTGATTTTTATGTTGCACAATGTTTTGCTACAATGTGCCCTAATGAATATGACCCTCAATTCTCAGTTTCACCAACCAAGTGGGGAGGAAATAGTTCCTAAACGGTTAGAGAGTGCTGTTTATGATCAAAACATTCCTTGGCCAGAAGCCTGAGCATGCATGTGGAAATGTGTGTTCTGGGGTGTTTTTGTCCTGGTATAGTAGGTTTGTGTGTGTGTGTGTGTGTGTGTGTGTGTGGCTCCGGATGCCCACTTACTTCCCCTCTCTGACAGAATGTTTTATGAGCACAGTTGAAAAATGTGTTGGACTGGGCCTTGGAGTCAGGAAATGAGATATTAAGAAAAAAGAAAAAAGTGACCCTTCAATGCTGTTTTAGTACTTTGAACCTCTTTTGGTTGAGACAGGAAGAGAGGGGCCTCTTATGAAAACCCAAATGCAAGCAACTTTACAGTACTGTGCCGTATTGCTAGAATAAGGAACGTACTGTAACACTCTCATACAATCTAAGATCTATGATAATCATAACTTATCTGATTACCTTGCTCTACCTGCTATAGTACACTGATCAACAGTACTGTACACCACACATCATACATGTGCTACTCTTCACACTCACACACTGCATGCAGTTCAATGTGTTTTTAAAATGGCAACAACCTGAAAAAACGAACAGTAAATCCCAATGCAACTCTTTCCTCTTTCCGCATCAGCTGCAGTCCAGGAGCAGGATTGCCAGGATAGTAACAAGCTAGTAACAGGCTAGTTACAGGCCAGTAACAGGCTAGTTACAGGCCATTAACAGGCCAGTAACAGGCTAGTAACAAGCTAGTAACAGGCCAGTAACAGGCTAGTAACAGGCCTGTAACAGGCCAGTAACAGGCTAGTAACAGGCCAGTAACAGGCTAGTAACAGGCTAGTAACAGGCTAGTAACAGGCTAGTAGGCTAATAACAGGCCAGTAACGGGCTAGTAACAGGCTAGTAACAGGCTAGTAACAGGCCAGTAACAGGCTAGTTACAGGCCAGTAACAGGCCAGTAACAGGCTAGTAACAAGCTAGTATCAGGCCAGTAACAGGCTAGTAACAGGCCTGTAACAGGCCAGTAACAGGCTAGTAACAGGCTAGAAACAGGCTAGTAACAGGCTAGTAGGCTAATAACAGGCCAGTAACAGGCTAGTAACAGGCTAGTAACAGGCTAGTAACAGGCCAGTAACAGGCTAGTAATAGGCTAGTAACAGGCTAGTAACAGGCCAGTAACAGGCTAGTAACAGGCCAGTAACAGGCTAGTAACAGGCTAGTAACAAGCTAGTAACAGGATAGTAACAAGCTAGTAACAGGCTAGTAACAGGCTAGTAACAGGCTAGTAACCGGCCAGTAATCAAATCAAATCAAATTTTATTGGTCACATGCGCCGAATACAACAGGTGCAGACATTACAGTGAAATGCTTACTTACAGCCCTTAACCAACAGTGCATTTATTTTTTACAAAAAAAGTAAAAATAAAACAACAACAAAAAAAGTGTTGAGAGAAAAAAGAGCAGAAGTAAAATAAAGTGACAGTAGGGAGGCTATATATACAGGGGGGTACCGTTGCAGAGTCAATGTGCGGGGGCACCGGCTAGTTGAGGTAGTTGAGGTAATATGTACATGTGGGTAGAGTTAAAGTGACTATGCATAAATAATTAACAGAGTAGCAGCAGCGTAAAAAGGATGGGGTGGGGGGGCAGTGCAAATAGTCCGGGTAGACATGATTAGCTGTTCAGGAGTCTTATGGCTTGGGGGTAGAAGTTGTTGAGAAGTATTTTGGACCTAGACTTGGCACTCCGGTACCGCTTGCGTGCGGTAGCAGAGAGAACAGTCTATGACTAGGGTGGCTGGAGTCTTTGACAATTTTGAGGGCCTTCCTCTGACACCGCCTGGTATAGAGGTCCTGGATGGCAGGAAGCTTGGCCCCAGTGATGTACTGGGCCGTACGCACTACCCTCTGTAGTGCCTTGCGGTCGGAGGCCAAGCAGTTGCCATACCAGGCGGTGATGCAACCAGTCAGGATGCTCTCGATGGTGCAACTGTAGAATTTTTTGAGGATCTGAGGACCCATGCCAAATATTTTCAGTCTCCTGAGTGGGAATAGGCTTTGTCGTGCCCTCTTCACGACTGTCTTGGTGTGTTTGGACCATGATAGTTCGTTGGTGATGTGGACACCAAGGAACTTGAAGCTCTCAACCTGTTCCACTACAGCCCCGTTGATAAGAATGGTAACAGGCCATTAACAGGCTAGTAACTAGCAAGTAGCAGGCAGGTAACAGGCTAGTAACAGGCTAGTAACAGGCCAGTAACAGGCTAGTAACAGGCTAGTAACAGGCTAGCATCAGGCTAGTAACAGGCTAGTAACAGGCCAGTAACAGGCCAGTAACAGGCCAGTAAAAGGCTAGTAACAGGCTAGTAACAGGCCAGTAACAGGCCAGTAACAGGCTAGTAACAGGCCAGTAACAGACCAGTAACAGGCTAGTAACAGGCTAGTAACAGGTTAGTAACAGGCTAGTAACAGGCTAGTAACAGGCCAGTAACAGGCAAGTAACAAGCTAGTAACAGGCCAGTAACAGGCTAGTAACAGGCTAGTAACAGGCTAGTAACAGGCTAGTAACAGGCTAGCATCAGGCTAGTAACAGGCCAGTAACAGGCCAGTAAAAGGCTAGTAACAGGCTAGTAACAGGCCAGTAACAGGCCAGTAACAGGCCAGTAACAGGCTAGTAACAGGCCAGTAACAGGCCAGTAACAGGCCAGTAACAGGCTAGTAACAGGCTAGTAACAGGCCAGTAACAGGCCAGTAACAGGCTAGTAACAAGCTAGTAACAGGCTAGTAACAGGCAAGTAACAAGCTAGTAACAGGCCAGTAACAGGCTAGTAACAGGCTAGTAACAGGCTAGTAACAGGCTAGTAACAGGCTAGTAACAGGCCAGTAACAGGCTCGAACTGACAGACACTAAGAAGTAGAACACATTCAGCTCTTAACCCTTGCCTTCCACTCTTAGTAAAACATGTTGAATAAAAGCTGTAGTCAAAATGGGTCCCAGCTCAGAGGCTCAGAGAGAGATGCTGGCTTTTACTGACTAATACTGAGTTTACTGCCAGACCCAGACTACTCACATACACTAATACCGCTTAACAGGTTGATAAGCATTATGCACTCATTTACATATTCTGATGGATGACTTTTTAGAGAGGTGATGGTTTAGCTAAGGTGGTGAGGTGGAAAATACAATGTATTACTCTTCCATGTGGTGACTCTGACCCTGCTCTGTATCCCAAGCTCGTCTTTGTGGTGACTCTGACCCTGCTCTGTATCCCAAGCTCTTCTTTGTGGTAACTCTGACGCTGGTCTGGGTCCCAGGCTCTTGCTGCACAGGTCTGGGTCAGCACCCTGGCAGTCTGCCTGCCTACATCACCTATGTGTCTGACACAGTCCGAGACCTGCAGGAGAGTGAGAAGATGAGAAGAGGAGGAAACACTGCCTTTGTCACTCAGACCGCAAGGGCGTCACCCCACTTCCAGCCGCTAACAAGTCACAGGGGTGGCAGACCATCGCACTGTGAAAACCTAGAGGCTGTTTCCATGTGGACTGGATCAACGGTTCATTTCTAGTTTCAGTGATGAATAACTAATAATCTCCAGCGTCCTGCACATAGTTTGACATTTACAGCAACACATCTCTATCTTTTCCTTCTTCCTGTCTACTGTCTATCCCCCCTCTGTCTTAGTTCCTTGTCCCCTCCCCTGACCTCTCCACATTCTGCCTCTCCTCTTCCTCTCTCTGATGGGTCAGCCCATTCTCCTTCTCCTGCCTCCCCTCCTCTCTCTCTCCAGCCTCTCCCCTCCCTTCTCCAGACTCCTCTCCTCTCTCTCTCCAGCCTCTCCCCTCCCTCCTCCAGACTCCTCTCCTCTCTCTCTCCAGCCTCTCCCCTCCCTCCTCCAGACTCCTCTCATCTCTCTCTCCATCCTCTCCCCTCCCTCCTCCAGACTCCTCTTGTCTCTTTGCAGTCTCTCCTCTACCCCCTCAGTCCTCCCAGGTTGTCCATGGCTGTTCTGCAGGCAGGAGACAGAGAGAAAGAGAGCAGCTCCTATTATAGAGAGAGCAATGTATGAGTATGAGAATATGAGTTTATGTTGTAGGTACAGTACATACTAGCTATGAGGTACACCTATCTTGCAGACTCACACTACTCTCTCTCTCTCTCTCTCTCTCTCTGTCTCTCAATTCAATTTCAATTGAAGGGCTTTATTGGCATGGGAAACATATGTTAACATTGCCAAAGCAATTGAAGTAGATAATAAACAAAAGTGAAAAAAACAATTAAAAATGAACAGTAAACGTTACACTCAGAAGTTCCAAAAGAATAAAGACATTTCAAATGTCATATTATGTCTATATACAGTGTTGTAACAATGTGCAAATACTTAAAGTACAAAAGGGAAAATAAATAAACATAAATATGGATTGTATTTACAATGGTGTTGTTCTTCACTGGTTGCCCCTTCCTTGTGGCAACAGGTCACAAATCTTGCTGCTGTGATTGCACACTGTGTTATTTCACCCAATAGATATGTGAGTTTATCAAAATTGGATTTGTTTTCGAATTCATTTTGGGTCAGTGTAATATGAGGGTAATATGCGTCTCTAATATGGTCATACATTTGACAGGAGGTTAGGAAGTGCAGCTTAGTTCCCACCTCATTTTGTGGGCAGTGTGCACATAGCCTGTCTTTTCTTGAGAGCCAGGTCTGCCTACGTCGACCCTTCTCAATAGCAAGGCTATGCTCACTGAGTCTGTACATAGTCAAAGCTTTACTTCATTCTGGGTCAGTCACAATGGTCAGGTATTCTGCCAATGTGTACTCTCTGTTTAGGGCCAAATAGCATTCTAGTTTGCTCTGTTTTTTTGTTAATTCTTTCCAATGTGTCAAGTAATTATCTTTTTCTTTTCTCATGATTTGGTTGGGTCTAATTGTGTTGCTGTCCTTGGGCTCTGTGGGGTTTGTTTGTGTTTGTGAACAGAGCCACAGGACCAGCTTACTTAGGGGACTCTTCTCCAAGTTTATCTCTCTATAGGTGATGGCTTTGTTATCGAAGGTTTGGGAATCACTTCCTTTAGGTGGTTGCAGAGTTTAACGGCTCTTTTTTTTATTTGGATAATTAGCGGGTATCGGCCTAATTCTGCTCTGCATGCATTATTTGGTGTTTTACATTGTACACAGAGGATATTTTTGCAGAATTCTGCATGCAGAGTCTCAATTTGGTGTTTGTCCCATTTTGTGAATTATTGGTTGGTGAGCGGACCCCTTCTTGCCTTGTCTCTAAGATCATTCACGGCTTCGTGGAAGTTACCTGTGGCGCTGATGTTTAGGCCGTGGTATGTATATTTTTTTGTGTGCTCTAGGGCAACGGTGTCTAGATGCAATTTGTATTTGTGGTCCTGGCAAATGGACCTTTTTGGAACACCATTATTTTTGTCTTATTGAGAATTACTGTCAGGACCCAGGTCAGACAGAATTTGTACAGAAGATCTAGGTGCTGCTGTAGGCCCTCCTTGGTTGGGGACCAAAGCACCAGATCATCAGAAAACAGTAGACATTTGACTTCAGATTCTAGTAGGGTGAGGCCGGGTGCTGCAGACTGTTCTAGTGCCATCGCCAATTCGTTGATATATATGTTGAAGAGGGTGGGGCTTAAGGTTAATCCCTGTCTTACCCTACGGCCCTGTGGAAAGTAATGTGTGTGTTTTTTGCCAATTTTAACCGCACACTTCTTGTTTGTGTACATGGGTTTAATAATGTCGCATGTTTTTCCCCCAACACCACTTTCCATCAATTTTATAGCAGACCCTCATGCCAAATTGAGTCAAAAGCTTTTTTGAAGTCAACAAAGCATGAGAAGACTTTGCCTTTGTTTTGTTTTGTTTGTTTGTCAATTAGGACGTGCAGGGTGAATACGTGGTCTGTCGTACGGTAATTTGGTAAAAAGCCAATTTGACATTTGCTCAGTACATTGTTTTCACTGAGGAAATGTACAAGTATGCTGTTAATGATAATGCAGAGGATTTTCCCAAGGTTGCTGTTGACGCATATCCCATGGTAGTTATTGGGGTCAAAGTTGTCTCCACTTTTGTGGATTGGGGTTATCAGTCCTTGGTTCCAAATATTGGGGAAGATGCCAGAGCTGAGGAAGATGTTAAAGAGTTTTAGTATAGCCAATTGGAATTTCTGGTCTGTATATTTTATCATTTCATGTAGGATACCATCAACACTACAGGCCTTTTTGTGTTGGAGGGTTTGTATTTTCAATGTAATTGGAGAATCCAGTGCATTCTGGCAGTCTTTAACAGCTGATTCTAAGATTTGTAATTGATCATGTATATGTTTTTGCTGTTTGTTCTTTGTTCTTTGTCATAGAGCCAAAAAGATTGTAGAAGTGGTTTATTCACATCTCCATTTTGGATAGATAACTCATCGTGTTGTTGTTTGTTTAGTGTGTTCCAATTTTCCCAGAAGTGGTTAGATTCTATGGATTCTTCAATTACATTGAGCTGATTTCTGACGTGCTGTTCCTTCTTTTTCCGTGGTGTAATTCTGTATTGTTTTAGTGATTCACCATATTGAAGGCGTAGACTCAGGTTTTCTAGGTCTCTATGTTTTTGGTTGATAGGTTTATCAATTTATTTCTTAGGTTTTTGCATTCTTCATCAAGCCGTTTGTCATTGTTGTTAATTTTCTTAGGTTTTCTGCTTGACATTTTTTGATTTGATAGTGAAGCTGAAAGGTCAAATATACTTCACTATTGCAGTGAAATGTTTTGTCGAGGAACTTGTCTAAAAGGGATTGAATTTGTTGTTGCCTAATTGTTTTTTAATAGGTTTATACACTACTTTCCTTCCATCTATAGCATTTCTTAATATTGTGCAGTTCCTTTGACTTTGATGCCTCATGATTGAGTATTGCTCTGTTCAGGTAGACTGTAATTTTGCTGTGATCTGATAGGGGTGTTAGTGGGCTGACTGTGAACGCTCTGAGAGACTCTGTTTTGAGGTCAGTGATAAAGTAATATACAGTACTACTGCCAAGCGATGAGCTGTAGGTGTACCTACCATATGAGTCTCCTTGAAGCCTACCATTGACTATGTACAGACCCAGCGTGCGACTGAGCTGCAGGAGTTGTGACCCATTTTTGTTGGTTGTTTTGTCATAGTTGTGTCTAGGGGGACATATTTGGGAGGGAATACTGTCACCTCCAGGTAGATGTTTGTCCCACTGTGTGCTGAGTGTGTCAGGTTATTGTCCAGTTCTGGCATTTAGGTCGCCAGAGACTAGTACATGTCACTGGGCCTGGAGATGGTTGATCTCCCCTTCTAGGATGGAGAAGCTGTCATCGTTGAAGTATGGGGATTCTATTGGGGGGATATAGGTAGCACACATGAGGACATTTTTCTTTGTTGAGATAATTTCCTTATTAATTTCTAGCCGGATGTAAAATGTTCCTGTTTTGACAAATTTATTAGAGTGGGTTAGGTCTGCTCTATATCAAATTAGCATACCCCCTGAGTCTCCTCCCTGTTTCACACCTGGTAGTTTGGTGGAAGGGACTACCAGCTCTCTGTAACCTAGAGGGCAATCATTGGGTCTGTCTCCTCTCTACTATGTTTCTTGTAGGATGACAATGTCTGTATTCCCAATTTCTTTGATGAAGTCTGGGTTCCTGCTCTTTAGGCCAAAGGCAGATGACCTCAGACGTTGTATATTCCAGGATGAGATAGTAAAAGCTTTTTGTTCCATAGTGTCTAGCGTTGTTTTCGTTTGGTTTCGGCCCGGACCATTACAGTAGGTGTGAGCAGAGCATGTTGAGCATCTGATATATACCTCTTGGGTCGCAGGATGGGTCTTAGGGGGGTGCCTTAGTTGTGCCTGTTGCTCTGCTCAAGGCCTGGGCATATGTGACTCGTTTCCGTAATCTAGACGTATGTCGCGGGTCACTACTTCACAGTACAGCCATTTGAACGTAAACCTTTTTTTTTTTATCAAAATGCGTTTTTTGGCAGAAGTGCCTTCTTGAACATGTGAACTTTCATGTGCCTTAATAACAAACTTAGCCTCAGAAAAAGATAGCAACCTTCCTACTAGCCATGATTGGCTGAGATAATGAGTGGGCTGGACATGCTGAGAGATGAGTTTGGATTGGTCATATAGCACGCATCTGTCTATTTGAGCTGGTCAGTATGTGTAGGTAATCCTGTTTAAATATATTGCGTAGTAGAACTGCATAAGTGTTGCTCTCCACTTTCTGGAGAACCGAGTTTTGAAATCAGTGGAATTAGAGTATGATAGCTAAGGACATGGAGAAAACACCTGTCTCCGGATTACATCTTCAAACTAAGGGCAACCATGGCATCTGTGACAGAGAGAAGCATCCAACCATGATGTATACGGGTAAGATAGTCTAGCTAGCTACATTTTCAGATATTACACGTTTCTAATTTTGACAAAGTTGTGTTCATTTCAAGTTCAAGTGTACTGTTAGCTAGCTAGCTAATGTTAGCTGGCTGGCTCGCTAGCTAACATTAGGTGTATGATTGTATTATTTGTAACTCAGAGCCATTTGCTTGGCTAGTTATAGCCTACCTGGACGTATGAACCTGGTTGGTTGGCAACCTGCAGATTCATGCAGAGCAGTAACATCATGAGTTGGGATTATGGTTCATCCGTTTCAATAGAATGTCACTGCAACAACTGTTGATAGACGTAGCTGGTAAATTTGCTCTGGCTATCTACTCCGATTTCAGAGCACTCTCGTCTGAGTGTGCCAGAGTGCAGAATAACTGACAAATTTATGAACGCTCAACACCCATTGAATATGGCCGGTGTCAGTAAATGTTGGAAAAATGTGTAAATTGTTGCCAGCAGCACAGTTGCAGTCACCAACGCTCTGGATAACATAAAAACAGCCTAACCAGCTCTGCTAGGGCGAGTACAATGGTCGGTGAGCTGTTCTTTCATTTCTGGAAGTAGCTAGCTAGCTAGCCAGCGTTAGCCAGTTAGCTTGGGTGCTTGACCGCTGTTGTTAGGACAGAACGCTTGAATCAACCCTAAGAGACATGGGTGGGGCTGAAGCTTAAGAGTGTGTGAACGATGCTGAATGGGTGTAGACAAATAAGAGCTCTCCAGTATGTACCAAAACATTCAAAGGCCATTTCTCAAAAGTGAGTTTACAAGTTTATCAACTTTCAAAGCAGAATTACTTTCCCATTGTTCTTCAAATGCAGTGTATGATATACCATTTTGTAGCTCTATGTCTCTGCTTTTATCAAATGTAAAAAACATAACTTCAAATTTGACTACATAAGACCGAAACAAAGTGGTCGATCACATACGTGCGGCTGTCATGTAGAGGTCCTTGCTGCAGGGGCGGGGGGCATGGGGGGGCATAAGAAGCATAGGTCTGATCTGGGGGGGCCTATATAGGGTGTGGCCAGGGTTTATATGGGGTGGTCTCAGCTGTTTGCGCTCTCTCTCTCTCTCACTCACTCACTCACTCACTCACTCACTCACTCACTCACTCACTCACTCACTCACTCACTCACTCACTCACTCACTCACTCACTCACTCTCACACACACACACACACACACACACACACACACCAATTACTGTCAGTTGTGGGACGCTGGTATGATGTCTATAATGGAGGTGGGAGGAGGGTGGGCAGGATAATAACACAGCATAGACAATGAGAGGGGCAGGGGCATTTGTGAGAATGTTGAAGAGACTGTTGATCTGTGTGTGCTACAGTGCAGCTCTTTGTCTCTCTACAGACTGGGGCACTGGGTAACCATCCTCATGCCTCCTCTCTCTGCCCCAGACACACAGCCAAGGACCGGAGGAGAGAAAAAGGGTGTGTGGCTTTCCCAGAAACCTCCCAGGAGATGTGTGTGAGAAGCTAACAACCAACTCATTGAGTGTCACTTAATATGTTGTCCAGTTGAAAATTGATTTATTTCCTGTCGTCGTACAGTAATCATGTTTTTTTGTTGTTGCATGAGGCAGAGTTCAAATCAGGACTGTTGAGGTCTATTCTCACACCAATCTGCTGCATTCATCATCGTTTGGAGCTAAGTAGCGGATGCCAAAAGAGGCACAGTGCTTGGGTGTGTGTATGAGAGAGAGTGTGAGACAGAGAGTTTGAGCATGGTAAACCTAGAAACGTGTCATACAGACTAACAACCCTGGTTTCTGACATGCAGGAACATCTCATTTTATTTTTTTCACACTCTTATCCAGAGCTTACAGTTAGTGAGTGCATAAATTTTTCATACTGGCCCCTGTGGGAAACGAACCCACAACCCTGGCGTTGCAAGCGCCATGCTCTACCAACTGAGCTACAGGGGACTACATCTGTTCTTTCAACATCCAAACAGAGCTGCCCAGCCAGAAACAGATCTCACCATCTACAAATAACACCCATATACACCCCCATAAAGAACACTCATATACACCCCCATAAAGAACACCCATATACACCCCCATAAAGAACACCCATATACACCCCCATAAAGAACACCCATATACACCCCCATAAAGAACACCCATATACACCCCCATAAAGAACACCCATATACACCCCCCATAAAGAACACCCATTTAAGCCCCCATCTCTCCCCAGTCTCTCGGCTCTCTCCAGCAGGACCTTCACAGGCTGTGATCTCTTTGTACAGTATTACCATGCCAGTGGAATATCATCTGTGAATGCCAAATTTCAAACACACCATTCATCATGTTGTGAAGGGATGTTGCGCTGAACCGGCCAAAATAAGCAAAGGGAGATTTTGACTGTAATAAACCAAGTTGGGCGAATAATCATCAATTAAACGTGTGTCGTCTTGCATCTGTTCAGATTATAGACATATGGGAGAAAATGACGTGTGTTTTTTTGCAACTATTACAAATGCCATGTGGCCTTGGTTCAGCAACTCTAACCCAGTATGACAGTTACTGTACCAACTTTCTATGAACAGCTGTCTGTATATGGGGAAATGCCACAGTGGACCAATGTAAGCCCAAGATAAACAGTTCCCATCGGTTTTCTTGCAGTCAGAAAGATCCCATGCACTTGTACACCCTATACCATGCATGTTGTGAGGGAAAAGGAATCTGCTAAATGGTATATATTATTGTATTATTATAGATGTGGATTGCCATGGGTTTGACAGTAAATCTGTCTAAGACCACACCAACCGTACACCAGTCATACTGAATCATACAGAAAGCACCCAGCATGGCAGCAGCTGACCCCAATAATGGAGTTGAAGCCTTCACTCTTTATAGGCCTAGGCTATAGGCTATAGGATGCTGCAGCTGTCCTGTGTTGGGTGGGAGATGTGAGGTAAATTGTTGTTTCTTTAGTCCTAACGTCAAGAGTCAAGAAAGTGAAACCCTGTCCAAGGTGCAGCTGCACCCTGCTCTCCCTGGCAGCTGTGGCACGCTGTACTGTTGGCACACCTGATGCCCTGGGCACTGCATGCACTGGGAGAGAGGTGGGAAGGTTCTCCTCAGGTTGCCATGTGATTCCTGTACTCAGAGAGAGAGAGCAAGAGAGACTATTTGCAGATCTTTACAACACTGTATATAGACATAATGTGACATTTGAAATGTGTTTATTCTTTTGAAACTTTTGTGAGTGTAATGTTTACTGTTCATTTTTTATAGTTTATTTCACTTTTGTTTATTATCTATTTCACTTGCTTTGGCAATGTAAACATATGTTTCTCATGCCAATAAAGCCCTTAAATTGAAAATGAATTGAGAGAGAGCGATAGAGAGAGAGAGCAAGGGGGAGGGGCAGAGAGAGCGAGGGCGAGAGAGAGAGAGAGAGAGAAGAAAGTAGTGTAGAAACCTACCAAAAAACTATTAAGCAACAACAAATTCTATCCCTTTTAGACAACTTCTTGGAGAGAAAAAATACACTGTAATAGTGAAGGTGTAAACCTGGCAGTAAAAAGCCTAAACAGTATATTTGACCTTTCAGCTTCACTATCAAATCTAAAGCTTTCAAGCAGAAAATGAAAAATAATGACAAATGGTTTGATGAAGAATGCAAAAACCTAAGAAAGAAATTGAGAAACCTATACAACCAAAAACAGAGAGACCCAGAAAACCTGAGTCTATGCCTTCACTATGGTGAATCACTAAAACAATACTGAAATACACCACGGAAAAAGAAGGAACAGCACGTCAGAAATCAGCTCAATGTAATTGAAGAATCCATAGAATCTAACCACTTCTGGGAAAATTGGAACACACTAAACAAACAACAACACGAAGAGTTATCTATCCAAAACGGAGGTGTATGGATAAACCACTTCTCCAATCTTTTAGGCCCTATAACAAAGAACAAATAGCAAAAACATATAGATGATTAAATACAAATCTTAGAATAAACTATTAAAGACTACCAGAGCCCACTGGATTCTCAAATTACATTGAATGAACTACAGGACAAAATACAAACCCTCCAACCCAAAAAGGCCTGTAGTGTTGATGGTATCCTAAATGAAATGATAATATATACAGACCACAAATTCCAATTGGCTATACTTAAACTCTTTAACACCATCCATAGCTCTGGCATCTTCCCCAATATTTGGAACCAAGGACTGATCACCCCAATCCACAAAAGTGGAGACATATTTGACCCCAATAACTACCGTGGGATATGGGTCAACAGCAACCTTGGGAAAACCCTCTGCATTATCATTAACAGCAGACTCGTACATTTCCTCAGTGAAAACAATGTACTGAGCAAATGTCAAATTGGCTTTTTACCAAATTACCATACGACAGACCACGTATTCACCCTGCACATCCTAATAGACAAAGAAACAAACCAAAACAAAGGCAAAGTCTTCTCATGCTTTGTTGATTTCAAAAAAGCTTTTGACTCAATTTGGCATGAAGGTCTGCTATTCAAATTGATGGAAAGTGGTGTTGGGGGAAAAACATTAGGAAATCCGTTTACACAAACAACAAGTGTGCGGTTAAAATTGGCAAAAAACACACACATTTCTTTCCACAGGGCCGTGGGGTGATACAGGGATGCAGCTTAAGCCCCACCCTCTTCAACATATATACAGTGCCTTCGGAAAGTATTCAGACCCCTTGACCGTTTCCACATTTTGTTAGGTTACAGCCTTATTCTAAAATTGATTCAATTGTTTTTTCCCTCATCAATCTACACACAATACCCCATAATGACAAAGCAATTACAGGATTTTAGAATTTTTGCTAATTTAATACAAATATTAAACTGAAATAATATATTTACATAAGTATTCAGACCCTTTACTCAGTACTTTGTTGAATAACCTTTGGCAGCGATTACAGCCTCTGGTCTTCTTGGGTATGACGCTACACGGTTGACACACCTGTATTTGGGGAGTTTCTCCCATTCTTATCTGCAGATCCTCTCAAACTCTGTCAGGTTGGATTGGGAGCATTGCTGCAAAGCTATTTTCAGGTCTCTCCAGAGATGTTAGATCGGGTTCAAGTCCGGGCTCTGGCTGGGCCACTCAAGGACATTCAGAGAATTGTCCTGAGGCCACTCCTGCGTTGTCTTGGATGTGTGCTTAGGGTCGTTGTCCTGTTGGAAGGTGAACCTTCGCCCCAGTCTGAGGTCCTGAGTGCTCTGGAGCAGGTTTTCATCAAGGATCTCTCTGTACTTGGCTCTGTTAATCTTTGCCTCGATCCTGACTAGCCTCCCAGTCCCTGCCGCTGAAAAACACCCCCACAGCATGATGCTGCCACCACCATTCTTCACCGCAGGGATGGTGCCAGGTTTCCTCTAGAAATGACGCTTGGCATTAAGGCCAAAGAGTTCAATCTTGTTTCTCATGGTCTGAGAGTCTTTGGTGCCTTTTGGCAAACTCCAAGCAGGCTGTCATGTGCCTTTTACTGAGGAGTGGCTTCCGTCTGGCCACTCTACCAGAAAGGCCTGATTGGTGGTGTGCTGCAGAGATGGTTGTCCTTCTGGAAGGTTCTCCGATCTCCACAGAGGAACTCTAGAGCTCTGTCAGACTGACCATTGGGTTCTTGGTCACCTCTCTGACCAAGGCCCTTCTCCCCCGATTGCTCAGTTTAGCCGCATGGCCAGCTCTAGGAAGAGTCATGGTGGATCCAAACTTCTTCCATTTAATAATGATGGAGGCCACTGTGTTCTTGGGGACCTTCAATGCTGCAGACATTTTTTGGTACCCTTCTCCAGATCTGTGCCTCGACACAATCCTGTCTCGGAGCTCTACGGACAATTCCTTTGACCTCATGGCTTGGTTTTTGCTCTGACATGCACTGTCAACTGTGGGACCTTATATAGACAGGTGTGTCCCTTTCCAAATCAATCAATTTAATTTACCACAGGTGGCCTCCAATCAAGTTGTAGAAACATCTCAAGGATGATCAATGGATACAGGATGCACCTGAGCTCAATTTCGAGTCTCATAGCAAAGGGTCTGAATACTTATGTAAATAAGCTATGTGTGTTTTTTATTTATTTTTATAAATTAGCAAATATTTCAACAAACCTGTTTTTGCTTCCTCATTATGGGTTGTTCAAAAAAAGATCCAGTTGTCAGGACCACAAATACAAATTGCATCTAGACGCTGTTGCCCTAGAGCACACAAAAAACTATACATACCTTGGCCTAAACACCAGCGCCACAGGTAACTTCCACAAAGCTGTGAAAGATCTGAGAGACAAGGCAAGAAGGGCCTTCTATGCTAACCAGGGGCCACTAAAACACAAAGGCATGTCACTACTACTGACTTGGCCCAGGCACCTGACATGTACACACACACCATCACTATGATCAGGAATAGTATTGTGGGGAGGAAGGCTTTAGGGTGGGTGAAAAGTTAAGTGTTGTGTTGGCTGTTGGAAATTTCTCTAAAATAAGTTGGTATTACTGCTCTTTACTTTACTTTATCTGTTCAATACCCAAATAAGGGGCAGAGTGCCCCTCTTTGCCACATACCATCGCCTTTACATCCTGGCACCTCTGGGCATAACAATGACCTGAAGGAGTTTCTGATCAGCTCAACCTACGTCCACAAAAAGGAGGGAAGGCCATTAAAACTTGACCTTTGCAAAATGCCTGGCCATCCTACTCTATGTATTTCTGTTGGGTTGTGAGGCTGTGCAGAAGGCTGCTTTTCAGTTCCACTCTGGCCTTCCTTCATGAAAGAGAGAATAGCCCTATTCTACTTCAGTCCAATTTGGCTGATTTGTGGAGAACAATTTGAAAGCTTGTGAGGAGCTCTCCCCAACCAGACATCGGCATTTGGGACAGAGAGAGAGGGGGCAGGGGTCGGAAAATGTCGGCGAACAAAATAGAAATGTTTCTGCATTCCTCTTTTTCCGCCTCAATATTTATACTGGATATTCGGTTGGCCTTTTGCTTGGGTAGAGAGTGATCTGTGAGAGAGGAATGCAGAAAGCCAAAGTCCCAAAATTCCTTACGCTTCACACAAAACTGCTTTTTTACAGACAATTACACACCATAGGGCCTATCCTGATACAGGAAAGGTACAATGGAAATTTAACTTTAAGCCCCTCCTTCTCTGTATAACGTTGGGAAGGTCACAAGACAAAGTAGCAGCTATTTCACAACAAGCTGTGTCTATCAACTCAGTTTGAGGGTAAACATTTTATTCCTACACAAACTCAAACTACCACACATGTGAGATCTCAAGTCTTGGTGAGCATAGATACAGATGTAGGATCTTAATTTGATCACCCTGTTGCAGGAGAACTTGTAGTGTATTTGAGGTTGAAGTTTGTAATTTCCACTTTGAGATTTCAGACTTGATTTTCCCTTAGGAAAGATGTATCAACCACTACAAAAATGTCCAGTAATCATAATCCACATAATAATTAACATGTTGTTGCTGCAGGATTATTTTCCAGCTGTAGCAAACTGGCCCAAATTAAGATCCTACATATATACAGTGCCGTGAAAAAGTTTTAAACCTAAAAATAGATAAAGGGAACCTGGGTGAACAAATAACACAAAAATGGGATACTTATATATTTTTTATAAACAAAGTTATGCAACACCCAATGCCGCTGTGTGAAAAAGTTATTTTCACCTTCCATTCAATAACTGGTTGATCGATTTAGCAATTTGATTTAGAATTGTAGGACCCCTGTAAGTATAAAAAAATATATGTGCAAATTATTTGATAGAATATTGAATTTGCCTTTTACTACTATAACCCATAGAAACACTTTGAATAACACACTCATAAATGGCGAAAAAGACAGTAAAAAAATAAATCATAAGGTTTTGAAGTGTCTATCCTATATCTAGGAGATTTAGGAGGTTCTAGGAGGTTTAGGTCGCAGTTGTAAATGAGAACCTGTTCTCAACTGGCTTACCTGGTTAAATAAAGGTGAAATAAAAAAAATAAAAAAATAAATAGGTCTGGATTTTGAACTTTATATTTGTTGCTTTTCAGCCATTCTGATGAAGACTTGCTTGTGAGTTTTGGTTCATTGTCTTGTGATGACTCAACTGCACTTAAGCTCACGGACAGATGTGCTGACATTCTGAGAGATTTACCCCTAGTCACGGATTCAGCCGAGGCTGCCCCTCCTCCTTGCTCGGGCAGGCTTCGGCGTTCGTCGTCACCGGAGCACTAGCTGCTACCGATCCATGTTTCTATGTTCTACTTGTTTTGTCTGTATTGGTCTCACCTGTTTCCCATCTTGTAATTATGTCTTCCCTATTTAACCCTCTGGCTCACACTGTGTCTTGTGCGTGTTTGTCCATGTTTTGGTTGTCGTATGTGAGCGGGTTTGTTCCTCCCTGCGTGGAGGTTTGTTCTTTAAGATACCTACGAGTAAAGTACGTTTTTCAAGTAGCTCTGTGTCCTGCGCCTGACTTCGTCCTACCGCATTACACTGACACCTTGACACCCCTTTCCTTCCTCTCTTATTTGTCTTTTTGGTCAGAGACGACCTGCGATCAGCCCAACACATGTTGAACTGGCCATGTGCACTTCCAGTGAAAAAAATATAGTATTTCCTGGTGACAAAAACTGAAGATATTCTTCTGACTGACCATGACTTCCATGATTATGAGTCACAATACAAACACCAGATCAGGGCCTTCTAGAACCCTGACTCATTGTCTCTGTCCCAAATGGCACCCTATTCCCTCTTTAGTGTACTGCTTTTGACCAGGGCCCATAGGGCACACACTATATGTCATATACTGTATATCTATATGTGCACTATAAAGGGAATAGGGTGCCATTTGGGACGCAGCCTTTCACTTGCCCTGCCTCGTACCTTCATGATGCGCTGTCACACAGCAGTTTTCATACATTTTGGGTAAAATATCCCTGTTCCACGACCACCCCCATGCGTGGTATGATCTTACTGCTTGTTTGTCCAGAAATGACCACAGCCATGCTATCAACTCATACAAAACTGTGTTTCATATTGAAGGGATATATTCTATATTATTTTCTTGTATTTCCACAAGCATAATACAAGAAGATAGTGTGGGTAAAATGTGGAGGTGTCTGTAAAACAACTAAATAGTTTGATATAGGGAAAGCATGTTTTCACACAGCCATCCAAGAGATAAAACAAACTGAAGTTGATCACTGTATCACTCCTCCGTTCTGAATTCCACTCAACGGTTCTATGTAGCTACATCAGACGCCCGGATGAGAGAGCCAGAGCCAGAGCCAACCCTCTGTCTCTTTAGGACTCTGATACGCTATTCTCTTTTTTACTCTGTTCTGCCATAGCAATGACTCATTTCTTCCATAGCTGGCCCAGACCCAGGTTGGGATTAAAAACATAAAGAATTGTATTAATCCAAACTGTAACCCACCACACCACACATCATTCAGCAGCACTGCGATGTACTACCACATACTGACCTATGGGGGCGCTGTCCTATAGTAAATCACATTAATGTTTCTCCCCTGGCTCTCTGTAAATATCAACAGTAATGCATTAGGGCCTTTGACTAAAATATTGCTGAATCTGAATGGGCCCTTATTCACAAAACTTTACCACAGTGCTGAATTCACTTTTCCACAGCGCTAAATTCACTTCTCTTTTGAGAACAATTCCCTCATAACTAAGAGTTGTTTCCAAACCAGAGAGAGGCCTGTGATGTTGGTACAGTATGTGTTTTGGGGACAGCTGAGCAGAGAGACCCTGGCTGGATCCCTGGTGCTACATTGTGGCTCTGTGCCCAGCCTGGCCAGTCCTCTCCAGCCCTCTCCTCTCCTCCGCTCTGCTGCGCTCTGAGTCCACACACACAGTGGCTCCAGTGGAATGTGATGACCGTGTGCTGGACAAAGCCCTGCATTCATATCCTTGTGTTCCACGTCCCACTCCACTTTGGGAGACTGTCACTGTCGGGCAGAGATCTAGGCTAGGGGGACACAGTCAGTCCACCCTGACTCTGACCCTGGTCCACACGTGCATCCCTACACACACCCCTGCACCAGATCCAGCTTAAGCCACACTGCCTCCCTGCCTCCCCTCTCATCCGTCTTCTTCCCCTTCCACTTCCACTTTTGCTCCCTTCCCTCCCCCATCTTCAGACTAATCCAGCTCTAAGCACTTCATGGACATTTCAGTGAGGAGGGAGGGTGAGGGAGGGAGTGGTCGAGGGATGGGAAACTGATGAATGCATTATGCACCATGCCTCACTTAAGAATGGAGTGTTATGCTTCAGGGAGTGATCAGTGAGCTGGAGTTCATTTAGGACGATTAGGTTGGCAAAGAAGCCGACCCACACGCATGAAGGTGGGGTGTGTGTGTGTGTGTGTGTGTGTGTGTGTGTGTGTGTGTCCACAAGGATAGTAAAACCTGGAAATTCTTCTTCATGGGAACATTTCCCACATCCCCATGTGGACAAGGCAATTTAAAGTTTAAGGGTTAAGTTTAGGTTTAGGGTTACAATTAGGGTTAGGGTTAGAATTAGGGTTAGGGTAAGGGTTAGGGTTAGGGTTAGGGAAAAAATAATTTGAATGAAAACAATTGTAGGTTCCCTCGAGGATAGAATAACTAAATGTGTGTGCACGCAGTGGTGGATACTGGAATGAAACTGCTGAAGAAGCTGGTAGGACTAGGACTGGTAGGACTAGGACTGGTAGGACTAGGACTGGTAGGACTAGGGCTTGTAGGACTAGGACTGGTAGGACTAGGGCTGGTAGGACTATGGCTGGTAAGACTAGGGCTGGTAGGGCTACGGCTGGTAGGACTAGATCAGGTAGGACTAGAGCTGGTAGGACTAGGGCTGGTAGGACTAGGGCTGATAAGACTAGGGCTGGTAGGACTAGGACTAGGGCTGGTAGGACTAGGACTGGTAGGACTAGCGCTGTTAGGACTAGCGCTGGTAGGACTAGGGCAGGAAGGCCTAGGACTGGTAGGACTAGGGCTGGTAGGACTAGGGCTGGTAGAGCTACGGCTGGTAGGACTAGAACAGGTAAGACTAGGGCTGGTAGGACTAGAGCTGGTAGGACTAGGGCTGGTAGGACTAGGGCTGGTAGGACTAGGACTGGTAGGACTAGGACTGGTGAGATTAGGGCTTGTAGGACTAGGACTGGTAGGACTAGGGCTGGTAGGACTAGGGCTGGTAGGGCTATGGCTGGTAGGTCTAGATCAGGTAGGACTAGAGCTGGTAGGACTAGGGCTGGTAGGACTAGGGCTGATAAGACTAGGGCTGGTAGGACTAGGACTGGTAGGACTAGCGCTGTTAGGACTAGCGCTGGTAGGACTAGGGCAGGAAGGGATAGGACTGGTAGGACTAGGGCTGGTAGGACTAGGGCTGGTAGGGCTACGGCTGGTAGGACTAGGGCTGGTAGGACTAAGGCTGTTAGGACTAGGGCTGGTAGGACTAGGGCTGTTAGGACTAGAGCTGGTAGGACTAGGGCTGGTAGGACTAGGGCTGGTAGGACTAGGGCTGGTAGGACCAGGTCTGGTAGGAATATGGCTAGAGCTGGTAGGGCTAGGGCTGGTAGGACTAGGGCTGTGGCTGTGGCTGGTAGGACTATGGCTGTTGCTGGTAGGACTTGGGCTGGTGGGACTAGAGCTGTGGCTGGGAGGACTAAGGCTGTGGCTGGAAGGACTAGGGCTGGTAGAACTAGGGCTGGTAGGACCAGGGCTATTAGGAGTAGGTCTGATAGGACCAGAGCTGAGGCTGGTAGGACTAGGTCTGCGGCTGATAGAAATAGGGCTGGTAGGACTAGGGCTTTGGCTGATAGGACTAGGGCTGTGGCTGGAAGGACCAGGGCTCTGGCTGGTAGGAGTAGGGCTGGTAGGACAAGGTCTGTGGCTGGTAAGAATAGGTCTAGGTCTGGCAGGGCTAGGGCTGGTATGACTAGGGCTTTTAGGGCTAGGGCTGGTAGAACTAGGTATGGTAGGACTAGGGCTTGTAGGACTAGGACTGTGGCTGTTAGGACTAGGGCTTGTAGGACTAGGGCTGGGGCTGGTAGGACCAGGGCTGGTAGGAGTAAGGATGTGGCTGGTAGGACTAGGGCTTTGGGCTATAGGAGTAGGGCTGTGGTTGGTAGGACTAGGGCTGGGGCTCGTAGAACTAGGGCTGTGGCTTGTAGGACTAGGGCTATTGCTGGTAGAAGTAGGGCTGTGGCTGGTAGGAGTAGGGCTGTTTCTGTTAGGACTAGGGCTTGGGCTAGTAGGACTAGGGCTGTGGCAAGTAGGACTAGGGCTGTGGCTGGTAGGACTAGGGCTGTGGCTGGTAGGAATAGGTTTGGTAGGACTAGGGCTGTGGCTGGTATGACTAGGGCTGTGGCTGTTAGGACTAGGGCTGTGTCTCGTAGGAGTAGGGCTGGTAGGAATAGGGCTGTGGCTGGTAAAACTAGGGTTTTGGCTGGTAGGAGTAGGGCTGTGGCTTGTAGGACTAGGGATGTGGCTGGTAGGACTAGGGCTGTGGCTGGTAGGACTAGGGCTGTGGCTTTTAGGACTAATGATGGTTTGACAAGGGCTATGGCTGTCATGGCATTTTGTCAGCCGTTGATTGTCAAGAAAATAACTGCTGGTCTCACGGTAATTGACCGTTAATTAACATAAACACGTTTAGCATCTCCTGGCTTCCACGCATAGCCTACAAGCCACTGATAATAAGCCACTACATAATATTTGTAGGGCTGTGGCTTGTAGGACTAGGGATGTGGCTGGTAGGACTAGGGCTGTGGCTGGTAGGACTAGGGCTGTGGCTTTTAGGACTAATGATGGTTTGACAAGGGCTATGGCTGTCATGGCATTTTGTCAGCCGTTGATTGTCAAGAAAATAACTGCTGGTCTCACGGTAATTGACCGTTAATTAACATAAACACGTTTAGCATCTCCTGGCTTCCACGCATAGCCTACAAGCCACTGATAATAAGCCACTACATAATATTTGCACCGGAGGGGGTGGCTGCCGTTTTCCTGGCTCCTAACCAACTATGCTATTTTGTGTGTTTTTTTGCATAGTTTGTAACTTATTTTGTACATAATGTTGCTGCTACCGTCTCTTATGACCGGAAAGAGCTTCTGGATATCAGAACAGGACGAATATGTATTATTTAATGAGTCCGACGCAAAGGATATACTTCTTCTCCGAGACCAGGCCCAAATTCCCTTCATTCGCGTGAAGAAAAAATGGAAATACAGGGGGCGGAGATCGGGATGCCTTATGAGAGTTCGTCGGCGAGTAGGTAACCCGCCTCTATCATCCGTTCTATTGGCCAACGTGCAATCACTGGAGAATAAACTGGATGATCTCAGTTCGAGTCTATCCTACCAACGGGACATTCAAAACTGTAATATCTTACGTTTCACCGAGTATACAGTTGGCTGGGTTTTCCATTTATCTGCAGGACAGAACAGCTACGTCTGGTAAGACGAGGGGTGGGGGTGTGTGTCTATTTGTCAGTAACAGCTAATGTTAATGAAGTCTCGAGGTATTGCTCGCCTGAGGTAGAGTACCTCATGATAAGCTGTAGACCACACTATCTACCAAGAGAGTTTTCATCGAACCCGTCTATTTACCACCACAAACCGATGCTGGCACTAAGACTGCACTCAACGAGTTATATAAGGCAATAAGCAAACAAGAAAATGCTCACCCATAAGCGGCGCTCCTAGTGGCCGGGACCTTTAATGCAGGCAAACTTAAATCCGTTATACCTTATTTCTACCAGCATGTGCAACCAGAGGGAAAAAACTCTAGACCACCTTTACTCCCCACACAGATATGCATACAAAGCTCTCCCTCCCTCACTGACCAAAATTCTATCCTCCTGATTCCTGTTTACAAGCAAAAACGAAAGCAGGAAGTACCAGTGACTCGTTCAATACGGAAGTGGTCAAATGACGCAGATGCTACGCTACAGGACTATTTTGCTAGCACAGACTGGAATATGTTCTGGGATTCATCCAATGGCATTGAGGAGTATACCACCTCAGTTACCAGCTTCATCAATAAGTGCATCGACGATGTCGTCCCCACAGTGACCATACGTACATACCCCAACCAGAAGCCATGGATTACAGGCAACATCCGTACCGAGCTAAAGGCTAGAGCTGCCGTATTCAAGGAGCGGGACACTAATCCGGATGCTTATAAGAAATCCCGCTATGCCCTCAGACGAACCATCAAACAGGCAAAGCGTCAATACAGGACTAAGATTGAATCCTACTACACCGGCTCTCACACACGTCGGATGTGGCAAGGCTTGCAAACTATTACAGACTACAGAAGGAAACCCAGCCGCGAGCTGCCCAGTGACGCTAGCCTACCAGATGAGCTAAATGCCTTCCATGCTCGCTACGAGGCAAGCAACACTGAAGCATGCATGAGAGCACCAGCTGTTCCGGATGACACCACAGATTCACATATGACGGAATCTCAATCGCACTCCACACTGCCCTTTCCCACCTGGACAAAAGGAACACCTATGTGAGAATGCTGTTCATTGACTACAACTCAGCATTCAACACCATTGTGCCCACAAAGCTCATCACTAAGCTAAGGTCCCTGAGACTAAACACCTCCCTCTGCAACTGGATCCTGGACTTCCTGACGGACTACACCCAGGTGGTAAGGGTAGGCAACAACATACCACGCTGATCCTCAACACGGGGGCCCCTCAGGGGTGCGTGCTTAGTCCCCTCCTGTACTCCTGTTCACCCACGACTGCGTGGCCAAGCACGAGTCCAACCCCATCATTAAGTTTGCTTACAACACAACAGTGGTAGGCCTGATCACCGACAACGATGAGACAGCCCGTAGAGAGGAGGTCAGAGACCTGGCAGTGTGGTACGAGGACAACAACCTCTCCCTTGACGTGAGCAAGACAAAGGAGCTGATCATGGACTACAGAAAAAGGAGGGCCGAATATGCCCCCATTCACATCAACGGGGCTGTAGTGGAGCGGGTCAAGAGTTTCAAGTTCCTTGGTGTCCACATCACCAACAAACTATCATGGTCCAAACACACCAAGACAGTCGTGAAGAGAGCACGACAACACCTAGGGCTGCACCATCGAGAGCATCCTGACCAGTTGCATCCCCGCCTGGTATGGCAACTGCTCAGCATCCGGCCATAAGGCACTACAGGGGGTAATGCCCAGTACATCACTGGGGCCAAGCTTCCTGCCATCCAGGACCAATCTACTATGCAGTGTCAGAGGAAGGCCCCAAAGATGTTCTAATACTCCAGTTACCCAAGTCATAGACTGTTCTCTCTGCTAACGCACGGCAAGTGGTACCGGAGCGCCAAGTCTAGGTCCAAAAGGCTTCTGCTACCCCAAGCCATAAGACTGCTGAACAATTAATCAAATGGCCACCCGGACTATTTACATTGACACCCCCCCTCCCTTTGATTTTACACTGCTGCTACTCACTGTTTATTATCTATGCATAGTCATTTTACCCCTACCTACCTGTACAAATTACCTCGACTAACCTGTACCCCCGCACATTGACTTGGTACCAGTACCCCCTGTATATAGCCTCGCTATTGTTATTTTATTGTGTATATATATTTTTATTTTTTGAGGACTACGGGAGTTTGATCGCCTCTTTCGGGCCATTTTCGCTCATCCGCCTGAGGGTCGAGAGGCGGGCGACGACTGGTCCATCTGAGGCAGGGGACGAGGACCGCACAGGACTATGCGCTGGAGTTCCGGACGATGGCAGCGGGGTCCGGGTGGAACGAGCGGGCTCTGATCGACCATTTCTGGTGCCATCTAAGGGAGGACGTCCGACAGGAGCTATCCTGCCGTGATGCCTTGCTATCGTTCTCCCAACTGGTGGATATGGCAATCCGGTTGGACAATCTGCTAGCAGCCAGAGGACGTCCTGGTAGGGGTCTGCCCGTTCCCACTCCGGACGACTCTGACCCCGAGCAGATGGAGCTGGGGGGAGCCGCCGGTCGAGAGAGCGCAGGAGGACAGCCGACAGTGCCACTCTGGTGGCACGAATGCACAATCCACCTCACGTCACAGTCAACGTGCTTTTGGGTCTGGAGGCGGTAGGCAGGGTATTCACGCATCACCCCAGGTAACAAACACCCAAACTTGTTCAGAGCCCTTTGCGGCACACTGTACCCTATCTATCTCCTTTACCGATCACCTGGTAGTTTCCCAGTGTAAGGTGCTAGTCGCTTCAGGCGCAGCTGGGAACTTTATGGACAGGGCATTTGCATGCCGTCAAGGCATTCCATTGGTTCCCTTATCCATTCCACTCCCCATCAGAGTACTTGATAGTCGACCATTAGAGTCCGGGATGGTTAAGGAGGTTACTGTACCAGTCACCATGATTACACAGGAGACGCATGTTGAGCAGATCACTTTTTAGATTATTGAGTCTCCTGCTTACCCTGTAGTCTTAGGTATTCCGTGGTTAGCCCTTCACAACCCCAATTTTTCATGGCCGCAGAGGGTTCTTATGGGGTGGTCGCGTGAGTGTCTGCGTAGGTGTCTAGGTTTTTTCCGTTGGTGCAACCACGTGGAAAGTCCAGACGGTACTCCCACCGTGCGTATTCCCCCCGAATACCATGATCTGGCGCTCGCGTTTTCCAAGACCCAAGCGACTAAATTACCACCTCATCGGGAGGGGGATTGTGCGATAAACCTTCGGGTAGACGCTGTACCTCACAGGAGTGATGTGTATCCCCTGTCGCAGGCTGAAACGGAGGCTATGGAAACATACGTCACCGAGTCCCTGCGCCAGAGGTATATACGTCCCTCCACTTCACCTGCTTCCTCAAGTTTCTTCTTTGTGAAGAAGAAAGATGGTGGTTTATGCCCGTGCATTGATTATCCACCACTGAATAAGGTGACGGTGCGATTTAGTTATCCTCTTCCCCTCATTCCTTCAGTGATTGAGCCCGTTTTTTCACCAAATTAGACCTCAGGAGTGCCTACAACCTGGTGTGTATTCGGGAAGGGGATGAGTGGAAAACAGCATTCAGCACAACCTCGGGGCATTATGAATACCTGGTGATGCCTTACGGTTTGATGAATGGTCCATCCGTTTTCCAGTCCTTTGTGAACGAGGTGTTTCGAGACATGCTTGGTCGCAATGTGGTGGTCTATATCGATGACATCCTGGTGTATTCCTCTACGCGCGCCGAGCATGTGTCCCTGGTTCGCAAGGTACTGGTCCGACTGCTGGAAAATGATCTTTATGCCAAGGCAGAGAAGTGTGAGTTTTTCCAGCAGTCAATCTCCTTCCTCAGACACCACATTACTACCACAAGTGTGGAGATGGAGGGAGATCGCATTTCAGCCATGCGTAAGGTAGATGTGTCCGAGGTAGGAATAGGCGCTGTCTTATCCCAACGCTCGGGCACGCCACCCAAGTTCCACCCCTGTGCCTTTTTTTCGAAGAAGCTCAGCTCGGCGGAGCAGAACTACGGCATTGGTGATCGGGAGCTGCTGGCTGTTGTCCGAGCTTTGACAGTGTGGAGGCATTGGCTCGAAGGGGCAAAACCCCCTTTCATCGTCTGGACAGACCACCATAACCTGGAATACATTCGGGCAGCGAGGAGGCTGAATCCTTGCCAGGCCAGGTGGGCCCTCTTATTCACCCGGTTTGATTTCACACTCTCATACATTCCGGTTACAAAGAACGTGAAGGCAGACGCACTGTCTCGGCTATATGACACAGAGCAGAGGCCCAGAGACAACACCCCCATACTCCCGGCCTCATGCATTGAGGCGCCGGTAGTATGGGCGATGGACGCGGATATAGCGCAGGCATTATGCACATATCCATCTCCACTGCAGTATCCAGCTGGGCTGCAGTACATGCCTGCACTTATCTGTGATCGTCTGATCTACTGGGCACACACGTCACCCTCCTCTGGTCATCCAGGTATCGGTCGTACAATGCACTGCCTGACCGAGAAGTACTGGTGGCCTACCTTGGCTAAGGATGTGAGGGTGTATGTTTCCTCCTGCTCAGTGTGCGCCCAGAGTAAGGCACCTAGGCACCTCCCAGCGGGTAAGCTACAACCTTTACCAGTTCCACAACGACCATGGTCTCACCTTAGTATTGATTTTCTTACTGATCTTCCCCTCTCCCAAGGTAACACCATTATCCTGGTCATTGTGGATCGCTTTTCGAAGTCCTGCCGCCTCCTTCCTCTGCCCGGTCTCCCCACGGCCCTACAAACTGCAGAGGCTCTGTTTACCCACGTCTTCCAGCACTACGGGGTACCAGAGGATATAGTGTCTGACCGAGGTCCCCAGTTCACGTCTAGAGTCTGGAAGGCGTTCATGGAACGTCTGGGGTCGCGGTTAGCCTGACCTCTGGATTTCACCCCGAGAGTAATGGGCAGGTGGAAAGGGTGAATCAAGATGAGGGTAGGTTCCTGCGGACCTAATGTGAGGACCGGCCGGGGGAGTGGTCGGTGTTCCTGCCATGTGCAGAATACGCTCAGAACTCTCTCCGCCACTCCTCCACTAACCTAACACCCTTCCAATGTGTTTTGGGTTACCAACCGGTCCTTGCACAGTGGCACCAGAGCCAGACCGAGGCTCCTGTGGTGGATGACTGGTTTCGGCAAGTGGAGGAGACTTGGGACGCTGCCCACGTTCCCCTCCAGCGCGCCGTGTGTCGTCAGAAGGCGAACGCTGACCGCCACCACAGGGAGGCCCCGGTTTTCGTACCGGGGGATAGGGTCTGGCTCTCGACTCAGAATCTACCCCTACGCCTGCCCTGCCGGAAGCTGAGCCCGCGGTTTGTGGGGCCATTTAAAGTCCTGAGGAGGATAAACAAGGTTACTTAGGTTGTTACTCCCCCCTGATTACCGTATTAACCCCTCGTTTCATTGTGTCTTTCCTCAGGCCGCTGGTAGCTGGTCCACTCCAGGAGTCTGAGGTGCAGGAGGTTCCTCCACCTCCTCTGGACATCGAGGGGGCCCCGGTGTACTTGGACCATTCCATATTGGATTTGAGGCGTCAGGTGGGAGGCCTTCAGTATCTCGTGGAGTGGGAGGGGTACGGTCCGGAGGAACGGTGCTGGGTCCCAAGGAGGGACATCCTCGATCCCTCCCTGTTGAGGGATTTCCACTGTCGCCATCCGACTCGCCCTGCTCCGAGTCCTCCTGGCCGTCCCCGAGGCTGGGGTCGGCGCACTGCTGGAGCAACGTGTCAAGGGGGGGTACTGTCACGACTTCCGCCGAGGCTGCCTCCCCTCCTTGTTCGGGCAGGTTTCGGCGTTCGTCGTCACCGGCTTACTAGCTACTACTACCATTCTCATCACTCCACTTGTCATGTCTTGTCTTGTCAATCACACACACCTGGTGCTCATTCCCCTAATTAGTATGTTTATCAGTGTTCCCTCTGTTCCCCTTGTCTTTGTGAGTGATTGTTAATTGTGAGAGCGAGTAGCTCGGTTGAGCTACTCTTCTATTTGTACTTGCCAAGGTGGAATATTTTCCCTTGTATTAGTTTCGTTTTAACGCTGGGAGTGTTTGATTTATGTAAACGGAATAAACTCTGGACGTCGGTGTTTTTACCTCCTGCGCCTGACTCCTTCATTCACACCTCGTCACAGTTAAGCACTGATCCTGCTATGCCAGATGGCTGTGGGCTGCACTAGTTCATTTAGCAGGCAGGATTTGCTTAGAATTCCGTGGCATTCTTTTTTATTATTTTATAGTATGAAGAATACGATTGAACATAGCTGAATAAAATAAAGGTTATTTTCTCCAAACGATTTCATAGGAAGTGCTCACATGCATCTATTCTGTGTTGAACGGTTAACAAAGAAACAGGTCCTCCTATGTGCTTAATTTAGAGTTATTAATGCAACTTTAGTTGTGATACAAACATTGGGCTATATGTTCTGATTTTTAATACATTCTAAGGCTACATGATGCAACTCTAGTGATGATTTGAAAAAAGTTGCATGTAAGGCATGAGCTCTGATTTGCTTTTTTCGCAGGCTGTACACACTTCACCAGTCTCTCATTCCCAATTTGACAAGCACTTGATAATATTCTCACCAGGCCTTGAATTTCCCGTTGTGCCCTTGGGCTGAATATAACAATTACAATTCCATTCTCCCGGCTGCCGTGCTCTAAAGCACCTCTCACTCACATGGCTCTCTCAGATATCTCATTTCTTATTAGACAATACCCGTCAGGTGATCAGGTCCTTCTCAAAGGCATCTCAGCTAAGAAGTAGGCTACAAGTGAAGACAGACACATCGGGGACGCAACTCTCCCTCTTATCGAATTCCGAGGTGCATATTGAAGAGATTAGAAGAACTGTCGACATTTAGCCTAACGAACAGCAAAAGCACTAGCCTATGTCAATCTACTATCCCACATAGTACAAAGGTTGCACTTAAATAGCGAATGGAGGACATTTTCATGCCAGCCAAGTAGGCTATACTCCTGTTGTAAAGAGAAGCAATGTGCTTAATATTAAGAAAGTTGAGAAATAAATACAGTAGGCCTAGCCTATAGAAAGCTGATGGGATCCTCCTCTTTTTAATAGAGACCATCAAAACTCTGTTTTCTCACACAATTGCATAGCCTATAGAAATGTTGTACAACATGACCTCATGGGCTCTCATGAAGTGTTTGATTAGATTGAAAATATTTGCATTGACGTCTGAGTGATTAGAGGGACAATAGAGTGCTGAGTACCATGCAGTTGGCAAGTTTGGTAGGCTACTAACGACCATCAGCAGCATCAGAGCTTGGAGAAGCATAGATAACGTGACTAATCAGTCGGTAATATGGTCACCGTAAAGAAAAAGCATCTGTTGATGTGCCTGGAGGCTATTACCTCTCTCTGTCTTCTTCTCCCATAAACTCTATCAGTCAGGAGGCTATTACCTCTGTCTTCTTCTCCCATAAACTCTAACAGTCAGATCTATCGCAGTGTCTGGCTGACTGACTAGGGATGAATGGGGGAACGTTTGGGTGTGAGAGATGTCATCTTCCTGAGTAGGAAGGAAGGAAGTAGGAGTATAATGATTTGCACACCCTAGAGACCAGGCAGGTGCCAAGACCTGGAGTTGATTATCCTATATCTTCCCCGGGCCCGGGCCACCACCCACTAACACTAACCATTACTGTCATATTAAAGGGGCAATGAAAGATGTAACAGTGGGTTTAGGTAGAGGTTTCCTAAGGCCTACTACTAGTCTTTCTCGTAAGATGGGAAAAATTGTGTGACTGATATGAAGCTGGAGAGCTGACTCTGGACCATACAGTATAAACAAACATCATACAGTGTGTGATTTGTATATTGGAATGTATGTTTGTCATGTAATACTGTTTGGAAAAGTGCAATGTATGTGAAATGTATTTAAAAATCAATAATACTTTTTCTATTGTTTTATGTATGTGTTGAAACTGTCACAAAAAATACACTGCTGTCTGTCTGCTGTCTGTCTGTCTGCTGTCTGTCTGCTGCCTGTCTGCTGTCTGTCTGTCTGTCTGTCTGTCTGTCTGTTGTCTGTCTGATGTCTGTCTGCTGTCTGTCTGCTCTGCTCTGGACTTCCTCTGATCTGATGTAGAGCCGAGCGCCCCGTTAGGTCCCGCTATGTAATATACTGTAATAGAAGCACAAACTTTGAGCCTCCAAGGCTTTTTCCACCAGACCCTCCAAAAGACATCAACATCACAAGGAGGCAAAAACACTAAGATGCAACCACACATTAACTGCCATAAAGACACACAGACACACACGTGCCATAGTGTCTCACACAACACAGATGTCTCTCTTTTGTGTTTAGCATCATGAAGAGACATGGGACATATGGATATTGTGTTTGTAACAGACCTGATAGACAATGGAGACCACAGAAACCCAGAGAAATCCAGAGACAAGATTTACAACATTCCTCGTATGTCTCTTAATAAGAGGTTCTCACAAAATCCTCTGTAGTAGAACAGCAGTTTAAAACATAACCATGCCAGAGGACTGTGGTCCCCAAATACCATCACCCACTTATCCAATCAAGGTCATTTCACAATGTAGCTGAGCTGTTGCTAGTGGGTAGACCAACCCCTGATGGTTACAGTTTACTGAGAAAATAAACCCAAGGGAAATGTTGGTCCCTCTGTTTACAGAGCAAAGTCAGACTAAGGCTCTTACAGTATAGTAAGGCTTTCATATAAGCCCTTGGGCTTCCAACCACACCTGCACAACATTTTCTAAAATGTGTTTTTATCTGTATTGTCTGTATCTATATAGTATCTTACTTCAAATACCTTTACCTGGATAATACTGGTGCAATACACAACCAGTCAAGTTTAATATGTAACCATCCACTAATCGAAACAAAAATACAACATTGTGTAAACTGTATCTTAGTATAGGCTACTAAACATAATCCTGAACAACCACCCACCGGGTTAAAAGTAGTGCACTACACAGCCAGTGTAAAATACTGTTGATTTTCAGTGTAACATTTCTAGTGTTGATTCGGGAGTTAAATTAACTCTGTAAGTGGTGTAAAATAACCACAGTTTTAGTGTTAATAACCAGTGTTGAACCAAAACCACGCCCATCATTATCATATTTCCCTGCATGCTCTATTGAAGGTAGATTGTTTAATTTTTTTGCATGTACATTGATTGATTCATTAATCTTATGCTATTTAAATATAAATAAAATACATTTTTCTTGCGGGTGAATGAAAATTCCAAATGTTAGATATCCCCACTCTGGCTGGATTCCAACAGGAATTACACATCACTTTCCAAGCCAACATAATATGACTTGCAGGCTTAATGTGGCCTGTGAACCATGATTTTTAGGCCCCTGTATTAGTGTAAAACTAGGCCCTCAAAATAAGGCCTTATGAAATGTATTGTCTTAAAGAATTTTCTTTGAATGATAACATATTCACTTACGAGCTCACTTTGTGAAGGCCACAGGACTGAAAATGAATGAATGCAACAACCATGTCTCTGTCACTAACAAATACAGTTATGGGTGGTAACTCTACAATTCACTCAAAAGTCAAGGCAACCTGGGAAATATGAAAATAAGCCTTTAAACTAAGCAGTGTCTTAATTGAGATCTTTCCTGCAGTCAAATGACCAAATCGCCCTCTAGTGGCCTCATGGGTGGAATGTTATCAATATTTTTCATAATTTCATAATTAATAAACAGTATTTTAAAAACCTGCCAAAGATCTGGTGTTTCAATGTCAAAGGTTTTGTTATATTTCAGTCTTCTGTGATGTATATAAAGTGTAATATTTGGATGCAAACTCAAAATCGAATACATTTCAACTCTTTATCTGACATGGTAGAGGTCTCTTCTTTTTTGTACGCCCATAACCATGTGTTTGAGGTGTATACTTTTGCTTCAAAGTAGATTTGTATAAGACCACCAAGAATCACTCTGTGTGACCCTGATTTACCCCACACCAGTAAAAGGTTAACACTGAAAAGTGTGGACCTTTATAGACCCTGGAACAGTGTTACATTTAACACTCTGTGTTGAGCACAGTTCCCGCTCAGCCCAGTCAAAACTGTTCGCTGCTCTGGCACCCCAATGGTGGAACAAGCTCCCTCACGACGCCAGGACAGCGGAGTCACTCACCACCTTCCGGAGACACTTGAAACCCCACCTCTTTAAGGAATACCTGGGATAGGATAAAGTAATCCTTCTACCCCCCCCCCCCCCCCCCCCCCAAAAAAAAAAAAAATAAACATTGTAAAGTGGTTATCCCACTGGCTATAATGTGAATGCACCAATTTGTAAGTCGCTCTGGATAAGAGCGTCTGCTAAATGACGTAAATGTAAATGTAATGTAAATGATTTAACACTGGAGAATTTGCTGTGTGCATAGGGAATAGGGTGCCATTTAAGACACACCTTATGACTTCAGATGAGCCCAGAGAGGTCCTCTGACTTCCCCTGCAGGGCCACGCTATCTGCTTGGCAGGGGAGCTCTGATAGTGTCATCAGATTTACCAGCTCACTTCCTCTCCTGTTCTCCCTCCAAGTGTGACAGCACTCTTCATGAGAGTAGATTGATTTCCTTACAATGGAGGCAGTGAGGGGGTCCAGGCCAACTGATATGAAGGTGTTAGTCTGAGGAAGCGCTGATTGTCAGCCACTCGTATAGTCAAGCAAGAAACACCAGTCTGAAGCTACATCATGGAGAGAGGAGTGAAAACAAAGCAGCCGGAGAGACAACAGACCTGAGTGTTTTTTCAATGGAGCTCAACAGTGTTTAGAGAACGAATCAGACATCCTGATTCTGCCCATATCTATTCTTACCTGATAAGCATGTGACATGTTTTGGGGTGTAGGATGGAGGGGTGAAGGGTTTGGCAAGGCTTAATCTGAGGCAGTGTGTGGTGTGTGTGTGTGTGTGTGTGTGCGTGTGAGACTTTCCAACTCCTTTCCACAGTGTGTGTGTGTGTATTCCCAGGTTACTGTCACACTGTCACACACACTGGCTGAATGACGGAACTTTGAAATCCAGGCCTCCCTGGCTCCCTCCACCACTCCCTACTGAGGCCTCCCTGGCAACCTCCACCACACCCTCTCAGGCCTCCCTGGCTCCCTCCACCACACCCTCTGAGGCCTCCCTGGCTCCCTCCACCACACCCTAGTATGGCCTCCCTGGCTCCCTCCACCACGCCCTACTGAGGCCTCCCTGGCAACCTCCACCACACCCACTCAGGCCTCCCTGGCTCCCTCCACCACACCCTTTTCAGGCCTCCCTGGCTCCCTCCACCACACCCTATTCAGGCCTCCCTGGCTCCCTCCACCACACCCTTCTCAGGCCTCCCTGGCTCCCTACACCACACCCTACTCAGGCCTCCCTGGCTCCCTCCACGCCCCCCTCAGGCCTCCCTGGCTCCCTCCACGCCCTTCTCAGGCCTCCCTGGCTCCCTCCACGCCCTGCTCAGGACTGGCTACACTGACTCACTATCAGACCACATGACAGCTTTCCAGACAGATTAAGCTATGGTCACTTTTCATCAGGGACATCAACTGGGTGGGAAGTGTCTCTCTAAACTGAGCGCTGTCACCGTTTCAAAATACCCTCAGATTGAAATGCATTTGGATTTACTTTAAATGATAACATAGAATCATAACACAACGCATCCTGAACTATTTCAGGATTTATCTGGATACCAAATCGGTTTACGTGTCTAGTTTCATTCTCATAATCCCAGTACTGCAAAAACTGGCACTGAACCAAAGAGATATAGAGAGAATATTACTGAGATGATCCCCATGGGGAGACAGACAGTGTTGTGATTGTTGATCTTGAGCCCAAGAAAGTGGCTTAATTTTTCATTTGGATTTATGGACTTGTCCTATATGACCTCATCTGTTCTACATGACCTCATCTGTTCTATATATGTTCTATATGACCTCATCTGTTCTATATAACCTAATCTGTTCTGTATGACCACATCTGTTCTATATCTGTTCTGTATGACCTCTGTTCTATATGACCTCATCTGTTCTATATGACCTCTTCTGTTCTATATGACCTCATCTGTTCTATATCTGTTCTATATGACCTCATCAGTTCTGTATGACCTCATCAGTTCTATATGACCTCATCTGTTCCCACTCTAAAAACAGTTAAAACCCTTCAAAGTCACGTGTCAAACTCATTCCACGGAGCGCCGAGTGTCTGTGGGTTTTTGCTCCACCCTTGTACTTGATTGATGAATTAAGGTCACAAATTAGTAAGGAACTTCCCTCACCTGGTTGTCTGGGTCTTAATTCAAAGGAAAAACCCAAAAACTGCTGACGCTCGGCCCTCTGTGGAATGAGTTTGACACCCCTGCTCTAAGTGATTGGGATTGTGTTTGTTTGCTCCCTCAGACATTCCTAGTATGTAGTAGTTCACAACAGACCCTCGTGGTGTGGTGCTCAGGGCTGGAGTACATAGAGGCCCCTATGACGTTCCACTCACGTTCTAGGTTGCGGCCTACTGAGAGTGGCGGTGAGGCAGCGCTTTTCCAGAGGACGTTCAGAACAGACCTCTATCCTCGGGAGGAATTTCATAGGGGGGCTGATTGGCTGAATCCTTTTCATGTGTTTCTTGGTTCGTATTTATAGAGCATGAGGTCAGGGCGTCAGGACGGGAGGGTGAAGCATGCAGCAGGGGTGGCCTTTTTAAACCTAGCTCCATGTTAAGTGATGCTGCTGAAGGGAGGCCAACAAGGGGCCGGGGGTGAAGCAATAACATGGCATTCATTCTAAATCTAAACCTCCCTGTTTGGGACAATAGTAACCCTAGTCTGGTTGAACCAGATTGAACACTGCGCTGACCATTATGGTGAGGCCGGGCAGCGCTCAGTCCCGGTTTAACCAGGCTATAGTAGTTACACTGTGTAAACAGAATGTGTTGACCACGAGACCCCGCACCCCTAGAACCACTGTAGTTAAACTACAGTAGATACTATAAACCTGCAGCCCGTTGGACAGCCTTCCTTTAAAAGAGTGCTGTAGGTGAGCCAAGAGCAGGTCAGGAAAGACTATAAGAGACACAAAGAAGCAGACTATCTTGATCCTAGAAACGTATGGTATAACCTCTATGTTGAGCACTCTAGACCCAGTACGTCTATGAGGTTAGTTTGTCTAATGCAAATGTCTAATGCAAATGCCGAGTCTGTCTGATGCAAATTCTGAGTTTCACTTTCGCGATACAGGTACAGCAGCATGATTTACCTGGTTATTCCAGTCACAACAGACATGTGATACCCTGCCTCTTTTATAAGAAACAACCTGTCTTACTTGCTCTACAGTTCAAGTTTTCCAATGCAATGAATGGCAATAAGTGCTGTGCCAGTCAAAACAATGGTTGGCAAAATGATGTAGCAGAACTACACTGCCATAATCATTGGTTTTAAAAAGCCCCATTAGTTCAGCATTACTGGGGGAGTGTGACTCAGTGCGAATAGCTTTTAACTTTCTGTTTGAGAGCAGCAGACCTGGGTTCAAATACTTTTTTAAATCATTTAAAAATATTTTATCTGGGCTTGATTGAGCTTGCATGTTGCAATATAACCAATAGAAAAGTCCCAAAAGTGCAAACCCCACCCACCTGACACTCCAGGCGGGCTAAAGCAAACGCTCAAAGTATTTGAAAGGTTTTGAATAGTGATTGAACCCAGGTGTGGAGATCAGAAGGCAGCCTAGTCATCCTGTTGGCAGTTACTCAGGGCTGAGTTAGGCTGGTGGCAAAGGAGTGTTGCAGTGTTGTTGTAGTGAAAGCACAGAACCCCAGAGGAGCCAATCACATTAGAGTAACAGTGAGAGGCTCATGCCGTGTAAAGAAAAAACAATGAGGAGTCCTGTCGCCAAGACAACAGTCCAGCATGAGGTACTGTCTATAGTAGGGAGAGGAGGAGAGCTGTACTGTGCTGACTGTTGGATGAGAACAGTTCTCCACAAGACAAAGAGGAACTGTGAGTCCTAGCCAAAGCCATATACGTATGATGAAAACAGTCAGAGACTGAGTCTGGTTAAGTCAGAGACAAGGTTGTTACATAACACTGGTAGACTACACTAACGCAACTACATGAGTGTGTCTACTATGGAAGGACCTAAATCATTCACAACCGTGCACGGCCATACATATTCCAACTTGTGACACTGATATAGATCCTACTGTGACACCGATATAGATCACACTGTGAAACTGATATAGATCACACTGTGACACTGATATAGATCCTACTGTGGCAATGAAATAGATCCTACAGTGACACTGATATAAATCCTACTGTGGCACTGATATAGATCCTACTGTGGCATGCATATTCCTACTGTGACACTGATATAGATCCTACTGTGGCACTGATATAAATCCTACTGTGACACTGATATAGATCCTACTGTGAAACTGATATAGATCCTACTGTGAAACTGATATAGATTCTACTGTGGCAATGAAATAGATCCTACAGTGACACTGATATAAATCCTACTGTGGCACTGATATAGATCACATTGTGGCAATGAAATAGATCCTACAGTGACACTGATATAGATCCTACTGTGGCAATGAAATAGATCCTACAGTGACACTGATATAGATGCTACTGTGGCAATGAAATAGATCACACTGTGGCAATGAAATAGATCCTACTGTGGCATGCATATTCCTACTGTGACACTGATATAGATCCTACTGTGGCACTGATATAAAACCTACTGTGACACTGATATAGATCCTACTGTGAAACTGATATAGATCCTACTGTGAAACTGATATAGATCCTACTGTGGCAATGAAATAGACCCTACAGTGACACTGATATAAATCCTACTGTGGCACTGATATAGATCACACTGTGGCAATGAAATAGATCCTACAGTGACACTGATATAGATCCTACTGTGGCAATGAAATATATCCTACAGTGACACTGATATAGATGCTACTGTGGCAATGAAATAGATCCTACAGTGACACTGATATAGATGCTACTGTGACACTGATGTAGATCCTACTGTGACACTGATATAGATGCTACTGTGGCAATGAAATAGATCCTACAGTGACACTGATATAAATCCTACTGTGGCACTGATATAGATCCTCAAGATCCAAGATGGCGTAGTAGTGCAGTTGTGTTTTTATCGTCTGTCTGTAAATAGCCTGTAAATACCCTATTTTTCGTACATTTTTCGTACATATTTCCCTATCAGACTTTTCATCCTTCTACAAGATATACTTTCCTGCAACCCGCCTCACTCAACGTGGAACGGATTCTATTATTGACTTACCTTTATCTAGAATCTAGAATCTCCAGTTGAAACTAGCTAGACAGCTAACTAGCTACTTTCTATTTGCTATTAGCCGCAGCTAGCGGTGTTTCACCCAGAACATTGGATTTTTTTCTGCGGGATTAATTTTAATCACTGGACATTGATCACCGGATATTCGGCCAGTCTGCACAGCGCGTTATCGACCCAGAACATATCAGTTTTTCCGCCGGAATCACTGAATCACTGGACCTTTAACTCCGGATTCATCGCTACCAGCTAGCTACCACCAGCCAGCTACAACAAAACGGACGCTGTGGTCTGGCTAATCATCCTGAGCTAGGCCCATCGCCCAACTAGCTACTTGCTATTTGCTATTAGCCGCAGCTAGCGGTGTTTCACCCAGAACATTGGATTTTTTTCTGCGGGATTAATTTTAATCACTGGACATTGATCACCGGATATTCGGCCAGTCTGCACAGCAAGTTATCGACCCAGAACATATCAGTTTTTCCGCCGGAATCACTGAATCACTGGACCTTTAACTCCGGATTCATCGCTACCAGCTAGCTACCACCAGCCAGCTACAACAAAACGGACGCTGTGGTCTGGCTAATCATCCTGAGCTAGGCCCATCGCCCATCTCCCGGCTATCTACCTCTCTGTCAACCGGACGGGACCACCTAGTGTTGACACGGAGCCCCGCCGATCCTACACGACTGGTCTGCCGACGAAATCGTCTGATGTGGTTACGACGTTAACCACGAAGATTCCATCCATCTGCTAGCCCTGGCCCGCTAGCACACGCTAGCCGTGGCCTCTTACTAGTGCTTCACCACCGGACCTTATGATAACTCAGCTATACAGCTGATATCTGCTGGACTGTTCCTTTTTACGGTACTACATCCTGTTTATGTTTAGCCTCAGCCCAAACATGGTTAGTTTATTGTTGTTTCGGTTATTTCTAATTGTACTATATCACTGTAGACCCCCCAGCCTAGCTAAACCTGCCTTAGATAGCTCCTTTGCCCCTCCCCCCATACACGCGGAGACCGACTCAATTGATGCCTCCAGCGATGCTATCTCTTTCATTGTTACCCAACGCTTAGGTTTACCTCCACTTTACTCATATCCTTCCATATCCTTGTCTGTACATAATGCCCTGAATCTTTTCTATAACACCCGGAAATCTGCCCCCTTTATTCTATGTACCCAACGCACTAGAAGACCAGTTCTTAAAGCCTTTAGCCGTATCCTTATTCTAGTCCTCCTCTGTTCCTCTGGTGATGTAGAGGCTAACCCAGGCCCTGCAGCCCTCAGTATCACTCCTACTCCCCAGGCGCTATCATTTGATGACTTCTGTAATCGCAAAAGTCTTGGTTTCTTGCACATAAATATCAGAAGTCTACTTCCTAAGTTTGAGTTATTCACTGCGTTAGCACACTCTGCCAACCCTGATGTTCTAGCAGTGTCTGAATCCTGGCTCAGGAAGGCCACCAAAAATTCTGAAATTTCCATCCCCAACTATAACATTTTCCGTCTAGATAGAACTGCCAAAGGGGGTGGAGTTGCAATCTACTGTAGAGACAGCCTGCAGAGCTCTATCATACTATCCAGGTCTGTGCCCAAACAGTTTGAGCTTCTACTTCTAAAAATCCACCTTTCCAGAAATAAGTCTCTCACTGTTGCCGCTTGCTACAGACCCCCCTCAGCCCCCAGCTGTGCCCTGGACACCATATGTGAATTGATTGCCCCCCATTTATCCTCAGAGTTTGTACTGCTTGGTGACCTAAATTGGGATATGCTTAATACCCCAGCCATCCTACAATCCAAGCTAGATGCCCTCAACCTCACGCAAATTATCAACGAACCTACCAGGTACAACCCTAAATCCGTAAACATGGGTACCCTCATAGATATCATCCTGACTAACATACCCTCTAAATACACCTCAGCTGTCTTCAACCAGGATCTCAGTGATCACTGCCTTATTGCCTGCGTCCGTAACGGGTCCGCGGTCAAACGACCACCCCTCATCACTGTCAAACGCTCCCTAAAACACTTTAGCGAGGAGGCCTTCCTAATTGACCTGGCCCAGGTATCCTGGATGGATATAGATCTCATTCCGTCAGTAGAGGATGCCTGGTTGTTCCTTAAAAGTAATTTCCTCTCAATCTTAAATAAACATGCCCCATTCAAAAAATACAGAACTAAGAACCGATATAGCCCCTGGTTCTCCTCAGACTTGACTGCCCTTGACCAGCACAAAAACATCCTGTGGCGTACAGCATTAGCATCAAATAGCCCCCGCGATATGCAACTTTTCAGGGAAGTTAGGAACCAATATACACAAGCAGTCAGGAAAGCAAAGGCTAACTTTTTCAAACAGAAATTTGCATCCTGTAGCACTAACTCCAAAAAGTTTTGGGACACTGTAAAGTCCATGGAGAATAAGAGCACTTCCTCCCAGCTGCCCACTGCACTGAGGCTAGGAAACACTATCACCACCGATAAATCTACAATAATCGAGAATTTCAACAAGCATTTTGCTACAGCTGGCCATGCTTTCCATCTGGCTACCACTAACCCGGCCACCAACTCTGCACCCTCTGCTGCAACTTGCCCATGCCCCCCCCGCTTCTCCTTCACACAAATTCAGACAGCTGATGTTTTGAAAGCGCTGCAAAATCTGGACCCCTACAAATCAGCTGGGCTAGACAATCTGGACCCTTTCTTTCTAAAACTAGCCGCCGAAATTGTCGCTACCCCTATTACTAGTCTGTTCAACCTCTCTTTCATAACGTCTGAGATCCCCAGAGATTGGAAAGCTGCCGCGGTCATCCCCCTCTTCAAAGGGGGTGACACTCTAGATCCAAATTGCTACAGACCTATATCCATCCTGCCCTGCCTTTCGAAAATATTCGAAAGCCAAGTTAACAAACAGATCATCGACCATTTCGAATACCACCGTACCTTTTCCGCTATGCAATCCGGTTTCCGAGCTGGTCACGGGTGCACTTCAGCCACGCTCAAGGTCCTAAACGATATTATAACCGCGATTGATAATAGACAGTACTGTGCAGCCGTCTTCATCGACCTGGCCAAGGCTTTCGACTCTGTCAACCACCGCATTCTTATTGGCAGACTAAATAGCCTTGGTTTCTCAAATGACTGCCTCGCCTGGTTCACCAACTACTTCTCAGATAGAGTTCAGTGTGTCAAATCGGAGGGCCTGTTGTCTGGACCTATGGCAGTCTCTATGGGGGTGCCACAGGGTTCAATTCTTGGGCCGACACTTTTCTCCGTGTATATCAATGATGTCGCTCTTGCTGCTGGTGACTCTCAGATCCACCTCTACGCAGACGACACCATTTTGTATACATCTGGCCCTTCATTGGACACTGTGTTAACAAACCTCCAAACGAGCTTCAATGCCATACAACAATCCTTCAGTAGCCTCCAACTGCTCTTAAACACTAGTAAAACTAAATGCATGCTTTTCAATCGAACGCTGCTGGCACCCGCCCACCCGACTAGAATCACCACTCTCGACGGGTCTGACCTAGAGTATGTGGACAACTACAAATACCTAGGTGTCTGGTTAGACTGTAAACTCAACTTCCAGACTCACATAAAGAATCTCCAATCCAAAGTTAAATCTAGAATCGGCTTCCTATTTCGCAACAAAGCCTCCTTCACTCATGCTGCCAAACATGCCCTCGTAAAACTGACTATCCTACCGATCCTTGACTTCGGCGATGTCATTTACAAAATAGCCTCCAACACTCTACTCAGTAAATTGGATGTAGTCTATCACAGTGCCATCCGTTTTGTCTCCAAAGCCCCATACACTACCCACCACTGTGACCTGTACGCTCTTGTTGGCTGGTCCTCACTACATGTTCGTCGTCAAACCCACTGGCTCCAGGCCATCTATAAATCACTGCTAGGCAAATCCCCGCCTTATCTTAGCTCATTGGTCACCATAGCAGCACCCACCCGTAGTCTGCGCTCCAGCAGGTATATCTCACTGGTTATTCCCAAAGCCAACACCTCCTTTGGCCGCCATTCCTTCCAGTTCTCTGCTGCCAATGACTGGAACGAATTGCAAAAATCTCTGAAGCTGGAGACTCTTATCTCCCTCAATAACTTTAAGCATCAGTTGTCAGAGCACCTTACCGATCACTGCACCTGTACACAGCCCATCTGAAATTAGCCCACCCAACTACCTCATCCCTATATTGTTATTTATTTTGCTCTTTTGCACCCCAGTATCTCTATTTGCACATAATCTCTTGCACATCTACCATTCCAGTGTTAATACTATTGTAATTATTCTGCACTATAGCCTATTTATTGCCTTACCTCCATAACTTGCTTCATTTGCACACACTGTATATATATTTTCTGTTGTATTTCTGACTTTATGTTTTTTACCCCATATGTAACTCTGTGTTGTTTTTTATTGCACTACTTTGCTTTATCTTGGCCAGGTCGCAGTTGTAAATGAGAACCTGTTCTCAACTGGCTTACCTGGTTAAATAAAGGTGAAATAAATAAATAAAATAAAAAAATAGATCACACTGTGGCAATGAAATAGATCCTACAGTGACACTGATATAGATACTACTGTGGCAATGAAATAGATCCTAAAGTGACACTGATATAGATGCTACTGTGGCAATGAAATAGATCACACTGTGGCAATGAAATATATCCTACTGTGGCATGCATATTCCTACTGTGACACTGATATAGATCCTACTGTGGCACTGATATAAATCCTACTGTGACACTGATATAGATCCTACTGTGAAACTGATATAGATCCTACTGTGAAACTGATATAGATCCTACTGTGGCAATGAAATATACCCTACAGTGACACTGATATAAATCCTACTGTGGCACTGATATAGATCACACTGTGGCAATGAAATAGATCCTACAGTGACACTGATATAGATCCTACTGTGGCAATGAAATAGATCCTACAGTGACACTGATATAGATGCTACTGTGGCAATGAAATAGTTCCTACAGTGAAACTGATATAGATGCTACTGTGACACTGATGTAGATCCTACTGTGACACTGATATAGATGCTACTGTGGCAATGAAATAGATCCTACTGTGAAACTGATATACACTACCTTTCAAAAGTTTGGGGTCACTTAGAAATGTCCTTGTTTTCCATGAAAACATACATGAAATTAGTTTGAACAGGAAATATAGCAAAATGCATACGAAATGTAGTCATTGACAAGGTTAGAAATAATGATTTTTAATTTAAATAATAATTGTTTCCTTCAAACTTTTCTTTCCTCAAAGAATCCTCCATTTGCAGCAATTACAGCCTTGCAGACCTTTGGCACTCTAATTGTCAATTTGTTGAGGTAATCTGAAGAGATTTCACCCCATGCTTCCTGAAGCACCTCCCACAAGTTGGATTGGCTTGATGAGCACTTCTTACGTACCATACGGTCAAGCTGCTCCCACAACAGCTGAATAGGGTTGAGATCTGGAGACTGTGTTGGCCACTTCATTATATACAGAATACCAGCTGACTGCTTCTTCCCTAAATAGTTCTTGCATAGTTTGGAGCTGTGCTTTGGGTCATTGTCCTATTGTAGGAGGAAATTGGTTCCAATCAAACGCCGTCCACGGGGTATGGCATGGAGTTGCAAAATGGAGTGATAGCCTTCCTTCCTCAAGATCCCTTTTACACTGTACAAATCTCCCACTTTTCCACCACCAAAACACCCCCAGACCATCACATTGCCTCCACCATGCTTGACAGATGGCATCAAGCACTCCTCCAGCATCTTTTCATTTGGTCTGCGTCTCACAAATGTTCTTCTTTGTGATCCGAACACCTCAAACTTCGATTCGTCTGTCCATAACACTTTTATTCCAATCTTCCTCTGTCCAGTTTCTGTGTTCTTTTGCCCATCTTAATCTTTTCTTTTTATTGGCCAGTCTGAGATATGGCTTTTTCGTTGCAACTCTGCCTAGAAGGTCAGCGTCCCGGAGTCGCCTCTTCACTGTTGACGTTGAGACTGGTGTTTTGCGGGTACTATTTCATGAAGCTGCCAGTTGAGGACCTGTGAGGCGTTTTTTTCTGAAACTAGACACTCTAATGTATTTGTCCTCTTGCTCAGTTGTGCACCGGGGCCTCCCACTTCTCTTTCTATTCTGGTTAGAGCCAGTTTGCGCTGTTCTGTGAAGGGAGTAGTACACAGCGTTGTACGAGATCTCCAGGTTCTTGGCAATTTCTCGCATGGATAGCCTTCATTTCTCAGAACAAGAATAGAATGAATTTTTTTTTTGCTTCTGGCCATTTTGAGCCTGTAATCGATCCCACAATTGCTGATACTCCAGATACTCAACTAGTCTCAAAAAGGCCAGTTTTATTGCTTATTTAATCAGCACAACAGTTTTTAGCTGTGCTAACATAATTGCAAAAAGGTTTTCTAATGATCAATTAGCCTTTTAAAATGATAAACTTGGATTAGCAAACAAAATGTGCCATTGGAACACACTAATGGTTGCTGAAAATGGGCCTCTGTACGCCTATGTAGATATTCCATTAAAAATCAGCCGTTTCAAGCTACAATAGCCATTTACAACATGAATAATGTCTACATAGTATTTCTGATCAATTTGATGTTATTTTAATGGAGAAACAAATTGCTTTTCTTTAGAAAACAAGGACATTACTAATTGACCCCAAACTTTTGAAGTTTGTAGTGTAGATCCTACTGTGGCACTGATATAGATCCTACTGTGGCACTGATATACAGTGGGGAAAAAAAGTATTTAGTCAGCCACCAATTGTGCAAGTTCTCCCACTTAAAAAGATGAGAGAGGCCTGTAATTTTCATCATAGGTACACATCAACTATGACAGACAAAATGAGGGAAAGAAATCCAGAAAATCACATTGTAGGATTTTTAATGAATTTATTTGCAAATGATGGTGGAAAATAAGTATTTGGTCAATAACAAAAGTTTCTCAATACTTTGTTATATACCCTTTGTTGGCAATGACACAGGTCAAACGTTTTCTGTAAGTCTTCACAAGGTTTTCACACACTGTTGCTGGTATTTTGGCCCATTCCTCCATGCAGATCTCCTCTAGAGCAGTGATGTTTTGGGGCTGTCACTGGGCAACACGGACTTTCAACTCCCTCCAAAGATTTTCTATGTGGTTGAGATCTGGAGACTGGCTAGGCCACTCCAGGACATTGAAATGCTTCTTACGAAGCCACTCCTTCGTTGCCCGGGCGGTGTGTTTGGGATCATTGTCATGCTGAACGACCCAGCCACGTTTCATCTTCAATGCCCTTGCTGATGGAAGGAGGTTTTCACTCAAAATCTCACGATACATGGCCCATTCATTCTTTCCTTTACACGGATCATTCGTCCTGGTCCCTTTGCAGAAAATCAGCCCCAAAGCATGATGTTTCCACCCCCATGCTTCACAGTAGGTATGGTGTTCTTTGGATGCAACTCAGCATTCTTTGTCCTCCAAACACGACGAGTTGAGTTTTTACCAAAAAGTTATATTTTGGTTTCATCTGACATTCTCTCAATCCTCTTCTGGATCATCCAAATGCACTCTAGCAAATTTCAGACGGGCCTGGACATGCACTGGGTTAAGCAGGGGGACACGTCTTGCACTGCAGGATTTGAGTCCCTGGCGGCGTAGTGTGTTACTGATGGTAGGCTTTGTTACTTTGGTCCCAGCGCTCTGCAGGTCATTCACTAGGTCCCCCCGTGTGGTTCTGGGATTTTTGCTCACCGTTCTTGTGATCATTTTGACCCCACCGGGTGAGATCTTGCGTGGAGCCCCAGATCGAGGGAGATTATCAGTGGTCTTGTATGTCTTCCATTTCCTAATAATTGCTCCCACAGTTGATTTCATCAAACCAAGCTGCTTACCTATTGCAGATTCAGTCTTCCCAGCCTGGTGCAGGTCTACAATTTTGTTTCTGGTGTCCTTTGACAGCTCTTTGGTCTTGGCCATATCGGAGTTTGGAGTGTGACTGTTTGAGGTTGTGGACAGGTGTCTTTTATACTGATAACAAGTTCAAACAGGTGCCATTAATACAGGTAATGAGTGGAGGACAGAGGAGCCTCTTAAAGAAGAAGTTACAGGTCTGTGAGAGCCAGAAATCTTGCTTGTTTGTAGATGACCAAATACTTATTTTCCACCATAATTTGCAAATAAATTCATTAAAAATCCTACAATGTGATTTGCTGGATTTTTTTTCTCAATTTGTCTGTCATAGTTGACGTGTACCTATGATGAAAATTACAGGCCTCTCATCTTTTTAAGTGGGAGAACTTGCACAATTGGTGGCTGACTAAATACTTTTTTTCCCCACTGTAGGTCATACTGTGGCGCTGATATATATCCTACTGTGGCACTGATATAGATCCTACAGTGGCGTACACACAGTGGCTTGTGAAAGTATTCACCCCCCTTGGCATTTTTCCTATTTTGTTGCCTCACAACCTGGAATGAAAATGGATTTTGGTGGGGTTGTATCATTTGATTTACACAACATGCCTACCCCTTTGAAGATCCAAAATATTTTTTCTTGTGAAACAAACAAGAAATAAGACAAAAAAACAGAAAACCTGAGTGTTCCTGCTGGAAGGTGAACCCCCGTCCCAGTCTCAAATATCTGGAAGACTGAAACAGGTTTCCCTCAAGAATTTCCCTGCATTTAGCGCCATCCATCATTCCTTCAATCCTGACCAGTTTCCCAGAACCTGCCGATGAAAAACATCCCCACAGCTTGATGCTGCCACCACAATGCTTCACTGTGGGTTAGTGAAGGTGTTGGGTTTGCGCCAGACATAGCGTTTTCCTTGATGGTTAAAAAGCTCAACTGACCAGAGTACCTTCTTCCATATGTTTGGGGAGTCTCCCACATGCAAACATGTTTGCTTATTTTTTTCTTGAAGCAATGGCTTTTTTCTGGCCACTTTTCTGTAAAGCCCAGCTCTGTGGAGTGTACGGCTTAAAGTGGTCCTATGGACAGATACTCCAATCTCCGCTGTTGAGCTTTGCAGCTCATTCAGGGTTATCTTTGGTCTCTTTGTTGCCTCTCTGGTTAATGCCCTCCTTGCCTGGTCCGTGGATTTTGTTGAGCGGCCCTCTGTTGGCAGGTTTATTGTGGAGCCATATTCTTTCCATTTTTTAATAATGGATTTAATGGTGCTCCGTGGGATGTTCAAAGTTTCTGATATTTTTTCATAAACCAACCCTGATCTGTACTTCGCCACAACTTTGTCCTTGACCTGTTTGGAGAGTTCCTTGGTCTTCATGGTGCCGCTTGCTTGGTGGTGCACCTTGTTTAGTGGTGTTGCAGACTCTGGAGCCTTTCAGAACAGGTGTATATATACTGAGATCATGTGACAGATCATGTGACACTTAGATTGCACACAGGTGGACTTGATTTAACTAATTATGTGACTTCTGAAGGTAATTGGTTGCACCAGATCTTATTTAGGGGCTTCATAGCAAAGGGGGTGAATACATATTTTAATATAAAATTTAAAATGCACGCACCACTTTTCCGTTATTTATTGTTTTGAATTTTATGAATTTTTTGAATTTTTTCATTTCACTTGAAAATGAAATCCAAATAAAAATCCATTTAAATTACAGGTTGTAATGCAACAAAATAGGAAAAACGCCAAAGGGGATGAATACTTTTGCAAGGCACTGTATTCCTCCTTGTGACACACATTTAGCTAAAAAGTGTAAACACTCTCCTAAGTAACTGCAGCTATCAGATAACACTGGTGACAACCAATTCCAATTGTCGCCTGCCACCACCACACAAAATTATTAGCTTTTATCTGTGCCTATAATACATGTCATCACGTGTCTGACACTGACAGTAACTGGAGACAAGCCCAGGGGTGTGGACTGGAGGGCCAAACCCAAATCCCTGATTACCCAGATTAGTGTAAAAGATCCTGGTACCATGGCATGCAGACTGTTATTGTGTACTACATTATCTTACTGTGTGGATATGAAAGATTAACCAGGAGACTGTAACCTATATGCCCCAGGGTAGTTACCTCAGAGTGGGATTAGGTTCTGTATTGCTGTGTCCCACATGGCACCCTATTCCCTATGTAGTGCATTACTTTGACCAGAGCCTGATGGGCTCTGGTCAAAAGTAGTGCACTATGTGTGATGAGGTGTGAATGAAGGAGTCAGGCGCAGGAGGTAAAACACCGAAGTCCAGAGTTTATTCCGTTTACATAAATAAAACGCACCAAGCGTCAAACAAAACTATCACAAGGGGAAATGTCCACCTTGGCAATAACAAATGGAAGAGTAGCTCAACCGAGCTTCTCACTCTCACAATGAAACAATCACTCAGAGAGACAAGGGGAACAGACGGAACACATATACACATACTAATTAGGGGAATGAGCACCAGGTGTGTGTGATTGACAAGACATGACAAGTGGAGTGATGAGAATGGGATCGGCAGTAGATAGTAAGCCGGTGACGACGAACGCCGAAACCTGCCACAAACAAGGATGGAAGGCAGCCCCGGCGGAAGTCGTGACAGAACCCCCCCCCTTGACGTGTGGCTCCAGCAGTGCGCCAACCCCGCCTCGGGGACGGCCAGGAGGACGCGGAGTAGGGCGAGTAGGATGGCGACGGTGGAAATCCCTCAACAGGGAGGGATCGAGGATGTCCCTCCTTGGGACCCAGCACCGTTCCTTCGGACCATACCCCTCCCATTCCACGAGATACTGAAGGCACCCCACCCGACGCCTCGAATCCAGTATGGAACGGACCGAGTATGCCGGGGCCCCCTCGATGTCCAGAGGAGGTGGAGGAACGTCCCGCACCTCAGACTCCTGGAGTGGACCAGCTACCACCATCCTGAGTAGAGACACATGAAAAGAGGGGTTAATACGGTAATCAGGGGGGAGTAACAACCGATATGTAACCTCGTTTATACTTCTCAGACCTTAAACGGCCCCACAAACCGCAGGCTCAGCTTCCGACAGGGCAGGCGGAGGGGTAGATTCCAGGTCGAGAGCCAGACCCGATCACCCGGTACGAAAACCGGGGCCTCCCTGCGGTGGGGGTCAGCGTTCCCCTTCTGACGACGCAGAGCGCGCTGGAGGTGAATGTGGGCAGCGTCCCAAGTCTCCTCAGCTCGCCAAAACCAGTAATCCACCGCAGGAGCTTCGGTCTGGCTCTGGTGCCACAGTGCAAGGACCGGTTGGTAACCCAAAACACATTGGAAGAGTGTTAGGTTAGTGGAGGAGTGGCGGAGAGAGTTCTGAGCGTATTCTGCCCATGGCAGGAACACCGACCACTCCCCCAGCCGGTCCTGACAGTAGGTCCGCAGGAACCTACCCACATCTTGATTCACCCTTTCCACCTGCCCATTACTCTCGGGGTGAGATTCAGAGGTCAGGCTGACCGAGACCCCCAGCGCCTTCCAGACTCTAGACGTGAACTGGGGACCTCGGTCGGACACTATAGCCTCTGGTACCAAGTAGTGCCGGAAGACGTGAGTAAACAGTGCCTCCTTAGTTTGTAGGGCCGTGGGGAGACCGGGCAGAGGAAGGAGGCGGCAGGACTTCGAAAAGCGATCCACAATGACCAGGATAGTGGTGTTACCTTGGGAGAGGGGAAGGTCAGTAAGAAAATCAATACTAAGGTGAGACCATGGTCGTTGTGGAACTGATAAAGGCTGTAGCTTACCCGCTGGGAGGTGCCTAGGTGCCTTACTCTGGGCGCACACTGAGCAGGAGGAAACATACACCCTCACATCCTTAGCCAAGGTAGGCCACCAGTACTTCTCGGTCAGGCAGCGCATTGTATGACCGATACCTGGATGACCAGAGAAGTGGACGTGTGTGCCCAGTAGATCAGACGATCACGGATAAGCGCAGGCACGTACTGCAGCCCAGCTGGACACTGCGGTGGAGATGGATCTGTGCATAATGCCTGCGCTATATCCGCGTCCATCGCCCATACTACCGGCGCCACAATGCATGAGGTCGGGAGTATGAGGGTGTTGTCTCTGGGCCTGTCCTCTGTCTCATACAGCTGAGACAGTGCATCTGCCTTCACGTTCTTCGTTCCCGGAATGTACGAGAGTGTGAAATCAAACCGGGTGAAGAAGAGGGCCCACCTGGCCTGGCGAGGATTCAGCCTCCTCGCTGCCCGAATGTACACCAGGTTACAGTGGTCTGTCCAGACGAGTAAAGGGTGTTTCGCCCCTTCGAGCCATAGCCTCCACACCGTTAAAGCTCGGACAACATTCAGCAGCTCCCGATCACCAACGCTTTAGTTCTACTCCGCCGAGCTGAGCTTTTTCGAAAAGAAGGCACAGGGGCAGAGCTTGGGTGAGGTGCCCGAGCGTTGGGATAAGACAGAGCCTATCCCTACCTCGGAGGCATCCACCTCCACTACGAACGGTAGTGATGGATCGGGGTGAGCCAGTACCGGGGCGGAGGTGAACAGACCCCGCAATCTACTGAAGGCCAAATCAGCCTCAGCAGACCAGCGGAGCCGGGACGGCCCGCCCTTCAACAAGGAGGTAATGGGAGCTTCGACCTTGTCAAAGCCCAGAATAAACCTCCGATAGTAGTTGGCAAAGCCAAGGAAGCGCTGCACCTCCTTCACCGTGGTTGGAGTTGGCCAATTACGCACGGCTGAAATGCGATCTCCCTCCATCTCCACACCTGTGGTAGTAATGCGGTATCCGAGGAAGGAGATTGACTGCTGGAAAAACTCACACTTCTCTGCCTTGGCATAAAGATAATTTTCCAGCAGTCGGACCAGTACCTTGTGAACCAGGGACACATGCCGGCATGCGTAGAGGAATACACCAGGATGTCATCGATGTAGACCACCACACTGCGACCAAGCTTGTCCCGAAACACCTTGTTTACAAAGGACTGGAAAATGGATGGAGCATTCATCAAACCGTAGGGCATCACCAGGTAATCATAATGCCCCGATGTTGTGTTGAATGCTGTTTTCCACTCATCCCTTTCCCGAATACGCACCAGGTTGTAGGCACTCCTGAGGTCTAATTTGGTGAAAAAACGGGCCCCATGCATTGACTCAATCACTGAAGGAATGAGGGGAAGAGGCTAACTAAATCGTAGCGTCACCTTATTCAGTGGTCGATAATCAATGCACGGGCGTAAACCGCCATCTTTCTTCTTCACAAAGAAGAAACTCGAGGAAGCAGGTGAAGTGGAGGGACGTATATACCCCTGGCGCGGGGACTCGGTGACGTATGTTTCCATAGCCTCCGTCTCAGCCTGCGAGAGGGGATACACATGACTCCTGGGAGGTACAGCATCTACCCGAAGGTTTATCGTGCAATCCCCCTCCCGATGAGGTGGTAATTTAGTCGCTTGCATCTTGGAAAATGCGAGCGCCAGATCATGGTATTTGGGGGGAATGCGCACGGTGGGGTTACCGTCTGGACTTTCCACCGTGGTCGCACCAACGGAAACACCTAGACACCTACCCGGACACTCACGCGACCAGCCCGTAAGAACCCTCTGCGGCCATGAAAAATTGGGGTTGTGAAGGGCTAACCACGGAATACCTAAGACTACAGGGTAAGCAGGAGACTCAATAATCAAAAAAGTGACCTGCTCAACATGCGTCTCCTGTGTAATCATGGTGACTGGTACAGTAACCTCCTTAACCAACCCGGACCCTAATGGTCGACTATCAAGTGCTCTGATGGGGATTGGAATTGATAGGGGAACCAATGAAATGCCTTGACGGCGTGCAAATGCCCTGTCTATAAAGTTCCCAGCTGCGCCTGAAACGACTAGCGCCTTACATTGGGAAACTACCAGGTGAACAGGAAAAGAGATAGATAAGGTACAGTGCGCCGCAAAGGGCTCTGAACAAGTTTGGGTGTTCATTACCTGGGGTGATGCGTGAGTACCCTGCCTACCACCTCCAGACCCAAAGGAACGTTGACTGCGACATGAGGTGGCACTGTCGCTGTCCTCCTGCGCTCTCTCGACCTTTGGCTCCCCCCAGCTCCATCTGCTCGGGGTCAGAGTCGTCCAGAGTGGGAACGGGCAGACCCCTACCAGGATGTCCTCTGGCTGCTAGCAGATTGTCCAGCCAGATGGCCATGTCCACCATTTGGGAGAACGATAGCATAGCATCACGGCAGGCTAGCTCCTGTCGGACGTCCTCCCTTAGGTGGCACCGGAAATGGTTGATCAGGGCCCGCTCGTTCCACCCGGACCCCGCTGCCAGCGTCCGGAACTCCAGTGCGTAGTCCTGTGCGGTCCTCGTCCCCTGCCTCAGATGGACCAGTCGTTCGCCCGCTTCTCGACCCTCAGGCGGGTGATGGAAAACGGCCCGAAAGAGGCGAGCAATCTCCCTGTAGTTCCACACCGCGTTGGCCCACTACAGGGCTCTCCCACAAAGGCAGGAAATGAGGACGGATAACTTCTCCCGCTCCAGTGGCACCGGCCTGATGCTGAAGAAATACAAATCTAGTTGGAGCAGAAATCCCTTACATCGCGCTGCCGTCCCATCAAACGCCGGTGGCCGGGATATCTGGATCCCTCCAGGAGCTGGGGTGTAGGTGGCTGGATCCGGTTGACCAGCTGGTCTCGATAGATCGGGTCCTCTCTTCTCCAGGCGTTGTACTACCTGAAGAACCCGATCCATCGCTTCCCCCAAGCTGGCCAGCATCGAGGAATGCTCCTGGACCCTTGCCACAACTCCAGGCATGCGGTCTTCTCCTGCTGAGTCCATTCAGCGGGTGAGTGATTCTGTGATGAGGTGTGAATGAAGGAGTCAGGCGTAGGAGGTAAAACACCGAAGTCCAGAGTATATGAAACAATCACTCACAAAGACAAGGGGAACAGAGGGAACACTTATACACATACTAATTAGGGGAATGAGCACCAGGTGTGTGTGTGATTGACAAGACAAGACATGACAAGTGGAGTGATGAGAATGGGATCGGCAGTAGCTAGTAAGCCGGTGACGACGAATGCCGAAACCTGCCCGAACAAGGAGGGGAGGCAGCCTCGGTGGAAGTCGTGACACTATGAAGTGAACAGGGTGCCATTTGGGACACACTCTTTGTGATGCTGCTGGGAGGGAGACTGACTGAACTCACCTGCTTCAAACACTAAGCTCATATTTCTCCCCTATGTACCTGCTTGAAGGCTACTGGTCTGGCCACAAAACAAAATGTATGGGCTAGAGTACCGGTCTTTGAGTACAGCATTTTGGACTTGGAAATGAAATCAACATTATTTGGTTTCAAGCACAGTTTGTTCAAAAAGCAAAGGGCTTTCTTGTCCTTCTCCACCCACAGTATTGTGAACAATTGAAAACAATTCACAGGTTACTGAATAGGCTAATCAATAAAGTAATGCCAATGCGGCAGGTAACTTAGTGGTTAAGAGCGTTGTGCCAGTAACCGAAAGGTCGCTGGTTCTAATCCCCGAGCCGACTAGGTGAAAAATCTGTCGATGTGCCCTTGAGCAAGGCACTTAACCCTAATTGCTCCTGTAAGTCGCTCTGGATAAGAGCGTCTGCTAAAATGACAAAAAAAAAAATAATTTAACACAATGTGCAGAAGAGAGTGTTCACAAACCAGCTGACTCGCAGAGGGGGATGAGTGGTAACCACCCAGCAAACATGTCCACATTTGCACGATATGGCCCCAATGCAGGCTAAAATATTGGTCCCATGTATAGGCTGCCCACGTTGAATCTTCACTCATTGGCTCCACATTGGCCCGAAGGCAGTTGGCACCAAGTGCAGCCTTCACTTCAACTGAGTTAAACCCACCCTTTTGGATCAGCTGCCTGTGACATTGTATCAGAAAGACAAAAACGTTTTTGCTATCATATATATATTTTTTCCAGAGAAACACAAAAAAAATGTAATATGTCACATGCGCTTACCTAAGTGTTTTTACAGACTTCATCATTAGAAGTGTACAAGATAAAATGTTTGTTAACATCACACAACCGAACAATTAAACTGGAACGACACTCTCATTAACGGTTGCAAAAAAATTACTTGTGAACTTAGAACTAATGTAAAAGGTTTAATATGAAAAAAGTATGATTCGGAAATGATTGGCTTTATTTTCCAAACCCTCATTGATTTGAATGGTGTCAGCTATTTTTATCTTGCATTATTTCTTACCTTAACAACATGAATTGGGGTATTTGAAAACCCGACCCCATATATTATAATGAGCCCCCACCTCTACATTATGAAGTAGCTGGGCTTGGTGTGGGCTAGCCTGTGTTGGGCTGGTGTGCGCTTGTTGTGGTCTAGCCCATTTTGGGCTGGTGTGGGCTTGTTGTGGGCTAGCCCATGTTGGGCTGGTGTGGGCTTGTTGAGGGCTATCCCATGTTGGGATGGTGTGAGCTTGTTGTGGGCTATCACATGTTGGGCTGGTGTGGGCTTATTGTGGGCTAGCCCATGTTGGTCTGGTGTGGGCTTGTTGTGGGCTAGCCCATGTTGGGCTGGTGTGGGCAGGCCCGTGTTCGGCTGATGTGGGCCTGGTGTGGGCTAGCCCATGTTGGGCTGGTGTAGGCTTGGTGTGGGCTAGCCCATGTTGGGCTGGTGTGGGCTTGTTGTGGGCTAGCCCATGTTCGGCTGATGTGGGCCTGGTGTGGGCTAGCCCATGTTGGGCTGGTGTAGGCTTGGTGTGGGCTAGCCCATGTTGGGCTGGTGTGGGCTTGTTTTGGGCTAGCCCATGTTGGGCTGGTGTGGGCTTGTTGTGAGCTATCCCATGTTGGGCTGGTGTGGGCTTGTTGTGGGCTAGCCCGTGATAGATTTTGTGTGGGCTAGCCCCTGCCCACCTTGCCCACCAAATACCTATATGGGGCCAATGGGGTCATGTTTGCTGGGCAGTGCCATGGCTTCAGGACAGGACAGGACAAGTCACTACTTGCTTGCTCTGCCTCCATGTGCCAAAAGAGCTCTGTGTGCAGTATGAGGCTGGCTGACCGGTCAGGAGAGAAGCCAGGGGGAGTAGGTTGCCGTGTCACTCCTGAAATACAAAGAACCAGTAAATACACGTAAGGATGGTTGATAATACAATTTGGAGTTGAAGAAAATACAGCAGCCTACCAATTCTGGTGTGATACCCCAGAATGAGGAGATCCTACCAGAAATGCCAACGTGACAGCAATGAATGGGAGCAAATTTACTCTGCTATTTTCCATCTGTCAACCATTTTACAGATTTATCTATTTCACATTTTCAGGCTGTTCTAATGCAGACATTTATCCATATGTCTCACAGATGTCCACTATAAAGTAATGTTTCCCTAAAGAATTCCTTCAGGGCGTGAAGGATTTTAGATCAGCAGGTGTTTGATGTTCTCCTATTCTGATTTGACTGAGAGGTATCCTGGGAGGGTGGTGGTGGAGAAGCCCAGTTGTGTATAGTGTGAGTTATTATACATATTATAAATAGTATGGGAGGCCCATACTCCCTCTCCTGCCAAGATTTACAACCACCAGATGTGTCTCCCACACCTAGGCCTAACCAGCAGGAGCGAATGTCCAAAATCACACCATGGAGATATTATCTCTGTCAAACACACACACACACACACACACAGAAGGTCCATTTCCTCTGGATGTAGGCCTAGATCCAACAGAACCACAGATTATTTAGCTGAAGGTCTTATCGCCCAGACAGACTGCACATATTTCAGCCACGTTTACCATCCAGATGTTCAACATTCACATTTCATTGGTCATAACCAGACAGGAAACCTGGTTCTAAAAAACCATAAATGTCATGGGCCTCTCACTCCACCGGGTTACCACCTTAATTTTCTTCCACTCTGCTCACCACTCTCTCTACTCAGCCTAACTAGCTCCACCTGTCCCTGCTCTGCTCTGCTCTAATTACTCTGCCAGCTGCGCTGCATTACCCACTACCTCTCCCAGTATTTAAGGCCCTGTCTTTCAGCTCTCCGGTGTCAGATCGTCTGCAAAGCTCACACCCGGAACCTGTTTGCTCGCGCTTCTGGCTCACCCTGGTTTTGTGACCCCGGACCTGCCTGTTTTTTGGATACTCTTCTGCCTCAGGAGATCCAGACCTGCTTCTGCCATTACGACTCCTGACTACTCTTCAATCCCGGTAACTCTGACCAGCCTTCTGCCTTGCTACTACGTATTTTGGATTTCCCTTGAACTGTACTGCTGCCTGGTTTCATTCCGCCCTGTTGTGTCTGTGTCTCCCCCCCCCAGGACTTCTGGACCACCCACCACCGGCTTCATAGGACGCATCGCTGCCACTGGGGGGGGCACAGACCCAGCGCATTGGACGGGATCCCTGTTACCCCTGGAGCCTTCATTCACTCCCTACTTCCCTTTGCCCTTAAGTTTAATAAACTTTCTGGTGTGACGCAATTGTGGTCCTCTGGTCGTCTGTCTGAACCGTGACAGTACGATCTGACCATTATGGACTCAGCGCACACTTTCCCCGACATGGAAACCGATGAGCATGAGCAGCAGTTCCAGCAGCAGCAACAACAACTCGCCATGATCATTCAACTCCTCACCAACCTTACCCCAGCCAGTCTGCCCACCAGCCCAGCCCCCGAGTTACCTGCCCCGGTCATTGCAGCCGCTGCTCCGGAACCCAAGATTGGAAACCCCGAGCGGTTCAACGGCGATTCAACCCAGGTCCGGCCATTCCTGACTAGCTGCCGACTTCAGTTCTCCTTGCAGCCAAGGACCTTCGCCACGGAGGGGGCTAAAGTTGGGTATGCCATCACTCACCTGACGGGCCGAGCTCGACTCTGGGGAACAGCAGAGTTCGAACGTCAAACCCCCGCATGTGCAACCTTCGACCTGTTTGCTGAGGAGATGCTGAAGGTGTTTGACCTGGATTCACCCACCGCAGAGGCGTCTCGTGAACTGTTCAGTATTCGACAAGGCAGACGTACAGTCGCAGACCATTCCATCGACTTCCGAACCCTGGCTAGACGAAGTTCTTGGAACACACCATCGTTGGTGGACGCGTTCTTCCATAGTTTGGCTGACTATATCAAGGACGAGTTGGTCTCCCATGAACTGCCTTCCACTCTTGATGAAGCCATCGCACTGACTGTCAGGATCGACAGAAGGATACAGACCCGTCGTCGTGAGAGGGGGCGCCAAGGTCCACCTACTACCGGCATTCGGAGAGATCCGACTGGGCTCCTGTCATCTACTGCCACTCACCCAGGTCAGCTTGATCAGTCTGAGCCTATGGAGATTGGGCGAGCCTCCCTCACTCCTGCAGAGCGCCAGCGCCGCTTCACCTCAAACCTCTGCCTCTATTGTGGAGGTGATGGACATCGTGTGGTAACCTGCCCTTTAAAGGGCCGAAGCTCACCGGGCATAGGGGGAGTCCGGTTGAGTTCAATGACCATCCAGTCCTCCGACCGCAAACCCCTGCTGCAAGTTCACCTCCGCCTCTCTGACTCAACTCACACCCTGGCTGCTCTGGTGGATTCTGGCGCCGAAGCCAACATAATGGACATCAAGCTGGCACGCCAACTGGGACTGGAGAACCTCCGTTTGACACCTCCTATTCCTGCCCGGGCACTGGACGGACACTTACTCGGATCGGTCACTCATGTCACGGCCCCGGTCTCGATGGGTCTGTCCGGAAACCATCAAGAAACTATCCAGTTTCACCTGCTCCCCTCTCCAGGCCAACCCCTCATCCTGGGTTACCCATGGCTCCGCCGGCACAACCCTCAGCTCGACTGGGTGACCGGGGTGATCAGGGAGTGGGGAGAGGACTGCCACCGAACCTGCCTGCTTGCTGCCGCACTACCCCCTCGGCCAGTACCTACTAACTCCGCTCCTGACCTCTCCAATGTCCCAGAATGCTACCATGGTCTCAGAGAGGTGTTTAACAAAGCAAGAGCCACATCTCTGCCCCCTCACCGACCGTACGACTGTGCCATCGACCTCCTCCCTGGAACAGCTCCTCCAAAGGGTCGTCTTTATTCGTTGTCTGCTCCTGAAAGAAAGTCCATGGAGGACTACATCAATGGCTCTCTGTCCGCAGGATTAATCCGTTCATCTTCATCTCCTGCTGGTGCTGGCTTCTTCTTTGTGGGGAAGAAGGACGGATCTCTTCGCCCCTGCATCGACTACAGGGGACTCAACGACATCACAGTGAAGAACCGTTACCCTCTGCCTCTGCTCACCTCTGCTTTTGAGTTGCTCCAGGGAGCCACTATTTTTACCAAGTTGGATCTCAGAAACGCTTACCACCTAGTGCGGATCCGGGAGGGAGATGAATGGAAAACCGCATTCAATACACCAACAGGCCACTACGAGTATCTGGTTATGCCTTTTGGCCTCACCAATGCTCCTGCTGTGTTCCAGGCTCTAGTGAATGATGTACTGCGGGACATGTTAAACAAGTTTGTCTTCGTTTACCTGGATGACATCTTAATCTACTCCAGAAACCTGTCTGAACACACCCGCCATGTCCAGCAAGTCCTTCATCGTCTTCTGGAGAATTCCCTCTACGCCAAGGCAGAGAAATGTGAGTTTCACGTCAAGACAGTGGCCTTCCTGGGGTACATAGTGGCAGAGGGAAGTATCCAAATGGATCCTGCCAAAGTATCAGCAGTCACTTCATGGCCAGTTCCGGAGAACAGAAAGAAGCTGCAACAGTTTCTGGGGTTTGCTAACTTCTATAGGAAGTTTATCCGGAACTACAGTACCGTTGCTGCCCCTCTCACTGCTCTAACCAGCACCAAGCAACCCTTCACCTGGACCCCAGCAGCCGACAAGGCCTTCAGTACCCTCAAGGTGAGGTTCACCTCCGCTCCCATCCTCCAGATGCCTGATGTGGACCGGCAATTCATTGTGGAGGTGGACGCCTCGGATGTGGGAGTTGGTGCTGTGATTTCTCAGTGGGCTGCGGAGGATAGGAAGCTCCATCCCTGTGCCTTTTTCTCACGTCGGTTGTCCCCCTCTGAGTGCAATTACGACATAGGGAACCGTGAGCTGCTGGCTGTGAAGCTTGCCTTGGAGGAGTGGCGTCACTGGCTGGAGGGGTCCACCATTCCATTTCTCGTTTGGACCGATCATAAGAACTTGGAGTACATCCGCACGGCCAAACGGTTGAACTCCAGGCAGTCCCGCTGGGCCCTGTTCTTCACCAGGTTTAATTTCACTCTGTCATACCGGCCTGGATCACGCAACACCAAGCCAGACGCCCTCTCCCGTCAATTCCAGAAGGATGACACCCCCTCCAAGGACCCTGTGTCGATTCTGCCAAGTCCCTGCATCGTTGCAGCTCTGACCTGGGCTGTTGAGGAACAGGTGCTGGAGGCTCTCCGTAACCAGCCAGGTCCCAGCACTTGCCCAGCTGACCGCCTTTTTGTCCCCGAAGACCTGAGGTCCCAGGTCGTTCAGTGGGGACATGACTCCCGCCTAGCTTGTCACCCTGGCTCCACCCGCACTTACAACCTGCTCGCCCAGAGGTTCTGGTGGCCCTCTCTGAGGAAGGATGTACGGGAATTCGTCCAAGCCTGCCCCATCTGCAACCAACACAAGTCGTCCTGCCAGCCCCCAGCCGGATTGCTGCAGCCCCTGCCTGTGCCCAGACGTCCCTGGTCTCACATCGCCCTTGACTTTGTCACGGGGCTGCCCCCTTCAAGTGGCATGACCGTCATTCTCACCATCGTTGACCGTTTCAGCAAGATGGCACACTTCATTCCCCTCCCCAAGCTCCCAACCGCCAAGGAGACCGCCCAGGTGGTCCTGGAACACGTCTTCCGGATCCACGGACTGCCAAAGGATGTAGTTTCTGACCGTGGTCCACAATTCTCCTCCGCTTTTTGGAAGGAGTTCTGTCACCTGCTGGGAGCCACAGTCAGTCTGACTTCCGGATTCCATCCCCAATCCAATGGGCAGTCAGAGCGGGCTAATCAGGAGCTCGAGAAGGCACTGCGATGCATGACTTCACGCAACCCCCACTCCTGGTCGCAGCAATTGACATGGGTGGAGTACGCACACAATTCTCTGACCTGCTCTGCCATCGGTATGTCCCCTTTCCAATGTGTTTATGGATACCAGCCTCCTCTATTTGCCAGCCAGGAAGAGGAGGTTACTTGCCCATCTGCACTTGCTTTTGCCCGTCGATGTCGCCGCACCTGGTCACAAGCCCGAGCCACACTCCTCAGATCCGTTGCCAGCTACACTACCGGGGCCAACCGTCGGAGAATTCCTGCTCCCACCTACCATGTTGGTCAAAGGGTGTGGTTGTCATCGAAGAACCTGCCACTCAGGGTGGAGTCGCAGAAGCTGGCACCTCGGTTCATTGGCCCATTCCCTATCATAAGAGTGATTAGCCCAACTGCTGTCCGGCTCCAACTGCCTAATTCCCTGAGGGTGCACCCCACTTTCCATGTGTCTAAGATTAAGCCCATCCATGAGAGTCCGCTGGTCCCTGCTGCGCCTGGTCCTCCTCCTCCACGGCTCGTCGATGGTGGTCTGGTTTACACCGTCCGCCGCCTGCTTCGGTCCAGACGGAGGGGTAGGGGTCTCCAGTACCTCATTGACTGGGAGGGCTATGGACCTGAGGAAAGGACCTGGGTGCCAGCTAGTCGGATTGTGGATAGGACTCTCATCACCGCTTTCCACCAACGGCATCCTGATCAACCTGCAATCCGTAGGGGCCGCCCCAGAGGGGTCCCTAACCGTCCGGCCCGCTCGGCTTCCTGTCCTGTGCCTGATCCTGTCTCGGGACCTGTCCCATCTCCCGACCACGGCCCTCCGGCTTCCTCCGAGGATGAGGACGTTCACTCGGACCGTTCGGAGGAGTTCTAGCCCTCCTCCGGCTCCCCTCCTCCCGCCCGGCGTGGTGTTGCTCTTGGGACTTCTGGGGCCGTCCCTTGGGGGGGGGGTTCTGTCATGGGCCTCTCACTCCACCGGGTTACCACCTTAATTTTCTTCCACTCTGCTCACCACTCTCTCTACTCAGCCTAACTAGCTCCACCTGTCCCTGCTCTGCTCTGCTCTAATTACTCTGCCAGCTGCGCTGCATTACCCACTACCTCTCCCAGTATTTAAGGCCCTGTCTTTCAGCTCTCCGGTGTCAGATCGTCTGCAAAGCTCACACCCGGAACCTGTTTGCTCGCGCTTCTGGCTCACCCTGGTTTTGTGACCCCGGACCTGCCTGTTTTTTGGATACTCTTCTGCCTCAGGAGATCCAGACCTGCTTCTGCCATTACGACTCCTGACTACTCTTCAATCCCGGTAACTCTGACCAGCCTTCTGCCTTGCTACTACGTATTTTGGATTTCCCTTGAACTGTACTGCTGCCTGGTTTCATTCCGCCCTGTTGTGTCTGTGTCTCCCCCCCCCAGGACTTCTGGACCACCCACCACCGGCTTCATAGGACGCATCGCTGCCACTGGGGGGGGCACAGACCCAGCGCATTGGACGGGATCCCTGTTACCCCTGGAGCCTTCATTCACTCCCTACTTCCCTTTGCCCTTAAGTTTAATAAACTTTCTGGTGTGACGCAATTGTGGTCCTCTGGTCGTCTGTCTGAACCGTGACAATAAAGTTGATATTCACATTTAGAGACCTTGAAATTCAAGCTTCAAGGCATTTAGCATTCATTCGTGAGGCTCAAAATGCTGAGCGAAACCAGTCACAACGAGCATGTAGAACCTTCTGAAAATTATTCCTTTGTTTTCATGGGTTATTAATTGATAATGTCTCCAGCAGACTGTTAAAGCTACTACAATGCTGTTGAAATGGAATAGGCTACACTGTGACTATGTCCAAGAAGAGCAGTGTGGGGGGGGTAACTCTAAACTCAGTGTCCTCTATGTCACAGCAAATCCCCAAATCAAAACCAGTAACTCTTTTGCTGCCAAGATACACAATGCATGCAGTTGTGTGGGGTCTCTCTCTGTACCCATTGATGTTGAAAGTGTCAAATCAACGTCCATCAAGCAAATGTTTTGATGGATTCTATCTATAAGGAATAGCCCTGAAAAGTATGCATAGGACTCGTATGCAGTATCCTAGCCTACCTTGAAATATTAACCCCCCAAAAAGGCTTACTCACCACCTCTCATAGCAACCCATAGCAACTGCCTCTGTGGCAACAGAAATTTGGGACAACTAACCTCCCAACTGAAGCAACCAGCCTTTCAGACGGTCCAAGATTCCATTGGCTTGCTCGAGTGCACAGTAGAAGTGGCCAGTGAGTGAACTTGTCCATCAATAATGGATCTTGGATTACCTTTCTAAATTGTTCAGCTCATTCTTAGCTGAGGACAGGTCGAGGTGAGCCTGTGTGCATTTAGGCACTGGATGTCAGGAGAAACCTTTGTTTATTCACGTGTAAGTGTCTTTTATTTCAATACAATAGCCTACTGTTTTTTACAAAAGATGCTTTGATGCCTGTGACTGTTTTCACATTGACCATATTATATTTATTTCACTCATCCTTCTTTCCAGTGGACATTTCATTTTCTCATATTATTTCCAATGACTCCATGTATCAATGACATGTCAATGATACCAAAAAGGTGTTACATTTATGCAAATGTAATAATATTTTCAATATTCTCAAACGTTTTAAATATTCTCAAACATTTGAAATATTCTAAACAAGTCAACATCGTGCGTGATGACATGTGGTCGCAGAAAGTGGCCTAACAGTGGGTTTCCATAGCAGATGACGGGGTGATGAAACATCGGAAGCCATTCATTTTCAATGGAGGTAAGTGAAGTGGGCGGCGGGACCATTGGGCAATGCACGCATGGGTGAGGGAGCATGAACAGGGCAGGACCAAAGTTGGGGAAAGCTGAACTGTATGCATATACGCGATATCACAGCACCATTGACCAATCAAAGCTTACTATAGCTTCCAGATCTTACTGGATTGGCTGTTGATACCTAGCAGTACCTAGCATGCTTGTTAGTACCCACATGAGGGAAAAGCTAGCTTTAGAATTTTCCAAATCACATCGGGGAATCTGCCGAGCAAGTATAGTATCGGCACTTCCCATTTTCATTGCCTTCAAAGATGCTCAATTAAATGAGAGTAGTCACGACATGTTTAGTAAAAAATTTGTTGACTTCAACCGACGATAGGATGACATCTATTTGGCAGATAATCAATATAAACATTACATAACTGGAAGTCATGTTAGTGGAACTGTTATAAAATATATGAGTGACAGATACCAGTCTTTCTCAGTCTTATTTGAGAGACAGATACCAGTCTTTCTCAGTCTTATTTGAGAGACAGATACCAGTCTTTCACAGTCTTATATGATAGACAGATACCACTCTTTCACAGTCTTATATGATAGACAGATACCAGTCTTTCTCAGTCATATATGAGAGACAGACACCAGTCATCCTCAGTCTTATAAAGGTTTATTGAGGACAGATGGCAAGTGATATGCAAACTCATTAATACACAGATCCAATGTTGCATGTTTTCAGACACGAGAAGCACTGAGAAGAAGAGTGACAGATAGAGCTGATGGGATCCACACTGACGGGGCGTACACCCGGCCAAAAACCAGCCACTTCCTCCCAGCCATCTCCACCATGGCGTCCTCCTACCGGAGCAACCAGCCCGCCCTGGCCATGAACCCCAGTGCCAACCAGCCCTGGAGGACTAACGACTACTACCGCACAGGAAGCGCCGCCGCCATCCCCTCCCTCTCCTCCATCCATAGGGAGAACCTAGGCTTCGACCTGGTCTGGCACCCATTGAACCGGTCGGCCATGACAACACGCTACACCCCACACGACTGGTACAAGTCCAGTCAGAGTCATCTAGGAACAGTGCTGAGCGGCTGAGGAGGGACACCATCAGGCTGATGCAGGATAAAGACCAGCTGACCAGGAGGACCCAGGAGACCACCAGTAAGTACATCGGGGAACGCCTCAACGACATCAGCTTCTGGAGGGCAGAGTTGAACCATGAGATCGACAACATGGTGAGCGAGATCATGGCCCTCACAGAGGTGAAGAGGAGGCTGGAGAGAGTCCTGCAGGAGACAGAGGGGCAGCTGCAGGTAATTGTGCGTGTGTGTTTGTGTGTTTGTGTGTGTGTGTGTGTGTGTGTGTGTGTGGTCGTTCAATATTGATGTCCTGAGGACGTCGGGAAATTCCTTCAAAACCGGCCACAAGGGGCAACAGTGAGCGCTATTACAATCTAGTAAGCTTGGGTTTTCCTTGTGTTTTGCTTGTGTTTTGCTAGAGTGTTGTGGAGGGATGTACAGTGCGTTCAGAAAGTGTTCAGACTCCTTCTCTTTTTCCTTTGTGGATACGTTACAGCTTTATTCTGAAATTGCTTAAATAATTTTTTCCCTCATCACATTACCCCATAATGACAAAGTGAAACAGGTTTTTAGAAATGTTTGTACATTTATTAACAATTAAAAACAGAAATAGCTTATTTATATAAGTGTTCAGACCCCTTGCTATGAAACTTGAAATTGAGCTCAGGTGCATCCTGTTTCCATTGATCATCCTTGAAATGTTTCTACAACTTGGTTGGAGTCCACCTGTGGTAAATTAAATTCATTGGACATGATTTGGAAAGGCACACACCTGTCTATATAAGGTCCATATTTACTCTGACAGTGCATGTCAGAGCAAAAGCCATGAGGTCGAATAATTTTTCCTTAGAGCTCCAAGACAGGATTGTGTCGTGGCACAGTTCTGGGGAAGGGTACCAAAATATTTCTGCAGCATGGAAGGTCCACAAGAACACAGTGGCCTCCATCATTCTTAAATGGAAGAAGTTTGGAACCACATGAGCCCGGACTTGAACTCGATCGAACATCTATGGAGAGACCTGAAAACAGCTGTGAAGCGACGCTCCCCATCCAACCTGACAGAGCTTGATGAGGATCTGCAGAGAAGAATGGGAGAAACTCCCTGAATACAGGTGTATTTAGGAAGTTTCTGCTGGTTTTTGGTTTTTCCTTTCAATTAAGACCTAGACATCCAGGTGAGGGGAATTCCTTACTAATTAGTGACCTTAATTAATCAATCAAGTACAAGGGAGGAGCAAAAACCTGCAGACACTCGGCCATCCGTGGAATGAGTTTGACACGTGCTGTAGGGGATCCAGATTTGAGTTGTATCAGCGTGAACATTTTGAGTAATGCCTCCAATAAGCCAATATAATTTCCCAGTGTGCCTTGCCTTTTCGAGGGAATTGAGTTACCGCCCATGACTGTGTTTGTTAGTGACAGAGACATGGCTGTTGCATTTGTTCATTTTCAGTCATGTGGCCTTCATCGAGTGAGTTCCTAGACAAATATTATCATTATAATAAATATCTTGGTGATATTTTATTACATATCTCATAAGGCCTTATTTTCAGGCCTAGCTTTACTGTAATACAGTGGCCTGAAACTCATCAGGCCTGCAAGAAGGGTTGCAAAATTCCAGTATCTTAAAAAAAAAATCCTGGTTGGAGGGTTTTCAGGAATCTTCTAACAGGGATTTCTGGAAAACGTACCAGAATTTTGCACACCTACCTGCAAGTCAGAGTTAGGGTATCCAACAGTTGGATTCTTTTTTTTACCCGCAGCCTGTATTCATAATGACTGTCAGGGTTAGGAACAGGGTGAGGAGACTATCAAAGCCATTTAAACTGGAACAACCATTTTAGTAACGGGTGCAAAAAATATATTATTTAACTGTGGCATAAGATTACTCAATCAATCACTCAATGTACATGCAAAAACACATATATTAAGAATTCCAAACAAATCAACCAACAGTAGAGCATGCTAGGTGGAAAGTTCAAATAACTTACAAAAATGGAGTTGATATGACTTGTGTCAGCACCACATAAAAATTTTAAGTAATAATGACTTTTCATTAACATTGAGAGTTCAACTTACTAGAAGTATTTGAGTTAAAATGCCTTGGGGTTTACAGTGATACAAATCGAATCACTTTCATCAACATTATTAACTCATCATCATAGTTCTTCACTTCATCAGTTACAGTCAATTCAATGCCAGAGACGTGACTCAGAGGGGTATTTATATTAGATAATAAGAGTAATTTGTCAATTAGATTGAAAGATGATGCTTCTACCACACCATAGTGCGTTTTACCAGTCGTACACACAACTGTGGAGCGACAATACTGCACTAATGTATTTCCTACATAGTGAACCACTTTGGACCAGGGCCCATAAAGTGTGATTGCAAGGACCTCCAGTGGGTGGTGAAGACGGCCCAGTACATCACTGGCACCTAGCGCCCACCCATCCATGACATCTACTCGAAACGGAAGGCAAGCAGCATCATCAAGGACCCCACACACCCCAGCCTTGAGCTGTTCACTCCCTTACCGTCGGGCAGACGGTATCGGAGCATGAGTTCTGATACCAACAGGCTCAGAGACAATTTCTATCTACAAGCGATAAGACTGCTGAATACTTGAACTGGACTGACCAACTGCTCTGATTCGCCACACCTTAGCACACATGCACTCACTCATGCACACACCCACACAGACATACACACACACACATATACATTCATGCTACATACACATCACAACTGCTGCTACCAGACTCTTATTATACTGCTCAGTTTATACACTGTCCCCCCCCCCTTCCCCAATACACGTCTAAATATTGGACTATAAATTGTGCCTTCCTGTTTTATGATAAAATTGATTATTCTATTTTCTTTTTTTGTATTCTTATCTTGAATTACAGTGGAAGTCGGAAGTTTACATACACTTAGGTTGGAGTCATTAAAACTTGTTTTTCAACCACTCGTTTTTTAACCACACAAATTTCTTTTTAACAAACTATAGTTTTGGCAAGTCGATTAGGACATCTACTTTGTGCATGACACAAGTAATTTTTTCAACAATTGTTTATGGACAGATTATTTCACTTATAATTCACTGTATCACAATTCCATTGGGTCAGAAGTTTACAGACACTAAGTTGACTGTGCCTTTAAACAGCTTGGAAAATTCCAGAAAATGATGTCATGGCTTTAGAAGCTTCTGATAAGCTAATTGACATCATTTGAGTCAAATGGAGGTGTACTTGTGGATGTATTTCAAGGCCTACCTTCAAACTTGTGCCTCTTTGCCTGACATCATAGGAAAATCAAAAGAAATCAGCCAAGACCTCAGAAAATAAATTGTAGACCTCCACAAGTCTGGTTTATCCTTGGGAGCAATTTCCAAACGCCTGAAGGTACCACATTCATCTGTACAAACAATAGTACGCAAGTATAAACACCATGGGACCACGCAGCCGTCATACCGCCCAGGAAGGAGACGTGTTCTGTCTCCTAGAGATGAACGTATTTTGGTGCGAAAAGTGTAAATCAATCCCAGAACAACAGCAAAGGACCTTGTGAAGATGCTGGAGGACACAGGTACAAAAGTATCTATATCCACAGTAAAACGTGTCCTATATCGACATAACCTGAAAGGCCGCTCAGCAAGGAAGAAGCCATTGCTCCAAAACCGCCATAAAAAAGCCAGACTATGGTTTGCAACTGCACATGGGGACAAAGATCGTACTTTTTGGAGAAATGTAATCTGGTCTGATGAAACAAAAATAGAACTGTTTGGCCATAAAAGGGGACTGCTTGCAAGCCGAAGAACACCATCCCAACCGTGAAGCACAGGGGTGGCAGCATCATGCTGTGGGGGTGTTTTGCTGCAGGAAGGACTGGTGCACTTCACAAAATAGATGGCATCATGAGGAAGGAGAATGATGTGGATATATTGAAGCAACATCTCAAGACATCAGTCAGGAAGTTAAAGCTTGGTCGCAAATGGGACTTCCAAATGGACAATGACCCCAAGCATACTTCCAAAGTTGTGGCAAAATGGCTTAAGGACAACAAAGTCAAGGTATTGGAGTGGCCATCACAAATCCCTGACCTCAATCCTATAGAAAATGTGTGGGTAGGACTGAAAAAGCGTGTGCAAGCAAGGAGGCCTACAAATCTGACTCAGTTACACCAGCTCTGTCAGCAGGAATGGGCCAAAATTCACCCAACTTATTGTGGGAAACTGTTTGACCCAAGTTAAACAATTTAAAGGCAATGCTACCAAATACTAATTGAGTGTATGTAAACTTTTGACCCACTGAGAATGTGATGAAAGAAATTAAAGCTGAAATAAATCAGTCTCTCTACTATTATTCTGACATTTCACATTCTTAAAATAAAGTGGTGATCCTAACTGACCTAAGACAGGGAATTTTTACTAGGATTAAATGTCAGGAATTGTGAAAAACTGAGTTTAAATGTATTTGGCTAAGGTGTATGTAAACTTCCGACTTCAACTGTATGTCTTATTGTTGCATTGTCGAGAGGGAACCTGCAAGGAAGCATTTCGTTGGACGATGTATTTAATGCGTGTCCCGTACGTACGAGTAATTAAACTTGGAACACAGTATTAACAGTGTGTGACCATCAACAGGTCTCCCAGGAATGCCTGTATCACAGAGAGAAAAGGATGTCTATCGATCTGGTTCACGACGACGTGGAGAAAGATCTCATAAGGGTAAAACACATGTCATTACAATCATGGCATGAATATGACCAATGATCAGAATTTAATTAACTGAACTGTTTCCTGTTTCACTCATTATGTAACCAGGAATTGGAAACCATTAAGTCGTGCCAGGAGAAGATGAGGAGACATCTGGACAGAGCCATTGCTCAACTAGCGTGAGTCTACGCTCTTAGAGTATGACACAGAAATACTGGAAAATAGACCTTCACTGTTTGAAAGCTAGGCACCATTCTAACCCATAGTCCTACTCATTGAAACAGTAAGGTATAGAAATATACATAATATGCTAATATCTATGATTATACACTACAAGGGCTCATACATGCTTATAACATAGTAAAGCATTATACCTGTCGTGACTTGCAGAATCCTTTAATGGTTGAGTATTTAATTGTATATTACACTGTCACGGTTTCGGCCGAGGCTGCCTCTCTTCCTTGCTCGGGCAGGCTTCGGCGTTCGTCGTCTCCGGAATACTAGCTGCCACCGTTGTATGTTTCTATGTTCGTTTGGTCTGGTCTGGTATTGTACACCTGTTATCGTTTAGTGTCATTAGTGTCCTATAAGTTCTCGTTGTGTTTGTCAGGTGTTGTGTGTGATTGTTTTCACTGTCGTGCGTTTTGCTAGTCCGTATACTGTTTGCTCGGTTGAGCTGTTCTCCTATGTGTAGGAGTGTTTTGTCGCACATGTTTAGTGCGCCCGTTTTGTTTTCGCCTGCGTGCGGAGTTCTCGCCTCAGGGCATTTCATCGTGCTTGAGTGTGTGCATTCACTAAAGTCTTTTGGACTTATTTTCTGCGTCCTGCGCCTGATTCCACCACCACACCCACCTACAGCAACACTGACAGAATCACACACCATTTCGAATGGAATCAGCAGGAGCCGCAGCAGCGCAGGAGACGTTGGAGGACAGGGTCCGGGAGCAGAATGACCAGATCCTGCGGATGGGGTCCGCCCTGCAGGAGGTGATCACCACCCTCCAACGCTGGGAGACCCGAGGGACACCCCCAACGCCATCTTCCCTGCCCTCACCATCGGCAAGTCAGCCCATTCCCGCTCCGGAACCCAGAGGAGTAGACGCTACCACCATCACGTATGCTGAGTTCTCCCGCCGCTTCAGGGCGGTGTTTGACCATCCCCCGGAGGGGAAAGCGGCGGGGGAGCGTCTGTTCTGCCTCCGGCAGGGGAAGAGGAGTGCCCAGGAGTTCGCGTTGGAATTCCGTACTCTAGCGGCGGATGCAGGGTGGAATGAGCGGGCCCTCATCGATCACTACCGCTGTAGTCTACGTGAGGACGTCCGTAGGGAGCTGGCCTGTCGGGACACCAGCCTCTCGTTCGACCAGCTAGTCGACATGTCCATCAGGCTGGATACCCTGCTAGCTACCCCCGCGGACGTCCCGAGGGGGGTCCGTCCATTTCACCCTCCAGCGCCTCCGAGCCGTGCCCCATGGAGCTCGGGGGCGCTGGCGCTAGAGAGAGGAGGGGTCAGAGTACGAGGGGTCCATCTCCTGCACCAACTGTGGTCGGGGAGGACACACCGCGGCTAGGTGCTGGGGATGGCCTCCTAGGGGAGAAGACGACAGGCCCCGCACTGGGGAGTCCTTCCAGGTGAGTAGGCGCCCACTCACCCAGAGCTCTCTGTTGCACACTTCTGTATACCTGTGCGTTTTCCACAGGTAGCACCTCATTCCCAGCATAAGGCGCTGGTAGATTCAGGCGCGGCTGGGAATTTTGTTGATAAGAAATTTTGTTTAGCCTTAGGGATTCCCCTTCTCCCTGTTGACGTCCCCTTCCCTGTTCATGCCCTAGATAGCCGTCCGTTGGGTGCGGGCTTGATCAGGGAGGTCACGGCGCCACTTAGGATGTGTGCGCAGGGGGGTCATCAGGAGATGATCCAGCTATTTCTGATCGACTCGCCTGCGTATCCGGTGGTGCTGGGCATGCCCTGGTTGAGTACCCATAACCCGTCTATTTCGTGGCAGGAGAGGGCTCTCATGGAGTGGTCTGCCCAGTGTGTGGGTCGATGTTTAGGCGTTTCCGTAGGGGCTACCTCGGTGGAGAGTCCAAACCAGGTGCCCGCATTGCACGTTCCCCCTGAGTATGGGGATTTGGCTATTGTGTTCAGTAAGTCGAGGGCGACGCAGTTGCCTCCCCATAGGCAGGGAGATTGTGCGATAGACCTCCAGGCAGGAGCTGCGCTCCCACAGAGCCATGTGTATCCTCTGTCTCAGGAGGAGAAGAGAGCTATGGAGACTTACATAGACGAATCTCTGAGACAAGGATACATACGGCCCTCCACTTCCCCTATGTCCTCGAGTTTCTTTTTTGTGAAGAAAAAGGATGGTGGGTTACGCCCGTGCATTGATTACCGTGGTCTCAATCAGATCACGGTGAAGTACAGTTATCCACTCCCGCTGATTGCGCCCATGACGGAGTCATTGCACGGGGCGCGTTTCTTCACTAAATTAGATTCAGGAGCGCGTACAACTTGGTGCGCATTAGGGGGGGGCGATGAATGGAAGACAGCCTTTAGTACCACCTCGGGCCATTACGAGTATCTTGTCATGCCATACGGGTTGATGAACGCTCCTTCAGTTTTCCAATCATTCGTGGATGAGATCTTCAGGGACATGCAGGGGCAGGGGGTGGTCGTGTACATAGATGACATTCTCGTGTACTCGTCTACCCGAGTCGAGCATGTGGCCCTGGTGCGCCGAGTGTTGCGGAGGCTGTTGGAGCACGACCTGTATGTCAAGGCAGAGAAGTGTCTGTTTTTCCAGGAGTCGGTCTCCTTTTTGGGTTATCAGTTGTCTGCGTCAGGGGTGAAGATGGAGGTAGACCGGGTGTCAGCCGTGCGTAATTGGCAAACGCCAACCACTGTGAAGGAGGTGCAGCAGTTTTTGGGGTTTGCGAATTACTACCGGAGGTTTATCCGGGGTTTTGGACAGGTGGCAGCTCCCATAACGTCTCTTTTGAAGGGGGGTCCGGTGCGTCTGCAGTGGTCAGCCGAGGCGGACAGGGCGTTTGGGAGGCTGAAGGACCTGTTTACCTCGGCTCCGGTGCTGGCGCATCCGGATCCCTCTTTACCATTTCAGGTAGAGGTGGACGCGTCAGAGGCCGGTATAGGAGCCGTGCTTTCGCAACGGTCCGGCACGCCACCTAAACTCCGCCCCTGTGCTTTTTATTCCAAGAAGCTCAGTCCGGCGGAGCGAAATTATGACGTAGGGGACAGGGAGCTGTTAGCCGTGGTACAGGCCCTAAAGGTGTGGAGGCACTGGCTTGAGGGGGCTCAACACCCTTTCCTCATTTTGACGGACCACCATAACCTGGAGTACATCCGGGCAGCGAGGAGACTGAACCCTCGCCAGGCGCGGTGGAATATGTTTTTGACCCGGTTCATATTTAAGATCACGTACATCCCTGGGTCACAGAACGGTAAGGCAGACGCACTGTCTCGGCGGTATGACACGGAGGAGAGGTCCGTGGAGCCCACTCCCATACTGCCGGAGTCTTGTCTGGTGGCACCGGTAGTGTGGGAGGTCGATGCTGAACTCGAGCGGGCGTTACGCACCGACCCTAGTCCACCTCAATGCCCGGAGGGTCGGAGGTACGTTCCACTCGAGGTTCGGGATCGATTGATCTATTGGGCTCACACGTCACCCTCCTCTGGACACCCTGGTATCGGCCGGACAGTGCACTGCCTTAGTGCTAAGTACTGGTGGCCCACGTTGGCGAGGGATGTGAGGGTTTATGTTTCCTCCTGCTCGGTGTGCGCCCAGTGTAAGGCGCCTAGACATCTGCCTAGGGGTAAGTTACTACCCCTGCCCGTTCCACAACGACCATGGTCTCACCTCTCGGTGGATTTTATCACTGACCTTCCTCCTTCACAGGGGAATACCACTATACTGGTCATTGTGGACCGGTTTTCTAAGGCCTGTCGTTTGCTCCCTATGCCGGGCCTTCCTACTGCCCTGCAGACCGCCGAAGCGCTATTCACCCATGTGTTCCGGCACTACGGGGTACCAGAGGATATTGTGTCTGATCGAGGTCCCCAATTTACCTCCAGAGTCTGGAGAGCTTTTATGGAGCGGTTGGGGGTCTCGGTGAGCCTCACCTCGGGTTACCATCCGGAGAGTAATGGGCAGGTGGAACGTGTGAACCAGGATGTGGGTAGGTTTCTTAGAACATACTGCCAGGACCGGCCGGAGGAGTGGGCAAGGTACGTTCCCTGGGCCGAAATGGCCCAGAATTCCCTACGCCATTCCTCCACTAACCTAACCCCTTTCCAATGTGTGTTAGGTTACCAGCCGGTTCTGGCACCTTGGCAGCAGAGCCAGATCGAGGCTCCTGCGGTGGATGAGTGGGTGCGGCGCTCGGAGGAGACATGGAACGCTGCACACGTCCACCTGCAGCGGGCCCTCCGTCGTCAAAAGGTGAGCGCCGATCTCCACCGCAGTGAGGGACCGGTGTACGCACCTGGTGATCGAGTCTGGCTCTCTACCAGAAACCTGCCCCTCCGCCTGCCCTGTCGGAAACTGGGTCGGCGGTTTGTAGGGCCATTTAAAGTCCTGAGAAGATTGAACGAGGTGTGTTACAGATTACAACTACCTGTTGAGTATAAAAGTATTAACCCCTCGTTCCATGTGTCTCTTTTCAGGCCGGTGGTAGCTGGCCCACTCCAAGAAAATGAGATCAGGGAGACTCCTCCGCCCCCATTGGACATCGAGGGGGCACCGGCGTACTCCGTGCGGTCCATCTTGGATTCGAGACGTCGGATGGGGGGTCTCCAATATCTAGTGGAGTGGGAGGGGTACGGCCCGGAGGAACGGTGCTGGGTGCCGAGGAGAGACATTTTGGACCCGTCTCTCCTGACGGAATTCCATCGTGGTCACCCGACGCACCCTGCTCCGCGTCCTCCTGGTCGTCCCCGAGGCCGGAGTCGGCGCACGTCTGGAGCCGCGCGTCAAGGGGGGGGTACTGTCACGGTTTCGGCCGAGGCTGCCTCTCTTCCTTGCTCGGGCAGGCTTCGGCGTTCGTCGTCTCCGGAATACTAGCTGCCACCATTGTATGTTTCTATGTTCGTTTGGTCTGGTCTGGTATTGTACACCTGTTATCGTTTAGTGTCATTAGTGTCCTATAAGTTCTCGTTGTGTTTGTCAGGTGTTGTGTGTGATTGTTTTCACTGTCGTGCGTTTTGCTAGTCCGTATACTGTTTGCTCGGTTGAGCTGTTCTCCTATGTGTAGGAGTGTTTTGTCGCACATGTTTAGTGCGCCCGTTTTGTTTTCGCCTGCGTGCGGAGTTCTCGCCTCAGGGCATTTCATCGTGCTTGAGTGTGTGCATTCACTAAAGTCTTTTGGACTTATTTTCTGCGTCCTGCGCCTGATTCCACCACCACACCCACCTACAGCAACACTGACATACACCATACCAACTGATATTTGGTGTTTTATATTACTTGCACTTTAGGCCTTAACAAAGGCTTCTAAACTAACAGTGACTACAGGGTAAAATTGATCAAAAGGACATGGCTAGCTGCTCAGGGTTGAGACTTGCTGCCACTGATCTGTTCCCTATATACATTTAATTGTCAGGGAACCACTACCCTACAAATCACTTAAATTGATACAGCACTATCATTAACGGGTGCAACAAATATAGCCTCTTACAACGCATGCCTTGAAATATGTTAATGAGTCAGAGACTCTTTCCCCGCCCACAACATTTTCCCACAATGCACCATAATTGATACAGTTAAACACATTTACAGTATTTTTGTCAGGAATGCTGTAGGTGGGTGTAGTGGTGGAATCAAGCGCAGGACACCGAAGTATAGTCCAAAAGACTTTAGTGCAATTTCCAACAAGGAAAAATCGAACAAACTGGCCCGAAGGCGAAACTACGCACGAAGGCGACAAAACAAAAGGCGCACAAACCATGTGCGTAAAACGCTCCAACACAGTGGAGTAAAGCTCAACCGAGCGAATAAGTAATATTATACAAGCACAACACACGACAGAAGAAACCACCAAGATGTGACCAAGCAGCGTGTCCAGGAGCCATCGCCAGGGAGATCCCTAACAGATCTCCTTCGCCTCCTCGACTGGGTCAAGCCGAGTGAGGAAGAGAAGGGCTTGACATTGTGGGAGAAGGGCGAACGGCTGGCGAGGGACATGGAGACCTTGGCCACGGGTAGGAGTGAAGCCCAGAGAATTTTTAGGGGGGGGCTAACGCCGTGGACGACGGGCCAGCAGGAGACCGCGGCAGAGCGGCCCAGCGGATTGGCAGAGGAGGCCGCCAGGTTACGGGGGCCACTGGTCGAAGAGGGGGTGGAAGATGTAGAGGCACGGCGAGAGGTACTGGCGTGTGTTGCCAGTCCGGTCCGGCCTGTTCCTGATCCCCACGTAGGGCCAGTGGTGTGTGTTCCCAGTACGGTCCGACCTGTTCCTGCCACTCGCACCAAGTCTACGGTGCGCATCGCCAGCTCGGCCCGGCCCATTCCTGCTCCCCGCACCAAGTCTGTGGTGCGCGTCGCCAGCCCAGTCCGGCCCATTCCTGCTCCCCGCACCAAGTCTGTGGTGCGTTTCGTCAGCCCTGTCCGGCCCGTTCCTGCTCTCCGCTCCAAATCTGTGGTGCGCGTCGCCAGCCCAGTCCGGCCCATTCCTGCTCCCCGCACCAAGTCTGTGGTGCGTTTCATCAGCCCTGTCCGGCCCGTTCCTGCTCTCCGCACCAAGTCTGTGGTGCGCGTCGCCAGCCCAGTCCGGCCCATTCCTGCTCCCCGCACCAAGTCTGTGGTGCGTATCGTCAGCCCTGTCCGGCCCGCTCCTGCTCCCCACACCAAGCCAGTGGTGTGCGTCGTCGTTCCGGCACGGCCCGTGCCTGTTCCACTGGTGCCTGGTCCGGCACCGGTCAGATGCGTTACGCCGGAGCTAGAGCAATCCGCTCCATCAGTGTGCAGTCCAGCTCCGGCCAGCGGGGCCAGACCGGACCAGGGGTACTTTGGGGGGTTGGAGAGGGAGTGGGGATCAGGCCCGGAGCCGGATCCGCCGCCAAGGCGGAGTGCCCACCCGGTCCCTCCCCTGTGGTATTTAGTTGGCGCGGTCGGAGTCCTTGCCTTTAGGGGGGGGTACTGTCACGCCCTGGCTCTGGGGACACTGTTATGTTGAGCCAGGGTGTGTAATTCTATGTTTGTATTTCTATGTTGGCCTGAGTGACTCCCAATCAGAGGCAACGAGTGTCAGCTGGTTGTCTCTGATTGGGAGCCATATTTTACTGTCTGTCTTTCACTTTGTGTTTGTGGTTTCTTGTTCTTATTTGGTTTGTGTTAAACCGTAGACATCACGTTATCGTCTGTTGTTTTGATCGTGTGATCAGTATAATAAATAATATGTTCACCTTCAACGCTGCGCCTTGGTCCTCCTCCTTAGACGATCGTGACAATTTTACTGTGTATTCTACAGTGTTTTACTGTTGAAATTACAGAAAATCTTAAGCCCTGTTTCCACTGGCACTTAAAATTAGGGCCAAATTCGAGCTGGGTCGAGGGAAACCCGGGCCAGCGCAGCCCAGTTTCACAACTGGTGCCAGCTCGATTAGAATTTGGGCTGGTGACGCTGTTACTATGCAACCACCAGCTGATCACTGCTGGATGCTGACACATTTAGCTAGTTCGTCTGGGCTTGTTAGCAAGCACATGGACAAGCAATACAATATTTTATGAGAACGTTCAGCCCTCAAATGCTAGCTACTTAATGTTAGCTAGCAAATCAGAGTTGAAACAAGTTAGCTAAATCATATCAAACCTGTCATATTGCTTGGTTAGCTAGCTAGCTAATAGCCAAAGCAATGGCAAGCAAGGTAGGAATTAAGTTAGCTAGCTAGCCTGTTATGTTAGCGATGGCGCTAACCATTTAGCTAGCTAGCTAACATCATAAAGCTAGATACATGGCTCTGAGTCTGGCTGGCACTGGCAGGAGTATGGTGAGGGTGAATTAAATTATTCAACATCTTGCTAGCTAGCTAGCAACATTAGTGAAGCCAGCTGCAGTCACATATTGGCTACCTAGCAAGATTACATAATTTCTCCTTTCTGGAGGCAGTGGAAATGCAATTTGAGCTAGCCCACCAAGGCCAGTCCAATCTGGGTTGACTTCAAAGTGCCAATGGAAACTGGGCATTAGTGTGCTGTAAAACAAATGCACGGTATTGTATTGTACATTCTACAGTATTCTACTGTATTCAATTTATGCATTATCATACTGTTGTTTAACACAGTGAGTTACTGATAACATTACAAATACAGCTGTATTGTGTTAAAGCTTTTATTTTTATGATAACATATTTGGTTAGGATCTCACTTGGTGAAGTCCATAGGACATAAAATGGATGAATGCAACAACCATGTCTCTAACAAATACAGTCATGGGTGGTAACTCTACAATTTACTCGAAAGGCAAAGCATTTTTGTAAGACTTTTCTTTGCACGGTTATATTAACTGTACTGCACTTTACATGTAGCCTACTTTTGGCCACACCGTAAAACATTTCCTATAAAGGGTACAGTAACTTACCGGCAGAAATTGGCCAGTAAGTTACTGTAATCCATTTAACGGTAATCCATTTTAAGGTACCCAAAAAGGTACTGTATGTAATTGACAGCATATTACTGGAATTACCCATGCACTGTTCTTTGCAAGTTTTCATTTTTACATTTACATTTTAGTAATTTAGTTGGTGCTCTTGTCCTTAGAAACCTAGTCAGTGCATTCAACCAAGGTTAATAAAAAAACATATCAAAGTCATAGCAAGTCAAACGTTTCTGTAACCGTTACTGGAAATGTTGTTGTAGTTATTAAGGATACATTGGTCTTCAAAATCATTTGAATTACAACAAGATATCTTTATCTCTGGATAGTGCCAATACAATAATAAGATATTCACGGTAACTTGATGCCAGAGCAATGAAACACAGCACAATATGGTAAAAGGGACTATTAAAGTGTCAGAAAATTATTTATACAGTATTTTACTGTAATTACAAGGGAGCAGGGATCATATATTTTGGGGGGAGAGGATGCTCGGGGGGCCGGAACATAATTACAAATAATTTGTAGACTGCAAATTGACCGCAAAGAACCCCAAACAGATATACTATTTGAGTACAACATAATCATTTTAAACCTTGCTTACATTTGTATACAATTATGTGTGTCTCTATTATGCGTGGGAATACTTGGGAACAGATTTCCAAAATTAAAATCACTTGGAGCTGATTTCCTGTTGTTTTTAGTCTTTTATGTCCAACAATGAAAATGCAAAACATATATATGTTATTGAGTGAGAAACAACAATACCATACACACACAGCATTCTAGCAGATACCCATAGACTTCTATTCATTGCGCTAATACTAGTTAGCATTGGCTCACGAAACTACCTCTAACTTTCTTCATACTGGACACAGAAACATGGTATCCACGAGTTCATCTGACTCTGGGGAAGTAGATAAATGGCCTCATTGCCAAAATCCCAAAGTATCCCTTTAATACAGTGCAGCTAATAGCCTAACCACTGATCAAGGAACATTAGATTCAAGGCCTAGATTCAAGGCCTAGATTCAAACAGATCAAGCGTTAACCAGCGATAGCAGACAGTCGCGTAGCGGATGTTTTGGCGGTGTTGGAGGTGGAACTGTGTTGGAGCGTCAAATCGGTGAGCAGCTGCTCTTGATCATTGTCATGAAGTCACATCCACCCCACTCGTGTTAGAAGTTCAGAATGAGAAAGTAAGTGTAGGCTATATAGAAAAAAGTACGCTAATAAAAAAAAAAATCATTAAACAAAATAATGAGGATTTCTATCATCCTAATCGAGGTGTAGATTACATCTCTCATTCCAGTGTTCAAACTTGTAAACAAGGCTGCATGTGATTTCTCTTAATACGACTCTGTGCAGCCAATAGCAATGTCCGCTTTAGGTATAATGCCAGGAGCCACTTGTGGATTTGTCTGGTCTAACGCAGTTCCACCTCAAACACTGCCAAAACAACCGATATGCAGATGTTGGCTAAAGCAGATCTGATTGAATAGAGCCCTGAATGTTCACATCCTTTTGCTGCAGGATTATTTTAATGTGACAATATAGGTCAAATTAAGATCCTACGTCTGTACTTCCCTCAGGTCAAACCGAGCAGTTCAGCATGAGCTGGAGAGATACGTCAGTGACAAGGTGACAGCTCAGAGGATAGATCACCATCTCAGTCACCATCTCAGGAACGCGTCAGACGGGATCAGCTACTACAGAGGGATCGAGAGACTGGACCCTTCGTGAGTATTACCCACCCACTAGTTTAGGGCAGGGGGATCGAGAGACTGGACCCTTCAAGAGTCATAGGCCCTACCCATTCACTAGTTTAGATGTTAATGTTATACAGCTTTGTGATTAGAATGGGATATTTATCTATCGACAGAGGTGTGTTAAATGTTCTCAGAATATAAAGCACCCAATCCCAAATGTAACCACTACGCCTGTGTATCTCCTGGCTTAGCACCTTCCAGTCCTTATTGTAATTATTATCCTACTTGACCAGCCTCTCCCTGCCCGACTCGTGGTCCAAGTTCACGGACGACAACATCCTTCACTCCCAGAGCGAGCGTGCGGTGTCCCACAAGCTGCGTGACGAGATCGAGATCCTGCTGAAAGCCATGTCCAACAAGATGTGGAACCAGTTCAACACAGTCAACGTGGCCTTCACCAACCGCATGTCAGAGACCACCGACGCCAAGAACAGCCTGCAGACACACCTGGCTAAGGTGACTAACGGTTCCCTGACGAATGACCATCAGGTTCATCTCTCATGTTTTAGTTCCTTTTCTATTCAGTTCCATTCAACTCAGTGAGATGCAGTTTGGTTGTATCTTGTTATACATCATTGTACTTCAACATCAGGTCCAGGGGGTAGTAAGGAAGGCATGGTAAACTGCATGCATACCATACTTGATTATTGTTGAGTTTTGGCTACTGTCTTTGATTTGTCTCAAACTATTATTGCATTTTTGTGACATTGTTTATGACAATAGAGAACATTTTACATTTTAGTAGACGCTCTTATCCAGAGCGACTTACAGTTAGTGAATACATATTTTTCTTATACTGGCCCCCCGTGGGAATCGAACCCACAACCCTGGCGTTGCAAACGCCATGCTCTATCAACTGAGCTATATCCCTGCCGGCCATTCCCTCCCCTACCCTGGACGACGCTGGGCCAATTGTGCGCCGCCCATGAGTCTCCCGGTCGCAGCCGGCGGCGACAGAGCCTGGATTCGAACCAGGATCTCTAGTGGCACAGTTAGCACTGCGATGCAGTGCCTTAGACCACTGCGCCACTCAGGAGTATAGAACAAAGGTTTATTATTATCAAATTGCTTTTTCTGTTTAATGAGGAGAAAAATAAAACTCCTTTCATACCCTTTTACTAACAAGATCAGTGTTTAATGGGCAGAGACATGCAGACGAAGACCATGTGAGTGTTGTGGAATGATCACCCTCTCCACTGGTCTAGGCCTTATATGCACTGTAATTGTGTTATGGAAGCCAGGCATGCAATGTAACTCACCAAACTCTGTTTACTGCTAAGCTAATAGTCTTGTCAAAAGAGGGACACCAAAAATAGACATATCTTGCATTGCCTGTGTTCATCACTTTCCACTGATACATACCCTGGGTAGTGGAGTAGTGGACACTGGAGCCCATTGTCATTAAAGGGTTAATTGGAGGTTGCTGGGCTCTATCCACCTCAGCAGTTCTCTGGTCTTATCAATTGACAGCAGCTATGATGTGAGGCACTCAGTCTTTAATATAGCCAGTCAGCCAGCTAGTCAGTCAGATAGTGATGGTTCTGAGGAGTGGTAGAGTGATTCAGGGGAATGAAATTACATGGTAATGTGATGGTGGGATGAGAAGGAGGAGGGTACTGTATACAGTACAGTATTCATCTGAATTGATCTAAAGTTTGATTTAAAGTTACAGTTGGTGTTGATTTTGCTTTTACAGACACCTGTTTCTGTATTCATTGTGACTAGAAATGTCACATCACCTGACTGTGTGCGGTAAATCAACAAATCAATACGTTTATTTGAGTTTCCTAGAACTCTTTACCTCAAACCCTTACCTGGCGGGCAAAACTGGTTGCAATGACGTCCAGAGCATAAAACCAGATTATAACCAGATTACAACCAGATTACAACCGGATTACAACCAGATGACAACCAGATGACAACCAGATGATAACCAGATTACAACCAGATTACAAACAGATTAAAACCAGATTATAACCAGATTACAACAAGATTACAACCAGATTATAGTTCCGGTTGTAAACTGGTTTTAACAATGTACACTACCGGTCAAAAGTTTTAGAACACCTTCTCATTCAAAGGTTTTTCTTTATTTTTACTATGTTCTACATTGTAGAATAATAGTGAAGACATCAAAACTATGAAATAACACATATGGAATCATGTAGTAACCAAAAAAGTGTTAAACCAATCAAAATATATTTTATATTTGAGATTCTTCAAAGTAGCCACCCTTTGCCTTGATGACAGCTTTGCACGCTCTTGGCATTGTCTCAACCAGCTACACCTGGAATGCTTTTCCAACAGTCTTGAAGGAGTTCCCACGCTTTTTGTTGGCCAGGTCATCTGATGCAGCACTCAATCACTCTCCTTCTTGGTAAAATAACATTTACACAGCCTGGAGGTGTGTTGGGTCGTTGTCCTGTTGAAAAACAAACGGTAGTCCCACTAAGCCCAAACCAGATGGGATGGCGTATCGCTGCAGAATGCTGTGGTAGCCATGCTGGTTAAGTGTGCCTTGAATTCTAAATAAATCACAGACATTGTCACCAGCAAAGCACCCCCACAGCATAACACCTCCTCCTCCATGCTTTACGGTGGGAAATACACATGCGGAGATCATCCATTCACCCACACCACGTTTCACAAAGACACAGCGGTTGGAATCAAAAATCTCCAATTTGGACTCCAGACCAAAGGACACATTTCCAACAGTCTATTGTCCATTGCTTGTGTTTCTTGGCCCAAGCAAGTCCCTTCTTATTATTGGTGTCCTTTAGTAGTGGTTTCTTTGCAGCAATTTGACCATGAAGGCCTGATTAACACAGTCTCCTCTGAACAGTTGATTTTGTGATGTGTCTGTTACTTGAACTCTGTGAAGCATTAATTTGGGCTGCAATTTCTGAGGCTGGTAACTCTAATGAACTTATCCTCTGCAGCAGAGGTAACTCTGGGTCTTCCATTCCTGTGGCGGTCCTCATGAGAGCCAGTTTCATCATTGCGCTTGATGGTTTTTGCGACTGCACTTGAAGAAACTTTCAAAGTTCTTTAAATGTTCCGTATTGGCTGACCTTCATGTCTTAAAGTAATGATGGACTTTTGTTTCTCTTTGCTTATTTGAGCTGTTCTTGCCAAAATATGCACTTGGTCTTTTACCAAATAGGGCTATCTTCTGTATACCTTCCTACTTTGACACAACACAACTGATTGGCACAAATTAACTTTTAAGAAGGCACACCTTTTAATTAAAATGCATTCCTGGTTGAGAGAATGCCAAGAGTGTGCAAAGCTGTCATCAAGGCAAAGGGTGGCTATTTGAAGAATCTCAAATATAAAATATATTTTGTTTTGTTTAACACGTTTTTGGTTACTACATGATTCCATATGTGTTATTTCATAGTGTTGATGTCTTCACTATTATTGTACAATGTAAAAAATAGTAAAAATAAAGAATAACCCTTGAATGAGTCGGTGTTCTAAAACTTTTGATCGGTAGTGTAATTTCAACCGCTATAACTGCTCTCCTCCTAAACCACTCAAATTCCTCTGTTTCCTTACTCCCTGGATCGTCTAACCATCCCTTTCCCCTGCTTCTCTTTGCAGACCCTCCAGGAGATCTTCCAGACAGAGATGCTGATAGATAGCCTGAAGAAGGCCCTGAGTGACAAGGAGTGCCCCCTGAAGGTGGCCCAGACCAGGCTGGATGAGAGGACCCGCAGGCCTAACGTGGAGCTCTGCAGGGATAACCCACACCAAAGGTAGGGCTCGGACATGTGTAGGTATTTTATAGCCTGTATGTTTTACACTTACATTCCTTCCCTTCTCCTCTGTTTACCTCTTCTTCAATCTGACTCCTTGTCTCTGTCCCTGTCCTTGTCCCTATCTCCAGACTGGTGGGAGAAGTGAGGGAGATAGAGGACACCATCCACAAGCTGCGTGAGAGGCTGATGGAGGCAGAGATCACCCTACAGACGTTGGTGAAGACCAAGGATGCCCTGGAGCATGACTTGTCCATCAAGGCTAAGTCCCTGTTCCTGGATCAGGAGAAGTGCATGGGCATGAGGAAGAGCTTCCCCAGCACCCCACGCCTGGTGGGATACACCTAAAGCCATCACATAGTATAACTAAGGGTGGTGGGATACACCTAAAGCCATCACATAGTATAACTAAGGGTGGTGGGATACACCTAAAGCCATCACATAGTTTAACTAAGGGTGGTGGGATACACCTAAAGCCATCAAATAGCACTGTATACACTAAGGGTGGTGGGATACACTTGGGCCATGACACAGTACTGTATACACTAACTAAGGCCCATAGTTTTTCCTGGTGAAGAGCATTGCACACGGCCAGGGAAAACTCCTGGATCCTATAGCAATGAGCACCACATAGAGTGCATTCGGAAGTATTCAGACTCCTTGACTTTTTCCAAATGTTGTTATGTTACAGCCTTATTCTAAAATTGATTAAATAGTTTTTTTCCCCTCATCAATCTACACACAATACCCCATAATGACAAACCAAAAACAGGTTTTTATAAATTTTTGCAAATGTAATAAAAACTAAAAACGGAAATATCACATTTACGTAAGTATTCAGACAGTTTACTCAGTACTTTGTTGAAGCACCTTTGGCAGCGATTACAGCCTAGAGTCTTATTGGGTATGAAGCTACAAGCTTGGCACACCTGTATTTGGGGAGTTTCTCCCATTTTTCTCTGCAGATCCTCTCAAGCTCTGTCAGGTTGGATGGGGAGCGTTGTTGCTCCAGAGATGTTCGATCGGGATTAAGTCTGGGCTCTGGCTGGGCCACTCAAGGACATTCAGAGACTTGTCCCGAAGCCACTTTGCTCCGTTCATCTTTCCCTCGATCCTGACTAGTCTCCCAGTCCCTGCCCCTGAAAAACGTCCCCACAGCATGATACTGCCACCACCATGCTTCACCGTAGGGATGGTGCCAGGTTTCCTCCAGACGATACGCTTGGCATTCAGGCCAAAGAGTTTCATCTGGGTTTCATAATCTTGTTTCTCATGGTCTGAGAGTCTTTAGGTGCCTTTTGGCAAACTCCAAGCGGGCTGTCATGTGCCTTTTACTGAGGACTGGCTTCCGTCTAGCCACGCTACCATAAAGGCCTGATTGGTGGAGTGCTGCAGAGATGGTTGTCCTTCTGGAAGGTTCTCCCATCGCCGCAGAGGAACTCTGGAGCTCTGTCAGAGTGACCATCGGGTTCTTGGTCACCTCCCTGACCAAGGCCCTTCTCCCCCGATTGCTCAGTTTGGCCGGGCAGCCAGCTCTAGGAAGAGTCTTGGTGGTTCCAAACTTCTTCTATTTAAGAATGATGGAGGCCACTGTGTTCTTGGGGACCTTCAATGCTGCAGAAATGTGTTGGTACCCTTCCCTAGATCTGTGCCTCGACACAATCCTGTCTCGAAACTCTACGGACAATTCCATTGACCTCATGGCTTGGTTTGTGCTCTGAAATGCACTGTCAACTGTGGGACCTTATATAGACAGGTGTGTGCCTTTCCAAATCATGTCCAATCAATTGAATTGACCACAAGTGGACTCCATTCAATTTGGGGCCCCGTGTAGCTCAGTTGGTAGAGCATGGCGCTTGCAACGCCAGGATTGTGGGTTCGATTCCCAAGGGGGGCCAGTATGAAAAAATGTATGTGCTCACTAACTGTAAGTCGCTCTATTAAGAGCATCTGCTAAATGACTAAAATGTAGAAACATCTCAAGGATTATCAATGGAAACAGGATGCTCCTGAGCTCAATTTCGAGTCTCATATCAAAGACTCTGAATACTTATGTAAATAAGGTATTTCTGTTTTTTAGATTTAATACATTTGCAAAAATATCTAAAAACCTGTTTTCGCTTTGTCATTATGGGGTATTGTGTGTAGATTGATGAGGAAAAATAATAATTTTATTAATTTTATAATAAGGCTGTAACGTATCACATTGTGGAAAAAAGTCAAGGGGTCTGAATACTTTCCGAATGCACTGTAAGGATCGGGTAAATTCATATACACTATTATTTCTACACTATTGTACCGACCTGAACTGTACTGTTCTGGCTCCGCTTTTCACATTGTCCTTCTAGCATGGTTCCAGCCAAGCCATCTGAGCTATAGTGTTCTGGCCTGGTTCTTCCTACACTGAGGAACCAGAGCAGTATTGCTCAGGAGGGCTTGTCTCTGCCATAGAGAATGATAGAGGACTCTAATACCCAAGAGCTTGATTTAGCATTGGCAGCGCCATTGAGGACTTTCACCATTTTGGAGTAGGCTACTGGGTGGGACTTCCTATGGGTTAAGGAAGAATCACATCCATCCAGGTCATCAGGAGGGATCAGCCAATGAATTATACTCGTAAGTAAACATTCCAAAACTGCAAGTGGCAGTAAATCACCAACCTTGGCTTTATACCTGTTCAAACAACACCCTGTAGATGGCAGTGTGCACCCTTTCAGTTTGTTTGCCAACTCATAGAAGTAGCAGAAGAAGACAATTGACTACTTCAAAATGGAGATGACCTCAATGACCCTGCCCCTGCTCTCACAGACTCCATAATGGGACAGATACAATGATACCATGTCTATCTAAGTTTATGGTGGAACATTATCACAACAAGACATAGTAGTTGGCTCAAACAGGTCTGGGACTCCGACTAAGGGACAGCCCTATTGGTCTGACAGTCCATGGAAACCAAACAGTGGTTCTGAGAGAGCAGCAGATTTGTCAGTAATCACCAAACAAACATCCAGGATTAGCTCCTACATGGGGAGAGAGGCTAAAACATATACACACACAGCCAATTCTCCAGTCTTAGAAAAATAAATAACACTGATAGTGTTGAGTCTGTGGACTGATATAGTGAACAGTGTTAAATTAACACATTGCTTAGTGTAAAGCGTTATTCAAATATTTCCCAGAGTGCTTTGCCTTTCGAGTAAATTGTAGCATTACCACCCATGACAGTATTTGTTAGTGACAGACACATGGTTGTTGCATTCATCCATTTTCTGTCCTAAGGACTTCCCCAAGTGAGATCCTAAGTGAACATTATCAACAACAACAAAAATATTTAACACAATACTACACGTATTTCATAAGGCCTTATTTGAATCCCTTTGTTTCCAGTCTGAAACCCGACCTCTTCAAAGAGTATATTAAATAAGACATCTCAGTCTTATCCCCCCCCAACAAAAAAAAAACGTGCGCATTTCTTTATTAAATACATTTTACTTATTATGACTGCGATATGTGGTTGTCCCTCCCAGCTATCTTCAGATGAATGCACTAACTGTAAGTCACTCTGGATAAGAACGTCTGCTAAATGACTAAAATGTAAATGTAAATGAATCTAGCTTGTTCTATAAACTTGATACTATCAACGCTGACACAAGGACTTGTCATTGATTTCTGATGTGCGCTATATATACAACAGCACGTGGACACCCTTTCAAATTAGTGGATTTGGCTATTTCAGCCACACCCGTTACTGACAGGTGTATACAATTTAGCACACAGCCATGCAATCTCCACAGACAAACATTGTCAGTATAATAGCCTAACTGAAGATCTCAGTGACTTTCAATGTGGCACCGTCATAGGATGCCACCTTTCCAACAAGTTAGTTCGTCAAATTTCTGCCCTGCTAGAGCTGCTCCAGTCAACTGTAAATGCTGTTATTATGAAGTGGAAACGTCTAGGGGCAACAACGACTCAGCCGTTAAGTTGTAGGCCACACAAGCTCACAGAACAGGACTGCCGAGTGCTGAAGCGTGTAGCGTGTAAAAATCGTCTGTCCTCGGTTGCAACACTCACTACCAAGTTCCAAACTTCCTCTGGAAGCGACATCAGCACAAGAACTGTTCATCGGGAGCTTCATGAAATGTGTTTCCATGGCCGAGCAGCCGCATACAAGCATAAGATCACCATGCGCAATGTCAACCTTCGGCTGGAGTGGTGTAAATCTCGCTCGTTTTGTCTAGATCGGTGTGGAAGAACTTGACTGGCCTGCACAGAGCCCTGACCTCAACCCCATCGAACACCTTTGGGATGAATTGGAACGCCGACAGCGAGCCAGGACTAATCGGCCAACATCAGTGCCCAAGCCATAAGACTCCTGAACAGCTAATCATGGCTACTCTGACTATTTGCACTGCCCCCCCCCACCCCATCTTTTTACGCTGCTGCTACTCTGTTAATTATTTATGCATAGTCACTTTAACTCTACCCACATGTACATATTACTTCAACTACCTCAACTAGCCGGTGCCCCCGCACATTGACTCTGCACCGGTACCCCCCTGTATATATAGCCTCCCTACTGTTATTTTATTTTACTTCTGCTCTTTTTTTCTCAACACTTTTTTGTTGTTGTTTTATTTTACTTTTTTATTAAAAATAAATGCACTGTTGGTTAAGGGCTGTAAGTAAGCATTTCACTGTAATGTCTGCACCTGTTGTATTCGGCGCATGTGGCCAATCAAATTTGATTTGATTTGATTTGACCTCACTAATGCTCTTGTGGCTGAATGGAAGCAAGTCCCCGCAGCAATGTTCCAACATCTAGTGAAAAGCCTTCCCAGAAGAGTGGAGGCTGTTATAGCAGCAACTCTCACTAAATTATCCCTTTTCCAAATTTTCGTGAGATTTGAGTTGGGTCCCACAAATCTATTTTTCTTTCTCCATCCCTCCATCCTTCTTTCTGTTTCATATCCAAATATCCAGGATGTATTTTCTTCTCTAGATATCCATCTCTGAGCTCAGATATCCATCTCTGAGCTCAGAGACAAACAGGGAGGGCTTAACATACATATACTGTTGTCCAATGAAATATCTGGTAAGCAGGCCTCGGTCTAAGGCTAAGCTATGAGGCTTACCCCGAATCCATTGGGAAAATCTGTTAATGACTCCACCTAAATCCTACTCTTTCACACTGTCACAAGAATTTCTATCTCTAATTAATCAAACGTAATGCTTTGAATAATTCCCAAAGGGTGTAAGGCTCTGGTTTTAATCATGAATTAAACGAAGGTCCGCAACCAACAAGAATGACCTGTATGTTTTAATCATGGAGAGCTCTGGCGCCAAAAAACATACATACAGCTTTTATATCCCTTGACACACAAAGGCACTTTGCTCCGCCCACCTTTAAACCGTTTCTTAGTCCCCTTTACCCTGGAATGCTTCCTCAACAGTTTCTAACTTCCCCCCTCTGTTAGTGGGCTGACACTACATTATAACTCTAACACCGTTCACACATTTATACTGTATTTGGGGTGAAATCCTTTAGTCATTATTCTTAAAATACAAATTAATCTATCAATCCACCCCTTTGACTAAATGTTTTCACATTCAGGATAAATGTATTTACAAGCATGATTAATTTCAGAGATTACGGCAGAATAATAATAAACATTTCATCCAATTGCGGTCTTTCAGGGTCAAAATCCTCGTCATCCACCAAGCCTGGAGGATCGTTTTTCACATTCCCCTGGTCAGAGTCCGGAGTCGGTCCATCTCTCATCATTGTTGAGATACTGCATTTCACCAACGCCTTACTCACCAATCCTCGGAGACAGGGAACAAGACAACAACCACATAATACAAGAATACCCATACAAACACTGACCGCCCCTAAGATGGTGGCTGCTATGGTTTTCCATTTACCAAACATTTCATCAAACCACCCTATCCACGATGTACTAACTTCTGAGTTCTCAGTTCATTCTTCACTTAGTGCAGTTAATTCTGCAAGAGCTCTGGTGGCTGTCCCATCCAGTGTGGTGTTGTTAGGGATAAATGTGCAACAATGGCTTATCATTCTATAGACAACGGCCCTTTCTGCCTGATCTAGGGCCAACCTCTTTTACTAAGTCATGAACGGGATGGCGGAAAATTGTTCAGAGATCCCTTTTACTGCATCCCTAGTCTAGCCAATAAATCGTTGTTGGTCGTAATAGATATCATTAATCCAATCCACAATTTTGTTTACTGTCACCCACCAAAAGAACGTGGTAGTAAACCCTTCCCCTAATTCTTTCATAGCTTGTTATGCATCCGATACCACCCTTGGTATCCCAATCGCATCCATCTAAATAGGACTATTCTTATTTTTGTTAAAACTCCTCCTACGTCTGTTTAACCCTTTCCTTGGTTCCTGGTGACTAATTCTAACTAGCTGAATCAGTAGAACCAGGGCGCACGTATCTAGCCACCCTTTTGGTATTCTCTGCCTTATACTGCCTTTACTGGTACACGCCCACCACACATCGGTTACAGGGCCTGTAAGGTTCAGAATTCTCTCCTGTGCTTCTGAACTTAAGTCAATCACATTACTACTATCTCCAATTGATAATTGGTGATGTCTTTGTTTCTCTTTACCCCCCATCTGGATGTTCAGTCCCGCCCGGTCTCATATCCCCATCCCCAAGTGTGTTTAAACACTTGAGTCTAGAAACAAGCCGCCGTGGGGGCCGAACACGAATATAATGGGATTTTATCATCCCAAATTGCTTATTGACATGTACCCCACCTGTTGGCTACGTCCCTAACCTTTATTTTGAATCCTACAGACTGCCCTTCTCTGACTCCCATTTTGTAGGCCACTCGTCCTTGACGGTCAGTATGTCGGGTCGCTTCTCTTCTCTTTTACTTCTTAACAATGGTAAGGGCATAGCGTGGTGGTGGATCTTGACATATCAAGACCATTGCCGAGACTATGATGCAGCTCAAGTTACCCCTATTCCCAAAAACCGCCAACCCTCTCCTGTCCTCAGTCTTTCTGCTTGGTATCACCCCATACTCACACCCTGAGAACACACTACAGTGATGATAGGTCGGGGTAGGAGATCTTCGTTAACAGAGGTGATCCCCAGACCCTATTGGGTCAGTTCTTCTCTCTAACTCTGCGTGTGTTCAGTGGTGCTTGTATGTGTTCTTACCTTTTTGCAGTGGGTAACGTGGACCCAGGTTGCTCTTTCTGCTATTCTAATGGCAAAGGCAGTGACCAATATAACCTGATAGGGCCCTTCCCAACAGGCCTGCTTCCAGTCTTTCTTCTTTAGGGACTAGATCCTCACCAGTCACCTGGTTAGATAGAGTGGGTCACCTTCTCCTTTAGTTCACCTGTGGAGCACAAAACCTCTGACATACCGGTGTGGTTAATAACTACCTTCTCCCGCTTTTGCTAGGGTGCTCTTAATTTCTATTTCTGCCTGTTCCGGTCCTCCTAACTCAGGCATTCTATATGGTCTACCAAATCCCTTCTCCGATGGCAATAACCCTTCTTCATCTGGAGTTCTCCTGATCGTCATTAATACTATCAGTAGACCTTGTACCCCATTTCTTCCTGCTCTCCTGTGTGTTTTCCTTAACCCCTCTCTAATCATACCGTTCACATCAGTATTGTCTTTCTAGACTGTATCTAAAAAAAAAAAAAAATTTTTTAAAGTATTTTGTCCTCTCCTTCGTATATTATTTAATCCTACCACTAGCCTCTTCCCCCTCTTGACACATGGTTCTGCTCATGTGTCAATATTACCACCTACCTAAACAATCACTTAGGTAATATTGGTAATTTATCATCTAATTGCCATCCCTTATTTATTTTTGAGACTGTCCCTTGTTTCTTTATTGCTCCTCCCACTTCCTTTGTCTTTTATGGTGGCTAAATTCGACTTTCATTCAGTTCAGAATCAATAGTAATCCAATCAATCAATCTCTTATCTTGTAAAAACACTCATGTTTAGTTCAAACTCTGTTCTACCCCGGCTCTCCCGGGCTTGACCTGAAGACTGATGGTTTGACATGACAGGTCCATACATAAATCTTTCAAACCTAACACAAACCCCCCTTCATGCTGTAATCAATCAAGAAGATAGCAAAGGAGAGACAGGTTTTAGCCTGAACTCTGCTCAACCCTGGTGCCGCTCCCTTCACAATGTCTGAAGAGAGACAAAAGACAGCCATGGATTGAAGTAAGAGCAAGCACTTCGACCCTAGGTCACCTAAGTCTTCTGCCTAGCAACAAATAATTAAAAAAAACTCTATGTTCGTGATTAACCCAGTTATAGCTAATAGCCCACTAAAAAAACTCCCTCATCACCATCTTTAAATCACGACCAATGTCATATATCCCTCTTTACTCTCTACCATTTGGGTAACATCCCTGTTATATGTAGGAAAAGCTAAGACTGTTTGGGAAGTGAGCAACTTTTTTCTCTTCATAAATTGTTCTTCCTCCTCAGAGTTCCAAATGATTTTACCATGGGCTGCCATTGCCTTCCCATAGATAAGATCACTTAATTTACCAGTATGCAGTACATAATGGAGTACCCAAGCTTTACAGTAGTCTATCATTCCCAAAAAGCTCATCATTCTTCATCTATTTCTGGACAGCTTGTCCCTATTTTAAATTATCCTATCCAGCTTCCTATTATTACTATCTTCCTGATCTTATTACTAAATCAATGATCTAGGCAATAGCTGTTTCACATTAGATTGTGCCTTCCTCTGATTACTGCAGCTCATTGCATTAATTTAGTTTCAAATACCAACTTGTTGTTTATTAAAGCATAATAAAAATGAAATGTAAATGACAACATTTGATAATATCTCAACTTACTACTATCCCGTGAAAGTAATCCAAGATTAGTACAATTGACTAGCAACAGGTATCCCTCATTCAGGGAAAGCTCTCTCCCTCTTTTGTTATTTTAATGTTTCAAATCCTATTATTACCAAATTATAATCTTCTTCACACTTTTCACAGCACTATAAATTACCCTCAATTTGATAAAATAAACCATCCCAAAGTCCTCCTCTCATGCCCCCAGAACCACTAGTGTGGATGACCAGTCAACACCAGAAAGTCAAAACAGAGCCCAGAGGCCATTGAAATCACCCACCCAACCAACCGTTCCATCCCACAGCATAGTAAACACCACCTATGAACTGTTTAAAATCCCCTAAATTCAACATTACAACCCTTTATAAACATCATACTAGGTGTGTTGTTTTTTATTTGAAAACCCCAATTGAAAAACAACAATCAAAGATAGCCAGGCCCCACTTAATTTGGTAGCTCCCTTTTACGACCTAAATACTGCCTAACTTCACTACTGCTCCCCCTAGCCCTGGGCAACATTCCAATGAGATAAGCTAATCTCTTTCTCCTGGTTATACATTTTGTCAACCTTCAATTACCATCAGTAATCTAAAGATGGTAAGTACACACAAAACATGATACAGATATCCCCAGTCCTAACTCATCAATAATCGTTTGTATCAATCTAATTCCTCATAACTAATCTCACAATGATTATTGAACCCCTAAATCTGCTCCATGTGATCTCATCTCAAATGATCCATTATCAATTATTTTATCAACCCCGTAGGAAAATCTGTCTCCCCTTCTATTTGGGGAGACAAAGGCGCGGACTCCGACCGCGCCAACCAAATACCACAGGGGAGGGACCGGTTGGGCACTCCGCCTTGGCGGTGGATCCGGCTCCGGGCATGATTCCCCCTCCCTCTCTAACCCCCCAAAGTACCCCTGGTCCGGTCTGGCCCTGCTGGCCGGAGCTGGACTGAACACCGGTGGAGCGGACTGCTCTAGCTCCGGCGTGGAGCAGCTGACCGGTGCCGGACCAGGCACCGGTGGAACAGGCACGGGCTGTGCCGGACTGACGACGCACACCACTGGCTTGGTGTGGGGAGCAGGAACAGGCCGGACCGGGCTGGCGACGCGCACCACCGACTTGGTGCGGGGAGCAGGAACGGGCCGGACCGGGCTGACGACGCGCACCACTGGCTTGGTGCGGGGAGCAGGAACGGGCCGGGCCGGGCTGACGACGCGCACCACTGGCTTGGTGCGGGGAGCAGGAACGGGCCGGGCCGGGCTGACGACGCGCACCACTGGCTTGGTGCGGGGAGCAGGAATGGGCCGAACCGGGCTGACGACGCGCACCACTGGCTTGGTGCGGGGAGCAGGAATGGGCCGAACCGGGCTGACGATGCGCACCATAGGCTTGGTGCGTGGAGCAGGAATGGGCCGAACCGGGCTGACGACGTGCACCACTGGCTTGGTGCAGGGAGCAGGAATGGGCCGAACCGGGCTGACGATGCGCACCATAGGCTTGGTGCGTGGAGCAGGAACAGGCCGGGCCGGGCTGACGACGCGCACCACAGGCTCGATGCGAGGAACAGGAACAGGCCGGACCGTACTGGGGACACACACCACTGGCCCTACGCGGGGCTCAGGAACGGGCCGGACCGGACTGGTAACACACCCCAGTGCCTCTACACTTTCCCTCCCCTATGTGACCAGTGGCCCCCTTAACCTGGAGGCCTCCTCTGCAAACCCGCTGGACCGCTCTATCGCGGCCTCCTGCTGCCCCATCATCCACGGCGTGAGCCCCCCCCCTAAACATTTTCTGGGGGTCTCTCCTCCCCGTGGGCCAGGCCTCCATAGCTCTCGCCAGACTTTCGCTCCTCTGCTTCCAAGTCCAGCCTCTCTCCTCCTCCCGCGGCTTGACCCAGTCGAGGTTGATGTCCTTTAGCGATACCTCTGGCATTGGCTCCTGGACACGCTGCTTGGTCCAGTCTAGGTGGGATCTTCTGTCACGTTCGCGGAAGGAGGAGGACCAAGGCGCAGCGTGGAAGGTGAACATACTTATTTATTAAATGATTACACGAACAAAACAACAAATCGATACGTGACGTCCAAAGGTGCAAAACACAAACCTACACAGGAACAAGATCCCACAAACACTGTGGGAAAACAGCCTGTCTAAATATGGTTCCCAATCAGAGACAACCAGCAACAGCTGACACTCGTTGCCTCTGATTGAGAACCACTCTGGCCAACATAGATATACATGAACTAGAATAAACAAAGAACACTCACACCCTGGCTCAACATACAAGCGTCCCCAGAGCCAGGGCGTGACACTATTGTTCCTTTCGCCCCTGTAAATGTCATATTTCATTCATTAGCCAATACAATCACATACTCCGTGTAAGTAAGACATTATATTTTATCCCAGGCATACCCTTAACATAATGCTATAGGAGACTTCCATCAATCCTGGAAGACACTATATAATTCCAAATTTCATTAAGTTCACTACACCTTCTAATATAACCCTATAACACCTTTCTATTAATTTAATCATCGCAACCTGTTGCATTGATGTTTTTAAAATATAAACCTATTGTTTAATAACTTCATACTTATAACCAATGTTTATTCAATCCATCATCCTAATAGTAAAAACGATATCCCATTGTTCACGTAACGAAACCAAATTATCGTTTTAGAATTCACCAATTATTTTCATACACCACTGGTGTTACCCAACCTATACAATAAAGTAATAACCATTAGACTTTGTCAAATAAATGCTTTTCATTCAATCATTCGACCTTTTGCTCGATACCGTCAAGCAAGTACAACTATTTTACCCGGGAACTAGAACCATAAATTATTTTCCTTTGTCCTCAACTTAAATAATTTTCACAGCTCTATCGCCAGTTCTCTCTGATTAGGCCCTAATTAATAAAACAAATACTTGCTATCGTTGATAAGCATACATTTAATTACATTCCTATCATTTGAACTATGTACTGTCTCTCACCCCTAATCACTCTCACACACAGATATCAACTTATGCCATTGAAATGCCCAACAAAACATAATAGTTCAATGGAACCCTCTATTGGCTCTCTACTATTTATACATTACTTCTATAACCACATTAGTTATGGTCCAATTACCCATTAAACCTTATCACATAATCAAACAACGGCACAACCTTAAACTCATATGGGGCGGCAGGTAGCCTAGTGATCAAGTGCACCGTGCCAGCAACCGAGAGGTCGCCGGTTCCAATCCCCGAGCCGACCAGGTGAAAAATCTGCCGATGTGCCCCCGAGCAAGGCACCCAACCCCAATTGCTCCTGCAAGTCGCTCCGGACAAGAGCGTCCGCTAAATGACCAAAAATGCTAATGTAAATGTTCTCTACTTTCTCACCCATGACGTACGTCTACGTTTGGGTGAGAAAGTTCATACGTATACATTGTTAGAAATGTATAGGTACCTCTCAAATAATCGCTTTGTGGTGTTTTTAGCCAATTCTTAATCGACACAAATCACTTCTTCAAACATTTTACCCTGGAACCAAAAAATTGACTGTCATTTCCCGGACACTGCCCTTTCCTTTATCTCTGCAGTCGTGATGGTTATGACCTGTTTTGTTACAGTATTTACACGGGGCCTTACACTCTCTAGCAAAATTCTCTAGTCTTTCCTGACTCTCCAAAAGCCATACTCTCGCTGTGTCTAGCCCCTCCCCTCGCTGTTTCTTCAAATCCGTTCCACAGTTTAGCCTCTAATTTCTCCACATCGAGATGCCCAATAAATCCATACCTCTTCTCCCAAATGGATCCATAAAACATATTTCTTCGATCCCTTCCTAACATATATCTTTCATCCCCCATTAATTCTCGGACCTCTTTAGAATATTTATTTCCCATGGTAGAAAAATAAGAAATCCCCCGTTTAGTAATAAAAACATTTCTCTGGGACTTATTATTTTGGTGCGACTTTCGAGCGAATGTTTATGATCTGCTTTGTAATTAACCATTTAAATTATCCAACCCGTAACCCAGAGTTTTTTAAAACCCCAGTTTCATGAAAGGGATGGGACAACAATTTTTTTCTCACGCAACCTATTTTAGTCCCTTCCTTGAAAAAATTATCACGTATTTCGATGGATCATTAGGTCTCACACGTATACAACCTTATACGATTTTTTGCTAACACTATCCGTAACCTAGAGGTTGTAACTGCTCCAGTTTCATGAAATAGACAGAGTTAGAGCAAATCCCCAGTTGTTTATGACTCTTGACTTGTTTAATGTATCTATCTCACACGCTGATAATTATCTCCCTTCCTGTTTATATTGTAAAGACTGTATCTCGTACAATCTCAATATTAACTAGTTTATTTTGGTAATAGCTATTTACCTAGAGTCATTTTCGGACCCTTCTTCCTGTGTGCGTGTGCGTGTGTGTGTGTGTGTGTGTGTGTGTGTGTGCAGTGGTGGAAAAAGTACCCAATGGTCATACTTGAGTAAAAATAAAGATACCATAATAGAAAATGACTCAAGTAAAAGTGAAAGTCACCCAGTAAATTCCTACTTGAGTAAAAGTCTAAAAGTATTTGGTTTTAAATATACTTACTTATCAAAAGTAAAAGTATAAATCATTTCAAATTCCTTATATTAAGCAAAGCAGATGGCACCATTTTATTTATTTTATTTTTTATTTACGAATAGCCAGGGGCACACTCCAACACTCAGACATCATTTACATGTGTTTAGTGAGTCTGCCAGATCAGAGGCAGTAGAGATGCCCAGGGATGTTCTCTTGATAAGTGTGTGAGTTAGACCATTTTCCTGTCCTGCTGTCACGTTCGTCGATAGATGCGGACCAAGGCGCAGCGTGATAAACGTACATATTTTATTGAAGTACACCACACGAACAAAACAACAAACGAAACGTGAAGTCCTAGGTTAACACAAACCTTCCGGAACAAGATCCCACAATAAACTAGTGCCAAAAGGCTGCCTAAGTATGGTTCCCAATCAGAGACAACGAGAATCAACTGCCTCTGATTGGGAACCACCCTGGCCAACATAGAAAACACGAACTAGAACACAACATAGAAAAAAACACATAGAAACTCCACACCCTGGCTCAACGTATAAGAGTCCCCAGAGCCAGGGCGTGACAGTACCCCCCCCCAAAGGCGCGGACTGTGACCGCGCCAACCAAACCCAACAGGGGAGGGGCCGGGTGGGCATTCCGCCTCGGAGGCGGATCCGGCTCCGGGCGTGACCACCACTCTCTCGCTACCCCCCCGTAGCGCCCCTGGTCTGGTCCCGCTGGCCGGAGCTGGACTGGACACCGGTGGAGCGGATTGCTCTGGCTCCGGAGTGGAGCAGCTGACCGGTGCCGGACCAGGCACCGGTGGAACAGGCACGGGCCGTGCCGGACTGACGACGTGCACCACTGGCTTGGTGCGGGGAGCAGGAATGGGCCGGACCGGGCTGGCGACGCGCACCACAGGCTTGGTGCGGGGAACAGGAACAGGCCGGACCGGGCTGGCGACGCGCACCACAGGCTTGGTGCGAGGGACAGGAACAGGCCGGACCGGGCTGGCGACGCGCACCACAGGCTTGGTGCGGGGAGCAGGAACAGGCCGGGCTGGACTGGGAACACACACCATAGGCTTGGTGCGGGGAGCCGGAACGGGCCGGGCCGGACTGTGGAGGCGGACTGGAGGTCTGGAGCGGAGAGCTGACACAACCCGTCCTGGTTGAATGCCTACTTCCACACAATATGTGTGAGGCATCAGCACAGGACGTACAGGGCTGTGCACTCGTACTGGCGCTACAGCACGTGGCACTGGCGCAGGATATACGGGACCGAGGAGGGGTACTGGAGGCCACGAGCGTTGAGCCGGCACACTCCGTCCTGGCTGCATGCCCACCTTAGCACGACACGTGCGTGGTGCTAGCACAGGACGTACAGGACTGTGCCGGAACACTCGCGGCACAGTACGTGGCTCCGCATAACACGGAGCCTGCCCTTTTAGCCCCCCACATTTTTTTTCTTGGGGCTGTCTCTCTGGCTTCCTCCTCGGCCGGTACCCACTGTGTTGCCGCTGCTCCTCTCTGTAGCGCGCCTCCACAGTCTCCTCCCAAGGACGGCGATCCATTCCGGCCTGGATCTCTTCCCAAGTCCAGGATCCCTTCCCGTCCAGGATCTCCTCCCAAGTCCAGGCTGTCTGTTCCTGGACACGCTGCTTGGTCCTCCTTTGGTGGGATCTTCTGTCACGTTCGTCGATAGATGCGGACCAAGGCGCAGCGTGATAAACGTACATCTTTTATTGAAGTACACCACACGAACAAAACAACAAACGAAACGTGAAGTCCTAGGTTAACACAAACCTTCCGGAACAAGATCCCACAATAAACTAGTGCCAAAAGGCTGCCTAAGTATGGTTCCCAATCAGAGACAACGAGAATCAACTGCCTCTGATTGGAACCATACTTAGGCAGCCTGTTTTCCACAGTGTTTTGTGGGATCTTGTTCCGTGTAAGGTTTGTGTTTGTTAACCTTGGACTTCACGTATCGTTTATTGTTTTTGTTCGTGGTGTACTTAATAAATAAGAATGTATGCATATCACGCTGCGCCTTGGTCCGCTCCTTTCGACGATCGTGACAGAAGATCCCACCATAACTGGACCAAGCAGCGTGTCCAGGAGTCAACGCCAGAGGTGAATCTAATGGATATCCACCAAGACTGGGTCAAGCAGCGTGTCCAGGAGCCAACGCCAGAGGTAACTCTAGCGGATATCCACCTCGACTGGGTCAAGCCGCGTGAGGAGGAGAGAGGTTGGACTTGGGAGCAGAGGCTGGAGAGTCTGGCGAGAGCCATGGAGGCCATAGCCACGGGGGAGAGACGAACCCAATAAATTTTTAGGGGGGGGGCTCACACCGTGGACGACGGGACTGCTGGAGGCAGATAAGGGGCGAGTTAGTGGACGAGGAGAGAAGGCCACCGGGTTACGGGAGCCATTGGCGAGTAGAGGGAAGGAAAATGTAGAGGCACGGCGAGAGGTACTGAGGTGTGTTGCCAGTCCGGTCCGGCCTGTTCCTGATCCCCGGGTAAGGCCAGTGGTGTGTGTTCCCAGTGCGGTCCGGCCTGTTCCTGTCCCTCGCACCAAGCCTGTGGTGTGCGTCGTCAGCCCGGTCCGGCCCGTTCCTGCTCCCCGCACCAAGCCTGTGGTGCGCGTCGTCAGTCCGGCACAGCCCGTGCCTGGGTCACCGGTGCCTGGTCAAGTACCGGTCAGCTGCTCCGCATCGGAGCCTAAGCAATCCGCTCCACCGATGTCCAGTCCAGCTCCAGCCAGCGGGGCCAGACCGGACCAGGGGCGCTACGGAGGGTGGTGGTCAAGCCCGGAGCCGGACCCGCCTCCGAGGAGGAATGCCCACCCGGCCCTCCCCTGTTCGGTTTATGTTTGGCGCGGTCGCAGTCCGCGCCTTTGGGGGGGGGGTACTGTCACGCCCTGGCTCTGGGACTCTGTTATGTTGAGCCAGGGTGTGTTGTTTCTATGTGTTTTGTGTTCTAGGTTGATTATCTAGCTCATGTGTTTCTGTGTTGGCCGGGGTGGTTCTCAATCAGAGGCAATGAGTATCAGCTGTTGCTTGTTGTCTCTCATTGGGAACCATACTTAGGCAGCCTGTTTTCCACAGTGTTTTGTGCGATCTTGTTCCGTGTATGGTTTGTGTCTGTTACCAAGGACGTCACGTATCGTTTTGTTGTTTTGTTCGTGTGGTACTCTAATAAATAAAAGTATGTTGTCATTCCACGCTGCGCATTGGTCCACTGTGTTCGACGATCGTGACACCTGCTAGCCATTCAAAATCTAACGAGTACTTTTGGGTGTCAGGGAAAATGTATGAAGTAAAAAGTACATTATTTTCTTTAGGAACGTAGTGAAGTAAATGTTGTCAAAAAATAGTAAAGTAAAGATACCCCCAAAAACTACTTAAGTAGTACTTTAAAGTATTTTTACTTAAGTACTTTACACTTTACACCACTGGCTGTGTGTTTGCGTGTGCAAACAAGCTTGTTTTTGTGTTAAATGATTCAGGTGTTCTACGTTTTATGACTGTAGTGTATGTTATCCAGTGTGTGTACAGAGCTGCCCGTTTGACACACACACTCACTCACACTCACACACACACACACACACACACACACACACACACACACACACACACACACACTGTAGTTGCTCCCCTCCCCTCTGCCGTTAAGTGAGTGCTCACAAGGGAGTGCATACTCCCTTAAAAGACCTTCACTTGAAAAACAAGAAGAAGCGTCAATAGTACTGTTTGTCTGTCTTGAGAGGCCGTAGCCAGTATACGCTTCCTCAAAATAGTCTGAATTAATCAACGACAACTCAAGAAATCTGTCATTCATTTGGACTTTTTTGCCAAGGAGATCTTAGTATCGCAATTTAGTATATGACTAGGATGTTTGGTTTCTCAAGTGAAATGCTGTGTATGAGGATGAGTCGTCTCTGGTTGAATGTCAACAGGAACTTCACTGAAGAATCCCTACTGGTGACCAATCGCCGACGAGGGGGCTACCGACTTCGGTTAACATCTTCGGCTACCGACTTTCGCTTGCCTCAAGACAAAATGTAGTTACCAGAATAGCCGAGCAAACACTTGCCGAAGTCCAAAATCAACAAAAATGTAACAAAATGTCTTCATAATATAAGCACAAACTGTTCCGAACTGTTTGGGCTGGGATGCATGCGGACACCTCAACACATTCCTGGGCCCCATCATTGCAGACACAGGCCCCCTATTGCTTCCCTTACATAACTATGCTCACATCTCTCATCGCTCAGTGATTAGACTTACTGACAGATGGACAGCAGATTTTTCTCTGTCTTCCTGTGTCGCCCCCCCCTCTCTCTCTCTCTCTTTTTCTCTCTCTCTCGACACCACAGCATGGAGGCCTGAAGACCAAGTTAGAGACATAGTTAGTCTCTATTTTTGAACTGACACAGTTCCCCTTTGACCTCTTCTCCCTGGTCTCTGACCCCCACATACGGGGAATGTCCTCTGGAATGCTCCTCACTGTCCAAGCATATTGGCAGTTTATTTTCAACTCTTGTAGTAGATCACCCAGAGTTCATCTATTCATGTTCTAGACATACCATGTTTTAGACTAGAGAGCTGCTGGTGCTTAATGGAGAGCCACAGTTCTACAGTGAATCATTGAGAGGTTTGCCGTCTCATCTCCACACACATTTTTGACAGCCATTTATAATTATTATTTATAGTTTTTTAATCAAATTAGATTTTCTAGATATGAGTCTTGGAGACACATTGGCGAGAGAGTGACGTGAAACTAAACAATTTACTTATTGATATTATTGAATTCTATCGATATTATTGAATTACTATACATATTTCACTTTCATTTACACTCCTTACTGTGTACATTTTCCTTAGACATCGACGCTATTTTAATCAAATCTATGTGTATAGATTAGCCAGTTGAAAAACATACTGGAAAATGCAATAATATTTAATGACATCATAGGGCAATACCTCTGAATTTATCCAAGTCGGATTCTGGTTATGATCATGTTACCTGTTAATTTCACAAACAAATCCAAGGTGTGGTTCTGTATCTGGGCAGAGTGTCATATCAAAACATTTAGGACAGTGATGCAGATTAGTGGAACATAAACTAATCTCTAATCTCTCGTGGACAGACAAATTACGCAAGATTTTAGTTCTGGGTAAACTGAGATTAGCTCATCTCTGATCCCATAGTACCGCCCAGGTCCAAATACCACCAAATCCTCCACAGCTGGTACTGTCACGTTCGTTCATAGACGGGTCAGACCAAGGAGCAGCGTGATATGAATACATGTTTATTTTAAACTTAATAAACAACGACAAAACAATAAACCAACGAAACATGACGTCCAAAGGTAACACACAACCCACTAGTGCCAATAGGCTGCCTAAGTATGGTCCCCAATCAGAGACAACGAGCGACAGCTGCCTCTGATTGGGAACCACACCGGCCAACATAGATCTAGACATACTAGATCCTATAACATAGAACAAGCACAACAAGGAATATACACACCCTGACTCAACATATAAGTGTCCCCTGAGTCAGGGCGTGACAGTACCCCCCCCCTCCCCAAAGGTACGGACTCCGACCGCACAACATAAACATAACAGGGTAGGGGCCGGGTGGGCATTCCGCCTCGGAGGCGGATCCGGCTCAGGGCGTGACGACCTCTCACTCTTCGCCTCCCTGTTGCGCCCCTGGTCTGGTCTAGACCTCGGCGCGTTACTTCCCCTCTCCTTCCTCCCACGATACGCCAGGCCCAGTCTGGACCCTGGTGTGGGAGACCCCGAACCTGGAGAGGGGCTGACGTCATGGTCTGGACTGGAGCCGCTGACCGGAGCTGGACTGGGCACCAGTGGAGCGGACTGCTCTGGCTCCGGAGTGGAGCCGCTGACCGGAGCTGGATCAGGCACCGGTGGAACGGGCACGGGCCGTGCCGGACTGGACAAACGCACCACTGGTCTGGTGTGAGGAGCAGGCACGGGCCGGACCGGACTGGCGACGCGCACCACTGGCTTGGTGCGAGGAGCAGGATCAGGCCGGGCCGGGCTGGCGACGCGCACCACTGGCTTGGTGCGAGGAGCAGGAACAGGCCGGACCGAGCTGGCGACGCGCACAACTGGCTTGGTGCGAGGAACAGGAACAGGCCGGGCCGGGCTGGCGACGCGCACCACTGGCTTGGTGCGAGGAGCAGGAACAGGCCGGACCGGGCTGGCGACGCGCACCACTGGCTTGGTGCGAGGAGCAGGAACAGGCCGGGCCGGTTTGGCAACGCGCACCACTGGCTTGGTGCGAGGATTAGGAACAGGCCGGGCTGGCGACGCGCACCACTGGCTTGGTGCGAGGAGCAGGAACAGGCCGGGCCGGACTGGCGACGCGCACCACTGGCTTGGTGCGAGGAGCAGGAACAGGCCGGACCGGGCTGGCGATGCGCACCACTGGCTTGGTGCGAGGAGCAGGAACAGGCCGGGCCGGGCTGGCGACACGCACCACTGGCTTGGTGCGAGGAGCAGGAACAGGCCGGACCTGGCTGGCGACGCACACCACTGGCTTGGTGCGTGGAGCAGGAACAGGCCGAACCGGACTGGCGACGCACACCACTGGCTTGGTGCGAGGAGCAGGAACAGGCCGAACCGGACTGGCGACGCGCACCACTGGCTTGGTGCAGGGAGCAGGAACGGGCCGGACCGGACTGGCGACACGCACCACTTGCTTGGTGCGAGGAGCGGGACTGGGTTCCCTCCTGCCTAACCAGCTCCTCTCGCCGTGCCTCTACACTTTCCTTCTCCCTTTTAGCCTCCTTTATCGCCTCCCTCTGACCGAATAACTCCTGCTCCCTCTGAACCAATAGCCCCCTTAACATGGTGGCCTCCTCTCCTAACCTGCAGATTCGCCCTTCCACAGCCTCCTGCTGCCTCGTCATCCACCCCGTGTGCCCCCCTCAAACATTTTCTTGGGGTTGCCTCTCGGGTCTCTGTCGTCGGCAATGTTGGCGCCGTTTCTCCTCTCCTACCTGGGCATCAACCTTCATCGCCTCCCGATAACGGACGGCCTCCTCCTCAGTAATTCTCCCCCAACCGAGGAGGACATCTACTAAAGTTACCTCCCGTTGAATCCCCGGCGTTTGCTCCTTCTGGGCACGCTGCTTGGTCCTTGTTTGGTGGGATCTTCTGTCACGTTCGTTGAAGGACGGGTCAGACCAAGGCGCAGCGTGATATGCGTACATGTTTATTTTAAACTTAATAAACAACGACAAAACAATAAACCAACGAAACGTGACGTCCAAAGGTAACACACAACAAACCTCACACGGAACAAGATCCCACCACCCACTAGTGCCAATAGGCTGCCTAAGTATGGTCCCCAATCAGAGACAACGAGCGACAGCTGCCTCTGATTGGGAACCACACCGGCCAACATAGATCTAGACATACTAGATCCTATAACATAGAACAAGCACAACAAGGAATATACACACCCTGACTCAACATATAAGCGTCCCCTGAGTCAGGGCGTGACAGGTACAAAGGCCTGCAGGAGGATGCCAGCACAAACCAGCTGTGTCTACTGTAACTTCTCCTATTGATTTTCCAGTTTCCACGTCATGCTAAACAACAGACTGGTCCTTTAACAGTGAACCCGAACAGTGAACCCTAACATCCATGGAAACAACTGTTTTCTCAGAGGACTTCATCCCTGGCCAATCTCTTCTTCTCTGTCTTGTCAGAGGACTTGGTCCCTGGCCAATCTCTTCTTCTCTGTGTTGTCAGATACTCATCTCACCACGAATACTAGGCTAGTGTACATTATGACTATGAGAAGGGGAAGGAGTGTGATGGTGAGACAAAAATAGTAGTAGATTATAACTACTATGCATTTAGCATGACTTGTTTCATGAAAACCCATGCAAAATAATAGGAAGAGTTGATACCAAATGTGTCTCTATCCTGGGGGTGATGTAATACATTTATTTTTGATAGTTTTGTAATAATCCTAGTCCTCGTGGAGATATGTCAGCTCTCTCTTTTGGTCATGAAAAGCTACTGTAGTTGTGCAATCCTGACCGTTAGAGTGAAGAGAGAGGAAGCATGAGGCAGCCAAGATAAGATGTTATTCTCTGTATGGTTTCCTATCATAACTGACATTGGCGGTGGTAGTTATGCCTTACGCATTACTAACCCTTTGCTTCTCAGTATTGACACAGTTCTAATGAAACCTGTCATTCAATCCCTCATATCACTCACCAGCATACCCCACATAACTCAGTTTCATCAAACAAAGTGATATGATAAGATGTGTAACTACAAACTGACGATTAGGGGTCATTAGCAACATCTTGAATCACACTGGGTTAAAGAGAGATGGCCAACTCATGGAGCCAAGAGTCTGAAGATTACACAGTGAAATTGAGAGGAATGCCTGGATGATCTATATGATTGATCTGTTGTTCTCTCCTTCTGTTGAGAGAGAGTGGGGGAGAGAGAGATCGGTGGGTTGGGTGAAGGGGTGAGGGGGGGGGGGGACAGAGTTAGCAGACTGTGCTCTTTCCTGCTGAATCATAGCGTGGGATGATTCGAGAACTCTGCTCTGCATTTCTTTCAATTCGCTGTTGTTTATTTATATGTCTGTCTCTAAGGAGACAACAGGAAGTGTGGAAGTTAGAGAAAGATGAGGAAAAGAGAGAGGACGGAGGAAAGAGGCAGTCAAGAGGGGAGAGCAGAGCAGTTCCTTACACCATCGTAAACTGATTCTGATCTCAGATTATCACATTATCTTCATAAGAAGCACAAACACCTCATCTCTCTAGGGTTGCTATAGTTACCACTGTATCCCAATAGAATGACGCAGCTCTATAGCCACAACCCTCACCTCCAGGGCGTTGATACAATTTACAGGATAATGATTCTGTAGGTCATTGGTGTTTTCATATAAACCCGAGTCACAAATGAGCATATTTCAGCGGTGGCAGTCTCTGGCTGTGTCCGAAATGGCACTCTATTCCCTATGTAGTAGACTACTCTGGTCAAGAGTTGTGCACTATGTAGGGAATAGGGTGCCATTTCGGACAAAATCTCCATTGTGGATTTAAGTGGACGCTGAAGGACGGGGTGTCGGTGGACATGAGTACCATCACCTCATGCTTTGTTTGTCTGAGGAGGTAATGTTAACCTGATGACCAGACTACCAGAAGGTAATGTAAACCTGATGACCAGACTACCAGAAGGTAATGTAAACCTGATGACCAGACTACCAGGAGGTAATGTAAACGTGATGACCAGACTACCAGGAGGTAATGTAAACCTGATGACCAGACTACCAGGAGGTAATGTAAACCTGATGACCAGACTACCAGGAGGTAATGTAAACCTGATGACCAGACTACCAGGAGGTAATGTAAACCTGATGACCAGACCTCCAGACTAGAGCTCAGAGAATGACTTTAAACTAATAGATACAACACATTCTGTTTCTCTGACTATGCAATATTCTCCCAACCACCTCACACACACATACACACACACACACACACACACACACACACACACAAACACACACACGCACACACACATGCCACTGTTTCTTCTGTGTGCCATTGCACCCTAACACGCACCATGTGCCTCCATTATTCCTCTAAGTAAACCTGCTTTATCTGTGCATCTCTGTTAGGTGTGCTTGCGCACGCACGCATGTGTGTGTGTGTGTGTGTCCATTGTGACACATCTGGGCTGTTTCAGAGAGTGGGAGGGAGAGGGGCAGAGCGTGGCCAGGGGACGTGGTGCGACGGTGATGGTGGGAGGGAAGCTGTCAACAGATGGGAGCACTTCACGTTCTGATGCCAGCCCAGGACGTAGGGAGTAACTTAACAAGTAACCTAACTGTCACCTGACCAGCACCCATTAGCAGCTTTCCCAGTGGTTACCGTTTGTCCCTTACTCCTGACCTCCAAGGCAGGAACCCCACCTGGAATCTACTGCTTCACTGTCCATCAACATCCCACTGTAAGTCTGATGAGTTTCTGTCTTTCTCGGGTAACTACGTATCTTTCTTCCATTACTTTTGTACCATGCACCTGCAAGTAACACAATGTGTGTTAGTGTGTACACTACTCCTAAACATTTCCTCATACTTATTCGCAAAAATATGGAATGAAGCATTACACTGTTTGTTGGTCATGAAGTCATGATGACATCTGATGACATTTCTTCGAGATAGGGCCGTTGAGTGAGACAACACTCAGTGTAAGTAGAACACCATATTTTCCCATATCAAGGATACACTGAGAACAATGTGTCTCTCCATTTCCTTCAGGTCTCAGTCCTTCTGAAAATGTAAAACTCTCATTTTCATTTAGCTCAGGTATTTTCCTGTGGCTTTCAAGTCCTTCGATTTTTGACATGGAATGAGGCAAAAGTGAAGACAGAGCTACTACTGTATTATCCAGTTGTTTAGAGCCACTGATAAGATACAGAAATAGAGAGGCCAGGTTATCCATTCATTTCCACTCTTTTCAGACAGCGCATGTTTTGTGGCCTTAACCCTGTCTCTGAACTGCTACACCCCGTCTCTAAACTCCTTAACCCTGTCTCTGAACTGCTCAACCCTGTCTCTGAACTGCTTCACCCTGTCTCTGAACTGCTTAAACATGTCTCTGAACTGCTTAACCCTGTCTCTGAAATCCTTAAACCTGTCTCTGAACTGCTTCACCCTGTCTCTGAACTCCTTCACCCTGTCTCTGAACTGCTTGACCCTGTCTCTGAACTGCTTCACCCTGTCTCTGAACTCTTTAACCCTGTCTCTGAACTGCTTAACCCTGTTTCTGAACTGCTTCAATCTGTCTCTGAACTCCTTAACCCTGTCTCTGAAATGCTTAACCCTGTCTCTGAACTGCTTCACCCTGTCTCTGAACTGCTTAACCCTGTCTCTGAACTCCTTAACCCTGTCTCTGAACTCCTTAACCCTGTCTCTGAACTGCTTAACCCTGTATCTGAACTGCTTAACCCTGTCTCTGACCTCCTTAATCCTGTCTCTGAACTCCTTAATCCTGTCTTTGAACTCCTTAACCCTGTCTCTGAAGTACTTATCGCTGTCTCTGAACTGCTTAACCCTGTATTTGAACTCCTTAAACCTGTCTCTGAACTGCTTCACCCTGTCTCTGAACTGCTTCAATCTGTCTCTGAATTGCTTAACCCTATCTCTGAACTGCTTAACCCTGTCTCTGAACTCCTTCACCCTGTCTCTGAACTGCGTAAACCTGTCTCTGAACTGCTTAACCCTGTCTCTGAACTCCTTAACCCTGTCTCTGAACTCCTTAACCCTGTATCTGAACTGCCTAACCCTGTCTCTGAACTGCTTCACCCTGTCTCTTTACTGCTTAACCCTGTCTTTGAACTCCTTAACCCTGTCTCTGAACTGCTTCACCCTGTCTCTGAACTCCTTCACCCTGTCTCTGAACTGCTTAACCCTGTCTCTGAACTCCTTAACCCTGTCTCTGAACTGCCTCACCCTGTCTCTGAACTCATTAACCCTGTCTCTGAACTGCTTAAACCTGTCTCTGAACTGCTTAACCCTGTTTCTGAACTCCTTAACCCTGTCTCTGAACTGCTTCACCCTGTCTCTGAACTCCTTCACCATGTCTCTGAACTGCTTAACCCTGTCACTGAACAGCTTAACTCTGTCTCTGAACTGCTCAACCCTGTCTCTGAACTGCTTCAATCTGTCTCTGAATTCCTTAACCCTGTCTCTGAAATGCCTAACCCTGTCTCTGAACTGATTCACCCTGTCTCTGAACTCCTTAACCCTGTCTCTGAACTGTCTCACCCTGTCTCTGAACTCCTTAATCCTGTCTCTGAACTGCTTAACCCTGTCTCTGAACTCCTTAAACCTGTCTCTGAACTGCTTCACGCTGTCTCTGAACTGCTTCAATCTGTCTCTGAACTCCTTAACCCTGTCTCTGAAATGCCTAACCCTGTCTCTGAACTGATTCACCCTGTCTCTGAACTGCTTAGCCCTGTCTCTGAATTGCTTAACCCTGTCTCTGAAATGCCCCACCCTGTCTCTGAACTGCTTAATCCTGTCTCTGAACTGCTTAACTCTGTCTCTGAACTCCTTAAATCTGTCTCTGAACTGCTTCACCCTGTCTCTGAACTCCCTCACCCTGTCTCTGAACTGCTTAACCCTGTCTCTGAACTGCTTAACCCTGTCTCTGAACTCCTTCACCCTGTCGCTGAACTGCGTAAACCTGTCTCTGAACTGCTTAACCCTGTCTCTGAACTCCTTCACCCTGTCTCTGAACTCCTTAACCCTGTCTCTGAACTCCTTAACCCTGTATCTGAACTGCTTAACCCTGTCTCTGAACTGCTTCACCATGTCTCTTCACTGCTTAACCCTGTCTTTGAACTCCTTAACCCTGTCTCTGAACTGCTTCACCCTGTCTCTGAACTCCTTCACCCTGTCTCTGAACTGCTTAACCCTGTCTCTGAACTCCTTAACCCTGTCTCTGAACTGCCTCACCCTGTCTCTGAACTCCTTAACCCTGTCTCTGAACTGCTTAAACCTGTCTCTGAACTGCTTAACCCTGTCTCTAAACTCCTTAACCCTGTCTCTGAACTGCTTCACCCTGTCTCTGAACTCCTTCACCCTGTCTCTGAACTGCTTAACCCTGTCACTGAACTGCTTAACCCTGTCTCTAAACTGCTCTACCCTGTCTCTAAACTCTTTAACACTGTCTCTGAACAGTGTCACGGTTTCGGCCGAGGCTGCTCCTCCTCCTGGTTCGGGCAGGCTTCGGCGGTCGTCGTCCCCGGAGTACTAGCTGCCACCGATCTATGTTTCATGTTCGTTTGGTTTTGTCTTGATGTTGTACACCTGTGTCTTGTTAGTCCTCGTTAGTGTCCTATTTAGTTCTCGTTGGTTGTGTTTGTCTTTGTGTGTGATTGCTCTTCTGTTTCGTGTTGGAGCTACTTATTTCCCTCCAGTGTTTTGGAGAGGTTCTTTTTGCACATGTTAGTGCGCCGTTTATTTGACGCCTGTGTGCGCCGTGTATTCGCCTTCGGGCTTATTGTGCTTATTTCTTTCGTGAATATTGCACTAAAGACTTTTGGACTGAGCCTCTGCGTCCTGCGCCTGATTCATACACCACACCCACCTTCAGCACCCATTGACAGAATCACACACCTTAATGGAATCAACAGGATCGGCAGTTACGCCTGAGTCGCTCGAGGAGCATATCCGTGGGCAAGATGACCAGATAAGACAACTGGGGACCGCTCTACAGGACGTAATCAACACCTTGCACCGATGGGAGGCCAGCAGGGTACCCACACCTCCACCTACCCTGCCCACCCCATCGGCCGGTCCACCAGTCCCAGGTTCGGAATCCAGGGGGTTTCGGCTCTCGCTCCCGAGGGCGTATGACGGAACAGCTGCCGGGTGTCAGGGGTTCCTCCTGCAGGTGGAGCTCTACCTGGCCACTGTACACCCGGTGCCCTCGGGACACGAGAGCGTTTCCGCCCTCATCTCCTGTCTCACGGGCAAGGCGTTGGAGTGGGCTAACGCCGAGTGGAAGAAGATGGACGCCAACACCATCTCCTACGCCGAGTTATCCCGTCGCTTCAAGGCCGTGTTCGACCATCCACCTGAGGGCAAAGCGGCGGGGGAGCGTCTAGTCCACCTGAGACAGGGGAGGAGGAGCGCACAGGCGTTTGCTTTAGAGTTCCGGACTCTAGCGGCGGACGCAGGGTGGAATGAACGGGCCCTCATCGACCATTTTCGATGTAGCCTACGGGAGGACGTTCAACGTGAGTTGGCCTGCAGGGATACCCATCTTACCTTCGACCAGTTGGTCGATATGTCCATCCGTCTGGACACCCTGCTGGCCACCCGTGGACGTCCCGAGGGGGGTCCTTCCATTCCGCCCTCCGGCACCTCCGAGCCGAGCCCTATGGAGCTCGGGGGTGCCGGCGCTAGAGAAAGGAGGAGGAGGAGCCCGAGGGGGCCTGTCTCCTGCACCAAGTGTGGTCGTGGAGGGCACACTCCGGCCAGGTGCTGGGGAGGGTTCTCCGGGGGAGAAGACAACAGGCCACGCACTGGGGGGGCCTCCCAGGTGAGTAGACGTCCCACTTACCCAGAGCTTTCTGTTGCGCACTTTTGTATACCTGTTGGTTTTCCACAGGTTGCACCTCATTCCCAGCATAAGGCGCTAGTAGATTCAGGCGCAGCTGGGAATTTTGTTGATCGGAAGTTTTGTTTAGATTTAGGGATCCCTCTCCTACCTGTTGAAAACCCTTTTCCCGTTCATGCCTTAGATAGCCGCCCGTTGGGGTCGGGGCTGATTAGGGAGATCACAGCGCCACTTAGGATGTGTGCGCAGGGGGGTCATGAAGAGACTATACAGCTGTATCTGATCGACTCTCCTGCGTACCCGGTGGTGCTGGGAATTCCCTGGTTAAGCACCCATAACCCTGCTATTTCGTGGCAACAGAGGGCTCTCGATGGGTGGTCTGCTCAGTGCGAGGGGCGATGTCTGGGTGTTTCCGTGGGGGCGACTTCGGTGAAAAGTCCAAACCAAGTGCCCGCACTGCACATTCCGCCTGAATATGGGGATTTAGCTCTCGCGTTTAGTAAAACTAGGGCGACACAGTTGCCTCCTCATAGACAGGGGGATTGTGCGATTGATCTCCAGGCAGGAGCAGCGCTCCCACGGAGCCATGTGTATCCTTTGTCTCAAGAGGAGAGAAAAGCTATGGAGACTTACATAGCCGAATCTTTGAGACAGGGATACATTCGGCCCTCCACTTCTCCCGCCTCCTCAAGCTTATTTTTTGTGAAGAAGAAAGATGGAGGGTTGCGCCCGTGCATTGATTACCGTGGTCTCAATCAGATTACTGTGAAATACAGTTATCCACTCCCTCTGATTGCGACCATGACGGAGTCATTGCATGGAGCGCGGTTTTTCACAAAATTGGATCTCAGGAGCGCGTATAACTTGGTGCGCATAAGGGAGGGCGACGAATGGAAGACAGCGTTTAGTACCACGTCAGGTCATTTCGAGTATCTGGTCATGCCATATGGGTTGATGAATGCTCCATCAGTCTTCCAATCCTTCGTAGATGACATTTTCCGGGATATGCAGGGACAAGGGGTGGTCGTGTACATTGATGATATTCTGGTGTACTCGTCTACCCGAGCCGAGCATGTAACCCTGGTGCGTCGTGTATTGAGGAGGCTGTTGGAGCACGACCTATATGTCAAGGCAGAGAAATGTCTGTTTTTCCAGGAGTCGGTCTCCTTTTTGGGTTATCGGTTGTCCGCGTTAGGGGTGAGAATGGAGGTGGATCGTGTGTCCACTGTGCGTAATTGGCAAACCGCAACTACTGTAAAAGAGGTGCAGCAGTTCTTGGGCTTTGCGAATTACTACCGGAGGTTTATCCGGGGTTTTGGACAGGTGGCAGCTCCCATCACGTCCCTTCTGAAAGGGGGTCCGGTGTGCCTGCAGTGGTCAGCTGATGCGGACAGGGCCTTTGGGAGACTGAAGGACCTGTTTACGTCGGCTCCGGTGCTGGCGCATCCGGATCCCGCATTACCCTTTCAGGTTGAGGTGGACGCGTCTGAGGCAGGTATAGGGGCCGTTCTCTCTCAACGGTCTGGCACGCCACCTAAACTCCGCCCCTGTGCTTTTTATTCTAAAAAGCTCAGCCCGGCGGAGCGTAACTATGACGTTGGGGACAGGGAGCTGTTAGCTGTAGTTCAAGCCCTTAAGGTGTGGAGGCATTGGCTTGAGGGGGCTCAACACCCTTTCCTCATTTTGACTGACCATCGGAACCTGGAGTACATCCGGGCAGCGAGGAGACTGAACCCTCGCCAGGCTCGATGGAGTATGTTTCTCACCAGGTTCGTATTTAAAATCACGTACATCCCTGGGTCCCAGAATGGTAAGGCAGATGCGCTGTCCCGGCAGTATGACACGGAGGAGAGGTCCGTTGAGCCTACTCCCATACTACCGGAGTCTTGCCTTGTGGCACCGGTGGTATGGGAGGTCGATGCCGAAATCGAGCGAGCGTTGCGTACCGACCCCAGCCCTCCACAGTGTCCTGAGGGTCGGAAGTACGTTCCGCTCGAGATTCGGGATCGACTCATTTACTGGGCTCACACGTCCCCCTCCTCTGGACATCCGGGTATTGGCCGGACAGTGCATTGCCTTAGCACTAAATACTAGTGGCCTACTTTGGCTAGGGATGTGAGGGTTTATGTCTCCTCCTGCTCGGTGTGCGCCCAGTGTAAGGCACCCCGACATCTGCCCAGGGGTAAGTTACAACCCCTGCCCGTTCCACAACGACCATGGTCCCACCTCTCGGTGGATTTTGTGACAGACCTTCCCCTCTCTCAGGGGAATACCACCATCCTGGTCGTTGTGGACCGGTTCTCTAAGGCCTGTCGTCTTCTCCCTATGTCGGGTCTTCCTACTGCCCTACAGACCGCTGAGGCCCTATTTACCCACGTCTTCCGGCATTACGGGGTGCCCGAGGATATAGTGTCTGATCGAGGCCCCCAGTTTACCTCCCGTGTTTGGAGAGCGTTCATGGAGCGTTTGGGGGTCTCGTTTAGCCTTACCTCAGCGTACCACCCGGAGAGTAACGGGCAGGTAGAACGTGTCAACCAGGATTTGGGTAGGTTTCTGAGGTCGTATTGCCAGGACCGGCCTGAGGAGTGGTCAAGGTACCTTCCCTGGGCCGAGATGGCCCAGAACTCTCTCCGCCACTCCTCTACCAACCTAACCCCCTTCCAATGTGTATTAGGTTACCAGCCGGTTCTGGCACCGTGGCAGCAGAGCCAGATCGAGGCCCCTGCGGTGGATGATTGGATGAGGCGCTCGGAAGAGACGTGGAACGCTGCCCACGTCCACCTGCAGCGGGCCGTCCTTCGTCACAAGGCGAGCGCCGATCTCCACCGCAGTGAGGGGCCGGTGTACGCACCCGGAGATCGAGTCTGGCTCTCTACCAGAAACCTACCCCTCCGCCTGCCCTGCCGGAAGCTGGGTCGGCGGTTTGTGGGGCCCTTTAAAGTCCTGAGAAGATTGAACGAGGTGTGTTATAGGTTACATCTACCTGTTGAGTATAAGAATATTAACCCCTCGTTCCATGTGTCTCTTCTCAGGCCGGTGGTAGCTGGTCCACTCCAGGACAATGAGATAGGAGAGACTCCTCCGCCCCCACTGGACATCGAGGGGGCTCCGGCGTACACCGTTCGGTCCATCTTGGACTCCAGACGCCGAATGGGGGGTCTCCAGTATCTCGTGGAGTGGGAGGGGTACGGCCCGGAGGAGCGGTGCTGGGTGCCGCCGGAGGGACATCCTAGACCCATCTCTCCTGTCGGAGTTCCACCGGGACCATCCCGCGCGCCCTGCTCCGCGTCCTCCTGGTCGTCCCCGAGGCCGGGGTCGGCGCACGGCTGGAGCCGCGGGTCAAGTGGGGGGTACTGTCACGGTTTCGGCCGAGGCTGCTCCTCCTCCTGGTTCGGGCAGGCTTCGGCGGTCGTCATCCCCGGAGTACTAGCTGCCACCGATCTATGTTTCATGTTCGTTTGGTTTTGTCTTGATGTTGTACACCTGTGTCTTGTTAGTCCTCGTTAGTGTCCTATTTAGTTCTCGTTGGTTGTGTTTGTCGTTGTGTGTGATTGCTCTTCTGTTTCGTGTTGGAGCTACTTATTTCCCTCCAGTGTTTTGGAGAGGTTCTTTTTGCACATGTTAGTGCGCCGTTTATATGACGCCTGTGTGCGCCGTGTATTCGCCTTCGGGCTTATTGTGCTTATTTCTTTCGTGAATATTGCACTAAAGTCTTTTGGACTGAGCCTCTGCGTCCTGCGCCTGATTCATACACCACACCCACCTTCAGCACCCATTGACAAACAGTTTAACCCTGTTTCTTAACTGCTTAATCCTGTCTCTGAACTGCTCAACCCTGTCTCTGAACTCCTTCACCCTGTCTCTGAACTGCTTAACCCTGTATCTGAAGTGCTTAACCCTGTCTCTGACCTCCTTAATCCTGTCTCTGAACTCCTTAATCCTGTCTTTGAACTCCTTAACCCTGTCTCTGAACTACTTATCGCTGTCTCTTTACTTCTTAACCCTGTCTCTGAACTCCTTAAACCTGTCTCTGAACTGCTTCACCCTGTCTCTGAACTGCTTCAATCTGTCTCTGAACTCCTTAACCCTGTCTCTGAAATGCTTAACCCTGTCTCTGAACTGCTTAACCCTGTATCTGAAGTGCTTAACCCTGTCTCTGACCTCCTTAATCCTGTCTCTGAACTCTTTAATCCTGTCTTTGAACTCCTTAACCCTGTCTCTGAACTACTTATCGCTGTCTCTGAACTTCTTAACCCTGTCTCTGAATTGCTTAACCCTGTCTCTGAAATGCCCCACCCTGTCTCCGAACTCCTTAACCCTGTCTCTGAACTCCTTCACCCTGTCTCTGAATTGCTTAATCCTGTCTCTGAACTGCTTAACCCTTTATCTGAACTCCTTAACCCTGTCTCTGAACTGTCTCACCCTGTCTCTGAACTCCTTAACCCTGTCTCTGACCTGCTTAAACTTGTCTCTGAACTGCTTAACCCTGTCTCTGAACTCCTTAACACTGTCTCTGAACTGCTTCACCCTGTCTCTGAACTCCTTCACCCTGTCTCTGAACTGCTTAACCTTGTCTCTGAACTGCTAAACACTGTCTCTAAACTCCTTCACCCTGTCTCTGAACTGCGTAACCCTGTCTCTGAACTGCTTAACCCTGTCTCTGAACTCCTTCACCCTGTCTCTGAACTCCTTAACCCTGTCTCTGAACTGCTTAACCCTGTCTCTGAACTGCTTCACCCTGTCTCTGAACTCTTTAACCCTGTCTCTGAACTGCTTAACCCTGTTTCTTAAATGCTAAATCCTGTCTCTGAACTGCTCAACCCTGTCTCAGGACTCCTTCACCCTGTCTCTGAACTGCTTAACCCTGTCTCTGACCTCCTTAATCCTGTCTCTGAACTCCTTAATCCTGTCTTTGAACTCCTTAACCCTGTCTCTGAACTACTTATCACTGTCTCTGAACTGCTTAACCCTGTCTCTGAACTCCTTAAACCTGTCTCTGAACTGCTTCACCCTGTCTCTGAACTGCTTCAATCTGTCTCTGAACTCCTTAACCCTGTCTCTGAACTGCTTAACCCTGTCTCTGAACTGCTTCACCCTGTCTCTGAACTGCTTAACCCTGTCTCTTTACTCCTTAACCCTCTCTCTGAACTGCTTCACCCTGTCTCTGAACATATGTGTTCTCTCTGTATTGTAACGCATACATGTAACTGCCAAAATTAAGGAAACACTTGAGTAAATTAGAGATACAAAGTATATTGAAAGCAGGTGCTTTCACACAGGTGTGGTTCCTGAGTTAATTAAGCAAGAAATATCCCATAATGCTTAGGGTCATGTATAAAAATGCTGAGCAGGCCATTATTTTGGCTACAATGGCTATGCCCCCATAGGGTGACAATGCCCCCATCCACAGGGCACGAGTGGTCACTGAATGATTTGATGAGCATGAAAATGATGTAAACCATATGCCCTGGTCGTCTCAGTAACCAGATCTCAAGCCAATTGAACACTTATGGGAGATTCTGGAGCAGTTCCTGAGAAAGTTTTCCACCACCATCAACAAAACACAGAAGGATGGAATTTCTTGTGGAAGAATGGCGTCGCATCCCTCCAATACAGTTCCAGACACTTGTAGAATATATGCCAAAGTGCATTAAAGTTCTTCTGGCTCGTGGTGGCCCAATGCCCTGATTAGAATCTTTATGTTGGTGTTTCCTTTATTTTGGCTGTTACCTGTGGATCAATCACAGTGATAGCTAGTTTGTAACAGAGATGCAACGCTAGACTCTGATCAGAACCTGACCAGTTAACTGTCTCCCAGCTGGGTTGGCTCTGGGCCTCTGATAAACAGATGGTGTAATGTAACACTCCCAAGCGGTTGGCACGTCCACCCACCCACACACTAACTCTTGTCAGTCTTTTACAAACATTAGCATATATGGGGCTAGGAGGGTGCGCTAAGTAGCTTTTCATTTCAGGCAGTAGTGAGCTACTCCATTATCCTGGTCCCATATCTGTGTGCTGTTTGGCAAGGCATTGATATGGATATGCTGAATAAACTGATCTGGGACCAGGCTACCACTCCTCAGCTCCTCTGGGGCAGTATGATGTCTCCATATCACTGTGTGTGTGTGTCTGTCTGTGTGTGTGTGTGTGTGTGTGTGTGTGTGTGTGTGTGTGTGTGTGTGTGTGTGTGTGTGTGTGTGTGTGTGTGTGCGTGCGTGCGTGCGTGCGTGCGTGCGTGCGTGCGTGCGTGCGTGCGTGCGTGCGTGCGTGCGTGCGTGCGTGCGTGCGTGCGTCTAGAGCTGCTCTACTAACCTACTGGGTGTGTATTAAGTGTCTGTCTGTCATATGCTTTGTGTTTGACATCTACCCAACACACACCCTGTGTTCAGGGCTAGAACACTGTGCTGGTGTCTTCTTCCTTATAGGCCTAATGACTGACTGTTGAGTGTTGAAGTGTGTGTATTTTATGAGCCTAATCTGGACCACAAAGACCCTTACACAGTAGAATTTCTAGAATATGTCTTTCACATGACTATGCAGAATTCAGTCTCTCACTTAGTGTGAAGCAGCATTGACTGCCAGTAGGTCTCAGTGCTGTAGTGTGCTGAGAGTCTTCATACTTAGAGAGAGATTTTGGTCCAGTTTCTCCAAAGTCTACTCCTGCTGAATGGAGAATCTCCAGTCCAGGAAATTGAGTATAATCTGTGTCCAGGAATAAGGCTGCTAAAGTTTTGTTTTGACTCCCCACTGCTCTTCACACCAAAAAGAGGCTCTCTGAATTTTGATCATAGCAACACCCATTACTTTATTACACTGTTATCTGTATCTGTACCTGTAAACTTCCTTGTACACAGAGGAGTAGAATCCATCTCTACAGAGGTTGGAACACCTTGAGCTGAATTATTCATGTCAAACAGAGGATAGAGGATAGCCCTAGATCCTGGCTGCATCCCAAATGGCACCCTAATCCCTACATTGTGCACTACTTTTGACCAAAGGCCTATGGGCTCCCAGCTGAATGAGTCATGTCAAACAGATGATAGGGCAGAGATAGCCCCAGATCATATCTCTCCTCTCCAGCAGGCCTACATCCCACAGGCGCTGCGCTACGGCTGGGTCATACCCACCCATCCACACTTTCACACATGCTGTGTGATGGGGTGAGTCACTCACAGAGCAGACCACACTTTCGGCTAGCAGTGGGAGAGAGGCTGGTTCCCACTCTGGGAACCAACAATGTTTGTGTGCCTCATTCCCCAGACAACACCTGCAGGATGACTGACTGACTGGACGGAGGGAGGGACCTCAGTATTTATTCAGTTTGGAGCACTTCCAACATACCTCACTGTACTGTACAGTAAGCTACGTTACATCCACCCTGACCCCTCTCAGTTTCAACATGAGATAAATGATGAGGTGTATTAAAGCTGTATTAAAGTTCAAAGGCCAACAATAACTAAGATTTGACATTTTAAAAAATCATATGTAGCTCATCCGTGTTCATATTTGGATTTGTTTTAAGTCTATTCAATATATCACATATCAAAATTGAGTGGAGTCATCAATTTAAAATGTATAAATGTAAATACTAGTTCCATAATATTTAGGCAAAGAAATGACCCTCATATCTCCACAATATTTCTGTAATAAGTCTAAGGAATTCCATCCAGAGAGATATTAATACATTCCTCGAATACAAATGTCATTATGTGTTCATGGTATCCATGTATCCAAGCAAACAATGTGTCATGAAATAACTTCCAAGCACACTGGAGTAACTTCCGGACTGCTTTCCTGCTGCGTGATTATGTACTTGAATTCAGAAGCATATATCGGGAATCCTATCACAGAGGGGCACTCCCTGACGTAGCGACGCACGGCTTGGGCGTTGTACTTCCATAATGAGATACTTTATAACTGCAGTGCTGCCCTTGACATCAATCGAGTCAGAAGAACTTGGAACTGTTGTTGGATTCGGGGAAACTTGCTTTGCGCGCTTTTCGGCAGAAAACCATTTTTGTGGAATTATAATCACTCTGCAGTCGTACTGAGTAAGTTGACTTTGCTTCCAACTGTGGTTAACTTTTTCTGTAGATTAAATAATCTCATGCGCATTGAACATATGGCACGAACAGACAATTGAAGTTATTGAGATCTTCTCGCACGCGAGGCAGGCAGGGGAGCGACTTGGTTTATAACATCCATAAAAACATTTTTGACGGATGGTTCTGCTCATTTTACATTTCGTCTATCAGCGTGTCGACATACAGTAGCCTTTTCCGTTCTATTATTTTTTATATTTTTGCTAGATAGATGGAGTCGAATTGTTTATTGATAATTCATGCGCACTTATTGAGAATACGCATGCAACATATACAAACAAACTGGCATAAGTAATTTGGGAAGTAGCCACTGATCTCTGTGTGGTTTAGTAGAACATATTTTAGGTCCAACTGGACCTGCAGTGCTGTGTGAAAGGTGGTCTGTTTTTTACCTAGATTTATTTATTTATCATGGAGAAAACAACGTTTTTTTTATTATTTTGTTCATGCAGGGAAACTTACTAAGGGTGTGATTCATGATTTAGTAATGACAGGCTACACTAACAATAGTATAGGTATACACTTGTACATTTCAACTGGACATACATAATAGTGACTATTCAATTTTAAACATGGGAGAAAAAAATGCAGCTAAGATTTGTCATGTGTATTACAAGTTGAATATCAGCTGGACAAACACTTTCTCTTTTTTAGAACTCCTCTCTCCAATAAAGACATTCCACAGTTTCAGAGAAGGTTCTGTTCTGTGTTGAAGGCAGGGTACTGCAAATCCTTTAGTGACACACCCATGTCCCAGTCCCACAGAACTGGAGAGAGACCTTCAGAAACTGACTTTCTCCTTCTTTTATCATTTAGCTCCTTCTGACAATATGCTGCTCCTACTACTGGGAATCGTTATCCTGCACATCGCAGCCTTAGTCCTCCTGTTTGTGTCAACAATTGTCAATGTAAGTGAAGTTTCTTTATCTGTTGAGTTATCTGATTATTATCAATAATTGGTTCTCATTTACGATAATTATTCAAAACAGTAAAAAAAAATAGATTAACATATATTTTATTTGGAAATCAATAGATTGTTTTAAAGTGTTGACATCTCTGCTATCTGTAGGTGTTTTCTATTTGTCTGCAGTGTTCTCTTGTTAATAGCAGCACTGTGTTGTTAATCCTCTAGGCCTGGGCAACAGGGTCCGCTAGCAGTTCAGACCTCTGGAAGAACTGCTCTACAACCAATGGAGGATACCACTGTGACCCGGCCAACACTGGAGGTAAGATACAGTAAAGACTGACTGTGTACATCTGCTGCAGTGGCTTGTTTTTTTTCAGCCATGATGCTGATGATGCCTCCTATTGTCCAATAGTGAACTTATTTTGAAAGGATATACTGTAGATATCTATTTGTAGATCCTATAAATTGGATATTCTGAATGTTAGTCCATTTGACATCAAACTGGTTGAGATTTTTCTTAAGTGTGTCTTGAGAATAAGTTCAGCACTGTTTGTTGACTGTAAGATCGTAGACAGTAAGACGTGGGAAGCCTTGAAGTGTGATTAACTATAACTGGCCTTGGCCCTGAAAGCGCGCTCACTCACTCTCCTGTTAACTCCTGTGGTCCTCTGTAGCTCAGCTGGTAGAGCACGGCGCTTGTAACGCCAAGGTAGTGGGTTCGATCCCCGGGACCACCCATACACAAAAATGTATGCACGAATGACTGTAAGTCGCTTTGGATAAAAGCGTCTGCTAAATGGCATATTATTATTATTTTATTATTATTTAACCATGCCCCTAATGGGCATCAGGCTCCAATGAGACTCTACTGCCATCTAGGTGTGAGAATGTGAAACTCTGTATAGATAGTTGTGGTGTGATGTCCATATTCAGGCATAAATGGGGCTTTTTAGGGTATTTAAAGTGTTAGATCTGAGCAGGATTGTGTGTGTGTGCAGACAGGGAGGCCTTGGACCACCCCATACAGAACACAGTGTGTTGACAGCTCTGGTCACGCCTATGAATCAGATCCTGTATACAGCCAGATCATTAACAAAACCAGGACCTAGCAGCTGTGTTTTTGTCTATGAGACAGATTCAGACCAGAGTAAACAGGGGTTGGAGGGAAACACTGCAACAAGAAACAATACCATATTAAATTAGAAGTTTTGATATGGATATGCAGTAGGTTATCTTACAATTAGCAGAAACATGGTTCTAGAGGCACTGTAATACTATAGAATTTGTGTTCAATAGTTTCATGTATTGCCTTAGAGACCCAGTACTACAGAACTAACTGCAGTAGCCTCAAGCCCAACAGGCTGTAGCTAGATGATGTCATGAGTCTAGAATGAGCTGGTTGAACTCACACCCCAGTGTGTGTTAGTGAGACAGGCAGCGGAGCCTCTCTCTCTCTCTTTCTCTCTTTCTTTCTTTCTTATAAGGAGGCGTATGTGTTGTGGAGTCTGTACTCATGTGCACGTGGCCCAGCCCGACCCAGTCAATCTGTTCAAAGGCCCCTGCAGTGTTTTGCTGAGCAATCACTACAACTGGTATGCCTGGACTGGATGAGCTAAACATGAGGACAGAGTGGCAAGGCAAGCCTCCTATCTGAGGCTCTCTACTGAGAGGGCGGGGTGGAGGCACCAACAATGGTCACGCCCACTGGGTGGCCTTTTATTTTTAATCTTGCTATTAGGAGTTATGTAGTTTATATTCCACATGGGGATTGGTTTATTTTTTACCCATGTTTTTTGCACTTGACCTGACTTTGCCCCTGAAATGGAAATCCAGTCCTTAGTTTGTATCACTAATTACAGTTAAGCAATGTCCACACCAGCTTCTTACTGTATGTTAGTTATATTACATTTACATTTTAGTCATTTAGCAGACGCTCTTATCCAGAGCGACTTACAGTTAGTGAGTGCATACATTTTACTTTTTTTATACTGGAATCGAACCCACAACCCTGGCATTACAAATGCCATGCTCTACCAACTGAGCTACATCCCTGCCGGCCATTCCCTCCCCTACCCTGGACGACGCTGGGCCAATTGTGCGCCGCCCCATGGGTCTCCCGGTCGCGGCCGGCTACGACAGAGCCTGGATTCGAACCAGGATCTCTAGTGGCACAGCTAGCACTGCAATGCAGTGCCTTAGACCACTGCGCCACTCGGGAGGACATCGGGAGTTATTACATGTGATGGACAGACACCAGCTGGTATGATCTCTACTGTAGCCATGAGCTGGCACTTCAATCTTTCAGCTGAAGCTTGACAATAACATGACATACACAGCAGATATGGCCTTGTGCCTCAGGATAGTCAGGACTCGACAAACTAAGAACAATTATTCCTGAAAAATATTTGTCTGTATATTTTGTATAAATTATATAAATAGAGTACAGTATAACGTATTGTTGTATGGGTATACCCATGGAGTATAGAATGGAAATAACCATAGACACAAGCACAACAGGGACTCTTATTATGGTAGATATTGTGGGCCCAGAGGACCACACCTCACACCAGGAAATGCCCCATGTCACAGTCTTCTGGTATGACAGGGGAAGAGAGGAAGAAAAGCTTGGTTTATCAACAGGAGATATTTATAGAACCCTGATATAAAACAAAGTGGCGACCAACAAAGGATCATGTAACACGTTATCATGTTGAGGTCTACACATTGAGTATAAATTACCGTATCGTTAGCCTTACTATGAGAGCTGTTTTGGTTTTGTGTAAAGCTTTCATGGATATAAATAGCGTTTGTCGTATCGCAGTGGATGGGTTTGATAGTAGTGTTGTTGGCTATGTCCTCTGTCATACCTCCTATCTACTAGTGTGCTCTGGTCTGGGGTGAGTGTAGCATGGGCACAGACTCTTTGATAAACCATCAAACCCTGTTGTTTCCCCAAACCTCTCATGACAAGTTGTATTAGTTTCCTGGAAAGCTACATCATGGGAGATGTATAAACAATCTACAAATGGATGTAAACCGAAAGAACAGTTATAAATTAGTCATGTGTCTGCCTGTGGACAGAGTCGTTTTGCTGGTGGTGGTTACTGTATGTGTGATCACTCAAGGTCACAGCAAAGCCAACTGTCTCCTTACTTCAACATTATTTACGCATTTATGTCTTAGCCACAATCATTCATTAAGGTTTCTTAACCAATTAGTGGTGCTAAAGCAGCCTGAGCAGGGTCTCAAAAACCACTGGATTTGTGATGAATTAAATAAAACAAGCATGCACAGTGAGTTTGGTACCTGAGAGATTACTCCAAACTCTAACACTAAGACATGGAGGATGCAGGGTGTATACTGGAACCTTATCTTCCTACTTGACTATGGTCCAGTGTCCTTAGTATCCTATGGGGGCATGCAGGTCTGTATCTGTATTTATTAAGGATCCCCATTATTTCTTGCCAAGGCAGCAGCTACTCTTCCTGGGGTCCAGTATAATTTAAAAAAGGCAGTTATACAATTTAAAAAAACATTACAGTACATTCACAACAGATTTCACAACACACTAAGTGTGTCCCCGCTATTCCATAAGGTATATTGTTATCTGTTTTTAAATCTAATTTTGCTGCTTGCATGTGTTACTTGATGTGGAAAAGAGTTCCACGTAGTCCAAATATAAATGTCTGTTTGGCTCTGTAGAGGTAAATACTCTGGTAGAGCTCCAGCAGAAAACAACATGTGGGTAGTGACAGCAGCAGACACAGCTAAACATGAAGTGAGAGGGAGAGAGATGTGTGAGAAATGGCTTGGGAGGGAGGGAGAGATAGATGGAGGGAGGGAGAGATGGCTTAGGAAGGGAGCTGGGAGCTGGCTTAGGAAACCTGAAAGTGGATGCAGGCTGCATGCATGACCCTCAGACAAGAAAGAGAGCTGCTTGGAAGTCCAGGCATTAGTGCTGTGGTTGTAGCGCTAACACAGAGTGGTGGGGGGCTATGTCTCAGTCAGTGGCTTGTATTTATGGATGCCAAGGGAAGCCTGGCTTCCCCAAAAAATTAACCAAGAAAAAAACATACATTATTTTGTATCATTCGTCTCTTTGCGTTTCATAAATATCCTTCAATTCACAAGAGACTGGATGTATCTCACCGGAGAAAGCATCCAAGTGAACGAAACAGCGCCCCTCTGTCTCAGTATGCGTAGCCCATCTATCTGATGCTGTCTGGTTAAAAAGAGTATGACATTGTTGCCGCCCGTAGCATTAAATGCAAGGGAAGCCAATCAGCGTTGAGCTAAACTGAGTGAGCTCAGCTGTGAATGGTCCTGGCTCACCAAAGAAAAGTGTCAAGGGAAGCCAGTTTGGATTTGGCTTCACACCAATCACATCACTTCAAAAGCCAAACGTCATTGACAAAAAAAACTTGAATTGTTGAATCTCGTTGTGTTGTTGTCCTCCGGTGGCTAGCTAACTAAAATCATCCCTTTCCTAAATTAGCCATGGATGGACATAGGGATTTGGACTTGTGGTTTTAACTAATTCTCCGTACCGGCCAATGATTATAACGGCGATTCTGATCCAATCATTAATGTATAAATTGTGCCCCTGGCCTGAGAGGATGGAAGTTCAATATGTAGCTAGATGTAGAAGGCTAATGTTAACTAGCTAACCTTGCCCATGAATGGAAGTTAGGCTAGCGAGCAAGCATTTTAGCCAGGTAGCCTAGCACAACAAAAACTAAAAGTGTGTACTGAATGACAGAGTCAGACTGTTTAGGCAACATAAAAGAGGAGGATGGCATTGCTGGTGTTTATCTACAAGTAGGGTGAGTCAACATGTTAATCTACTTGCACGAACACAAAAACACGCGCACACACACAGAAATCAGTACCATGGACAGCCACATCATATTTAGCTTACATTGATTGGACTAAATGGTTTTTGGTATCTTTTAGTTGTCACTGTATTTGACTAAGCAGAGGTGACTTGATTATGAAATTATGCTGGATTAGTGGAGGCAGTGCCTGTTTTCTTTGCGACTTGCGTCTCTGTGGTTCTAAATCAGTAGCTTAGTAGTCCGAAAAATGTACTTGCTTGACAATGCTGTAGGTCATGTAACTATTTGTCACATGCAATATGTTTTGTGGACACCGGACAGATATTGCTCTCCAGTTTTGTGATAAAACAAAGGTGTGGAAGAATTTATTCTGCCACTGTCTTCTTATTGTCTCTGCCTTCTATATCACGGTAGCAAAGCCTGTGAACTAACAGGTTATAGAGCTGCAAACAATGCAATTTTCACAACACAGGTTGTAATATGGCTTTTTTTTTTTTTTTTTGCTTGGCTCCCCAAGTGATTTTACCCACGCAACGCTACTGCTCAAAGTCCCTGGCTGTCAGGACAGGTTACTATAATGGGTTAACAGGGTTTTCTGTGCTGTAGTAACCTGGCCTTTGAACAGCAGTAGGCACAGTAACCAGAGGATCAATATCTTACACAATGTCTTAAGGGCCTCTTTGTATTATTGAGTAGGCTACAATGCTTTCAGGAACAAGATGCCTAGGTACCATTATTGTGGTCGATGTCCGCACTGCCTTGAAAAATACAAAATACAAAAATCTGTCATTTTAAGCTAGAGATATCCGTCTCAATCCACCAACATCGCACTTCCGCATCTATGGTGAAAGGTGACCGAGCTAGAGCGGTGTTTGTCAGACCATGAGACATCCCGAAAAACAGTCTTCTCACAAAATCGTCTGTAGCGAAATTGGCCTACAAACTCTATGGAAAGATGAGACTCTCACGAACACGATGGTATTCTCCATTTTGCATTACAAACCCACAAGCGTATTGGGACTCGTCTGAAGTCGGTACAGCCGATCTGCCAACTTTTGTCTGTAGCGTCCGAACAGTTTGGGCTACACACTAATATGACCCCTCTGTGCAAAGGTGAGACTCTCTCGAGTACATGTCGGTTGTTTTGTTCTAGGATACCCACAGGCCTCACAAGACTCACCTGAATTTCCCCCGGTACCAGTTGAAAAAATGAATGGAAGTATATATGGAGACTGTATAGTGCCAAAAATAAGGGGTTAAATTAGTGTAAAAAAATTACAAATGTTTCCTGATTTTTCTTATCAAATTCCAAGATGGCGTAGCAGTACGGTCGTGTTTTCTGTAGTGTCCTCATGTAAATAGCCTGTTTTTTTTTGGTCCTTTTTCGTATATATTTCTCAATCTCACTTTCCTGCAACCCGCCTCACCCAAGGTGGAACGGATTCTATTATTTCTTTATACCTTCTTATCTAGAACCTCTGAAACTAGCCAGCTAACTAGCTACTTGCTATTAGCCACCGTTAGTGGTCTTCACCATTGTCCGTGGCCTGCACTACCTACCAGCCAGCTCTAGCCTGGCGCTATCGAGCCAGAGCATATCGGATTTTCTGCCGGAATCACTGAATCACTGGACCTTAACACCAGATCATCGCAACTAGCTAGCTGCAACCGAATGGCTGTTGTTGTTGTTGGCTAATCACCACTGTCCTGAAGCAAGCCTCAGTTAGCCTTGAGCTAGCCTCGTGCCAGGCCCATCTCCCGGCTATCTACCTCTCTGTCAACCGGACAGGACCTCCTAGTGTTGACACGGAGCCCCGCCGATCCATCACGACTGGTCTGCCGACTTCATCGTCTGATGTGATTTCAACAGGCTTCCCATTAGCCCCGGCCCGCTAGCACACGCAATCAACAGCCATGCCTCCTGCTCGCCTGTGCCGTAGCAGCCACTGAACTGCTCCCGGACTCACCTATTGCTGTTCACTGGACCTTATGATCACTCAGCTACACAGCTGATGCCTGCTGGACTGTTACTTTATACGGTACCCCATCCTGTTTATCTGTTTAGCCTCAGCTCAAACTTTCATCGCCATTACCAGCTGTTGTCTTAGCTCTCTCGAATAAAACCTGTGATTGCTTTATGCCTCTCTCCCATGTCAATATGCCTTGCCTATTGCTGTTTCGGTTAGTTCTTACTGTACTTTTTCACTGTAGAAACCCCAGTCCCGCTCAACCTGCCTCAGATAGCTCCTTTGTCCCACCCCCCACACACGCGGAGACCGGCTCAATCGGTGCCTCCAGTGATGCTATCCCTTTCATCGTTACCCAACGCTTAGGTTTACCTCCACTGTACTGTTATCCTTGTCTGTACATAATGCCCTGAATCTATTCTACAACGTCCGGAAATCTGCCCCTTTTATTCTCTGTACCCAACGCACTAGAGGACCAGTTCTTAAAGCCTTTAGCCGTATCCTTATTCTATTCCTCCTCTGTTCCTCTGGTGATGTAGAGGTTAACCCAGGCCCTGTAGCCCCCAGTATCACTCCTACTCCCCAGGTGCTATCATTTGTTGACTTCTGTAACTGCAAAAGCCTTGGTTTCTTGCATGTTAACATCAGAAGCCTCCTTCCTAAATTTGAGTTATTCACTGCATTAGCACACTCCGCCAACCCTGATGTTCTAGCAGTGTCTGGATCCTGGCTTAGGAAGGCCACCAAAGATTCAGACATTTCCTTTTCCAACTACAACGTTTTCCATCTAGATAGAACTGCCAAAGGGGGCGGAGTTGCAGTCTACTGTAGAGCACCTGCAATCACCTGCAGAGCTCTATCATACTATCCAGGTCTGTGCCCAAACAGTTTGAGCTTCTACTTCTAAAAATCCACCTTTCCAGAAATAAGTCTCTCACTGTTGCCACTTGCTACAGACCCCCTCAGCCCCCAGCTGTGCCCTGGACACCATATGTGAATTGATTGCCCCCCATCTATCCTCAGAGTTCGTATCGCTTGGTGACCTAAACTGGGATATGCTTAACACCTCGGCCGTCCTATAATCTAATCTAAACTAGATGCCCTCAATCTCATACAAATTATCAAGGAACCTACCAGGTACTACCCTAAATCCGTAAACATGGGCACCCTCATAGATATCATCCTGACTAATTTACCCTCTAAATACACCTCCGCTGTCTTCAACCAGGATCTCAGTGATCACTGCCTCATTGCCTGCGTCCGTAATGGGTCCGCGGTCAAACGACCACCCCTCATCACTGTCAAACGCTCCCTAAAACACTTCAGCGAGCAGGCCTTTCTAATTGACCTGGCCCGGGTATCCTTGATGGATATTGACCTCATTCCGTCAGTAGAGGATGCCTGGTTGTTCTTCAAAAGTGCTTTCCTCTCCATCTTAAACAAGCATGCCCCATTCGAAAAATTCAGAACTAAGAACAGATATAGCCCCTGGTTCACCCCAGACTTGACTGCCCTTGACCAGCACAAAAACATCCTGTGGCGTACTGTATTAGCATCGAACAGCCCCCGCGATATGCAACTTTTCAGGTAAGTCAGGAACCAATATACACAATCAGTTAGGAAAGCAAAGGCTAGTTTTTTCAAACAGAAATGTGCATCCTGTAGCACGAACTCCAAAAAGTTTTGGGACACTAAAGTCCATGGAGAATAAGAGCACCTCCTCACAGCTGCCCGCTGCACTGAGGCTAGGAAACACTGTCAGTACCGATAAATCTACGATAATCGCACATTTCAACAAGCATTTTGCTATGGCTGGCCATGCTTCCCCTACCCCGGCCACAAGCTCTGCACCCTCCGATGCAACTTGCCCATGCCCCCCCCCCCCCCCCCCCCCCCCCGCTTCTCCTTCACCCAAATTCAGATAGCTGATGTTCTGAAAGAGCTGCAAAATCTGGACCCTACAAATCAGCTGGGCGAGACAATCTGGACCCTTTCTTTCTAAAATTAGCTGCGAAATTGTCGCAACTCCTATTACCAGCCTGTTCAACCTCTCTTTCGTATCGTCTTAGATCCACAGAGATTTAGAAAGCTGCCGCGGTCATCTCCCTCTTCAAAGGGGGTGACACTCTAGATCCAAACTGTTACAGAGCTATATCCATCCTGCCCTGCCTTTCGAAAGTATTTGAAAGACAAGTTAACAAACAGATCACCGACCATTTCGAATCCCACCGTACCTACTCCGCTATGCAATCTGGTTTCCGAGCTGGTCATGGGTGAACCTCAGCCACGCTCAAGGTCCTAAACGATATTATAACCGCGATCGATAAAAGACAGTACTGTGCAGCCGTTTTCATCGACCTGGCCAAGGCTTTCGACTCCGTCAATGGCTGCCATTCCTTCCAGTTCTCTGCTGCCAATGACTGGAACGAACTGCAAAAATCTCTGAAGCTGGAGACTCTTATCTCCCTCACTAACTTTAAGCATCAGTTGACAGAGCAGCTTACTGATCACTGCACCTGTACACAGCCCATCTGTAATTAGCCCACCCAACTACCTCATCCCCATATTGTTATTTATTTTGCTCATTTGCACCCCAGTATCTCTATTTGCACATCATCTTCTGCACATCTATCATTCCAGTGTTAATACTAAATTGTAATTATTTTGCACTATGGCCTATTTATTGCCTTACCTCCATAACTTACTACATTTGCACACACTGTATATAGATTTTCTATTGTGTTATTGACTGTACATTTTATTTATCCCATATGTAACTCTGTGTTGTTTTTATCGCACTGCTTTACTTTATCTTGGCCAGGTCGCAGTTGTAAATGATAACTTGTTCTCAACTGGCTTACCTGGTTAAATTAATAAAATAAAATATCTCTCAGATATAGGACAGACACTTCAGAACCAACTTTCTTTTGATATTTGTGTTGTTCCATGTAGTGAATCTGTTATTCAATGCGCTTGTATGGGCTAATAGCAGTAAGGCCAAATCAAATTGTTTATCAAATCATAAAAATAAAAGATACTTCAAGGGGTCTTGAAATTCAAAATCAAATATTAAAATGATCCTTGGTATGACCTTCTTAAAACAATTCCATATAGCTTAGTAGAACACCCACCGTTGGCTTAGACTCTTATGGGTTAAGGATTTCAGGCAACTAAACAAGGCTCATGTTGCTGTAAATAGAAAGTGAAGTCTGATGTATAGAGTCTCTAATGCATATGTTAATGTATAGCCAATTCATATCCATGTACTGCATAGCCATGTAGCGTCCATGTATCCTGTGTGGTCCTCTGTAGCTCTGTGTTTCTAAGAACAGCCCTTAGCCGTGACATGTTGGCCATACAACACACCCCCTCGGGCCTTACTGCTTAAATATATTATGTAGACTTGACTGACAATCTCCCTCTCTCTTCCCTGCAGAGTGGATCCAGGCGGTGCAGGCCCTGATGATCCTGTCCATCATCTTCAGCTTCATCTCTCTCTTCCTGTTCTTCTGTCAGCTCTTCACCCTGCAGAAGGGAGGACGTTTCTTCCTCACTGGGGTCTTCCAGATCCTCGCCAGTAAGTTCCAATTATGTCATCCAGACAAAATAAACTGAAACAGAGTCATATTCAGAAGTGTACACTGTATAAAGGGGCCTAAAGCTTTATGGTATAAAGGGGCCTAAAGCTTTATGGTATAAAGGGGCCTAAAGCTTTATGGTATAAAGGGGCCTAAAGCTTTATGGTATAAAGGGGCCTAAAGCTTTTTGTTGTATTCAAGCAATACACCAGCTGTTCACTAAACATCCGTACTATGCACCCGCCACACCTGAGTGGACACACTCACAGAATGTGTTGTACAAACAGCTTCTGCATTGTCTGTGTCAGTGCACTGATATTGTCTGTGTCACTTGAATAGGATCTATTGTATTCCAACACCTCTTCTGGTCTATTGTGTCCACCATTGGCAGCCTTTTTTAACCTCCCAGGTTGGCACTGTAGACCATGCCAGTGGGCACAGAGACACTCACACATGTGGAAATGTCAAGACTGAAAACGTAGGGGGTGAACAACAAACAACTTAACATCAACACAGAGACCATGCCATGTCACGCCAGTTCACAATGGGCAGGGCTGGGTTCTGTTGAAACTTGGAAGCAGGCCAGGGTTCTAGATGAGGAAGTGAGGAATCTAACAGCCCTGTTCATAGTTCGATAGCCGCCATGACACAGTGTGATGCAATAACTGGCTGGGGGAATCCATCTGGGAAGCATTGACCCTACTCACCCCACCTCTCCTCTACTGCTGCCCAGCATGGTTCATACTAGGACAACTTCCATGAACCATTGCAGATTGTGATGATGGCGTGAAACACAATAATTTGATCTTAAGAATTTGACCCCCTCCCCCCTTCATCCCCTGATCTCCTCTCCTCCTCCCCCTTCTCCTATTCTCTCCTCTTCTCATATTTTCCTCTCCTCCCAGGTCTGTTTGTGATGAGTGGAGCAGTGATCTATACGGTGATGAGTCCTAAGTGGGTGCCTGAGACTGAGGCCTTCGGCTGGGCCTATATCCTGGCCTGGGTGGCCTTCCCTCTGGCCCTGATCAGCGGACTCATCTATGTCATCTTGAGAAAACGGGAATGAGACCCCTGTCCCCTAACCTCCACCCCACTCTCAGCATTAACAATCCCCCCCCCCCCCCCCCCCCCCTCAGGAGAGTAAACTCAGAAGCTTGAGGACTGGTTTATCTGACTGGGTCCACAGCCTTCTTCACCAAGGTTTGCATCTACTGAGAGGTAACACCCAAACACAACCAAACAAGATGACATGATGAAACAATACTGTCAGAATTTGAAATGTATATAGTATCTATGGTTTAAAGCCTATTTATAACACTTTTTACATATGTGTACATAGTATTGTTGTGTTGCTCTGCCGTCAAAGATATTCGTACAAGCTTCTTTTTAGCTGATAAATATGTTTCTAATTAATGATGAAATAATTAGACACTCTGTTTCTGTAAACCACCAAAAAATGAATACAAATGGTTTTTGAACTATTTTAACCAAAGTGCATGTATAAAATGGAGAGCTAGAAGGAATTTGTGTAACTGAGCTTGTTTTACAAAAACAAAAAGTGGCAACATCCAAATAATGGCTTAGATGTTTTTCAACTTTATTTCTTATGTTATTTTTCTATCTTTTTTTTTTCAACAAAGATGGTGCTATGTATTTACCATTCCTATTACTGATTTTCATTTACAGTCAAATGACTTGACTTATGAAGTAACTATAAACGTCAGGGTGAGAAGTAGACTTCAGTGTAATGTCCATATGCCTAACTGCTTCTGTTTATAGAGAAATCATTGATTTGTCTAAATAAAGCTTTAGAAAAACAGTCAGCTGTGATTGTTCAGCTAAGAGGAGCATTGGAGTTGGGTTGGAGTCGGGGCGATGGCGCAGTAGTTTTTTGGTTGGAATGCCATTTGGAATGTCAGTATTAGCACGCCCTGCCAAAGTTCCATTTGATTTCCTCTGTTTTAGACAGAGTTCAAGGCTGGAGAACGTGAGATAAATGACAGCGTTGATCTGGGTTGTTGTCTTCTCGCTCTCTCTGTTGTAAGGCCATGCCATGTTCATCTGTTTGTGTTTATAGCATATGTACGACCAGTAAACACGCTAGAAACCAACCTGCCTCTTGGACGGAGTACTGTAACAACTAGTAGGGCATTGCAGCCAGATCCAAATTGATTTTAAGTTTTTATATCTGATTACATTATAGAGATATTTCAAAGAAGGTCAAGCAAGCTCCGAGGCAGCCACCTCCAACCTGATCAAGGCAGAATAGAGGACATGATTTTTAGTATTAGCCTTGCCATGTGGGAGAAAATGGACAGAGGTCGGCAGTTGTGATACACATGTTCTATTTCATATTTGAAGTTTGACAAGCTGCAGTTTCTGCCACCCTAAAGTACATGACTTATGTTTATTTTTGATATAATGTTAATAACATATCTATGACTATCTAGTATGTAGACTCATTAATAAAACAAACCAAATTGAAAACAGCTCCTACCTACGGGGATTTCTATATATTTCACTACTGTATCACAGCATAACAATAACCCAATTAGAGCTATAGCCAAGACATTGCTTAATGTTGATGTATGTAACTATTTAGCCATTTACAGAGTTAATAGCTATGTTGTTTAAATGGTCCAATGTCTGCCTTGAAGAGTAATGGTAAACTACTGAAGAGAGGAAGTGAAAATGTACAGTACATGAAAGAGTGTAATGTGGGATCCCTTACTGTATTTGGTTGGTCTTAGATAACTGTGTGCTATTAAAGAGAATGCAAATTCTGGACTCTCTCTGTTGCCATAATGTAATGATAACTGCACTAGGAGCTCGATTCAATTTTCAATTCGAGAAAGAATGTATGACAATGTAATGAGACGGACGCTTTTTACATCATGCAGGTTTCTCCCATCAAATAGCCAAACCTACATGGCACTCAATCAAATAAAAAATGAGCTGTCATGTTAATGAGCTGTCATGTTAACCGGGGCGGCAGGTAGCTTAGTGGGTAAGAGCGTTGTGCCAGTAACCGAAAGGTCGCTGGTTCTAATCCCCGAGCCGACTAGGTGAAAAATCTGTCGATGTGCCCCTTAAGCAAGGCACTTAACCCTAATTGCTCCTGTAAGTCGCTCTGGATAAGAGCGTCTGCTAAATGACTAAAATATATATATAAATATAATGAACAACATATCCTAAAAACAAGACAGGTCAAAGTAAAATGGACAATATGGAATGGACAATCACAACTGTTGTCCAGGAGTTTCACCCCATTGTCATGATCAGTGGTTTCAAGTTTGTATCCCTCAATTTTTGACAAGCTGATCACAGAGAAAAATAAAATACTTCTGCATTTCCCGCTGTGTAACATTGCAAATAGGCTCAGGATAACTCCTCCTGATAAAGTTGGGTAGCTGATATTTAGAGCTTAAATAGCCAAATTGATTAGCCACAGGAATCCGAACTAATAAAGCCAATGTAATGGCCTCTTTTACAAACGGTGGTCCTACCACATGGATGGGCATTCATATCATTCCATTGCGGGTGACATGGTAGGCTACACCCCAGTAAGCACGAGCCGCCGTCTTTTCTTGGTCCTGTCCAGACGTCGTTTTTTGTTGTTTTACAAACGGTAGGCTTACCACAGATGGGCATTCATAAAATTCAATTTCAGACACACTGTAGGTTACACCTCAGTAAGCACGGACCGACGCCAATGCCTTTTGGACGTCTATTTTTAGTGCAGTTCCGGACCGGCCTTGATTTCCAAATCCACCGACATTGGTTTTTAGTCCGGTCAGGATCAAATCTGAACCAATCATAGATGTCTATGTTTGGTTCAGATTTTGTCTGGTCTGGACCAGCCTTGATTTGGCATCTGGAAAATACTTATTTTTCAACGTCCGGAAAAGATGCCTTTTCAATGTCCTGGAAAATATGTATTTTAAACATACGGAAAATACTTTTTCACCTTTTCACTCAGAACCTAAATTGAACCTAACTTCAACGTCTGGAAAATGTCTTTTAAACGTCATTTTGCTTATTGGGACTATTTTAGTTTTGCGGGGGCAGCATTTTTTGGTCTCGCCTATGGCGGCAGAATGGCAAGGACCAGCCCTGTGTGCCCATACCGGGGCAGTCTGTCTGTAGCGTGTGTGACTAGTGTTTCACATGGTGGCCCTAAGGCATGAGGGGGGATTCAGCGATGCCAGTCATTCTGGGCATGCAGCTAGTGTTTCTCTGTCAGCAACCTGCCATCAGCGCAGTGAGAGAGTGAGCAAGAGAGAGAGTGGAGACTAAGATAGTGGTATAGTATGAACACTGTCAGTTAGTTACAGACGTCACGTTGCTTGCTTAACGAGTACCACTTCACCCCCCTGTTTCAGCTCTAACTTGGGACCTCTACTTTGCTAACACACGTGACCGCCCACCTTGACAACGTTCCAACTGGTTGAGCCACCCAAAAGGTACCAATTGGATAGCTCCATCCGCGACATTTCAAGCAAGCTGTGGATTGAGCTCACGGCACGTTCTTAACTCTGTTACACTTGCCGGGTTTGTCTTTTTTAAACTACAGATGAGAATTCACTATGTAGCTATAATCTGGTGGGATGCCTCAACATGTTCCCTGTCAAATAAAACAAACAAATGGTGTGAAAGAGAAACTAGAGCTGTGTGGTCAGGATTAAAATAATATCTAAACAGATCATACAGTGGGGGAAAAAAGTATTTAGCCAGCCACCAATTCTGCATGTTCTCCCACTTAAAAAGATGAGAGAGGCCTGTAATTTTCATAATAGGTACACGTCAACTATGACAGACAAAATGAGGGAAAAAAATCCAGAAAATCACATTGTAGGATTTTTTATGAATTTATTTGCAAATTATGGTGGAAAATAAGTATTTGGTCAATAACAAAAGTTTCTCAATACTTTGTTATATACCCTTTGTTGGCAATGACACAGGTCAAACGTTTTCTGTAAGTCTTCACAAGGTTTTCACACGCTGTTGCTGGTATTTTGGCCCATTCCTCCATGCAGATCTCCTCTAGAGCAGTGATGTTTTGGGGCTGTCGCTGGGCAACACAGACTTTCAACTCCCTCCAAATATTTTCTATGGGGTTGAGATCTGGAGACTGGCTAGGCCACTCCAGGACCTTGAAATGCTTCTTACGAAGCCACTCCTTCGTTGCCCGGGCGGTGTGTTTGGGATCATTGTCATGCTGAAAGACCCAGCCACGTTTCATCTTCAATGCCCTTGCTGATGGAAGGAGGTTTTCACTCAAAATCTCACGAGACATGGCCCCATTCATTCTTTCCTTTACACGGATCAGTCGTCCTGGTCCCTTTGCAGAAAAACAGCCCCAAAGCATGATGTTTCCACCCCCATGCTTCACAGTAGGTATGGTGTTCTTTGGATGCAACTCAGCATTCTTTGTCCTCCAAACACTACGAGTTGAGTTTTTACGAAAAAGTTCTAGTTTGGTTTCATCTGACCATATGACATTCTCCCAATCCTCTTCTGGATCATCCAAATGCACTCTAGCAAACTTCAGACCTGGACATGTACTGGCTTAAGCAGGGGGACACTCAGGATTTAAGTCCCTGGCGGCGTAGTGTGTTACTGATGGTAGGCTTTGTTACTTTGGTCCCAGCTCTCTGCAGGTCATTCACTAGATCCCCCCGTGTGGTTCTGGGATTTTTGCTCACCGTTCTTGTGATCATTTTGACCCCACGGGGTGAGATCTTGCGTGGAGCCCCAGATCGAGGGAGATTATCAGTGGTCTTGTATGTCTTCCATTTCCTAATAATTGCTCCCACAGTTGATTTCTTCAAACCAAGCTGCTTACCTATTGCAGATTCAGTCTTCCCAGCCTGGTGCAGGTCTACAATTTTGTTTCTGGTGTCCTTTGACAGCTCTTTGGTCTTGGCCATAGTGGAGTTTGGAGTGTGACTGTTTGAGGTTGTGGACAGGTGTCTTTTATACTGATAACAAGTTCAAACAGGTGCCATTAATACAGGTAACGAGTGGAGGACAGAGGAGTCTCTTAAAGAAGAAGTTACAGGTCTGTGAGAGCCAGAAATCTTGCTTGTTTGTAGGTGACCAAATACTTATTTTCCACCATAATTTGCAAATAAATTCATTAAAAATCCTACAATGTGACTTTCTGGAGAAAAAAAATCTCAATTTGTCTGTCATAGTTGACGTCTACCTATGATGAAAATTACAGGCCTCTCTCATCTTTTTAAGTGGGAGAACTTGCACAATTGGTGGCTGACTAAATACTTTTTTTCCCCACTGTATAAGCGTACGGTTACAGTACAGTGTTGTTCCCATGTGTGCAAAAAGGTCAAAGGTACACATAAGATACCTTCAGAGGTACACATAGGAACTCACATGGTACTGGTTGGTACCTTTTAGGGTACATGTGCAGATAATATAGTATAATGGTAAAAAGAGTGTCTACCCAATACATTCATTATAATGCTGTGTTTGTAACAATGTGGGAGGTGGGAATTTACCAGTTGTGTGGTCTTAAATACCAGTTGGATGCATTAATGTGCTATGAACTCATAGAGAAATGCCAATTGGCTAATGGCCAACAAGCTGTGGCAACCATAAACTAAAAGTACAGCTATCATGCTTGTAAACAAGATATAGAATTCAAAAACCATTTTAATAGATAGCTTTTTTTTAATAATGTTTTGTTGTTACATTTAACTGCCGAAAATGCTGTTATCTAGGTCATTTCCTTAGTAGGTGATGTCAGAGGTCAGCATGTGGGAGAAGTCGGAGCTCAGGGATGATAGATGCATTTCACACTAGTAACTACCAGTTGGAGGGCCGTTTAAGTGGAATTTTCCCAGTCGTTTGTGGTAAATTCCCACTCCCCACTTCGTTACGAATGCAGGATTAGGTACAATCACTTTGACATGTAGCTGGTGGCAATGTGCTGGTGGGGGCTCATTAGCATATTTGGGGGCATAGTCTGCTGTATTTGTGCCAACCATCAGTAGAAATGTGGTACCAGTTTATCGGTTTATCGTTATGTTGACGAATGTTAAGCACCTGTTTTGACGTTGCTATTTTTGCAATCTTTGTAAGAGCTTGTGACAGTCAAGTTCTGCATTGTTAAGAAGTTACTGTGCTTCTTCCAAAAGCTTAATGGCTCACAGGAAGTTAACGTTTAATTTTCAATAACTTACTATCAACTAGTTGCAAGTGGGTTATTTTCAAATTCACAGTAACTTACTGTAGCTAATCCGTCACACTCATTGACCTGATGGTCTGGTAGGTAAGGGAGTATTAAGTTAACATGGCGACTGGCTATGAATGAAATATTCTATGGCTCTTTTCTGCAGAACTGACAGTATACAATAGTGATGGGTCGTTCGTGAACGAACGGCTCTTTATGAACAGATCTTTTTGGTGAATGTCGTGAAAGTGACGTTCATTTGGCTCCCTGATTTGCATACTGCTGCTACAGTTTTTTTGTTGTTGCTCACAATAATGTTTTTCTGCAGATAAGTTACAAAATAATTATCTAAAGAGGGTGAATCCTCACTGCAGAAACAATAAATATTATACATTTACGTCATTTAGCAGAGGCTCTTATCCAGAGCGACTTACCAATTGGTACATTCACCTTATGATAGCCAGTGGGACAACCACTTTACAATTAATTTTTTATATTTTTGTCATTTTTAATTTTTAGAGTATATTTTTAATTTTAATTTGTTATATATATATATATTTTTTTTTTGTGGGGGTGGGGTAGGGGGGGAGGGTAGAATGATTACTTTTATACTATCCCAGGTATTCCTTAAAGAGGTAGGGTTTCAAGTGTAGGTAGGGTTTCAAGTGTCTCCGGAAGGTGGTCAGTGACTAAATAGTGGGGAGAGCGCGTCAATCTGGCCTCGCTTACTTTTTGCCAGATAAAAATATATTTGAGCAAGCATTTCACAATCTGTCATAATGGTAGCCTAACTTTTGGGCTTTACAAATTTGTCATGGTTCTATGTTTATTTTAAAGCATTTTGAACAAAGAGCTGTTTGGGAGCCAAATGAGCCAGCTCACCAAAATTACTTCCACCACCCATTACTAGTATACAAACATAATGTTTATGAACAGAATACAACAGAGCACATTAACTGGGATTACATTCCCTTTTATGGGAGACCAAAAAGAGCTAGCTGAATGCCACGCCTCGAATAAGCCACTCCTGCAATCTTCTGATGGGCTGCCACTGCTACAGTATGCTGCCAATCAGCAGGCGATGTGCATGTTGTCAACAGAAGAGTCTGTGAAGAAACAGTAGGTTACTGGAAAGGAATGTTAGTGGCAGCAAGTGTCCTGTAGGTTATTTGTACAATTTTACAATAACTTACTGACAAGTAGTTTCCAGTTAAGAAATTACAAATTCACAGCAACAAGTTGCCATTAAGTTACAGGAAAACACATAACAAAGTCTGTACAGAGCAGCCCAAAACAGACCCATTCTCTTGCAAAGTTTGAAAAATAGTGTCAAAGGAGTTGCACAACTTGTATTGGCATAACCATCAAACACTTAAACTGCTCCAACACTTCCACTGATGGTTGGCACAACATGTAATTAACCGCATCCCAAAATATGCTATTACAAAATAATGTCCCAGTTATTCAACGACCCGCATACTCACCAGACATGTCACCCATTGAGCATGTTTGGGATGCTCTGGATCGACAATCAACAGCCTGATCAACTCTATGTGAAGGAGATGTGTCGTGCTGCATGAGGCAAATGGTGGTCACACCATATACTGACTGGTTTTCTGATCCACGCCCCTACCTTTTTTTAAAGGTATCTGTGACCAACAGATGCATATCTGTATTCCCAGTCATTTGAAATCCATAAATTAGGGCATAATAAATGTATTTCAATTGACTGATTTCCTTATATGAACTGTAACTCAATAAAATCTGTAAAATTGTTGCATGTTGCGTTTATATTTTTGTTCAGTAGAAATTAAATTTGACCTCTCGGCTTTTACATGTGCTAAAATGTTGTCACAAGTACTTTCATGGTATCAAATGTAAAAATGTTGCATCCCCATGTTGTATATATATTTTTACATTAGATCATGTTTTTACGTGCTCACATATTGTCACGTGTAGTTTCATATTGACATTTTGCATCCCCATGTTGTCACATTTATTTGACATTAATTTCACGAGATCATGTTCTCACATGTTGCTTCACATTAAATCGTACTACACCGGCTCCGACGCTCGTCGGATGTGGCAGGGCTTTCAAACTATTACAGACTACAAAGGGAAGCACAGCCGCGAGCTGCCCAGTGACACGAGCCTACCAGACAAGCTAAATTACTTCTATGCTCTCTTCGAGGCAAGTAACACCGAAACATGCATGAGAGCATCAGCTGTTCGGGATGACTGTGTGATCACGCTCTCCGTAGCCGATGTGAGTAAGACCTTTAAACAGGTCAACATTCACAAGGCCGCAGGGCCAGACGGATTACCAGGACATGTACTCCGAGCATACGCTGACCAACTGCCAAGTGTCTTCACTGACATTTTCAACCTCTCCCTGTCTGAGTCTGTAATACCAATATGTTTCAAGCAGACCACCATAGTCCCTGTGCCCAAGAACACTAAGGTAACCTGCCTAAATGACTAACGGCCCGTAGCACTCACGTCTGTAGCCATGAAGTGCTTTGAAAGGCTGGTCATGGCTCACATCAACACCATTATCCCAGAAACCCTAGACCCACTCCAATTTGCATATCGCCCCAACAGATCCACACTGCCCTTTCACACCTGGACAAAAGGACCACCTGTGTGAGAATGCTATTCAGCGTTCAACACCATAGTGCCCTCAAAGCTCATCGCTAAGTTAAGGACCCTGGGACTAAACACCTCCCTCAGCAACTGGATCCTGGACTTCCTGACGGGCCGCCTCCAGGTGGTAAGGGTTGGTAACAACACATCCGCCATGCTGATCCTCAACACGGGGCCCCTCAGGGCTGCTTGCTCAGTCCCCTCTTGTACTCCCTGTTCACTCATGACTGCATGGCCAGGCATAATTCCAACACCATCATTAAGTTTGCCGATGACACAACAGTGGTAGGCCTGATCACTGACAACGACGAGACATCCTATAGCGAGGAGGTCAGAGACCTGGCCGTGTGGTGCCAGGACAACAACCTCTCCCGCACGCCCCCATTCTCATCGACGGGGCTGTAGTGGAGCAGGTTGAGAGCTTCAAGTTCCTTGGTGTCCACATCACCAACAAACTAACATGGTCGAAGCACACCAAGACAGTCATGAAGAGGGCACGACAAAACCTATTCCCCCTAAGGAGACTGAAAAGATTTGGCATGGGTCCTCAGATCCTCAAAAGGTTCTACAGCTGCACCATCGAGAGCATCCTTTCTGGTTGCATCACTGCCTGGTATGGCAACTGCTCAGCCTCCGACTGTAAAGCACTACAGAGGGTAGTGCGTACGGCCCAGTACATCACTGGGGCCAAGCTTCCTGCCATCCAGGACCTCTATACCAGGCGGTGTCAGAGGAAGACCCAAAAAATTGTCAAAGACTCCAGCCAGCCTAGTCATAGACTGTTCTCTCTACTACTGCATGGCAAGCGGTACCGAGGCTTCTAAACAGCTTCTACCCCCAAGTCATAAGACTCCTGAACATCTAATCAAATGGCTACCCAGACTATTTGCATTGCCCCCCCACCCCTCTTTTACGCTGCTGCTACTCTCTGTTTATTATCTATGCATAGTCACTTTAATAACTCAACCTACATGTACAGTTGTGGTCAAAAGTTTTGAGAATGACACAAATATAAATTTTCACAAAGTCTGCTGCCTCAGTTTTTATGATGGCAATTTGCATATACTCCAGAATGTTATGAAGAGTGATCAGATGCATTGCAATTAATTGCAAAGTCCCTTTTTGCCATGAAAATGAACTTAATCCCGAAAAAACATTTCCACTGCATTTCAGCCCTGCCACAAAAGGACCAGCTGACATCATGTCAGTGATTCTCTCGTTAACACAGGTGAGAGTGTTGACGAGGACAAGTCTGGAGATCACTCTGTCATGCTGATTGAGTTAGAATAACAGACTGGAGGCTTTAAAAGGAGGGTGGTGCTTGAAATCATTGTTCTTCCTCTGTTAACCATGGTTACATGCAAGGAAACACGTGCCATCATCATTGCTTTGCACAAAAAGGGCTTCACAGGCAAGGATATTAATGCTAGTAAGATTGCACCTAAATCAACCATTTATCGGATCATCAAGAACTTCAAGGAGAGAGGTTCAATTGTTGTGAAGAAGGCTTCAGGGTGCCCAAGAAAGTCCAGCAAGTGCCAGGACCGTCTCCTAAAGTTGATTCAGCTGCGGGATCAGGGCACCACCAGTGCAGAGCTTGCTCAGGAATGGCAGCAGACAGGTGTGAGTGCATCTGCACACACAGTGAGGCAAAGACTTTTGGAGGATGGCCTGGTGTCAAGAAGGGCAGCAAGGAAGCCACTTCTCTCCAGGAAAAACATCAGGGACAGACTGATATTCTGCAAAAGGTACAGGGATTGGACTGCTGAGGACTGGGGTAAAGTCATTTTCTCTGATGAATCCCCTTTCTGATTGTTTGGGGCATTCGGAAAAAAGCTTTTCCGGAGAAGACAAGGTGAGCGCTACCATCAGTCCTGTGTCATGCCAACAGTAAAGCATCCTGAGACCATTCATGTGTGGGGTTGCTTCTCAGCCAAGGGAGTGGGCTCACTCACAATTTTGCCTAAGAACACAGCCATGAATAAAGAATGGTACCAACACATCCTCCTCAAGAGGTGGGTGGACAAACAAAAACCCACAAATTCTGACAAACTCCAAGCATTGATTATGCAAGAATGGGCTGCTATCAGTCAGGAAGTGGCCCAGAAGTTAATTGACAGTATGCCAGGGCGGATTGCAGAGGTCTTGAAAAAGAAGGGTCAACACTGCAAATATTGACTCTTTGCATAAACGTAATGTAATTGTCAATAAAAGCCTTTGACACTTATGGAAGGCTTGTAATTATACTGTGAGACTAGACCATGGGTAGATTTGAGCTGGACTTTGAGACTGTACTATACGTAGACATTGGGCTGTACTGTGAGACTCTACCTTGGGTAGACTATGGCTGGATTGTGAGACTGTACCATGGGTAGACTTTGGGCTGGACTGTGAGACTAGACCATGGGTAGACATTGGGCTGGATTTTGAGACTATGCCATGGGTAGACATTGGGCTGGACTGTGAGACTAGGCCATGGGTAGATATTGGGAAAGTTTGTGAGACTAGACCATGGGTAGACTTTGGACTGGACTGTGAGACTGTACCATGGGTAGACATTGGGCTGGACTGTGAGACTTAACCGAGGGTAGACATTGGGCTGGACTTTGAGACTGTACCATAGGTAGACATTGGGCTGGACTTGTGAGACTGTACCTTAGGTAGACATTGGGCTGGACTGTGAGATTAGACCATGGGTAGACTTTGGGCTGGACTGTGAGACTGTACCATGGGTAGACATTGGGCTGGACTGTGAAACTAGACCATGGGTATACTTTGGGATGGACTGTGAGACTGTACCATGGGTAGACATTGGGCTGGACTGTGAGACTTAACCGAGGGTAGACATTGGGCTGGACTTTGAGACTGTACCATAGATAGACATTGGGCTGGACTGTGAGACTGTACCTTAGGTAGACATTGGGCTGGACTGTGAAACTAGACCATGGGTAGACTTTGGGCTGGATTGTGAGATTTGACCATGGGTAGACTTTGGGCTGGACTCTAATACTAGACCATGCGTAGACATTGGGCTGGGTTTTGAGACTCTGCCATGGGTACACATTGGGCTGGACTGTGAAACTAGGCCATGGGTAGATATTGGGCTGGACTGTGAGACTGAACCATGGGTAGACATTGGCTGGACTGTAAGACTGTACCATGGGTAGACATTGGGCTGGACTCTGAGACTAGAACATGGGTAGACATGGGGCTGGACTGTGAGACTGTACCATGGGTAGACGATGGACTGGACTGTGAGACTCGATCATGGGTAGACTTTGGGCTGAACTGTGAGACTGTACCATGGGTAGACATTGAGCTGGACTGTGAGACTGTACCGTGAGTAGACATTGGGCTGGACTGTGAGACTGTACCGTGGGTAGACATTGGGCTGGAATGAGAGACTGTACCATGGGTAGTCATTGGGCTGGACTGTGAGACTCGACCATGGGTAGACATCAGGCTGGACTATGAGACTAGACAATGGGTAGACATGAGTTTGGATTTTGAGACTGTACCATGGGTAGACATTGGGCTGGACTGTGAGACTAGACCATTGGTAGACAATGGACTGAACTGTTAGACTGTACAATGGGTAGACATTGGGCTGGACAGTGAGAATAGACCATGGGTAGATTTTGGATTGGACTGTGAGACTGACCATGGGTAGACATTGTGCCGGACTAAGACTTCTGTACCATGGGTAGACATTGGACTGGACTGTGAGACTGACCATGGGTGGACATTGGGCTGTACGGTGAGACTGTACCATGGGTAGACTTTGGGCTGAACTGTGAGATTGTACCATGGGTAGACATTGGGCTGGACTGTGAGACTGTACCGTGGGTAGACATTGGGCTGGACTGTGAGACTGTACCGTGGGTAGACATTGGGCTGGACTGAGAGACTGTACCATGGGTAGTCATTGGGCTGGACTGTGAGACTAGACCATGTGTGTGAGACTCGACCATGGGTAGACATCGGGCTGGACTGTGAGACAATGGGTAGACATTGGGCTGGATTTTGAGACTGTACCATGGGTAGACATTGGGCTGGACTGTGAGACTAGACCATGGGTAGACAATGGACTGAACTGTTAGACTGTACAATGGGTAGACATTGGGCTGGACAGTGAGAATAGACCATGGGTAGATTTTGGATTGGACTGTGATACTGTGCCAAAGGTACACATTGGGCTGCACTGTGAGACTAGACCATGGGTAGACTTTGGGCTGGATTGTGAGACTTGACCATGGGTAAACATTGGGCTGCACTGTGAGACTAGACCATGGGTTGTCATTGGGCTGGACTGTGAGACTACTTTTACATTTACATTTACGTCATTTAGCTGACGCTCTTATCCAGAGCGACTTACAAATTGGTGCATTAACCTTATAGCCAGTGGGATAACCACTTTACAATATATATATATATATATATATTTTTTTTCTTTTTCTTTTTTGGGATGGGGTAAGGGGGGATAGAAGGATTACTTTATCCTATCCCAGGTATTCCTTAAAGAGATGGGGTTTCAAGTGTCTCCGGAAGGTGGTGAGTGACTCCGCTGTCCTGGCGTCGTGAGGGAGCTTGTTTCACCATTGGGGTGCCAGAGCAGCGAAAAGTTTTGACTGGGCTGAGCGGGAACTGTGCTTCCACAGAGGTAGGGGGGCCAGCAGGCCAGAAGTGGATGAACACAATGCCCTCGTTTGGGTGTATGGACTGATGAGAGCCTGAAGGTTCGGAGGTGCCGTTCCCCTCACAGCTCCGTAGGCAAGCACCATGGTCTTGTAGCAGATGCAAGCTTCAACTGGAAGCCAGTGGAGTGTGCGGAGGAGCGGGGTGACATGAGAGAACTAGGGAAGGTTGAACACCAGACGGGCTGCAGCATTCTGGATGAGTTGTAGGGGTTTAATGACACAGGCAGGGAGACCAGCCAACAGCGAGTTGCAGTAATCCAGACGGGAGATGACAAGTGCCTGGATTAGGACCTGCGTCGCTTCCTGTGTAAGGCAGAGTCGTACTCTCCGAATGTTGTAGAGCATGAACCTACAGGATCGGGTCACCGCCTTGATGTTAGCCGAGAACGACAGGGTGTTGTCCAGGGTCACGCCAAGGCTCTTCGCACTCTGGGAGGAGGACACAACGGAGTTGTCAACCGTGATGGCGAGATCATGGAACGGGCAGTCCTTCCCCGGGAGGAAGAGCAGCTCCATCTTGCCGCGGTTCAGCTTGAGGTGGTGATCCGTCATCCACACTGATATGTCTGCCAGACATGCAGAGATGCGATTCGCCACCTGGTTATCAGAAGGGGGAAAGGAGAAGATTAGTTGTGTGTCGTCTGCGTAGCAATGATAGGAGAGGCCATGTGAGGATATGACAGAGCCAAGTGACTTGGTGTATAGCGAGAATAGGAGAGGGCCTTGAACTGAGCCCTGGGGGACACCAGTGGTGAGAGCACGTGGTGCGGAGACAGATTCTCGCCACGCCACTTGGTAGGAGCGACCTGTCAGGTAGGACGCAATCCAAGAGTGAGCCACGCCGGAGATGCCCAACTCGGAGAGGGTGGAGAGGAGGATCTGATGGTTCACAGTATCAAAGGCAGCAGACAGGTCTAGAAGGACAAGAGCAGAGGAGAGAGAGTTAGCTTTAGCAGTGCGGAGAGCCTCCGTGACACAGAGAAGAGCAGTCTCAGTTGAATGACCAGTCTTGAAACCTGACTGGTTTGGATCAAGAAGGTAATTCTGAGAGAGATAGCAAGAGAGTTGGCTAAAGATGGCACGCTCAAGAGTTTTGGAGAGAAAAGAAAGAAGGGATACTGGTCTGTAGTTGTTGACATCGGAGGGATCGAGTGTAGGTTTTTTGAGAAGGGGTGCAACTCTCGCTTTCTTGAAGACGGAAGGGACATAGCCAGCGGTCAAGGATGAGTTGATGAGCGAGGTGAGGTAAGGGAGAAGGTCACCAGAGATGGTCTGGAGAAGAGAGGAGGGGATAGGGTCAAGTGGGCAGGTTGTTGGGCGGCCGGCCGTCGCAAGTCGCAAGATTTCATCTGGAGAGAGAGGGGAGAAAGAAGTCAAAGCATAGGGTAGGGCAGTGTGAGCAGGACCAGCAGTGTCATTTGACTTAACAAACGAGGATCGGATGTCGTCAACCTTCTTTTCAAAATGGTTGACGAAGTCATCCACAGAGAGGGAGGGGGGGGGGGGGGGGGGGAGGATTCAGGATTCAGCAGGGAGGAGAAGGTGGCAAAGAGCTTCCTAGGGTTAGAGGCAGATGCTTGGAATTTAGAGTGGTAGAAAGTGGCTTTAGCAGCAGAAACAGAGGAAGAAAATGTAGAGAGGAGGGAGTGAAAATATGCCAGGTCCGCAGGGAGTCTAGTTTTTCTCAATTTTCGCTCGGCTACCCGGAGCCCTGTTCTGTGAGCTCGCAATGAGTCGTCAAGCAACGGAGCAGGAGGGGAGGACCGAGCCGGCCGGGAGGATAGGGGACATAGAGAGTCAAAGGATGCAGAAAGGAAGGAGAGGAGGGTTGAGGAGGCAGAATCAGGAGATTGGAGGGAGAAGGATTGAGCAGAGGGAAGAGATGATAGGATGGAAGAGGAGAGAGTAGCGGGAGAGAGAGAGCAAAGGTTGCGACGGCGCATTACCATCTGAGTAGGGGCAGAGTGAGTAGTGTTGGAGGAGAGCGAGAGAGAAAAGGATACAAAGTAGTGGTCGGAGACATGGAGGGGAGTTGCAGTGAGATTAGTAGAAGAACAGCATCTAGTAAAGATGAGGTCAAGCGTATTGCCTGCCTTGTGAGTAGGGGGGGACGGTGAGGGGGTGAGGTCAAAAGAGGAGAGGAGTGGAAAGAAGGAGGCAGAGAGAAATGAGTCAAAGGTAGACGTAGGGAGGTTAAAGTCACCCAGAACTGTGAGGGGTGAGCCATCCTCAGGAAAGGAACGTATCAAGGCATCAAGCTCATTGATGAACTCTCCAAGGGAACCTGGAGGGCGATAAATGACAAGGATGTTAAGCTTTAATGGGCTAGTGACTGTGACAGCATGGAATTCAAATGAGGAGATAGACAGATGAGTCAGGAGAAAAAGAGAGAATGTCCACTTGGGAGAGATGAGGATTCCTGTGCTACCACCCCGCTGACCAGATGCACTCGGGGTATGCAAGAACACATGGTCAGACGAGGAGAGAGCAGTAGGAGTAGCAGTGTTTTCAGTGGTAATCCATGTTTCCGTCAGCGCCAAGAAGTCGAGGGACTGGAGGGTAGCATAGGCTGAGATGAACTCTGCCTTGTTGGCCGCAGAATGGCAGTTCCAGAGGCTGCCGGAGACCTGGAACTCCACATGGGTCGTGCGTTCAGGGACCACCAGGTTAGAGAGGCAGCAGCCACGCGGTGTGAGGCATTTGTATAGCCTCACACCGTGGGTAGACATTGGGCTGGACTGTGAGACTAGACCATGGGTAGACATTGGGCTGGACTGTGAGACTAGACCATGGGTAGACATTGGGCTGGACTGTGAGACTAGACCATGGGTAGACATTGGGCTGGACTGTGAGACTGAACCATGTGTAGACATTGGGCTGGACTGTGAGACTGACCATGTGTAGACATTGGGCTGGACTGTGAGACTGTACCATGGGTAGACTTGGGCTGGATTTTGAGACTGTGCCATGGGTAGACATTGGGCTGGACTGTGAGACTGAACCATGGGTAGACATTGGCTGGACTGTAAGACTGTACCATGGGTAGACATTGGGCTGGACTGTGAGACTGACCATGTGTAGACATTGGGCTGGACTATGAGACTAGACCATGGGTAGACTTGGGCTGGATTTTGAGACTGTGCCATGGGTAGACATTGGGCTGGACTGTGAGACTGAACCATGGGTAGACATTGGCTGGACTGTAAGACTGTACCATGGGTAGACATTGGGCTGGACTGTGAGACTGACCATGTGTAGACATTGGGCTGGACTGTGAGACTAGACCATGGGTAGACATTGGGCTGGACTGTGAGACTGAACCATGGGTAGACATTGGCTGGACTGTAAGACTGTACCATGGGTAGACATTGGGCTGGACTGTGAGACTGACCATGTGTAGACATTGGGCTGGACTGTGAGACTGTACCATGGGTAGACAATGGACTGAACTGTTAGACTGTACCATAGGTAGACATTGGGCTGGACTGTGAGACTAGACCATGGGTAGACTTGGGCTGGATTTTGAGACTGTGCCATGGGTAGACATTGGGCTGGACTGTGAGACTGAACCATGGGTAGACATTGGCTGGACTGTGAGACTGTACCTTGGGTAGACATTGGGCTGGACTGTGAGACTAGAACATGGGTAGACATGGGGCTGGACTTTGAGACTGTACCATGGGTAGAATTGGACTGGACTGTGAGACTAGACTATGATTGGACACTGGGCTGGACTGTGAGTCTGTACCTTGGGTAGACATTGGGCTGGACTGTGAGACTAGGCCATGGGTAGACTTGGGCTGGACTGTGAGACTTGACAATGGGTAGACATTGGGCTGGACTGTGAGACTAGACAATGGGTAGATATTGGGCTGGATTTTGAGACTGTACTATGGGTAGACATTGGGCTGGACTATGAGACTAAACCATGGGTAGACATTGGGCTGGATTTTGAGACTGTACCATGGGTAGACGTTGGGCTGGACTGTGAGACTGTACCATTGGTAGACATTGGGCTGGACTGTGAGACTAGACCATGGGTAGACATTGGACTGGACTGTAAGACTGTACCATGGGTAGACATTGGGCTGGACTGTGAGACTCGACAATGGGTAGATATTGGGCTGGATTTTGAGACTGTACTATGGGTAGACATTGGGCTGGACTATGAGACTAGACCATGGGTAGACATTGGGCTGGATTTTGAGACTGTACCATGGGTAGACGTTGGGCTGGACTGTGAGACTGTACCATTGGTAGACATTGGGCTGGACTGTGAGACTAGACCATGGGTAGACATTGGACTGGACTGTAAGACTGTACCATGGGTAGACATTGGGCTGGACTGTGAGACTCGACCATGGGTAGACATTGGGCTGGACTGTGAGACTGTACCATGGGTAGACAATGGACTGAACTGTTAGACTGTACCATAGGTAGACATTGGGCTGGACTGTGAGACTAGACCATGGGTAGACTTGGGCTGGATTTTGAGACTGTGCCATGGGTAGACATTGGGCTGGACTGTGAGACTGAACAATGGGTAGACATTGGCTGGACTGTGAGACTGTACCTTGGGTAGACATTGGGCTGGACTGTGAGACTAGAACATGGGTAGACATGGGGCTGGACTTTGAGACTGTACCATGGGTAGAATTGGACTGGACTGTGAGACTAGACTATGATTGGACACTGGGCTGGACTGTGAGTCTGTACCTTGGGTAGACATTGGGCTGGACTGTGAGACTTGACAATGGGTAGACATTGGGCTGGACTGTGAGACTAGACAATGGGTAGATATTGGGCTGGATTTTGAGACTGTACTATGGGTAGACATTGGGCTGGACTATGAGACTAGACCATGGGTAGACATTGGGCTGGATTTTGAGACTGTACCATGGGTAGACGTTGGGCTTGACTGTGAGACTGTAGCATTGGTAGACATTGGGCTGGACTGTGAGACTAGACCATGGGTAGACATTGGACTGGACTGTGAGACTAGACCATGGGTAGACATTGGGCTGGACTGTGAGACTCGACCATGGGTCTAGTCTCACAGTCCAGCCCAATGTCTACCCATGGTACAGTCTAACAGTTCAGACATTGGACTGGACTGTGAGACTAGACCATGGGTAGACATTGGGCTGGACTGTGAGACTCGACCATGGGTAGACATTGGGCTGTGCAGATGTAGGAGAGAGAGGAATATAACATTACGGAATCATCAAAGAGAAAGGACTCGGAAGACATTACAATATAGTTTAAAAATGCAATAAGATTTGACAGTTTGAGAAACCCCTGTGCAGCATGGTCAGTAGTCAAGAAGACTTCAGCCATTATCAGTAGATATGTTTACCATATGAGGTTTGCACTCCGCATTCGTCCACTGGCCATCGTGGACAAATATAGCCTCCTGCCTCTCCTACTACTGCTGCTGTTGAATAGAGGGGGTCAGAGGTCAAGGCTAGCAGATGGAACATTTGGATTTCACAGCCCTGTTTACATCATACTGTCTGTTCCTACTCACACGCTTTGCTTGGAAGAAATCCTATCCATGTTCGTTTTGTTGTATTGTTTCTCTCCTCTCACTGTTAAAGTTTGGATATTTACATTTACATTTTAGTCATTTAGCAGACACTCTTATCCAGAGCGACTTACAGTTAGTGAGTGCATACATTTTCATACTGGCCCCCCTGGCCCCCCGTGGGAATCGAACCCACAACCCTGGCGTTGCAAGCGCCATGCTCTACCAACTGAGCTACACGGGGCCACTGTATATATCTAGTTTGGTTGGAAATGACTGGAAAGCTACAGTACCAGCTCCAGCTTTCCCTTGTTCTCTTGAACCGCACGGTGAGTGCCAAGTCGTCACTTTCAGTTTGATGGATTCCAAGCAATATTGGCATGAGACAAAGCTTCTTGTACAAGATGTAGAGCCTAAACAGTGTAGCCCTTTCAACCACCAAATAAAAGTAATCTAGATAAACCTGTTCCATTTCTAACACTAGATCAGATTCTATGGTTTTATGGAGATCATTTCCAAAGCCCACCAAATATGAAGTGTACTTATAAAGGAGGATCTTCTTATGGGGAAATGGTGACATAGTCAAATAAATCAAAGTTCGTAAAAAATATATATTTCATGCTGAAATCCTCATATTAAACACCAATAGTATTCACTAAGTTGATGGTTTATATTTAGGATGACGTTTTACAACTTTGTCATTCCATTTAATATTTGAAATCATCTTATTTAATTATTTCATACAGTATATTTAATACAAATTTAATACAAAGGGCCAGACATAATAACCGACATTTGTAGAAATCTAAAGTACCCAAAAGAGCCACTAGATGTCTAGTGAGAGATTACATAAAATCATTGAAGATACCAAAATCCTGGTAGTGTACTGGTAAACTTCAAAAGTTTTCAGCACTATACCCTCCCTTTGCAACCCTAGGTGGAAGTGCCTGTTGGTCAAAGGACGTCGGCTATAATGAACAACATATTTCCTCTGCTCATGCACACGTAGGCATTAGCTCACATGTACAGTCTCACATGGCTGAACATATGTAGGAACATGGGAAAAGAGGCATGCCTGGATGTTGTCTAAGTCTCGGCTTTCTAAAACAGGAGATGTGGCGCTAACCCCAAGGTCTGAGTCCCCGGGAGCCTGGTGTGACAACCCCTTCGACAACCCCTCATCCTGCTTCCTCTGAACACTCTGCAAGATGGGCCCCAGGCAACCCCTCCAGACCCTGGGTTTCCTCCCCCAAACTTGAGCCTGATTCAGGGGTCCTCCTGCCTCTCCATCCCCGGCCTGGTGGTAGGATGGGGAAGGACTTCAAAAAAGTTCACTCAAAGCAGATCAAAAACGTTATATTGAGGCAGGAAATGGATGGACGAAAACCCTCCTTAACCCAGGTCAAAGATTTAAAAAAACAGCCAAAAACAAGTAAGCATGTCAGTCAGCATTCGATAAAGAAAGAAAGTTATTCCCCTGCTTATATGTGGGAATCTGCAATGAATTACAAATATTCAAGTTCTAATGTTAGAAATATTATTATACACATTTCACCCGCCATGTGTTTTTAATCTGTGAAGTGTCTTTGAATGGATGGGTGTTTTTAATTCACAGGATACAGTATATTTTCATCTCTTGTGGTTTTTGTTTATCCATTCACAGGATGGCTTCCCTCCCTGTGTTTCTTTCCAGTTTCCAGCCCATGTGTGGCCCTTCCCCCAACCAAACCATGGGTTACAATTTCCCCCTGCAGAACAATGTCTCCCATTCATAAGTCGACATCTATCACCTGCTGTCACATCAGCACTGAGATTTCCAACAACAGAGCCCTGCACACGCACAATAAAAACACACACTCAAACATTTCTGTAGCAGATTATGTTTTCACATACGCTGCTCTTAGAGCACCTCAGGGGTCCATTTCGGCACCAATGTTTTTTCAAAGTGCTCCATTGGAAACCGTTGCGTGGATGTTATCATTTCATTAAAATGTGCTCGGTCAGCTGAAAATGGCTGGAAATTTACTCGCAGCTAAAAACCAGCATCACCAGACAGACTCAGTTCAAACTATTTATGTCAACTGCCCTGAGGGGTATCCTACGAAGCAAGCTAGATCTACTCAGGGTTTTCTAACGCTAACCAGCTTCAGTTAGCTTCACATTCCATCTATTGCTCGTCTGCCTGCCGCTAACTCTAGCAGGCTTGTAACTGTGCATGCATGTCGCACATGGCTAGTCGAACGCCGAACTCTTCATTGAGACCATACTGAAACATCAATCCATAAGGAAGTCAGTGTCACATTTTAATTTGTGCTGAATTCAAAATGAAAGTAAAGTTATCTTGCAAATTCAGCAGGCTACGGTGTGAAATAGGATTTTAGAAATGCTGTCTTTATTTTATTACTTACCGTTTTAACCATGTCCATTTGATCTGTGTTGTCCTGTAATCACGGCCACTTTGGAAGCCTTTGTTTAGGCCTCTAGAAGTGCAAGTGATATAAGGCACCTAGAATTCATTAATATGCTGTAATATGCAAATGCCTTCAGCCAACATACTTGATCTAATCCCTTGTAATTACAGTATAATACTGTAGAAATAATTATTCTTACAGTTTAATAGTCACTTTTATTGTGTTGTACTGTATTTCATTGCTCTGGCATCAAGTTACTGTGAATATCTCAGTATTGTATTGGCACTATCAGATATATCATATGATATCTTGTTGTAATTACAATTATTTGAAGATCAATGTATCCTTAACTACAACAAAATGTTCAGTAACGGTTACAGAAACGTTTTACTTGCGATGACTGTGATATGTTTTCTTCTTTTTTTTATTATCCTTGGTTGAATGCACTGACTAATTTGCTAAGGACAAGAGAGCCCGCTGAATGACCAAACTGTGAATGTAAATGTAAAAATGAAAACTTGCAAAGAACACTGGGAAATATGTTGCTTCATGGGTAATTCCAGTAAATACTGTCAATTAGATTACAGTAACATTTTTTTGGACCGTAAAATTGATTACTGTAAAATGGATTACAGTAGATGTACTGTTAAATAAACTATAATAACTACCTGGCCAATTTATGCCAGTAAGTTACTGTACATTTTACTGGATATATTTTAACATTACTATTTTTTTACACACAAAAAAACCTTAATTATATATTTAATCAGTCGTCTTCCTCAAATGAAGGGGATGATGATGCAATCTTTGCGAGAGGGAGGGAATCTGATTTCATTGGTCCTCAACTCGTGGCTCAGTCATTTCATTCAGGGTAAGTGGAGTTAGCCTGCCCCGAAGCAGGTCAGTTCTGAAGGATTCGTTGCCATTGAAATGTAACTGGCTAAAAGGTGATGTGACGAGTACTGAGTATACGAAGAGGCAGGACGCAGACGCAGGAATTAACAAGGTCAAGGTTTACTTAAACAATGACAAAGAGAAATAACAACGATAGAGTACACGACACGACTCTAAACAATCACACACAACATCATAAGGAACAGTCCAGGGCTAAATAGGGGTGGTGATGAAATGATGTGGTGCAGGTGCGCTCTAGGTGATTAGGGTGCATTGGGTTTCCATTCCGGTGTTGCCACGATGGTGCGCTCAGACCGGTGGTTCAGTAGACCAGCGAATCAGAGCGCCAGAGGGGAGCAACGGGAGGAGACATGACAGGTGAGCCACCTTCGTATGACCGGTTACCCCGAGTTGAACTCAGAGTTGACCACAAGTTACCTCGCTAACTCCACAAACCTGCTTCATAGGATACCACTCAGGAGACATAACATTTATTGAAAAATGAAGTTATTTCAGCCAGAATAAACTGCAGGCTGGGCCTGGCATGATGTGTTTTTTTTAAGGCAGGAGTTTCACAGAACTCATTGTTTCAATCTAGCCACCGCACCTAGTGCCATGTTGGAAGATCAAACTCAGTCTATTGAAAGTCTTCCAATCGTCCACATGGCTGGCTGCGTTGTGCTACCACCGTAAACTTCGGGAAGATTCCCCATTATTTAGTGTTTGTAAGGACCCAGAAAACGGAGGCAGTGGGAGAACCTATTCAAGTAAGTAAATATATGTTGAAAGTAATAAAAAACATAGCTAGCTTGCTACAGAAACTTAGTGTGCAGGCTAACTCAAATGAGCTGCTAACGTAATATTCACTAGTTAGCTAACTTTACATACTGTATAGCTAGCTAGGTTAATTAAATATCACCATCTTGCTAACTTCATATTAGCTAGTTAGCTATCTTGATGTATTTATCGTTGTAACTCCAAATGCATTTGTAGCTAGGTAGGTAGCTAGCTAACAACCATGGAAGAGGGTGAAATGATTACCTAGCAGTTTCAGCTGTCAGAGAAGGGAGAGTAGTCTACTCTGGATAGGGCAGGTACCTTTGTGGGAGGACATTATGAAACTATTCAGAGAGATATAGCAACATAATATTCAGTGCTGTCTAACTTGAGTATAATGCAGCCTGTTTCTTTGTGACGTTTTCTGTCCTCAGATACAGAGACCTATGAAACCCTGTCTGCAGATGAAGAGGTCCCAATGAATGTCCTAAGAGAATAAGGGTACATCCTAGTATACCATGGATTATATGTTAGCAACTTTTGTGAACAAAAATACGGTTTAAAAGTCACACAATTTATAAACCTATTACAACTGGAGGAGGCCAATCCTGCTGGGTTTGCAGGCTTCTGTTCCAGCCCAGCACTAACACACCTGATTTAAATTAATCAAACATAATTAGTTAATAATCAAGTGTGCTATTGCTGGGCGGGAATAGAAGTCTGCTCCCCAGTAGATCAGGGATCAGTTGCTGGGCTGTAAAAGAAGTCTCCTCCCTCGTAGATCAGGGATCAGTTGTTGGACTGTAATAGAAGTCTGCTCCCCCGTAGATCAGGGACCAGTTGCTGGTCTGGAATAGAAGTCTGCTCCCCTGTAGATCAGGGATCAGTTGCTGGGCTGTAATAGAAGTCTGCTCCCCCATAGATCAGGGATCAGTTGCTGGGCTGTAATAGAAGTCTGCTCCCCCGTAGATCAAGGATCAGTTGCTGGGCTGTAATAGAAGTCTGCTCCCCCGTAGATCAGGGATCAGATGCTGGGCTGTAATAGAAGTCTGCTCCCCAGTAGATATGGGATCAGTTGATGGGCTGTAATAGAAGTCTGCTCCCCAGTAGATCAGGGATCAGTTGCTGGACTGTAATAGAAGTCTGCTCCCCAGTAGATCAGGGATCAGTTACTGGACTGTAATAGTAGTCTGCTCCCCAGTAGATCAGGGATCGGTGGAGCGATGTTGGCCACCTCTGGTATTGACTTTTTGTTGTCCACCTGAAATGATGCTTTAGTAATAATAGCCTACTTGTTACTAAGATGGCTAACCTTTACATATGAGTTAGCTTACATGTACACTTTGAAATGATATGAAAGTGTTGATTATTTGAAGTTAAGTGTTTAAACTTGTTTTAATTGTTAACTTAACTATTATTCAAGATGAACTAGTGTCATTGTTGATTAATCACAGATCACAATCCTGCAACAGAGGGGAAGGGAATCTGTCTCTAATTTGTCTGTGTTGCTGTGTTGTATTCTCAAATGAACATTACCTTTTTGTTCAGTCATATGTGCCCTTGAGCAAGGCACTTAACCCTAATTGCTCCTGTAAGTCGCTCTGGATAAGAGCGTCTGCTAAATGACTAAAATGTAAAATGTAAATGTAAATAAGCTCTCCAAGTATTTTTATTTGATTGTCACTCTTTTTTTCAGGATATCAGCCATGTGTTCCCATTTTGCAGCTGATAATGGTCTGCAACGCCAATGCAGCCATAGACTTACATCAGTAGTTCCCAATTCCAGTCCTCCAGTACCCCCAACAGCACAACTTTAGTCCTCCAGTACCCCCAACAGCATATTTTTGTTGTAATCCCGGACAAACATGCTTGATTCAACTCATTGAGGGCCTGATGATTAGTTTGCAAGTTTAATTAGGTGTGTTTGTCTGTGGCTACAATAAAACTGTACTGTTGGGGGGGTACTTGAGGACCGGAGTTGGGAACTACTGGCCGACAGTATGATGGCATTAGCCTTAAGGGCATTTGCAATGCACCCGTTGACATTGTGTATCTGAAGCAGAGAATATCTTAATTTACACATTGTTAACATATTGTTCAGCTGTATGTTCTCAATTGAAAAACAATACCAGTAGACAATGTATATGAGGCCTTGTGCTGATGCATGACATTTTTTGGGGAAAATCCAACCCATGTAATCTAGGTGGTGAAATGTCTGGAAGCAGGAGATAGGATCCTTAGCTTAAAACATACACACAACTACTACTACCAAGTTCAATGCCAGATACTTTTCTCCAAGAAGGTCTGTGGCACTTGGAGGTGGCTCTGTGATAATGAAGGTGGTTTGCCTAAGACTACCACAACAATTACATTGTCTATGCTAAATGTGTTTAAATTGTAAATAAATAAAATAGTTGGGCTATAAGAAATATGTTTTATTTAATGGGGCTAGGCAAAGCAGAGATGACACAATACTTTTCATTTCACCAATACAACAATATAGCCTATTATTAAAGTACACCATGTTTACAATATCATAAACAGTCTTTAACACGTTCCAAAATACATTTTATATATTCATTCGGTTTAAGGGGGCACTTTTGGCATGACAACAAGGTGAAGGTGCTCTCTACTCAAATGGCACAACAGAATAATTCAGATTGACCAAAGCACAGCATATAACAACCATCTTGTATAACTGAGGGATGTCTCTTTTCATATCCAAAGCACAGCATATGACAACCATCTTGTATAACTGAGGGATTTCTCCTTTCATATCTGGAAAAGGACAAAGTAGTAGAAGCTGATGCTGCTGCAGCATTGCTCATCTTCACAGTGGGAATCCAGTCCACATGGGTGTCTTGATAGAGGTCAGCTGGTGAAGCTACAGTACATAAACAAATGAAAAGCACATCTGAGAATGGGGGCGTGCTCAGTCCTCTTTTTTTTCCTGTAGTCCACAATCATCTCCTTTGTCTCTCCCTCAACTTGATCAAGACAAAGGAGATGATTGTGGACTACAGGAAAAAAAAGATGACTGAGCACGCCCCCATTCTCATCGACGGGGCTGTAGTGGAACAGTTTGAGCGCTTCAAGTTCCTCGGTGTCCACATCACCAACTAACTATCATGGTCCAAACACACCAAGACAGTCGTGAAGAGGGCACGACAAAGCCTATTCCCCCTCAGGAGACTGAAAAGATTTGTCATGGGTCCTCAGATCTTCCAAAAGTTATACAGCTGCACCATCGAGAGCATCCTGACTGGTTGCATCACTGCCTGGTATGGCAACTGCTCAGCCTCCGACCGCAAGGCACTACAGAGGGCAATGCCTACGGCCCAGTACATCACTGCCATCCAGGACCTCCATACCAGTGTCAGAGGAAGGCCCTAAAAATTGTCAAAGACAATTGTCAAAGACTCCAGCCACCCTAGTAATAGACTGTTCTCTCTGCTACCGCATGGTAAGCGGTACCAGAGCACCAAGTCTAGGTCCAAAAGGCTTCTAAACAGCTTCTAGCCAGAAGATTCCTGAACAGCTAATCATGAATACCCAGACTATTTGCATTGTCCCCCCACCCCACCCCCTCTTTTACTCTGCTGCTACTCTGTTTATAATCTATGCATAGTCACTTTAACTCTACCCACATGTACATATTACCTCAATTACCTTGACTAACCGGTGCCCCTGGACATTGACTCTGTACCGGTACCCCCTGTATATAGCCTCCCTACTGTTTTTTTTTTTACTGCTGCTCTTTAATTATTTTTCATTTTTATTTTTTACTTATCTATTTTTTCTTAAAACTGCATTGTTGGTTAAGGGCTTGTAAGTAAGCATTTCACTGTTTTTTTATTTTCTTTATTTCACCTTTATTTAACCAGGTAAGCCAGTTGAGAACAAGTTCTCATTTACAACTGCGACCTGGCCAAGATAAAGCAAAGCAGTGCGATAAAAACAACAACACAGAGTTACATATGGGGTAAAAAAACATAAAGTCAACAAAAAAATACAACAGAAAATATGCAGTGTGTGCAAATGTAGCAAGTTATGGAGGTAAGGCAATAAATAGGCTATAGTGCAAAATAATTACAATTAGTATTAACACTATACAAAAAAAAAAAATGTATGCACGCATGACTGTAAGTCGCTTTGGATAAAAGCGTCTGCTAAATGGCATATTATATTATTATTATTATTATATAACACTGGAATGCTAGATGTGCAAGAGATGATGTGCAAATAGAGATACTGGGGTGCAAAAGAGCAAAATAAATAACAATATAGGGATGAGGTAGTTGGGTGGGCTAATTTCAGATGGGCTGTGTACAGGTGCAGTGATCGGTAAGGTGCTCTGACAACTGATGCTTAAAGTTAGTGTCTGACACTGTAAGGTCTACACCTTTTGTATTCGGCACATGTGGCAAATACAATTTGATTTGATGTTAGAATATCACTTCTTCAGGTCGACTCTACCATTAGGGCTCTTAATTGTTTGGTAGTGATCAATTCAGTCAGGTGTTTTAGTGTCATAAAGATTAAATCAATTGTTGGGCTGGAACAACCAATAGTCAACACAGCAGGTTGTCCTATCCCATTGAGGCCTTTGTCCTATGCTGTAATGTCCGTACATTTTCCCACTTATGAATAACGTTCTCAACAAATTATCATTGGGTTATCGTATGATAATCACTGGAGTTTTTTTTTTGTTGACAACAATGACCTCCAGGCTATATGTGTAAGGTTCTGTATTTATTTTCTTAGTCAACCTTGAGTTCTTGAACGTAGCCCTGTTTCTTTGTGTTCTTGAACGTAGCCCTGTCTTTCATTTTTGTTCATTGATTTCACCTGTGTTAGTTACTCACCTGGTCTCATCAGCTCCTTATTTAGTTCAGTTCATTCTGTTTGTGCCTTGTGAGGTATTGTTCGTTTTGACTCTACACCTTTTTCTCCCTGAGTATTCATTACAATATGGATGTCATATTGTACAATTTGTGTCTCCCCTTTTCATGGTCGTGGCTAGAAGAGATCCAGCTTTTGTCTAATTAACATCATATTTGACATTTCATAGCAGATTAGGAGAATTTAGGCTACAGGTTAGGATAATTAGTTTAAGGTTGGTAAATGTCACGCCCTGGCTCTGGGGACACTTGTATGTTGAGCCAGGGTGTGAGTTTCCATTTGTTTTTCTAGTTGTTGTATTTCTATGTTGGCCAGAGTGGTTCTCAATCAGAGGCAACGAGTGTCAGCTGTTGCTGGTTGTCTCTGATTGGGAACCATATTTAGACAGGCTGTTTTCCCACAGTGGTTGTGGGATCTTGTTCCAGTGTGGTTTGTGTCACGCCGTGGACGTTACGTTATCGTTTGTTGTTTTGTTCGTGTAATCACCAAATAAAAAGTATGTTTGCATTCAACGCTGCGCCTTGGTCCTCTGTTCCCGACGATCGTGACAGTAAAAGGGTTAGGTTTACTAAAATGAACCAAAATTACTTTTGACAATTTGACAAAAGCTGGATCCCTTTTTAGCTTGTAGTCTAGCTATTAGCATTCAGCTATCTAGCTAGCTAATTTGGGCTAACTTAGTGTTGTTGTTAACGCCTGGTTAGCATAACAGCTAAACTAAACTCAAAATCAATCAGACTTGATTTACCAGTGATGAAATGATGGTAGCAGACCCTGTACTGACAGCTGTCTGGGTTCAGGTCTTGATGGAGCAGACCCTGTACTGACAGCTGTCTGGGTTCAGGTCTTGATGGAGCAGACCCTGTACTGACAGCTGTCTGGGTTCAGGTCTTGATGGAGCAGACCCTGTACTGACAGCTGTCTGGGTTCAGGTCTTGATGGAGCAGACCCTGTACTGACAGCTGTCTGGGTTCAGGTCTTGATGGAGCAGACCCTGTACTGACAGCTGTCTAGGTTCAGGTCTTGATGGAGCAGACCCTGTACTGACAACTGTCTGGGTTCAGGTCTTGATGGGCAAAAAATGTTTCTTTGCTTTTCTGACAGTTCTTGAGGCTTATCTTGGTGTCACCAATGGCGTTTCATGATTGCGGGGAATCTGTAAACCTATTTTTCCCCCGTTGTCTTACCTGCCTTGTTAGAGCAGCCATTTACTCTACAGAAAATGACAGTGGTGATGAATCAACTAGTTTTAGGCACTGTTATCATGCCTAAAACTAGTAGCCACTGGGCTGTTGTTGTCAGAAGAATTAATGCATTGGTTCTTCCAACATGGCAGCCAGGAGGCGTCGTACGTCAACTGCAAGCCCTCTATAGTGGTCTAAATCTGAAACTGTGACTAATTATTGGAAAGATATTCCCTTTCCATGGTCTTATGAGTGAAGAAGGGATGAGGGTGAACTTTCACCCTTGGATTTGGTTAAAATCTTGTCTCTTTAGATACATACAGTAGGGATGTTCCAGTATAGAGTATCTCTCTATCTCTCTCTCCCCTGCTTTATTATACACTCCTGTCAGTTTGTTTGACCACACTCTCTCATTTGCGAAGATTAATTGTCTGGCATTTGAACTTGCTCAGCTTTCCTCAACTAAATATTTAAGTGTTCTAGGTACATGTGGTCTGTTTCAGTTCCCTGGTAACGCTCCATGCTCAGCCTGTGTTCGTTTTTAACGTCCCACGTCCTAATCACACCCTTGTCATGATGACTCCCTGGGCTGTGTGTGTGTGTGTCCCATCCCCCAATCACATGTGGATGTATCCCTCTGGACTGGATCATGCAGAATGGTGGGAAATAAGTGGGATTTGCTTTGCTACACCCCTGTTTTGCACGGAGAACATATGGGCGCCTCAGGCAGCAGAGGAGAGGTTAAGATGCTTTCACACGTTAGACCCAAATAAAGGAGCCAAATATGACAAGAAGCTGAACTGCTGACATCTGTCATCCAATCACCATGGACCAAGTAAAATCACTCCTTGATGTATACAAGGAACACACACACACACACACACCAGTCCAGCAAGGAAGACGTGTGGAAATCACTGTTCGATCACATGACACCCAACCATTCTAAACACTGGTAGAGAGGACAGTCAACCATTCTAAACACTAGTAGAGAGGACAGTCAACCATTCTAAAACACTGGTAGAGAGGACAGTCAACCATTCTAAACATTGGCTGAGAGGACAGTCAACCATTCTAAACACTGGTAGAGAGGACAGTCAACCATTCTAAACATTGGCTGAGAGGACAGTCAACCATGCTAAACACTGGTAGAGAGGACAGTCAACCATTCTAAACACAGACAGAGAGGACAGTCAACCATGCTAAACACTGGTAGAGAGGACAGTGAACCATTCAAGATACTGATAGAGAGGACAGTCAACAACCATTCTAAACACTGGTAGAGAGGACAGTCATCCATTCAAGACACTGATAGAGAGGACAGTCAACCATTCTAAACACAGATAGAGAGGACAGTCAACCATTCTAAACACAGACAGAGAGGACAGTCAACCATTCTAAACAATGGTAGAGAGGACAGTCAACCATTAGACACTGATAGAGAGGACAGTCAACCATTCTAAACACTGGTAGAGAGGACAGTCAACCATTCTAAACAATGGTAGAGAGGACAGTCAACCATTAAAGACACTGGCAGAGAGGACAGTCAACTATTCTAAACACTACCCTTTTCCACTTGCCTCCTAAATGTTTGCGGTAATGCTGCAATCAGTTGGTTGCTGCAATCAGTTGGTTGTTGTGGTAATGCTGCAATAAGTTGGTTGTAACTTTGGATAGAGCAGACATTTCCATATATTTTTGTTAACTGCATGTGCAACATAATTCCACCAGTCCTATGTATTATATAATTTACAGAGATTACAAGGTCTCATTGTTGGATTAAAAGGTGTAGAGGGCTGTAGTTATATTGCAGGCAGTTTAAACACTAGGGTAGTATTTGTTATTATTGTGTTTAGGGAGGGTTTTGTCATGGCAGGTCTGGCCACATGTGAACATTAGATTGGCTGCTAGAGGATTAAAGACCCTCTCAAACTGAAACATCTTCTCCAAATGCCCTGTCATTCACTTAAACAAAGATCACACACACACATCCAGCTGGAGAGTATGTAAACCAGCCTCTTAATCCTCAGAAAAGTGCCACTTACTCTGAGAGGAACAGGTACCGCTGAGCCAAGGGAGGAGAAAGGAGTATCAAAACACAATTGAGCAATGTTGATGGGTGATGGCCTAAGAGGCAATAGTTGTGAGATAGTCCTCCATTTGTTACAATGCACACAGAGAAACCCTCTGAAGACACAGAGTCATTTGTACATCTACTGGAATGTTCAAGAGGCCCTTACAACACAGCTGGCAGTGGATAGTTAGTAGTAGAAGTCAAGTAATGGTTGAAACAATAAAGCAGATTACTTGAAAGCCTTGGATTTGTCTAGCAGCATACATGTGAGCTCCAACAATAACAAGCAGCGTTTTCTATATGAGATGGAAAAAAGGAATCTATGCAAATAAAATAATTCTACACTACACACTTAAAACAAATGGTTCTATATAGTGCCAAATAAGGGTTATTTAGTTTGTAACCGTGGCGGAACCCCTTTTGGTGCTATATGGAACCTTTTTTTGAAGTTTCTATAAAGAACCATGCTCATAAGGTTCTAAATGGAACCTGTATGGTGCTATAAAGAACCCCTTCCTAAGGTTCTATAAAGAACCATTAAAAAAGGTTCTATATGGCACCAAAAAAGGTTTCACTACCGTTACAACCCTTTTTGGGGCTATATAAAACCCATTTTTACAGTTCTTTATAGAAACTTTATGGAGAAAGGTTCTATAAAGAACCTTTCTCAATCTCAAGGGTTCTTTGTAGAACCACACAGGTTTTTTTAAATTATAGTTTATTGGCCATATCATATTGTTAAAATTCCATAGGTTTTATTATTGTGTTCATTAACAAGTGGAGTCAAGTGTGCTAGCTCTGGAATGGCTGGGGAGGCGTTCCTCCAACTCCCTAATCTTCTCCAGTGCATCCTCAAGAGCAAACAAAAGAGAGGAAACTATGTGTAATTAAAAGCAAATCAAGATGGACATAACTGTATTTGAGAAAACAAAATGTGCTCTTCATCGTTAGTAAGGCCTAGATACAACAGTAACAAAGGTATAGCCAGGCTACAGTACCATACCTTGTTAACGACTAGCTAGCGTGCTGCTGCAACTGTAATGATTTAGACTACAGGCTGGTAGCTATCAAAGTTATTGATGGTTTGTGAAGTGGTTTTGTGAATTCTGCCATTTTTCTATCGCCTACACCTTTCAGCCACTGTCACTTAGGAAGCCAGCAGCCTGACACAGGTAGCTAGCTAGCTAATGTGTCACAGCGACGTGTATGCGGTGGGCGAAGTCAAGAGCAGGACACCGAGCTACTGGCAGAAACTTTACTGGATGCAGTGCAAATACAAAGTACAAAGGCAACCTCAAAGAGAGAGGAAATAATATGACCCGAACACATGGGCAACTGCCGCAAAGACCAAAACAATTACGCACAATACACAATAAGAAACAGAGGGTTATAAAGGGAACACAATCAAACATAATGGGAAACAGGTGTAAACAATAAAGACCAAACAAGACAAACACCGAAACATAGATCGGCAGCAGCTAGTACTCCGGGGACGACGAACGCCGAAGCCTGCCCGAGCAAGGAGGAGGAGCAGCCTCGGCTGAACCCGTGACATAATGTTTGCCAAGCTAGCTAGGTAGCTAGCAATATTTTATAAAAAGCTTAGCTTGCTGCCAAAAGAGCTTGCGAATACTAATATTTATACAACGGGTGGGTCTGATCCTGAATGCTGATTGGTTAAAACCGCATTCCTGCCGGTGTCTATTCCACAAGTTACCACCTGCTAAATCTATGATGTTAAAATGCCTATTTACTCGGTTCCATCTGACTGCACAATCCACTGTCTGATCAGCCCAGCCAGGCACTTTATGAACTTGATCTCAACTATAAAAAGCATCTAGACATTATCTCGCATTTCTTTTAGACTAACATTTAGTTTTCAACAGCGGAGATTTGTATAAACCTTGCTGTCTGTCTCTCCGACATTTGCAACATTTGCAACATTGTTTTAATATTCAAATTCGATCTCCAGCTGTCCCATAGTAATGAACGTGTCGGGAGTGGGTCAAACAAAAACACTCTAATGATTGGTTGACAAGTAGTGCCTCCCACAATGCAAATCAAATCAAACTTTATTTGTCACATGCGCAGAATACAACAGGTGTAGACCTTACCGTGAAATGCTTACTTACAAGCCCTTAACCAATAAAGCAGTTCAAGAAAGAGTTAAGAAAATATTTACCAAACAAACTAAAGTAAAAAATTATAAAAAAGTAACACAATAAAATAACAATAACGAGGCTATATACAGAGTCAATGTGCGGGGGTACAGGTTAGTCGAGGTAATTTGTAGGGGTAAAGTGACTATACAGATAATAGACAGTGGGTAGCAGCAGTGTAAAAACAAATGGAGGGGGGGGTGTCAATGGAAATTATCCGGGTGGCCATTTTATTAATTGTTCAGCAGTCTTATGGCTTGCGGGTAGAAGCTGTTAAGGAGCCTTTTGGTCCTAGACTTGGCGGTACGGTACCACTTGCCAAGCGGTAACAGAGAGAACAGTCTATGACTTGGGTGACTGAAGTCTTTTACAATTTTTTGGGCTTTCCTCTGACACCGCCTAGTATATAGGTCCTGGATGGCAGGAAGCTTGGCCCCAGTGATGTACTGGGCCGTACGCACTACCCTCTGTAACGCTTTACAGTAAGATGCCGAGCAGTTGCCATACCAGGCAGTGATGCAACCAGTCAGGATGATCTCGATGGTGCAGCTGTAGAACTTTTTGAGGATCTGGGGACCCATGCCAAATCTTTTCAGTCTCCTGAGGGGGAAAAGGTGTTGTCGTGCCCTCTTCACGACTGTCTTGGTGTGTTTGGACCATGATAGTTCGTTGGTGATGTGGACACCAAGAAACTTCAAACTCTCGACCCACTCCACTACAGCCCTGTCGATGTTAATGGGGGCGTGTTCGACCCGCCTTTTCCTGTAGTCCACGATCAGATCCTTTGTCTTGCTCACATTGAGTGAGAGGTTGTTGGCCTGGCACCACACTGCCAGGTCTCTGAACTCCCTATAGGCTGTCTCGTCGTTGTTGCTGATCAGGCCTACCACTTGTTGTGTAGTCAGCAAACTTAATGATGGTGTTGGAGCCTTGTTTGGCCACACAGTCGTAGGTGAACAGGGAGTACAGGAGGGGACTAAGCACGCACCCCTGAGGGGCCCCCGTGTTGAGGATCAGCGTGGCAGACGTGTTGTTACCTACCTTTACCACCTGGGAGCGGCCTGTCAGGAAGTCCAGGATCCAGTTGCAGAGGGAGGTGATTAGTCCCAGGGTCCTTAGCATAGTGATGAGCTTTGTGGGCACAATGGTGTTGAACGCTGTGCTGTAGTCAATGAACAGCATTCTCACATAGGTGTTCCTCTTGTCCAGGTGGGAAAGGGCAGTGTGGAGTGCAATAGAAATTGCATCATCTGTGGATCTGTTGGGGCAGTATGCAAATTGGAGTGGGTCTATGGTTTCTGGGATAATAGTGTTGATGTGAGCCATGACCAGCCTTTCAAAGCACTTCATGGCTACAGATGTGAGTGCTATGGGTCGGTAGTCATTTAGGAAGGTTATCTTAGTGTTCTTGGGCACAGGGACTATGGTGGTCCACTTGAAACATGTTGATATTACAGACTCAGTCAGGGACAACTTGAAAATGTCAGTGAAGTCACTTGACAGTTGGTCAGCGCATGCTCGAAGTACACGTCCTGGTACTCCGTCTGGCCCTGCGGCCTTGTGAATGTTGACCTGCTTAAAAGTCTTACTCACATCAGCTACAGAGAGCGTGATCACATAGCCATCCGGAACAGCTGATGCTTCAGTGTTGCTTGCCTCGAAGCGAGCATAGAAGTGATTTAGCTCATCTGGTAGGCTTGTGTCACTGGGTAGCTCGCGGCTGTGCTTCCCTTTGTCGTCCTTATTAGTTTGCAAGCCCTGCCACATCCGACGAGCATCGGAGCCGGTGTAGTAGGATTCAATCTTAGTCCGAATTTATGCTTTGCCTGTTTGATGGTTCGTCGGAGGGCATAGCGGGATTTCTTATAACCGTCCGGGTTAGAGTCCCGCTCCTTGAACGCGGCAGCTCTACCCTTTAGCTCAGTGCAGATGTTGCCTGTAATCCATGGCTTCTTATTGGGGTGTGTACGTACGGTCACTGTGGGGAAGACGTCATCGATGCACTTATTGATGAAGCCAGTGACTGATGTGGTGTACTCCTCAATGCTATCGGAAGAATCCCGGAACATATTCCAGTCTGTGCTAGCAAAACAGTCCTGTAGCTTAGCATCTACTTCATCTGACCACTTCCTTATTCACCAAGTCACTGGTGCCTCCTGCTTTAGTTTTTGCTTATAAGTAGGAATCAGGAGGATAGAGCTATGGTCAGATTTGCCAAATGGAGGGCAAGGGAGAGCTTCTCTGTTTGTGGAGTAAAGGTGGTCTAGATTTTTTTGTCCTCTGGTTGTACATTTAACATGCTGGTAGAAATTAGGTAGAACGGATTTAAGTTTCCCTGCATTAAAGTCCCCGGCCACTAGGAGCGCTGCCTCTGGATGAGCATTTTCCTGTTTGCTTATGGCCTTATACAGCTCATTGAGTGCATCTTAGTGCCAGCATCGGTTTGTGGTGGTAAATAGACAGCTACGAAAAATATAGATGAAAAATCTCTTGGTAGATAGTGTGGTCTGCAGCTTATCATGAGATACTCTCCCTCAGGCGAGCAATACCTAGAGACTTTCTTAGTATTACATTTTATGCACCAGCTGTTGTTTACAAATATACACATACCACCACCCCTTGTCTGACTGGAGTCAGCCGTTCTATCCTGCCAATGTAGCGTATGTCCCGCCAGCTGTATGTTATCCATGTCGTCGTTCAGCCACGGCTCGGTGAAACATAAGATATTACAGTTTTTAATGTCCTGTTGGTAGATAACTTTGATCTTAGGTCGTCCAATTTATTTTCAAATGATTGAACATTGGCTAATAGGATTGATGGAAGAGGCAGTTTACTCGCTCGCCGTCGGATCCTTACAAGGCACCCCGACCTACGTCCACAATATCTCAGTCTCTTTCTCATGCAAATAACAGGGATTTGGGCCTTGTCAGGTGTCTGTAGAATATCCTTCGCTTCCAACTCGTTGAAGAAAAAATCTTTGTCCAATACGAGGTGAGTAATCGCTGTCCTGATATCCAGAAGCTATTTTCGGTCATAAGAGATGGTGGCAGTAACATTATGTACAGACTAAATAACAAATAACGCAAAAAAACACACATAATAGCACAATTGGTTAGGGGGCCGTAAAACGGCAGCCATCTCCTCCGGCGCCATCTAATTCCTAATCATGGCTACAGACGTGAGTGCTACGGGGCGGTAATCATTTAGGCAGGTTACCTTCGCTTCCTTGGTACAGGGACTATGCGGGTCTGCTTGAAACATGTAGGTATTACAGACTCGGTCAAGGAGAGATGGCTGCAAGGTGCAGTTGGAGATTTCATCAAAAACTGCATGACCTTTGATCACATGATTTTTTAAAAGTTCATGCAGTCGACATGTACTGTAGTAGCAAGTCAGACAATTTTTATAACCACAATGCAACACACTTTGAAAGTCGTCAACGACTTGTCAAAAGTGTTCCGCTCGAACGCGCCCTATGATTAAACCTAGACTTACTGGTACTCCTTGTATATAGCTTGTACAGTGGGGGAAAAAGTATTTAGTCAGCCACCAATTGTGCAAGTTCTCCCACTTAAAAAGATGAGAGAGACCTGTAATTTTCATCATAGGTACACGTCAACTATGACAGACAAAATGAGAAAAAAAATTCCAGAAAATCACATTGTAGGATTTCTAATGAATTTATTAGCAAATTATGGTGGAAAATAAGTATTTGGTCAATAACAAAAGTTTTTCAATACTTTGGTATATACCATTTGATGGCAATGACACAGGTCAAACGTTTTCTGTAAGTCTTCACAAGGTTTTCACACACTGTTGCTGGTATTTTGGCCCATTCCTCCATGCAGATCTCCTCTAGAGCAGTGATGTTTTGGGGCTGTCGCTGGGCAACACGGACTTTCAACTCCCTCCAAAGATTTTCTATGGGGTTGAGATCTGGAGACTGGCTAGGCCACTCCAGGACCTTGAAATGCTTCTTACGAAGCCACTCCTTCGTTGCCCGGGCGGTGTGTTAGGGATCATTGTCATGCTGAAAGACCCAGCCACGTTTCATCCTCAATGCCCTTGCTGATGGAAGGAGGTTTTCACTCAAAATCTCACGATACATGGCCCCATTCATTCTTTCCTTTACACGGATCAGTCGTCCTGGTCCCTTTGCAGAAGAACAGCCCCAAAGCATGATGTTTCCACCCCCATGCTTCACAGTAGGTATGGTGTTCTTTGGATGCAACTCAGCATTCTTTGTCCTCCAAACACGACGAGTTGAGTTTTCACCAAAAAGTTATATTTTGGTTTCATCTGACCATATGACATTCTCCCAATCCTCTTCTGGATCATCCAAATGCACTCTAGCAAACTTCAGATGGGCCTGGACATGTACTGGCTTAAGCAGGGGGACACGTCTCGCACTGCAGGATTTGAGTCCCTGGCGGCGTAGTGTGTTACTGATGGTAGGCTTTGTTACTTTGGTCCCAGCTCTCTGCAGGTCATTCACTAGGTCCCCCCGTGTGGTTCTGGGATTTTTGCTCACCGTTCTTGTGATCATTTTGACCCCACGGGGTGAGATCGTGCGTGGAGCCCCAGATCGAGGGAGATTATCAGTGGTCTTGTATGTCTTCCATTTCCTAATAATTGCTCCCACAGTTGATTTCTTCAAACCAAGCTGCTTACCTATTGCAGATTCAGTCTTCCCAGCCTGGTGCAGGTCTACAATTTTGTTTCTGGTGTCCTTTGACAGCTCTTTGGTCTTGGCCATAGTGGAGTTTGGAGTGTGACTGTTTGAGGTTGTGGACAGGTGTCTTTTATACTGATAACAAGTTCAAACAGGTGCCATTAATACAGGTAACGAGTGGAGGACAGAGGAGCCTCTTAAAGAAGAAGTTACAGGTCTGTGAGAGCCAGAAATCTTGCTTGTTTGTAGGTGACCAAATACTTATTTTCCACCATAATTTGCAAATAAATTCATTAAAAATCCTACAATGTGATTTTCTAGATTATTTTTTCTCAATTTGTCTGTCATAGTTGACGTGTACCTATGATGAAAATTACAGGCCTCTCTCATCTTTTTAAGTGGGAGAACTTGCACAATTGGTGGCTGACTAAATACTTTTTTCCCCCACTGTATATAGCCTTGTTATTTCATTGTGTTACTATGTTATTTTTATCAATTTGCAAATGTTCTTACTTTTTAACAGAATTGTTAATATTTTGTATTGTTTAACAAACAAGAAATGAGCTTTGCAGCTCCTTCAGTGTCTTTGTTGCCTCTCTGATTAATGCCCTCCTTGCCTAGTCTGTGAGTTTTGGTGGGCGGCCCTCTCTTGGCAGGTTTGTTGTGGTATTCTTTCAATTTTTTAATAATGGATTTAATGGTGCTCCATGGGATGTGCAAAGTTTCAGATATTTTTTCATAACCCTGATCTGTACTTCTTCACAACTTTATCCCTGACCTGTTTGGAGAGCTCCTTGGTCTTCATGGTGCCGCTTTCTTGGTGGTGCCCCTTGCTTAGTGGTGTTGCAGACTCTGGGGCCTTTCAGAACAGGTGTATATATACTGAGATCATGTGACAGATTATGTGATACTTAGATTGCACACAGGTGGACTTTATTTAACTAATTATGTGACTTCTGAAGGTAATTAGTTGCACCAGATCTTATTTAGGGGCTTCATAGCAAAGGGGGTGAATACATATGCACGCAGCACTTTTCCGTTATTTATTTTTTTGAATTTTTTGAAACAAGTTGTTATTTTCATTTCACTTCACCAATTTGGACTATTTTGTGTATGTCCATTACATGAAATCAAATAAAAATCAATTTAAATTACAGGTTGTAATGCAACAAAATAGGAAAAAGTCCAAGCGGGGTGAATACTTTTGCAAGGCACTGTATATTTACAGTTTGTAAATGTGTGATATGGGTGTTAGAGACATTTATTTCGACATTATAAAGAATGACTTTTATAAACAACAGAAAGACTGCCATGTTGCACTGAGCCTTGCTGTTGGTAAACCACGTCAGTGTCCGACTTCACTCCTCGACTTTAATCTGCAGTCGGTTGCTTCGGCCTTCCCCCTCAAAAAGATCCCAAAGAAACACGGCCTATGTGGTCTGACCCACAGGGTGTGTTCGTGCAGTAAGCCTAACGAAGACGAGTGTAGATGAAAGGTGCCGAGTGAAGTCGGGGGAGGTGCATCGGCGATAGCCGAAAGTCGGACACTGCAGTGGTTTTCCAACAGCAAGGCTCAGATCAACATGGCAGTGACAGCATACCTGCTATTGTTCATAAAAGTTTCTGTATAAATGTAAAAATAAACGTTTGTATACTCCCATATCACACACTCAAACTGAAAACATAACGTGTGTACAATTAATTGGTTAGAGAGAGGTCTCAAATATCACCTTCATTCGTGTAGTGTTAGAATCGCGCCAAAGTTGGTTCCTCTTTCAGTCACGTCTTTGGTCACGTTCACGTGGGTCACTCAAAGTCGGACAATTTTTATACCCACAATGCAACACACTTTAAAAGGCGGTGACCAACGATGGTCAACGTCTTGACAAAAGTGACCCGCTTGAACGCGGCCATTTACTGTTTATATCTAAAATCACCCAGAGTGCATTGCCATTTACAACAATTTACTGGAAATAATTAAAAAGGTTATTTACTGTTTGTTTTTACAGTATTTTACAAACTAAGAAGTTTTACAGTGTAGGCATACAGCACTATAGCAAACCATGGGCTCTGCTGGCAGAATCATAGAATATGGAAGAAGCCCGGAATGAGCAGGAGTTCTGTAAATAACAAGCCAGAATGAGCAGGATATCTGTACATAACATGCCCAGAATGAGAAGGAGTTCTAGACATTACAAGCCCAGAATGAGCAGGAGTTCTGGATATAACAAGCCCAGAATGAGCAGGAGTTCTAGACATAACAAGCCCAGAATGAGCAGGAGTTCTAGACATAACAAGCCCAGAATGAGTAGGAGTTCTAGACATAACAAGCCCAGAATGAGCAGGAGTTCTGGACATAACAAGCCCAGAATGAGCAGGAGTTCTAGACATAACAAGCCCAGAATGAGCAGGAGTTGTAGACATAACAAGCCCAGAATGAGCAGGAGGTCTAGACATAACAAGCCCAGAATGAGCAGAAGTTCTAGACATAACAAGCCCAGAATGAGCAGGAGTTCTAGATATAACAATCCCAGAATGAGCAGGAGTTCAAGACATTTACATTTACATTTACGTCATTTAGCAGACGCTCTTATCCAGAGCGACTTACAAATAGGTGCATTCACCTTATAGCCAGTGGGATAACCACTTTACAATGTTTTTTTATTTATTTTTATTTTTGTTGGGGGGGGGGGGGGGTTGGAGTAAAGGGGGGGGGTAGAAGGATTACTTTATCCTATCCCAGGTATTCCTTAAAGAGGTGTCATAAAGACATAACAAGTCCAGAATGAGCAGGGGGAAAAAAATAAAAATCTGGTTGTCTGGTCCCTTGAGTGATCAGGGAAATAGTTTTTTCTCTCCTAAAAGTGAGACTCAATATACAGTACAGTCAAACAAAAGAACACAGTGTTTCAGTTCTTCTCACAGGACATGTAATGCAGTATGATCTGGATTGGTCAGGTCATACTTCATAGTTTAATTGCTTGGTGGGTTTTCAAGCAAGTCGAACATCCACATTCAAGACTGCATGCTTGCTCTAGTCAGTGCAAAGTACTTAGAAGTAGCATGTTGCTGTCTGTGTCACACTAACTCTACAATACTGCAAGTATTTCACTAAACCAAGGAGGAGACTGATTCCCACCATGAACTGAAGTTGAAAGCTCCACAGCAAACCATGAGCTCCCTCTACTGGTAACAACTAAAATGAGAGTGGTAGAATAGGGAGATAAAACATCTGATGGTTTTGTCTAGTATTGTAATAATCTTTTGGTTCTTTCTTATACTGATGCAGACCTTTACAGGCCGCAATTGTGCTTAGAACAGCCATACGTCCTCAGTGCTCCTCTTCCTTCACTTGATGAACTCGATTGGCATACATGGTGTGAGAATGTGATACAGACCTGTTCATAAATGTCAAGTTAAATGAAAATGTTGTTTGAACTTCTGAAAAGGTCACAGTAGCTGAACCTGATGTTATTACATTGACATGTTAGTTATTTAGCAGATGCTCTTATTCAGAGCAACTTACAGGAGCAATTGGCGTTAAGTGCCTTGTTCAAGGGAACATCAACAGATTATCAAACTGACTGTGTTAGGCTGGCATTCAATCTGATCAGGGGTTGTCGACAATGTGGCTTTCAAAGGCAATGTTCAGAAATTGTCTTTAAAAACTGCATTGTCTGCAACCAGCGATCAGATTGAATGCTGGCCTTAAGTTTCCATACTGTGTGCATCCATCTCAGGTCTGGTATTGATAAAAAAAAGTCTCAACAGTAGAAACTTTAACTTTAGTTAATTTATCAAAAAAATACTTTCATGAACTCATGTTAGCCAAAAGGCTGAAGAAAAAGAACACAGACACCAAAAATAGATTACTGTTATTCATTAAAGGTACATAACGGAGTATCATCACTTATTAGAAAAATGTAATAAAAACTCTCCCTATGTATTTTATTTTATATTTTTGTTAGGTATGTTGGTTTGTCTTGTTAGTTATTGTTTTTCTATTTCATTTGTTGTTTCCCATTGGGCATGTGTATAGTTTGGTGTATTGTGTGATTGTTTTCTGTTAAATATGCAAAAATGAAGTCGTTTGCATATTAACCTAGGGTGTGGTTTTACGTGAATGCTTTTATTTGACTAAAAACAAAGAATGTCTCCACTGTCATTGATATAATAAATAAATTATTACCTTGCACTTTGAACTAAAATATTTGTACTCTGTGAGAATGAGAAGTGAGTGAGGCACTGCCCATGGGTGTACATATTTGGGATCTTATTTGAGCCAGTTTGCTAAAGTGGGAAAATAGTCCTGCAGCAACAGGAAATGTGAATTATTATGTGGATTATAATTAATGGACATTTTTTTAGGGGTTAATACATTTTTCGTAAGTGAAAATCAAGTCTGTAATATCCAGGTGGAAATTACAACATTCAGAAGCATTTTAGACCTCAAATACAATACAAGTGTAACATTTCCTTTATTGCAAGAAAGTAGTTTCAGGTAAATGGACAAGGTTTCAGGTGAAACAGGATATGATCCTACAATGACCGTGATAAATTAAAGGGACTTCATTGCCAAAATCCCAACTATCCCTTTAAGGACTAATATAGGAATAAACTTTAAGGGAGGGCAAAGATGACATTTGACTTTCGTTTCACTGAAAACTGCAACAGCCACACCCAGTGGATTGGTACACCTCACCTGTCTCCAATAGTACAAACACATTGTTCTGACAGGAGTGAGGAGGAACATATGGAGAGGACACTTGTCAAGTAAGTTACTGAATTTTACTCAGCATTTCCTGATATTCACATTACAAGAACACAATAAGCAAAACAGTCATGTTCTTGCAAACAATTTTGAAACAGGAATTGAAATGTTTTAAACCTGGGATGGAAGTAACATCTTTGTCTATGTCGTCCTATCTGCTACAACAGGAGGCAAAGTCAGGAAGGAGAAATCAACAAGTGAGACATTTCCAGCAGATATGTCTCAGAGAGCAAGTCATTCTGGTAAGCACTATCACCTTCAATATCTCCAGATCATTGTAGATTATGCCATAAAATAATAGCCTCCAACCTCTACCAACCTTTTTATTCCTGACATGTTCAATGAAAACAAATGAAACAATATTAATTATTTTGAAATTTTTAACACTGACATGCTGACTACACCGAGCACATGCGTGCGTCCACGTGCGCCATCGATCGCATGTTGATTTTGTCCATCCACACCAGACGTGATCAGAACACGCAGGTTGAAATATCAAAACAAACTGAACTAACTTTATTAATTTGGGGACAGGTCAAAACACGTGAAACATTCATGGACATTTAGCTAGCTAGCTAGCTTTCTGTTGCTAACTAATTTGTCCTGAGATATAAACATTGGGTTGTTATATTACATGAAATGCACAATTTTGACCCATTCTGAGTCACACAAAATCATGTGTTCTCTACTCTGACAATTAATCTAAAGATAAAAAGGGTAAACCTAGTTAGTTTCTAATAATCTCTCCTACTTCTTCTTCTGTGGACTTTACTGTATATGGCGGCTGGCAACCAACTTTAAGGTGCATTACCACCACAGACTGGAGTGTGTACCTCAATTCAGCTTTCAATTCCCCACGTGGGTATATGCTCCTAAAAACCAATGAGGAGATGGAGAGGCCGGACTAGCAGCGCATCAAATCAAAATAGAACCAAGTTCTATTTTAGCGCCTTGCTATGCAGAAGCTTGTTGACACGCGCGAGTAGTTTGGGTGAAATGATTGAATACCATGTATCTGTAAATGTATTTTGCAATGCTTGCACGCGCAAAATGTGGGTGGTGTGGTCAGCACGTGACATTGTAGCATTGTAGGATGCACACCTTTCCCAAGTTCAGGTTGTATCAACTGTCTTGTCCTTTGATTGCAGGGAGGGGTTTTAATGGTAGACCTTATACCAGGAACAGGGGAAACCCTACTGCTAGGCCTTACACCAGGAACAGGAGAAACCGTGAAACACTGTTTGTTCACCAGGAGACTAGACCGCGAAGGATCAGACAAAATGGTGACTACTCTTTGTACTACTATTTGTATTTTTTTTTACGTCTCATATATTTGTAAGACTGAAAGGACAACGAGAATATATATTGAATTTCGATGTGATATTACAATGTAGTATCAAATCAATACAACAATGAACATCATTTTTCCTCAAATTGTGTTTTACATATATTTTTTAAATACTGCTAATAACTGTGTTTTTGCCAAATCAAAGGTGGTGGAATCTGACTACTGTTATATGAGTTTAGAAATATACATTATTTCATGTTGTAGGTTGAAGATATTTGCATAACGTGGTATATGATGATCTTACTTTGTCCTATTTGACTAATTCTGGTTTTATCTACTGAATTGTCGCTTGATTGCAGGAAGGGGCTTTACTTATAGGCCTTATACCAGGAACAGGGGAAACCATAAAGCCCTGTCTGTTCACCAGGACACTAGACCGCAAAGCATCAGACAAAACGGTAACCAGTCTTTGTATTTAATGCTTAATTTAGTGTGTACTCCATGAACAACAAACACAGTGCATACACATTAGAGAGAGAAGGAAGTTGACAAATATGCAATAATATGCTGAATATAATCTCAGTCTTTGTTTTAAATAACTGTGTTCAACTGTGACTGTGAAGTACTGGTTTAGAAAAATACCAATAATAAATGTTTCTGATTATGTTAGAGATAATTATATAACGTGAAACATTTATGATGATCTTGACTTATAATGTCCTATTTGACACAGCTGGCACTCAAGGAATATTCACGCGCAAAAGGCACCTGGCAAACCTGATTGTCTCCAACTTGCAACCACTGTCTATTGTAGAAGATGCTGGTTTCCAGGCATTTGTGGATGCCATAAAAAATCCTGGCACCATTATTCCAAAGGAGACATTGTCTATTCGCAAAGACCTTCTCAGAATGTATGAGGAGACAAGGCAGAAGGTAGAGCAATCCCTTGCCTTGGCTCAAGATATTGTATTAACAGCTGAACTGTGCGTTGCAAGAGCAGAAGAGTCCTACATGACAGTGACTTGCCATGTCATCGACACAGAATGGAACCTCAATTCCTACGTATTAGAAACGACTAAAGTCCTGGGTGAACATAAAGCAGTCGACATAGTGGAACAACTGTTAAGAATTGCAAACGATTGGAGAATTAAAGAAAAGATTCACACCATGGTGACAAACATAGAGGGAACCATGAGAGAAGACATTTCTCGAAATGGATGGACACACATTCCTTGTTTTACCCACACTTTAAACCTGGTGTTCAAAGATGTGTTGAAGGATGATCCTGTTCTAGAGGCTCTGCTGAGGAAGTGTCAGAAGATTGTGAGGTTCTTCCACAGCAACAAAGAAGCTGAGAAAAAGCTAAAAGAGGCTCAACTCCATCAGCAGTTGCCTCATCATGGCCTGATACAGTCTGTTGGTGATGGATGGTTATCCTGCTTCCACGTGCTGAAGAGACTTGCTGAGCAATACATGGCTATCAACATGGTGCTTAGCCAAAGACAAGAGTTTGACCTCTGTCTTAATGGATCTGACATAACTAAAGCCTCCAGTGCTGTAGCAACCCTTCAGCCTTTCAAAGATGTGACAGAGGAGATGTCACAGGGATGTGAAGACATCTCTAATAATCAGCAGTACTACTTCCTCTTCAACAGCATTCCTCTGGTCATAAAACTTCAGAAGAAAATCAACAAAGAAAAATGTGGAAACGAGGTAGCTAAACAGTTAGCCAAACAATGCACATTTCATTTTGGTGATCTGAAGAAGAGCCAACGACTGGTCCTTACCACAGCCCCGGACCCAAGGTTCAAAATCCGCATATTGAATGTCAACGACAGTGAAAGTGCTAATCACTTCCTAACTAAACTACTTAAAGATCTCCAAGCGATTGCATCTCCACTGGTAGTTTCATCCGCAGTACCGAACATAGTTCAACTGCTGAAGCAGTACAGTGAACACAGCTCAATTCCAGAGACGGAAAACCCACTTGCATGGTGGAGATCTAAAGGATCTGAGAAATTCAATGGATTCTACAGTGAACCCCTTGGATAGGGCTTTCCATGAGACAGATCAAATGTTCTGCAGCAGACGAAGTTGCCTGGAGCCAGAGAATATCAACATCATACTGTTTCTGAATATCAACTACACTTCTTAGTTGTAAAGAGGATCAGCGGTGGTCACACAGTTATCTTTTAAATGAGAACACATTGTGGTCTAGAGATCAAAGCCGCTTCCTTTAGAACATATATAGCGCTGCCAGCATGGGTTAGAATCCAGCCTGTTGCTCTTTCAGCAATCACTCTTACCTTGTCTATCTCTGTCCTGTCTGATAAACAATAAAATACGTAAGGAGTGGGACTGCCGCACGCCTTTAAAACAAGAGAACAGCGTAGAACTTACTGTATATAAGAACATTGTAATATGAACTTGAACAATACTTTAATGAAAAGAACAATCAAAGAGCTGAAAATATTACAAGGAATGTGACTGCCACATAGTGGAGGAGAGACTAACTGGTCTTTGATTTTTTTCCCAATAGTTTTTGTTTTAGCCAATCCTTCTAGACAATACAAGATAACAATGTGACACGTTATGAACAGAAACTAACATAATCTCTTGGTATTTTAAGGCTGAGTTGAGAATCATGACAGGTTGATGTTTAAGGCAGCCATTCCTGTAGTCTGGAAGCTCTGGCAGAGTGGTCCTTATGCCCACACCAAACAGACACATACAAAATGTCAGAGTGGGGTTGCCTGGAGTAGGTTCCACGCTGGTGTCTGATCCGATAGTTTATGTTCTCCATGCTGGGTACTGGAGAGAGGACTAGCCTTCTGCAGGCAGAACTTGATTGGCTATTATTTTATACTTTTTTTTATGAAAGGAGGCCAAAAATCGATTATTTTTTATGTTTTTTTGTTGGTAAATTTTTTTGGGGAAGCCATGAATACATGCCACTAGTCAGCTCTGTTCTTCTGAGGGCAACAAATGCAAACATCATAAAGAAATAGACTTTGATAGATTTGTGTAGATAGATTTGATAGTCATTTGTTACATCTACTACAGTACACTAGTGTACAGTGTGTGTGGCTTGACCATTTAATGATCCCTGTCAGTGTAGACTCTACTTATGGTCTGTCATTTTGGGCTGACGATTTTGAAAATGGGCTGACGATTTTGAAAATAGATAGTAAGTTAACAATTTTGTGTCATAAAGTAAACTTGTTAAAAATGCACATAATCACACGAGGCGAAGGGGCGTCTTACTGGGCTGAAACTGCAGTCTGCTCCATATGGACAGAAGCCAATCAGGTAATTGGGACACATTATCAACCCTGGGATATGGTGACGCCTGCACTTCGGCACTGTGGAGAGGATGACATCATCACTGATGAAACATTTCCCAAAATTAATGCCATGGCCCGTATTAAGACTCTATACGAATGGTAACAGCTCTATCAAACTGAAACATGGCAGTGGCACCTCACCTAGATTTGAGTTAAAGAGAGGAAGTAGGCAAGGTTGTCCCATCTCACCGTATATGTTTTTATTAGTCACCCAACTTCTTACAAATTCTATTAATAATAGAATTTCCATAGCTGGTACATAAATTATTATAAACCAGCTGGCTGATGATACTACACTTTTTCTGAACGACGCTAGTCAGATTCCCATATCGATCAATGTGATAGAATCCTTTTCCAAAGCATCTGGTCTATGTATTAACATTAATAAATGCGAACTCATGGCTGTCAAAGATTGTGTGACACCCAGAAGCTAAACCAATGGCTACAGCGGGACTTATCTTTAAAAGGAAGTCCTAATAACCAAGGCTGAGGGTATCTATAGACTAACATATGCCGCTCTATCTTTATATCTTGACAGGAAAATAAGCAACAAGGTGTTTTCAACTTCCTGTTGTAATGAACACTTAAGAGTACGGTGGGCTTTATTGTCTGGACTTTTCTACCTTAAATAATACTTTTAAGATCAATTGGATAAAACAATTGCTAAGAACACCCACTTCTATGTGGAACTTTATTCCTCATCATGTCTTCATGTTGGTTTGCAATTACAATATTGACAAAGTTCCAGTGAAATGCTCTGCTTTTCATCATCAGGTTTTCTTGTCATGGTCCTTCATTTATAAGCATAATTTCAATCCACACATATATTATATCTGGACTAATCGAGGCATATTGTATTAAAAAATATCATTGTTTTTAGAATATTGGTTCCCAAATAATATCCTATTTGTGAGCCAACCTGTAAATGTAGAGGGTATTTTACTTAATTATGAGGAATTCTTATCACTTTAAAAGATCCCTGTAACACCTAAAGATTTCACAATCATTTTAGATGCCATTCCCTCAGGGGTTGCTTTATTATTCAGGAACGTGTCAAGACATGACCCTCAGAACTTAGCTTCGATTATCCCTGTTGACTCATCAGTAGGAAAGATGTATTTTTCTTTTGGTCCATACAACAATAATAGAGCTATAGGTGACTTGTTTCAACAAGATGTTGTATATATACCTCATGTCATGCCTTATTGGAATAATTTTATTGATAATATCTGTTGGAAAATGTTTGGATGTTGCCTCACACATACAGTGGGAAGAACAAGTATTTGATACACTGCCGATTTTGCAGGTTTTCCTACTTACAAAGCATGTAGAGGTCTGTAATTTTTATCATAGGTACACTTCAACTGTGAGAGACGGAATCTAAAACAAAAATCCAGAAAATCACATTGTATGATTTTTAAGTAATTAATTTGCATTTTATTGCATGACATAAGTATTTGATCACCTACCAACCAGTAAGAATTCCGGCTCTCACAGACCTGTTAGTTTTTCTTTAAGAATCCCTCCTGTTCTCCACTCATTACCTGTATTAACTGCACCTGTTTGAACTCGTTACCTGTATAAAAGACACCTGTCCACACACTCAATCAAACAGACTCCAACCTCTCCACAATGGCCAAGACCAGAGAGCTGTGTAAGGACATCAGGGATAAAATTGTAGACCTGTACAAGGCTGGGATGGGCTACAGGACAATAGGCAAGCAGCTTGGTGAGAAGGCAACAACTGTTGGCGCAATTATTAGAAAATGGAAGAAGTTCAAGATGACGGTCAATCATCCTCGGTCTGGGGCTCCATGCTAGATCTCACATCGTGGGGCATCAATGATCATGAGGAAGGTGAGGGATCAGCCCAGAACTACACGGCAGGACCTGGTCAATGACCTGAAGAGAGCTGGGACCACAGTCTCAAAGAAAACCATTAGTAACACACTACGCCATCATGGATTAAAATCATGCAGCGCACGAAAGGTCTCCCTGCTCAAGCCAGCGCATGTCCAGGCCCGTCTGAAGTTTGCCAATGACCATCTGGATGATCCAGAGGAGGAATGGGAGAAGGTCATGTGGTCTGATGAGACAAAAATAGAGCTTTTTGGTCTAAACTCCACTCGCCATGTTTGGAGGAAGAAGAAGGATGAGTACAACCCCAAGAACACCATCCCAACCGTGAAGCATGGAGATGGAAACATCATTCTTTGGGGATGCTTTTCTGCAAAGGGGACAGGAAGACTGCGCCGTATTGAGGGGAGGATGGATGGGGCCATGTATCGCAAGATCTTGGCCAACAACCTCCTTCCCTCAGTAAGAGCATTGAAGATGGGTCATGGCTGGGTCTTCCAGCATGACAACGACCCGAAACACACAGCCAGGGCAACTAAGGAGGGCTCCGTAAGAAGCATCTCAAGGTCCTGGAGTGGCCTAGCCAGTCTCCAGACCTGAACCCAATAGAACATCTTTGGAGGGAGCTGAAAGTCCGTATTGCCCAGCGACAGCCCCGAAACCTGAAGGATCTGGAGAAGGTATGGAGGAGTGGGCCAAAATCCCTGCTGCAGTGTGTGCAAACCTGGTCAAGACCTACAGGAAACGTATGATCTCTGTAATTGCAAATAAAGGTTTCTGTACCAAATATTAAGTTCTGCTTTTCTGATGTATCAAATACTTATGTCATGCAATAAAATGCAAATTAATTACTTAAAAATCATACAATGTGATTTTCTGGATTTTTGTTTTAGATTCCGTCTCTCACAGTTGAAGTGTACCTATGATAAAAATTACAGACCTCTACATGCTTTGTAAGTAGGAAAACCTGCAAAATCGGCAGTGTATCAAATACTTGTTCTCCCCACTGTACCTACTTATTAACTACATGAAGTTTATTTTTAAATGATTCATTAATATTATCCTGCCAACACCAATTTAAAAAAAGACAAACTCAAATTGTACCTTTTGTAATGGCCACCCAGAAACAGTGTTACATCTTTTTTGGCATTCTCTTCACGTAAAGAATCGGTGGCAATACATCAGTATATTTATAATGGATCATATTTATGAATATTTTACCCTATTATGGAGAGATGTACTGATTGTATTCTTTACCTACAATAGAAACAATTTAAAACAATTGTATGTGATTCATTTCATTATTCTTTTGGCCAAATTTCATAAATGTATATTTACAAACAAGACAGCCTTTTTTCTTACCTTACAAGGGAATTGAACAATAGTTTAAGACAAATACTCAACCAACAAAAAAGCTGTTAGAATGATAAATGTGTGTGAATCCCTTAAGGTGTTTGTGTAATGTGTTATTTTAACCCTTAGCCCCACCCCTGGCCCCACCCCAGATAGATAGAGCCTGTCTGCATTCCTGATTTATGTAACTGTTAGCTTACCTGTGTAATATTGGCATAAGCTCAGAACCTCAAACATGGTCCTGTTTTATCAATTGATGTGCTGATCAATGGATAGTTCATTACCTCTGTCAAAATAATATGTATCTTAAAGTTATGTTTGTACTTGTATTTATTTTTGCAATAAAGATGGTGACACAACAATATTACACATTACAATAGGCCTTTTTCTAAAAATACATACAGCCAAAAGACATATACTGTGTATATATATATTTACATACAATGCTTTGAAAAAGTATTTGTCCCCTTTCTAATTTTCTCTACTTTTGCATATTCTTTATACTGATCAGATCTTCAACCAAAACCTAATATTAGATAAAGGGAACCTGAGTGAGTGCAAGAGCTCTGATAGGTTGAAGGACGTTCTCCGGAAGTTGTCATAATTACTGTGTAAGTATATGGAAGGGGGTGAGAACCATGAGCCTCGTAGGTTTTGTTTTGAAGGCAATGTACCCAGAGGAGGACGGAAAGCTAGCTGTCCTCCAGCTACTCCATGGTGCTACACTACAGAGCGCTGTTGAGGCTACTGTAGACCTTCATTGCAAAACAGTTTTTTAATTAATTATTTGGTGACATTAATATATATAGTATAGTTTTATCTAAAAAGGATAACTTACTATTTTTATTTTTATGAAATTCACTGAGGATGGTCCTCCCCTTCCTCCTCTGAGGAGCCTCCACTGGTAGGGATGGCGTGCATCTCACGGATGAGGGCAACGACCTCTTACTTGAGAGTCTGAGAGCTGGGCCCATATCCACAAATCGTCTCAGAGTAGACAGTTGGTCATAAGTGCTGACAATAGAGACATTTTACTCCTACTCTGATGGGTCAAAATAAAGGCTTTGCATGAAGCCTCTTTAGTCATAAGAGTCCCACCTAGTCGACAGATATTTAGGAGACCTCATGAGCTGTCCTCACCAGTTAAGAGTTACCAGCAGGTGTCTTGATTATAGAAAAAGGCAGTGAGTCAGTGGTTCCTGCACCATAGACAGGAAACTACTTGAAGTTGAAATTATTTTTGATATTTCTGTGTGATCAAGCCATAAATAATCTAGACCTACATGCAACTTGCGCTTTTGACAATGATTTCACGAGGACAAATACACATGATATACAGTGAGGGAAAAAAGTATTTGATCCCCTGCTGATTTTGTATGTTTGCCCACTGACAAAGACATGATCAGTCTATAATTTTAATGGTAGGTTTATTTGAACATTGAGAGACAGAATAACAACAAAAAAATCCAGAAGAAACGCATGTCAAAAATGTTATAAATTGATTTGCATTTTAATGAGGGAAATAAGTATTTGACCCCTCTGCAAAACATGACTTAGTACTTGGTGGCAAAACCCTTGTTGGCAATCACAGAGGTCAGACGTTTCTTGTAGGTAGGCCACCAGGTTTGCACACATCTCAGGAGGGATTTTGTTTCACTCCTCTTTACAGATCTTCTCCAAGTCATTAAGGTTTCAAGGCTGACGTTTGGCAACTCGAACCTTCAGCTCCCTCCACAGATTTTCTATGGGATTAAGGTCTGGAGACTGGCTAGGCCACTCCAGGACCTTAATGTGCTTCTTCTTGAGCCACTCCTTTGTTGCCTTGGCCGTGTGTTTTGGGTCATTGTCATGCTGGAATACCCATCCACGACCCATTTTCAATGCCCTGACTGAGGGAAGGAGGTTCTCACCCAAGATTTGACGGTACATGGCCCCGTCCATCGTCCCTTTGATGCAGTGAAGTTGTCCTGTCCCCTTAGCAGAAAAACACCCCCAAAGCATAATGTTTCCACCTCCATGTTTGATGGTGGGGATGGTGTTCTTGGGGTCATAGGCAGCATTCCACCTCCTCCAAACACGGCAAGTTGAGTTGATGCCAAAGAGCTCGATTTTGGTCTCATCTGACCACAACACTTTCACTCAGTTCTCCTCTGAATCATTCAGATGTTCATTGGCAAACTTCAGACGGCCCTGAATATGTGCTTTCTTAAGCAGGGGGATCTTGCGGGTGGTGAAGGATTTCAGTCCTTCACAGCGTCGTGTGTTAGCAATTATTTTCTTGGTGACTATGGTCCCAGCTGCCTTGAGATCATTGACAAGATCCTCCCGTGTAGTTCTGGGCTGATTCCTCACCATTCTCATGATTATTGCAACTCCACGAGGTGAGATCTTGCATGGAGCCCCAGGCCGAGGGAGATTGACAGTTCTTTTGGTGTTTCTTCCATTTGCGAATAATCGCACCAACTGTTGTCACCTCCTCACCAAGCTGCTTGGCGATGGTCTTGTAGCCCATTCCAGCCTTGTGTAGGTCTACAATCTTGTCCCTGACATCCTTGGAGAGCTCTTTGGTCTTGGCCATGGTGGAGAGTTTTGAATCTGATTGATTGATTGCTTCTGTGGACAGGTGTCTTTTATACAGGTAACAAGCTGAGATTTGGAGCACTCCCTTTAAGAGTGTGCTCCTAATCTCAGCTCGTTACCTGTATAAAAGACACCTGGGAGCCAGAAATCTTTCTGATTGAGAGGGGGTCAAATACTTATTTCCCTCATTAAAATGCAAATCAATTAATAACATTTTTGACATACGTTTTTCTGGATTTTGTTGTTGTTATTCTGTCTCTCACTGTTCAAATAAACCTACCATTCAAATTATAGACTGATCATTTCTTGTCAGTGGGAAAATTTACAAAATCAGCAGGGGATCAAATACTTTTTTCCCTCACTGTATGCCTAAATACTTATAACCGCTACGCTAATTGATTATTTCATTAACCTACATCAAGATATTTCACGCAGAATATCACATTGTTAAAAGAGATGACTAAATTGGTCATGCATATAAATGGGCAATTAAAAGCATTTAATTGTGTTCGGTAAAACTGATAGACCTTTCAAACATTTTATGCAACATTATCGGCAGGTAACTTGATGCCTACTGTGTCAAAGCGATTTCCAGGTGACTACCTCATGAAGCTGGTTGAGAGAATGCCAAGCGCGTGCAAAGCTGTCATTAAGGCAAAGGGTGGCTACTTTGAAGAATCTCAAATATAAAATATATTTTGATTTGTTTAACACTTTTTTGGTTACTACATGATTCCATATGTGTTATTTCATAGTTTTGATGTCTTCACTATTATTCTACAATGTAGTGTAGTATCTAAACAATTTATGACTTTGTTGACGTTTGCAAATGGTGTGTTAGAGGAAGTTGGCTCTTCTTGCGGAAGCATCTGGAAAGCATTACAACAGGGGCCCCCTAAAACAGAGGAAGTCTGTTATGTGAAGGCCAGGGATTGGTCTAATGGAGAACCACCCATATCATGTTACATATTATAAATACCATGGTTGAAACAAAGGACGGGGAGAATATAACATATTAGAGATTGGGTCAGTTGTTCTCCAGATGTCTGCAGGAGTCTGTAAATTGAAGCTGAAATCTTTGATGTAATAAACCATTATAATCGAGGACAGTGTCAGCGGATTTCTTGTCATCACAGCATGTCAGCATCATTATCTCGACACTACATTAATGGCGACGAGGAATTTGGGACGTGTTGCGTCTTTTCTCAGCGTTCCATTCATGGGCGCCGAGCTGACTCCCGCTCAAGAGGCATGCAGATACGGTGAGCTTTCTCACAAACTTTGGGCGCTGGTTAGTTCATGTGCTTGTGTGTGTGTGCGTTGAAGGACTGCACCGTCGAAGGACTTGTGTGTGCACTTTGCTGTTATTTGCTGTGTGATGAGAATCCGTTCTAAAAATTTTTTTTTGTGGTAGATACATTCGATTGCATGTTACCCCTCGACATATAGTTGACGATGTTCAAAGTAACCTCTCATTGAATATCTGCAACTCGAGGTAGCAGAAATTTAGGAAGGAACAATGACAAATAAGGAGCGACGGTAGCATGCTTTAGAGGACCGTAGGAACGGATGCATTCCTCTTGAATTGTGTGTGTGTGAGAGAGAGAGCCTATGCGTATGTGTATAAAAGGGGAGGTCTCTGCTGTGTGTCGACTAAGGCTATGACAACAGGGGCTTTAGTTTTTTGTAAGGAAATATGTTAGTTAAGGTTCAAATCTTATGAGTCTCCATTAGAGAGAACGTTAATAATTGTTAAAAAACTATGAGCCCCTGGGAGGACTTTTATGGTAATGGATAAGAAAATAGATTGTGGTAAACTTAAGAAACTTCGAAGTAGGATTTGTGTTCTATGTTCTGTGTTGGTTTGGGAGTTTTGTTAAGTGTTACTGTTTGTCTGTGTTGGGGAATAACGGAGGGACAGCTGGTCTGTCTGCTTTCTGTTGTTTAGCTTGGGAGAGCTCCTTTCACTCTGAAATTGCACTGGTGAATGAGCTGCGCATGTGTGGGATTTTATGAGTTTAGAGTTACGTAGAGCAAAAATGCCACACCCCTGCCTGCAGTGAGCTGCTGGGAGATGCAGACTCAGAGCTGAAAAAGAAGGAGGGGGAGACTTACACACGAATAAAGTATTATGTATGTTAAATCGGCTGTTGCTTAATTATTAAACTATTTGATTGAGATCTATTGAATTTATAAATGAGAGATATGTTGACGGATTAAAAATTGCGCTATTTATAATATTCCTGAGTTAAGCTGTTTGCTTGTTTCTTAGCGCGAATATGAACATAGGTATGCATAAAATACTAAATTATTGTCTGTGTTCTTTGTTCTTCTGTCATGTGAGAGACGAGAAGGAGGAGAAAGAGAGAGAGAGGAGGTGCTGACGAGTGCGTCACGCGAAAGTGTGTGCTGCTCTGGATCCAGTCCAATCAAGGCCAGTACTGCTCTGTTCACAAAACGTACTTTCCCATAGAGGATATTGTGTGTGCCTAGCATACATAGGTCCCGTGTAGCTCAGTTGGTAGAGCATGGCGTTTGCAATGCCAGGGTTGTGGGTTCGATTCCCACGGGGGGCCAGTATGAAAAAGTATGAAAATGTATGTACTCACTAACTCTAAGTCGCTCTGGATAAGAGCGTCTGCTAAAATGTAAAAAAAAATCATGTTGTGACAATTTGACAGGGACTTGGCAACAGACTGATCAATTGATGTAATTAAGAATTGCACATTGGAGGTTTTTGTGCATGGGTTGGTTTGATTAGAGTTGTGTTGGAAATCCTGCACTGACATTATTCTGTAAAATTAAGGTAATTTGGTGATTATTAACCCTCCCGTTGTCCTAGGGTCAAAATGACCCGCCACTGTGTTGAACCAACTTTATTAAGTTTTTATATTTGTGGGATAATTTGTGAGAAGGAGGCAGTGAGACTTTAAAGAAAGTATCACTGCCTCCTTCTCACAAATGATCCAAAAAATATAAAAATTAAATAAAGTTGGTTCAACACAGTGGCGGGTCATTTTGACCCTAGGACAACGGGAGGGTTAAGCAATTGGTTTGTGAGTGCTGTAGTGTTGCTGGATTACAGGTCTTTCTTTTTTTGGGGATTGCTCTGAAGTTGACTACTTTCATTTACTTTTCCTGATCGGATGTGGTAAGATTGGTAAAATAATTTGGTAAAAAAAGTTGGTAAAATAAAAAAATAAAAAAAATATTAATAAATTAATATATTAATAAATTAATACATTAATAAAAATAAATAAAAATATTGATTAATTGATTAATTAATTAATTAATTATTTTACAAATAAAAAAAGGGGAGAAAAATACAAAAAAAAGGAGGGAAACATAAGCTACATAGTCTAAAGTATTTTTGGGTTTACAAATTAATTGGTTTAAAATAATAATAATAATAAAATAATTCACAATAAAAGAGACAGAGGTATAGAGAAAATGGCAAAAGAGGTGAAGGTAACAGAAAAACTAATGGCAGAAGTCAATAGATCTTTCTCACATACGGATTCAGCAAAAAGACCCCCACCTTACGAGAAAGAAGTAGAGTTTAAGGACGTCTATCCTCAGCTTCCAATGATCATTCAGGAGGGTGATTATTGCATCAGAGATGAAGATGAACGAATAATAGAGAGAGGACAAGCAGAAACGACCATAAAGATGAATCCAAACTCCAAAAGTAAGAAGAAAACGAGGTGTCTGGAAACTAAGGGTGGAGTGAGGTTCAGGAGGATGGAACTTGAATATGATGATGATGATGATCAGAGTGATTTAGAATAGTTCATGGGTGGATATGACCCTGTGATCAGACGGAAGTTGGCCAGTGAGGAAAGAAGGGGTGATGGAAGTTGGAAGGAGAAGAATACAAGAGATTCGAGTTCTGATGAAAGTGAAGATGAAGACAGCGATGAAGATTTGGAGATTAAAGGTGCTTCATGTTCAAGAGGATTTTATCCTACAATGAAGGGAGCACAAATAAGAAGATGATGCCAGTGATAATTCGAGGACAGAACCGGGAGTATAAGCCTTTGTAGAATACCGATATGTCAGATATCCTTGAGAAGCTGCCTACTCTTCAAGATGGAGCATATCCTTGGATTTCAAAATTGGAAGAAATTACGGTGGGAACACAGTCTGCCATAGGAGACATTAAGATACTTTTGGCTAATCTCCTTGGGATTCCAGATATGGAAGACATTTTTCAGAGAACTGGACTTAATAGATATGTGGGGACTGCGGTGAATGATCCTGAATTGTTGGCTGCATGTAGAAATCGGCTGTGGAGAGCACTGAAAGATACGTTTCCAACAAATGTGCATCCTGACAACATTCTGATTGACCCACTAGGACAACAAGAAAATCCGAGAGCCTATGTGTCAAGAGTTCATCAAGTATGGAGAAATATTACCGGAAATGATCCAGATGTGAATCAAATTGAGCAGTCAATTTTGAGAGCTAAACTGCAGATGGGACTGCCCTCACCAGTAAGGAGCAAACTGGCAGAGGTGGTTGGACTTGGAAGCATGACAAAAGGTGTCTATACAGATCATATAGCCCATCAAGTGGATCTGTACAGGAAAAAGGAACACAACCAGAACAGGACCAAGAAACTCTCAGAAAACTCAATCAAATAGAACTGGTGGAGAATAAGAAGGAGAAGAAACAAGCTTTGGTTATGCAGAATCAGTGTGCACCAAATCAACAATCACTGCTACAGTTTCAACCGAACCAGGTCAAATGCAATTGTACCAGCCACCAATAGCGGTACAAGTTGTTTCATATCCATAGCCAGTTTCTGGACAGACACAGAATTGGAGAGGAAGAGGACGAGAAGGCTTAGGAAGAGGAAGAGGAGGAAGATTCAAGCCATACTTCCAGCAATCTTCAGAAGTGTGTTATGATTGTGGACAGGTTGGTGACTTTGCTGTGAGTGTAATGGGCAAGGAGGAAACACCAGAGGGAAATTCAGAGGAAGATACAGGGGCCAGTCAAGATCATCTGGAGGACCGGTGAACCCTTATAGGGGCCCGGAGCAAGGATTCTAGGGGTGCCCAGAAGATCCGAAAGTGGGGTGTCAGCTGGTAGCATCAGGACCGGAAAAAGATCCAACAATTGAGGTGAAAGTAAACAACCGACCATTGGAAGTGAAGGCGGATAGCGGAGCTGCTTTTATCTGTGTTCGGCCTGAAGATGCTACACATCTCCCTATGTCCAATCAACTAATTAGGACAATTTGATTTGAGGGAGTGAAACAGCTGATTTTTCTTACGGAACCAATTGAGCTCTGCTATGAAAATCAGAAAATTACAATACCCATACTGGTATCAGAACATACACCTATTGCATTGTTGGGAAGAGATGCATTGTGTAAATTGAACTGTACAATAAAATGTACACCAGATGGCTGTCTGGTAGAAGTGCCAAAGGAAAAGGTTTACCAATTGTTGATGACGACAGAGATGGATTCTTCTTCAGTATTCTGGATTGGAAATCTCAGTGAAGATTTTTTGAAGCAGGCTAAGATATGGGAGAAATTCATTGTGGCAAATATGCCAGATGCGAGGCTTCCGGAATATCCATTTAATTGTACGCTCAAGTATTTCAAGAATGCTGCCCAATCGAACTCAGAGGAATGGTTGAGTCATCAACCAAAGAAAGTTCAACTCAGCTCATGTTGCATAATTTTAGGACCACAAGGAGCAGCTATGAAGATAAACACAGACGATTATCTGGATAAAGAATTTGAGATTGAGAAGAGTGTGCAACATGTGACCTTGTTGGTTTCTGAAGGCTATGAGCAGAAGCATATAGGAGAAATGATGACAGAAGCAGAGAAAGCTGTTTTCGTACCGATGAAAGATAATTTGGGGATTTGGAGGAGTGAAAATCAGCGATTTCTCAAAATAATGATTTCGGCTCAAGGACAAGGAGAGCCATAAGCTGTACAGATGACACATGAATCTAGTTGCAGTGTGAAGATGGATTCAGACCCTATGAAAGAGGAGATGTTGCAACAAGTTCCAGAATGTTTGTGGTCTCAACACAGTACCGATATTGTGAAATCAGCCCAATTGAGGTGAAAGTTGAACTTCGACCAGGAGCCAGACCTCCTTGGAAGAATCAGTATCCATTGAAAGATGAAGCAATCCAAGGGATTGAACCACAAATTGAAGGACTTTCGAAAGCAGGTGTTTTGAAGACAATAAAAAATCCTCAGAGTAGCAATCCTTTGTTGTCTTTGGAGAAACCATGAGGGGTTGATAGTAGCGCCTCTAGACCTATTAGGTCTGATGATTTAGGAAGCACATGGGTTAGCTAATGTTGCAAGGGGGGAGGTTAGGAGAAAGATCACAAAGGAGTATGGTTTTTGGGAACCATATTTGCTTGAACAGGTTGACTATGTCATAGGCAGGTGCACAATCTGTCTGAAAAATAATGTTCGCAGGGGTGTGACTGTTATTCTTGGTTACATTCCTACACCAAGAGGTGCATAAGATGTCCAACTAAGCTAAAATATGCTCAATCGGTTGCCAAGTTCTTGTGTAAAGAAGTCATAAGCAGGTGGGGACTACCCGATCGAATATCCTCAGATAATGGGAAGGAATGTGTGGATAAATCATCGAAATTGATGTTGCAAAAATTGGGAATTAAGCAACTTCTTGGAGCAGTTTATCACCCACAATGTCAAGGGATTTTTGAAAAAATGAACGGTGTCTTGAAAAATCGCATTGTCAAAATTTGTCAGCATACGAGTCTAAACTGGATAGCGGCGCTCCCTTTAGCATTAATGGTGTGTCGCTCAAGTGAGTTGTGTGATCTACGTATGACACCCCATGAACTGGTCACAGGAAGAAGGATGCCTACGTCTTGTTTGCGAACAAGCGGAAAGGGCCCAAGCTTGGCTCTTTTGGAAGATGAAATGAGAGCGTACGTTAAATATATGGCCAATTTTCATAAAACGTTGTCCACATATGTTTCTGACAGGCAAAGAAAAGAAGAGGTGCAGGAGAAGCTTGATGAGCAAAAAAGGAGTACAGTGCAAACTGGGGACAAGGTGTTCGTGAAAGTATTTAGAAGGAAGTGGTATAACGAACGTCGTGAAGGACCATTTGAAGTTGTTCGTAGTACTGGAACAGCTGTCCAGGTTAAAGGGTCTCCAACGTGGTATCATTTGTCACATTGTGTTAAAGCGCCTGGAGAAGAGGTGCCACGCGCAGAGAGACAGGATGTTGAAGGCTCAAGAGAGCAGGATGAAGATAGGGGAGAACAGGCAGAAGCAGGGATGCATGACAATATCCAGAGTGAAAACCCAGAAGGAGAGATTGTCCATGTTGTGGACAAAGTTGATGATAATGTTTACACTTCTGATGATGCCAGAGATGACTCTGCAATGGATGGAAAGGAAAGGAGATTTGGGGACATTGATTTTCAATACGTCTCAGAAACAACAGGGAATATTTCAGTGGAATGTGAAACAGCGAAATCACCAAGGGCAACTATGTTACAGGAGAAGCTGGTGATTTTGTTAGACAAAGTAGGCCCAGACCAGTTAGGAGAAAAGTCAGACCAAAACGTTACGAAAACTAGGGTTGAAGTAACTCTAGGAAAGTCAGCTCAGCTTCCATGTCAGTGCACGAGAGAGAACAGTGGTGAAGGGAAATTTAGAGTTCAGTGGGAAGATAGCTATGGCAGGAGTTTAGATCTGTTAGGAGCAGTTGCATTGAGAAAGTATGCGTTGCTGAATGATAAGAGAAGACTGAAGATTGAGGGTGATTGCAGTCTCTATGTGTACAATTGCCAGCAGAAGGATCAAGGTGATTATAAATGTATTTTTTATAATCCACAGTTTGAAAGTGAGGGATTAGAGTTGGGACTGAGAGTTAATGTAGTGACACTAGTGGTGATAGATGGAAATACAAGTTGTCCAAGCTGTAGGGAAAATAGATAAATCAACAACAATGACATCAACACTTCAGCCTAATACAACAACAGTGAGAAGCAATTCAACTCTTTCAACATTGACAGTTATTAAAGCTATAAATGTATCACATTTGATTACAATGGCGCCTCAGAAAATCGCTCCAACACCAATTTTAGAAGAAGATTTTAGAAGAAAAGACTGTCATTAGGGTTAGGATGGGTGGTACAGCTCATCTTCCTTGTAGATGTGAGAGACAGAGTGGGGGTGGTGACATTCCTCCCACGTGGAGAGATAATTATGGAGAAGAAGTGTTGGTATCAGGACCAGAAGTAGAGGCTGTGCCATCTAGTCAAAGGAAGTATATTTTGTACAACGATATGAAGTGGAAGAGGGTTATGAGTGATTGCTCACTTATTTTGCGTAATGTTACATGGGAAGATCAGGGAGAATATATGTGTACTTATTTAGAGCCAGCGTTAAAATTTGTTCCGGTTAAGAATGATTGGTTACAAGGCTATGTAATTCGTAAGATGACGCTTATGATGGAAGATTTAAAGTCTGCTGAAGTTTCAACAGTCACCAAAGGAGTTCAGGAGCAGTATATTACAGTAGCCACTCCAACAGTAAATAATACACAGAGGATATCTGTCACTTTTGCCACTGGAAATAATTAAGAGTGTTAATACATCAACTAAAGCAACTATTTTAACAGTAACTTTTAAAGAGATTAATGTTACGACGGCGATAACAAATTTAGGAAATGTGACACAGACACCAACAACAACTTTTCTGAAACTAAAGGATGTAGTAAGAGTGACGCATAAGTTTATGATACGGATGGAGAGTGCTGTGAATGGTAGTAACGATAGTGTTGAAATAGGAGGGCAGATGGCAGTAGAGAATGATGTAGATTAATCTGAAATAGTGCAGAATACTATCCTGGAGGTAAAGGATGAGTTCTTTAATTTTGATGGAAGACCAGAAGATATATCTGATCAATACCGCTCGTTAGGGAAGAGAGAAATTAAATGGAAGGCATATGGATTTTATTCTTCTGTTTTGCAAATTAAAGATGGATGGGCAGGTAGGAATCTATGGTTCCAGCAGTTAACTCATTCTGTAAGATCAGTGAGGAATCTTGAGGGTCCATGTCTGTTGAGAATTCCAGCACCAGGCACATGGGGTTCAATCTTAGAGACGGTGGCTCAACCTCTATCAACTGCGTGTCAATCTTATGCTTTATAATGGCTGTTGTATCAGCAACAATCATTAACAGATATAATGATGTCGTTGTCGAAGCATTTGTTTAGGCCTAGGTTTAATTGTTCTTGGTTAAATGAATTACCCTATGTGAATTTGTTAGATCGGAAGGAAAATCAGTTAACAGCGATTCCTGAAGCATTGGAGGTGAAACCCGTGAGGGCTAAAAGCTGTTTTTGTTCAAATAAAACATATGATGGACCGGGTATGTTTATGGGAATATCAGATTGTGATGATTATATGATGACTTTGGGTAAGCATGAACGTAAGGTTAGTAATGAGAAAAATAAAGTAACTTTTATTGTTCCATTTAGTAAGAAGAGCAGGACTTTGATGGTGAAATATCAGCTTTTGCCTGGCAATGTGACTATTGGGAATTTTCGAGATATTTGGTGGGTTTGTGGTGATAAAGCATATATATTCTTACCCTATGGATGGAGAGGATGTTGTTACATGTCGATGTTGAAGCTTCCATATGAGGTGTTTACCATTTAAAGAGGGGAAGCACGGGACACAGATAAATCTGATTCTAGGTCTGGAAATAGGGTGAAAAGGGAAATGGCGCAATTTCGTAGTCTGGAATCCTACCATTGGAGGATAAGTCTAGGAGAGAAGTGGGGACTTGGACTTTTTCCATGGTATGGTGTAACATTTTTGGCAGATCACATTGATAATATTACCTATACTTTGCAGGGTTTTGCAAATGAAATGATACGAGGGTTTAACCTTCTGTCAAATACTCAAAGAAGTCACAGACTGACGCTGTTGAAACATGACATGGCTCTTGACTATATTTTAGCCAAACAAGGTGGCTTATGTTTGGCTATGAACTTGACGGGGGATGATTGTTATACTTTGATCCCTGATAGTTCCGATAATATCACTAGTGTTATAGATGCATTGAAGAATATAAGGGATGCGTTTGGTAGATCTGAAGGAGCTGGATGGTCAGCGAAGGCTTGGTTGCAAGATCAGTTAGGCCCAGTGGGAGCAGTGATAGTTCAGATTTTAGTAGCCACTCTTGTAGCGCTGTGTGTGATGTTTTGCTTTTGTACTTTGTTATTGACTTTTGCGAAGGCTATGATATTGAGATGGGTTGGAGTTGTGATGCCTGGAGACAACACTCAGATGCCGTTGTTAACTGTTACTGATCTAGATGGAGATAAACAAGTGGGACTGGATGGAGTATTGATGGACAGATATCCATTTTGAATATACGATAATTTTTCACGTCTTTACATATTATTGTGATATTTAGTATTTTGTTATGAATCAAAGGGGGGAAATGGAATGTGATTCATTTTGTATATCATTTTTATATTATTGTTGATATTGATGTTTTAATTTGCATATGTTGTTTTGCAAAAGATACTGGTTGGTGTTTTATTTTCTTCCAGAAGCATATTGGGGAATGTGTAGAGGGGATTCAAATACTCAAACATGGACAATATGAATGGACTGGAGGAAGTGGAACAAGGAAGGTGTGGAAATGTTCAGATTCCATCATCGACGTTGCATTGAAAGTCGACACTGCTGAGGAGATGCAGTGTAGTGGACTACATTCCAGTGTCTGCAATGATATATAGACATATTTGCATGTGTAATACATAATTTGTGTCATATTCTTTCTGTATACATTTTTGAAGAATGATGTTTTCTGTTGTTGGGTACATGTGGGGATCTCAGATGTTTTTGTTTTTTCATGGATGCTTAGGGATATTGGGTCTAGGCAGGGACAGAGAGAATCCACAGGAGGGTCCGATGAGTCGACCAGCCTGAATGTGGACATTTTTGATTGTATTTTGTTTTCTGAGGCTTTCATGTGTATTCAATTGCATCATAGTTTAAAATGCATTGATAAAGATTTATAAATTGATCTGGAGTACTTAGGTGGTCGCCTGGGGCAGAGGGGCCGTGAGAGAATTTTACTGTCTTGATTGATTGATGGATATTTGGAAAGAAAGCTGCCAGACAGGATTTTCGCTCTCACACTCCATAAAGATTTGTTCATATTTCATAGAAATGTATTTACACTCCATAGAAAAATGTGTTTACTCTCCATAAATTTTGGTTTATTGCTAAAGTTACTCAATAAGAAAAATTGTTATTTGTCATAATCCTATTATATTTGTTTTCGAGACTTAATTAGTCTCGAAGGGGGAAATATGTAGTATCTAAACAGTTTATGACTTTGCTGACGTTTGCAAATGGTGTGTTAGAGGAAGTTGGCTCTTCTTGCGGAAGCATCTGGAAAGCATTACTATAGGGGCCCCCTAAAACAGAGGAAGTCTGTTATGTGAAGGCCAGGGATTGGTCTAATGGAGAACCACCCATATCATGTTACATATTATAAATACCATGGTTGAAACAAAGGATGGGGAGAATATAACATATTAGAGATTGGGTCAGTTGTTCTCCAGATGTCTGCAGGAGTCTGTAAATTGACGCTGAAATCTTTGATATAATAAACCATTATAATCGAGAACAGTGTCAGCGGATTTCTTGTCATCACAGCATGTCAGCATCGCTATCTCGACACTACAGTAGAAAACAGTAAAAATAAAGAAAAACCCTGGAACGATTAGGTGTGTCCAAACTTTTGACTGGTACTGTAGGTTGTGTCTATATATGGAAAAATACACGTTTAAACATTTCAACCAATCGATTGATCGAAAGAAAAGACTACATTTGGTCAACCAATATTTTTTGTGTTCAGGTACAGCACTAGTAGAAATGCAGGAAATGAGCTTCCCCATCACTTCTAAAACCAAAGTTGCGCCCCTGTCTGAATGTGCTACCATTATAAAACAACTCTCTCCTGCTGCACTACGATGTAATGATAGCAGGCATGTCCTTTGTCAGTGGCTGTGACGTAGGGTTCAGTCAGGAGTTGATGGACAGAGTGAATGAAATGGTAGGAGGGACATCCCAGCTTCAAGTGGTTTCAGATTTCATATCCGTCACAGAGGCTCAGAAAATAGACTCTATGTCCGTGGGAACCAGGGCTATCGCTCAATGCAATCCATTTTGATCTACGGTGTCCACAGATCGATTTATAAGCTAGAATATCGATCGGATGTGTAACTGTATGCCAGCACCTACATTTTGACTGTATCATTACTTGTTGTAACAACAACACAACAACAATGTCATAACACATCTTCTTCTATTAGACTACATGGCTCAGACCCACTAAAACTACATCCCCCAGAAGGCTGAGTGATGCTTCCATCCTCACCATGGATACAGAATACCCTGTTGTAAAATGGGCTGACTATGACTGCTGTGATGAACAGGGTACTCCTTGGGGTACTCCCAGTCATAGTTGCCCACTGATTCAATGGATAAAGACAGAAAACATAATTACCTTCACTAGTCACCATGCATACTCTAATTTCCCTATGATGCTACCCAATTTGACCCCTATCACACCTAATTTATTATTATTATATTATACCGTAATATCTCATTCCAGAGGGGGGTAGAGACCTACTGGAAATAGGATCAGAGTTGCACTTCTTGGACACCTTTGTATCTCTCCTGTGGCCATGGAGGACCTGCATGTTTAGCCATTCCTGCACTGTCTGCGTATCCAGAACCTGCACACTAAGACCCTCCTATCTCTGTCACTAACGTGGCAGCCTGGAGAAGAGTAATGTGAGGGTAGAGAAATTAGGTAATTTACTAAATCACTGAATACAGTCATCATTTCTGTATTACTTAATAGATTACAATAAGGATGGCTACGTTAGGACTTTGTTTTAGTCGACAATCAGTCAAGTAGGCTAGCCTCGACAAGCAGCCTTAAAATGTGAACATAAAAGTGCAAGTTTCAATATAATTTAACTCCTCATTGTCTTTCAAGTTGTGTAGCCTATATGCCTAAGTTATTGCGTTCTAATTTCGAAGATTCAACACAACGAACACATTTTACCTTTGTTCGCATACAAGCTGTCTGAAAGGTAAATCGATGCCCTCACTGACTGTAATAGGTATCAGTGTACTCAATGTAAAACGCGCAACCTGATGCTAGGGGGCAGTAGATACTAATACCTGCTCGTGATGGTGGTTCAACGTGATGACAGAGCAGTAGAGAGCCATTGTTTCTAGGGGTTATATGTGTGTGTCTCTTCATAGGCCTGGGCTATTGTTTCTAGGGGTTATATGTGTGTGTCTCTTCATAGGCCTGGGCTATTGTTTCTAGGGGTTATATGTGTGTGTCTCTTCATAGGCCTGGGCTATTGTTTCTAGGGGTTATATGTGTGTGTCTCTTCATAGGCCTGGGCTATTGTTTCTAGGGGTTATATGTGTGTGTCTCTTCATAGGCCTGGGCTATTGTTTCTAGGGGTTATATATGTGTGTCTCTTCATAGGCCTGGGCTATTGTTTGCATTCAAGACCAGGTGGATTTTATTGCTCTCAGTTTGTCACTGTCAGAGTAGCCACTAATTTTTTATTTTTTTATTTTATTTCACCTTTATTTAACCAGGTAAACCAGTTGAGAACAAGTTCTCATTTACAACTGCGACCTGGCCAAGATAAAGCAAAGCAGTGCGATAAAAACAACAACACAGAGTTACATATGGGGTAAAACAAAACAAAGTCAAAAATACAACAGAAATACATATAATATACAGTGTGCAAATTTAGCAAGTTATGGAGGTAAGGCAATAAAATAGGCTATAGTGCAAAATAATTACAATTTAGTATTAACACTGGAATGATGTGCAAGAGATGATGTGCAAATAGAGATACTGGGGTACAAATGAGCAAAATAAATAACAATATAGGGATGAGGTAGTTGGGCGGGCTAATTTCAGATGGGCTGTGTACAGGTGCAGTGATCGGTAAGGTGCTCTGACAACTGATGCTTAAAGTTAGTGAGGGAGATAAGTGTCTCCAGCTTCAGAGATTTTTGCAATTTGTTCCAGTCATTGGCAGCAGAGAACTGGAAGGAATTGCGGCCAAAGGAGGTGTTGGCTTTGGGGATGACCAGTGAGATATACCCGCTGGAGCGCAGACTACGGGTGGGTATTGCTATGGTGACCAATGAGCTAAGATAAGGCGGGGATTTGCCTAGCAGTGATTTATAGATGGCCTGGAGCCAGTGGGTTTGGCGACGAATATGTAGTGAGGACCAGCCAACAAGAGCGTACAGGTCACAGTGGTGGGTATTATATGGGGCTTTGGAGACAAAACGGATGGCACTGTGATAGACAACATCCAATTTGCTGAGTAGAGTGTTGGAGGCTATTTTGTAAATGACATCGCCGAAGTCAAGGATCGGTAGGATAGTCAGTTTTACGAGGGCATGTTTGGAGGCATGAGTGAAGGAGGCTTTGTTGCGAAATAGGAAACCGATTCTAGATTTAACTTTGGATTGGAGATTCTTAATGTGAGTCTGGAAGGAGAGTTTACAGTCTAACCAGACACCTAGATATTTGTAGTTGTCCACATACTCTAGGTCAGACCCGTCTAGAGTAGTGATTCTAGTCGGGTGGGCGGGTGCAAGCAGCGTTCGGTTGAAGAGCATGCATTTAGTTTTACTAGTGTTTAAGAGCAGTTGGAGGCTACTGAAGGAGTGTTGTATGGAATTGAAGCTCGTTTGGAGGTTTGTTAACACAGTGTCCAATGAAGGGCCAGATGTATACAAAATGGTGTCGTCTGCGTAGAGGTGGATCTGAGAGTCACCAGCAGCAAGAGCGACGTCATTGATATACACAGAGAAAAGAGTTGGCCCAAGAATTGAACCCTGTGGCACCCCCATAGAGACTGCCATAGGTCCAGACAACAGGCCCTCCGATTTGACACATTGAACTCTATCTGAGAAGTAGTTGGTGAACCAGGCGAGGCAGTCATTTGAGAAACCAAGGCTATTTAGTCTGCAAATAAGAATGCGGTGGTTGACAGAGTCGAAAGCCTTGGCCAGGTCAATGAAAACGGCTGCACAGTACTGTCTATTATCGATCGCGGTTATAATATCGTTTAGGACCTTGAGCGTGGCTGAAGTGCACCCATGACCAGCTCGGAAACCGGATTGCATAGCGGAGAAGGTACGGTGGGATTCGAAATGGTCGGTGATCTGTTTGTTGACTTGGCTTTCAAAAACTTTTGAAAGGCAGGGCAGGATGGATATGGGTCTGTAACAGTTTGGATCTAGAGTGTCACCCCCTTTGAAGAGGGGGATGACCGCGGCAGCTTTCCAATCTCTGGGGATCTCAGACGTTACGAAAGAGAGGTTGAACAGGCTAGTAATAGGGGTTGCGACAATTTCGGCGGCTAGTTTTAGAAAGAAAGGGTCCAGATTGTCTAGCCCAGATGATTTGTAGGGGTCCAGATTTTGCAGCTCTTTTAGAACATCAGCTGTCTGGATTTGTGTGAAGGAGAAGCGGGGGGGGCATGGGCAAGTTGCAGCGGAGGGTGCAGAGCTGGTGGCCGGGGTAGTGGTAGCCAGGTGGAAAGCATGGCCAGCCGTAGCAAAATGCTTGTTGAAATTCTCGATTATTGTAGATTTATCGGTGGTGATAGTGTTTCCTAGCCTCTGTCGTGTGTGGTATTATTTCTGTCGTGTGTGGTATTGAAAAATATTCTGCTTATGTCTGCTATCACGTAAATTACATAGAATTGCTAAAAGGACAATTTTTTATTTCCCAGATCCGGCTAAATAATGTTCCCCATGAGTGAAAATCCTAAAAACTTGTCTGCTCAACTGTATGCGATTATGGAGGCATATAAAGGGCTTTTATTTTTGTCACCCCCCCTGGCAGCACCCCCAACTCAAAACATCTTCCTGCTGTCATGTGCCTGTCTAAATGCAGCCAAAGAGACTTGTGATTTAACCCATGCATCCACACATGTTTAGTCGTCCTTTCAAATAGTTTCCCCTGATCAAATGTACAAACAACAATTGCAGACAAAAAGACAGGGATGCAGCAACATTTTAATTATAGAGCAAATAAGGTGCATTTTCCCCAACCAGGTGGGTCTCTTCATCAGCCCAACTCACCTCATCTGGTTTGTGTGCATTCAACCCCATAGCAATACAGCTTCCCTGAGTTTACAGTGCTTTCGGAAATTATTCAGACACCATTACTTTTTCCACATTTTGTTAGGTTACAGCCTTATTCTAAAATGTTTTTTCCCCTCATCAATCTACACACAATACCCCATAATGACAAAGCAAAAACTGGTTTTCAGAGATTTTTGCTCATTTATAAAATAAAATAAACGGAAATATCACATTTACATAAGTATTCAGACCCTTTACTCAGTACTTTGTTGAAGCGCCTTTGACAGCGATTACAGCCTTGAGTCTTCTTGGGTATGACGCTACAAGCTTGGCACACCAGTATTTGGGGAGTTTTCCCATTCTTCTCTGCAGATCCTCTCAAGCTCTGTCAGGTTGGATGGGGAGCGTTGCCGCACAGCTATTTTCAAGTCTCTCCAGAGATGTTAGATGCTTCCTCCTCTTCATAATAAGTACACTCTTATTATGCCATACTCTCTCTGCAGAATAGTTCTGGACTTGGCACTCCACTGCCACAAAGCAGCCATTGTGTGACTGGGCTGGTTGGCATTGACCCACTGGATCAACTCATGGGATCAATCACGCCATGGGATCAATCACACCACAGGATCACACCAGGGAATAAGGAGATCACATCCTAATAAACTGTCATTTCAATAGCAGCAGACTGCATTCAAATCTAACAGTATCCTATGCACTTGAATTCAGAAAGTCTTCTATTTACACTGAACAAAAATATAAACGCAACATGTAAAGTGTTGGTCCCATGTTTCAGGAGCTGAAATAAAAGATCCCAGAAATGTTCCATACTCACAAAAACCTTATTTCTCTAAAATGTTGTGCACAAATGTGTTTACTCCCTGTTAGTGAGCATTTCTCCTTTGCCTGACAGGTGTGGCATATATTGAAGTTGATTAAACAGCATGATCATTACACAGGTGCACCTTCTGCTGGGGACAATAAAAGGCCACTCTAAAATATTCAGTTTTGTCACACAACACAATGCCACAGATGTCTCAAGTTGTAAGGGTGCGTGCAATTGACATGCAGACTGCAGGAATGTCTACCAGGGCTGTAGCCAAATAATTGAATGTTCCTTTCTCTACCATAAGCCGCCTCCAACGTCATTTAAGAGAATTTGGCAGTACATCCAATCGGACTCACAACCGCAGACCACGTGTATGGCGTTGTGTGGGCGAGCGGTTTGCTGATGTCAATGTTGTGAACAGAGTGCCCCATGATGGCGGTGGGGTTATGGTATGGGCTGGCATAAGCTACGGACAAAGAAGACATTTGTATTTTATTGATGGCAATATGAATGCAGAAAAATAACATGATGAAATTGTGAGGCCCATTGTGAGGCCCATTTTTAAAAAGGTATTTGTGACCAACAGTTGCGTATCTGTATTCCCAGTCATGTGAAATCCATAGATTAGGGCCTAATAAATGTATTTCAATTGAGTGATTTCCTTATATGAACTGTAACTCAGTAAAATTGTTGCATGTAGCATTTATATTTTTGTTCAGTATACTTGTATTAAAAATGAATGTTAAATCTTCCAGTCCATTGACATGATCCAAATGCAGAAGCATCTCAACATATGATTTCTTCAACAGGCTGAAAGTAAACCTATCGTCTCATTAATGGATGACATGCAGACCTATTTTCTATTTAATGGTTTCCCGAGTGGCGCAGTGGTCTAAGGCACTGCATTGCAGTGCTAGCTGTGTCACTTGAGATCCTGGTTCGAATCCAGGCTCTGTCGTAGCCGGCCGCGACTGGGAGACCCATGGGGCGGCGCACAATTGGCCGGCAGGGATGTAGCTCAGTTGGTAGAGCATGGCGTTTGCAATGTCAGGGTTGTGGGTTTGATTCCCACGGGGGGCCAGTATGAAAAAAATAAAAATAATAATAATGTATGCACTCACTACCTGTAAGTTGCTCTGGATAAGAGTGTGTAAAAATGTAGACCTATTGTCTCACTAACTGATGACATGTAGACTTGTTGTCTCACTAATGGATGACATGTAGGCCTAAATCAGAGTTGCTGAATATAGAAAGTCTAATGCTTATAAACCATATATCCCAATCTGTGTAGGTGCCTTGTATTTATCCTTCTCATTAAGCTTGACAATTTTCTGGAATTAATGATCTGTACTGTATCTGGCAGACAAAAAGCTAACACAATACATTAGACTATACAATGCACTCCCTATCAATACAGCTATTCTAGCCTGTCTATGCTTAGAGAATGTCATTACCAATGAGCTGTATAGCAGTTAGTTTAAATGAGATTTATTTGGTAAGAAACACAGATTGGCTGTATTTGTATGCCAAACTGTGTGGAGTGTGTGGACTTGTTGGAGAGGAGCATCTCTGTCAACACAGTGTGAATACCAGTGTCTTACACAAGTCCCACCTTAACCTTATGCTGCTAACTGCACAAATAAAACATGAACTGACTCGTTCAAGTATTTCTCTATGAAACAGGCTGCCATAGTGACAGATACACAACATAACATAACACAGAATATGAAATAAGTCACAACATCGCTCCAGGTAAAGATTACCAGCTTTCTCTTTTTATTGAAAAAATATAGCTGTTATTTCAAAGAAGAGGAAGAGTGAGGGAGGTAAATACACTGAACAAAAATATAAACCTAACATGTAAAGTGTTGGTCCCATGTTTCATGAGCTGAAACAAAAGATCCCAGAAATTTTCCATACGCACAAAAATCTAAGTACTCTCAATTTTGTGCACACATTTTTTTACATCACTGTTAGTGAGCATTTCTCCTTTAACAAGATAATCCATCCACCTGACATGTGTGGCATATCAAGAAGCTGATTAAACAGCACAATCATTACACAGGTGCACCTTGTGCTGGGGACAATAAAAGGCCACTCTGAAATGTGCAGTTTTGTCACACAACACAATGCCACAGATGTCTCAAGTTTTTAGGGAGCTTGCAATTGACATGCTGACCGCAGGAATGTCCACCAGAGCTGTTGCCAGAGAATGTAATGTTAATTTGTCTACCATAAGCCGTCTCCAACGTCGTTTTAGAGAATTGGGCAGCATGTCCAACCTGCCTCACAACCGCAGACCACGTGTATGGCGTCATGTGGGCGAGCGGTTTGCTGATGTCAACGTTGTGAACAGAGTTCCCCATGGTGGTGGTGGGGTTATGGTATGGGCAGGCATAAGCTACAGACAACGAACACAATCGCATTTTATCGATGGCAATTTGAATGTACAGAGATACCGTGAAGGGATCCTGAGGCCCATAGTGAGGCCTGTTTTTTTTAAGGTATCCGTGACCAACAGAGGCATATCTGTATTCCCAGTTGTGAAAGGGCCTAATGCATTTATTTCAATTGACTGTTTCCTTATATGAACTCAGTACAATCTTTGAAATTGTTGCATGTTGCGTTTATATTTTTGTTCAGTATTAATATACAGTAGAATGAGAGTGAATGGATAGGAAAAGAAAAATAGTACATACCTGGCATAAAAACTAGCCACAGAGTAGAAAAAAAGAAACATTCTCCAGCTGAACCTTTAAGCCAGTTATTTTTCACAATCCTTTCCCCTTGTACCATTCTCCCCACCACAGGCATCAGGCCAGGGCACTGAAATCTGCTTGTGGTTAAAACCCACTTACATTAGCGTCACTATGCCATAATGCCTATAACAAACATAGCAATAGTCACTGTTTTTCATGGATGGCACTATTAGTATATAACTACTTCACTTCAGTAGTAAATAAAATGGTGGTGGACAGATATGAGTGTTTTGATAGAAAATTAAGGTTCTTTATAAAGTGTCCCGGCCTTGGTGAAGAACAGCTAAGGGATTGCAGCAGTTTAACCCACTTTCCATAGACAGATTCTACAACAATGGAACAAGCAACTGAGTTTAAAACAATAATAACATAACAAAGCAATTCCAAATTTGGCCCATTTACAAATGAACAGTGTGAGAGGCCTGATATTTAAGTAGCCTGTACTGCTGTAGCACATAAATGTTTCCTTCAAACATCAAGAACCAATATGACATGTCAGAGGATGACAGGATTATTACATACATACTTGGCACATTTCCACCTGGTTGTTTTGATCTCTCTTTAATACAGACATGTACATATGGAACTCTGACATACATAGCATGATCTTATGGCTGAGTGATGTCACATCCTGCCTGGCATTATGCTCCTCCCCTCACCTAATACCATTGGATAATGTGCTCCCGCCTCCACCAACCAAACAACACCATAACAGGGAACAAAAACAGTGCTCTCCAGTGTCACATATGGCACAAATGTAATTTTCTCTCACATAGGAGCATAAAGTCAATAGATTATGGTGCTGAAGATAACTGGGAACTCGGGAAAAAACTAGGTCAAATCATGACGTCAGTGATCTCCAGGTCGGAAAGTCTTGAGTTTTAGAAAGATGCCTGAGTTTCCGACATTAAATTCAGAGTTGGATGACTGTTCAAAATTATTTTCTCAGTCGGAGCTAGTTCCCAGTTGTCTTGAACGCACTGAAGTCAGATATTTCCAAGTTCCCAGTTGTTGTGAACGCGACAATACTCAAGGATCCGGGAAGGAGTGAGCAGGGACTTCCTGCTTTACCCTAACAGATGATATTATAATCGGACCAAATGAATGAATGTGAGGGAGGGGGGACCTACAGTGAGGGAAAAAAGTATTTGATCCCCTGCTGATTTTGTACGTTTGCCCACTGACAAAGACATGATCAGTCTGTAATTTTAATGGTAGGTTTATTTGAACAGCTAGAGACAGAATAACAACAAAAAAATACAGAAAAACACATGTCAAAAATGTTATAAATTGATTTGCATTTTAATGAGGGAAATAAGTATTTGACCCCTCTGCAAAACATGACTTAGTACTTGGTGGCAAAACCCTTGTTGGCAATCACAGAGGTCAGACGTTTCTTGTAGTTGGCCACCAGGTTTGCACACATCTCAGGAGGGATTTTGTCCCACTCCTCTTTACAGATCTTCTCCAAGTCATTAAGGTTTCGAGGCTGACGTTTAACAACTCGAACCTTCAGCTCCCTCCACAGATTTTCTATGGGATTAAGGCCTGGAGACTGGCTAGGCCACTCCAGGACCTTAATGTGCTTCTTCTTGAACCACTCCTTTGTTGCCTTGGCCGTGTGTTTTGGGTCATTGTCATGCTGGGATACCCATCCACGACCCATTTTCAATGCCCTGGCTGAGGGAAGGAGGTTCTCACCCAAGATTTGACGGTACATGGCCCCGTCCATCATCCCTTTGATGCGGTGAAGTTGTCCTGTCCCCTTAGCAGAAAAACACCCCCAAAGCATAATGTTTCCACCTCTATGTTTGACGGTGGGGATGGTGTTCTTGGGGTCATAGGCAGCATTCCTCTTCCTCCAAACACGGCGAGTTGAGTTGAGCTCCATTTTGGTCTCATCTGACCACAAAACTTTCACCCAGTTCTCCTCTGAATCATTCAGATGTTCATTGGCAAACTTCAGACGGGCATGTATATGTGTTTTCTTGAGCAGGGGGACCTTGCGGGCGCTGCAGTATTTCAGTCCTTCACGGCGTAGTGTGTTACCAATTGTTTTCTTGGTGACTATGGTCCCAGCTGCCTTGAGATCATTGACAAGATCCTCCCGTGTAGTTCTGGGCTGATTCCTCACCGTTCTCATGATCATTGCAACTCCACGAGGTGAGATCTTGCATGGAGCCCCAGGCCGAGGGAGATTGACAGTTCTTTTGTGTTTCTTCCATTTGCGAATAATCGCACCAACTGTTGTCACCTCCTCACCAAGCTGCTTGGCGATGGTCTTGTAGCCCATTCCAGCCTTGTGTAGGTCTACAATCTTGTCCCTGACATCCTTGGAGAGCTCTTTAGTCTTGGCCATGGTGGAGAGTTTTGAATCTGATTGATTGATTGCTTCTGTGGACAGGTGTCTTTTATACAGGTAACAAACTGAGATTAGGAGCACTCCCTTTAAGAGTGTGCTCCTAATCTCAGCTTGTTACCTGTATAAAAGACACCTGGGAGCCAGAAATATTTCTGATTGAGAGGGGGTCAAATACTTATTTCCCTCATTAAAATGTAAATCAATTTATAACATTTTTGACATGCGTTTTTCTGGATTTTGTTGTTGTTATTCTGTCTCTCACTGTTCAAATAAACCTACCATTAAAATTATAGACTGATCATTTCTTTGTCAGTGGGCAAACGTACAAAATCAGCAGGGGATCAAATACTTTTTCCCCTCACTGTATAGTCACGCTGTATTCATCCCAAATGGCACCCTATTCCCTATATAGTGCACTACTTTTAACCAGAGCACTATGGGTGCTGGGTGCCATTTGGGACACAAACACTGTAGGAGGAAACTAAAGGGAACAGGCGCACCTGCCATTTCCTTTCCCAAACATGTGACTCATGAATGTATGAGTCGTTGGTTTGGTTACCGACCAATCAGCCAACTATGTTTATGAATAAGAGGGTGGAGGAAAGCCAGAGGGTGTGCTGATTAAATCTGCTCCTACAGTAGCCAGGTCTGTATGGCACAATGGAGAGAGGAGGGTAACATTGTCACTTATCAATAATGTTATCCTATTACTGATACCCTCCTCCCTTCAGACTCCTCTCTTTCTCCTAACCTGTACGGTCACTACTCATGTTCACAACCACCTTCTCTGCTCCTGTGAGTTATGTCCTTTTTTAGTTTATAAACATTTGTAGAATAAAAGCGTTACTGGACATGAAAGCTTCTACAAAAAGGCCATCATTTATTTTCCAAATGTTCATTTTTTGTCCTTAATAAGTAAAGTAAATCAAAACATTGATTAAGAACCTGAAGACCATTTTATCCATTCTGTATGTAGTAATCATTGAAGAAGCCATCTTTAACCTTCTGAACATTATCAAACCAATATTTTAACTGCATCTCACCTCACTCAACACACACACACACACACACACACACACACACACACACATACAATCCATTCAAGGCTCCAAAGGATGCTGGGATACATTTAACATCCTTTCCCTCTTCCTTCCTCCAAAGCAGTGTGGGAAATATACAGTTCAGTCCGTGACCTCACATGACCCTCACACCTCCCTCTGGGTGATCAACAGTTCACGCTTCGACCTCTGTGACCTCTGTCAATGAGTGGATATGAGGGTTGAGATCCTTGATCCCCTTATAAGGAGAAACACACTTTAATGACATTGGAACTGTGGGATTAGATCATCATAACGACAGATCATAGTTCTACAAAAAGAATCCCTCACACCAATAACTGGTGTCTCAGAGTTGCAGTGTGTGTGCGTGTGTGTGTGAGAGAGAGAGTTAGTGGTCGACACTGCAATTCTGTAATGGGCTGGAGAAAAGGACTCATGGGACAGGCATTTTTATTTCCATTAAACTGTGGAACACACACACACACACTGGAGTAAATAAGGTTCAATAACAGATGGTGTGTGTGCGTATTCCTCATCCAGGAGGTATAGCAGAACAGGGTGTCCCCGTATAGAGGTTCTCAGGATATATCCATATGAAAAAATTTAGGGATTTGTATGGTGCTCCCTACCCCTCCCAGGCTTATTATAGCTTCAAAACTCGTTCTGTGGTGGTGATGTTACAGCCCTGTTCTGTTTTACACCCTGATCTCATCATCATCCTCGTCCATGAAGGAGAAGTCTTTGTCGTCCTCCCCCCCAGCCCCTGGAGAGCTGTACTTGGCGCTGTCCGTGTCCCCCTCCTGCAGGTGGTGGAGTGGTTTCTCCTCAAGAGCGGCGGAGCCGGAGGAGGACACGGAGCAGCTGTCCAGGTGGCTGTGGGGGTGGTAGTTCGTGGGAGGGGTGTATGGGGGGTCGGTCATGATCTTCATCATCTTCTGCTGAGGATAGGCGGGTGGGGGCCTGACTGCCGGCTGTAGATCCACCTGGTCCTCGATCTCATCCTCCGTGGTGGGAGGGCTGAAAGGGGGTGACCCGCGGCCCTCGCTGCCCTTCCCCTCCTCGTACCCCAAGTCGTCCTCATCCCAGCCCTTCTTTTCCATGACGCTGAGGATGTCCCCCAGCATGGAGGGTCCCAGGTCAATGTGGAATGACATGATGGACTCCGCGTGCTTCATCCCGCCACCCCGAGGATGTGATGGCGGCAGGTCAGTCAGTTCGCCAAAGTTACGCTCGTCAAACTCCAGGTCCAGCATCGCCATGGCCGAGGCACCGTTGACCGGTTTGCTGATTCCATCGACCTCGGGCAGCTTCTTCAGAGGGCTCGAGGAGACGCTCTTGGGCATCCGTTGACCGCCGCCCTTCCTGCCCACGTCCTCGTCATTGAGGTAGGGCAGGGAGATGGCGTTCTTCACAAAGTTTGGCGAGCCACCAGGGGGTGCCAACGAGTTGTTCTCATACATGTCGCCACGGTTCACCGACTGGGAGCGCTTGCTGCTCCTGAAGGTTCGGGACAGCAGGCCTGGTTTGGGGACAGGTCCAGGGGAGCTCTGCTGGACCTCTGGAACTGGTTCTTTAGGGGGCTCCCCAGACCGGGTACTGAGGAACGAGGTGTCCCCAAAGGCATCCCCGCCACGACCCACATGCATGGTGTGTCTGAAGTCCCCCAGAGGGGCGCTGATCATCTCTGCAGTCAGGTCGGCCCGGGAGCGACGCTTGGACTGGTTCGAGGTTAGCTGCTTGAGAATTGGCATGGTGATATCTAATGAAGTCTGTGATTTAATGTGCCACAGGACCAGAAACACCTGATTGGTGCTGAGAGTTATGTGATGTTTGTGTCTTTCTCACGTTTAACTGTAAACAGTGTTGTCAAGGCAAGGCTTGATCCAGGTCTCTAGAGTACACAGCCATGGTCCTTCAAACAGCTACAGCTACGTTGAGTTCTGGTCTAGATAATCCACAAATCAGCCTAAGGGAAAAACAGAACAGAGGACACATTAAAACCACATTGCAAGAACCATGCAAACCAACTCAGTTTCCATGCCAACTTTGAGGATCTAACTATAACACAGAGTAGCTTTGTCATTTTATTCCTTTGAAGAAGGAGCACATGACAGTAAACATAATCTATTTCCAATAGCTGCTGACTACGTCTGAGGCCAGAATCAAGACAACTTTCTTCTTCTATGCCGCTCTGCCTCAAATGTGGAAACTTTTGTTGCCAGGCCGGGGCTTTGAAATAAAACCTCCAGTTGAGTGGTTCCAACAAAAGGTAGGTATTCTGGAATGAAGTAGAGGGGGTGGGTACTTCAGTTATTTCTCACTTAACTGGAACTCAGCCTGGACTAAAAGTACTTTTTTAAAAGAGGGGAAACACACAAGTCATCGGAATACATTTTTCATGCATTCACTTGTCTTTAATAGAACTTCCAAGTTCCCATAACTGTTGAAATATTGTTTAAAAGTGGCAGCCAGAATATGAATCAGTTGGAGAGGATTGTGACTGGAGCAGATCTCTCTCTCTCTCTCTCTCTCTCTCTCTCTCTCTCTCTCTCTCTCTCTCTCTCTCTCTCTCTCTCTCTCTCTCTCTCTCTCTCTCTCTCTCTCTCTCTCTCTCTCTCTCTCTCTCCTCTCTCTCTCCTCTCTCTCTCTCTCTCTCTCTCTCTCTCTCTCTCTCTCTCTCTCTCTCTTCACACAGCCATTTTTCTGCAGGTACTGCTTTCTGTGTAAATAATGACCTAAATCTCACCCCCATCAGAGCCTTCCTACATCCACTCCATTAAGCTACATATGGTCCATATGGTCACCGTTCACTTGTATTACTGCAACACTGAAAGCATGGTGAGACTGATCAGTGTTCAGAACTTAAGTTGTAATTAGAGTCAGGGGCCCTGATAAGTCTACAGCACTGCAACAAAGATATCATTTACTGCTTACATGCTCTGGATTTCACAGCAGACACTTTGATCTGCAACCTGGCAGCATATTGACCTATGATTCAATAAGCCTGACGATATGGGCCGTTTCAGAAGCTGATGACATGGGCCGTTTTAGAAGATGATATGGGCCGTTTCAGAAGCTGATGACATAGGCCGTTTCAGAAGCTGATGACATAGGCCGTTTCAGAAGCTGATGACATAGGCCGTTTTAGAATATGATATGGGCCGTTTCAGAAGCTGATGACATAGGCCGTTTCAGAAGCTGATGACATAGGCCGTTTCAGAAGCTGATGACATAGGCCGTTTCAGAAGCTGATGACATAGGCCGTTTTAGAATATGATATGGGCCGTTTCAGAAGCTGATGACATAGGCCGTTTCAGAAGCTGATGACATAGGCCGTTTCAAGAGTGTCCACTTACCTAGGCCAATCTGTCTTTGTGTCACCATTGACCCCGCAATGAAATACAATCTCAAAACATAATGGTGTGGAGTGGACAGAGGCAAAGTTGGCAGTTGAACTGCCCCCAGGTATGCCAGCAGCCCCAGTAGGCCTAGGTGATGTCAACAAGGGTTTCAATTGTGGCTGCTAGGCGCCATCCAATCATTTGCTTGTGTTTTAAAACCAGAGCGCACGCGTGCACACACACACTCACACGACACAGACACACCCTCTAGTCTCTGTGTATTCATACCCTCTGGATGAATGGGGCCTCAGGCAACAATATTCCAAAGCAACGTCACCCTCGAAACAAGGGCCCATTCAACTGAAAAGGTAACTGTAGCAGCAAAGAGAACAGAGGGGATTTTGAAATATGATACGTTAACCCAGTTATTCTCCTTTCAAAGGACAGAACGACCCTAAGGACAATTCAATAATCTTCTTGTCTGCCTACTGTGGTTTAACCTCTTTATTCAATACCTTCATAAAATCTGTCCTCAGTCATAAGGATTGTTAGTGTGTGGGGAGAGGTTTTACCCCCTCAACAAAGAATTCCCATTTAGACAAACACAAGGACAATTGTATGAGCAATGATAATAAAACTGAGCATGAATGACTGCACAAGAGGTTTGGAAAAATAGTAGAAACTTAATACAAACTCTATTATGGAATTTTCCATCTTCACCTTTTGACAAACAACTAAAACACTAGCCATTATGAAGTGCAAACTGCTCCAAAACAACCAAACAAATTAGCTCAGCCATCACCGCTTTCAAGGGACACAATTGTGCAACCTCACATTGCGCTGTTGTAGCTAAGGAAGTACTTTAAGTAGGCCTAGCTTCCTTTACTGCAGGGTGATCCGTCATTACCTATTATTATCCTGATACATTATTACACAACTCACTATGCATGAGACCACAATCCTCCAGCCAGTCTGCCAGCCTGTCAGCTTCTTCTCTATATGCCAGCCTGTCAGCTTCTTCTCTATATGCCAGCCTGTCAGCTTCTTCTCTATATGCCAGCCTGTCAGCTTCTTCTCTATATGCCAGCCTGTCAGCTTCTTCTCTATATGCCAGCCTGTCAGCTTCTTCTCTATATGCCAGCCTGTCGGCTTCTTCTCTATATGCCAGCCTGTCGGCTTCTTCTCTATATGCCAGCCTGTCAGCTTCTTCTCTATATGCCAGCCTGTCGGCTTCTTCTCTATATGCCAGCCTGTCAGCTTCTTCTCTATATGCCAGCCTGTCAGCTTCTTCTCTATATGCCAGCCTGTCAGCTTCTTCTCTATATGCCAGCCTGTCAGCTTCTTCTCTATATGCCAGCCTGTCAGCTTCTTCTCTATATGCCAGCCTGTCAGCTTCTTCTCTATATGCCAGCCTGTCAGCTTCTTCTCTATATGCCAGCCTGTCGGCTTTTCTCTATATTCCAGCCTGTCAGCTTCTTCTCTATATGCCAGCCTGTCGATCTCATTCAATGTGCAGGCCTACAGTGCCTTCAGAATGTATTCATACCTGAATTCAAAATTGATTAAATAAAATAAAAAAGATCACCCATATACACACAATACCCCATAATGACAAATTAAATACAGAAATACACTACATATACAAAAGGTATGTGGACACTCCTTCAAATTAGTGGATTTGGTTATTTCAGCCACACCCATTGTTGACAGGTGTATAAAATCGAGCACACCGCCATGCAATCTCCATAGACAAACATGGCAGTAGAATGGACTTACTGAAGAGCTCAGTGACCTTCAACGTGGCACAGTCACAGGATGACACCTTTCCAACAAGTCAGTTCGTCAAATTTCTGCCCTGCTAGAGCTGCCCCGGTCAACTGTATGGACGAATCTGGGTTTGGCGGATGCCAGGAGAATGCTACCTGCCCCAATGCATAGTGCCAACTGTAAAGTTTGGTGGAGGAAGAATAACGGTCTGGGGCTGTTTTTCATGGTTCGGGCTAGGCCCCTTAGTTCCAGTGAAGGGAAATACAATGACATTCTAGACGATTCTGTGCTTCCAACTTTGTGGCAAAAGTTTGAGGAAGGCCCTTTCCTGTTCCAGCATGACAATGGTTTGTCGAGATCGGGGTGGAAGAACTTGACTGGCCTGCACAGAGCCCTGACCTCAACCCCATCTAACACCTTTGGGATTAATTGAAACGCAGACTGCGAGCCAGGCCTAATCTCCCAACATCAGTGCCCGACCTCACTAACGCTTTTGTGGCTGAATGGAAGCAAGTCCCCGCAGCAATGTTCCAACATATAGAAGCAAACCGGATGGACATCATGAAAATGATCGGAGAGTAGAAGAAGTTCAGAAGAAAAAACAAACAAAATATAATTATTGTAAAATTGACTGTGTCCATAAAATGTAGATAGTAAGTATAAGCTGGAAGTAGAGGCCTAAGCATTGTTATTCACTAATTTACCCCAAGTAGGGAAAGGATGGCGGGGTTGAAAAGTAATAAAGGGGAGTATATATATAAAAAACATGGGGGATTGGAAGTGATGCAGACAATTACATTGATGGAAGTTACAATCTATCTGCAAGATTAAGCTGATCTACCCCCCCCCCAAAAAAAAAAAAAAAAATCCAACATCCAACAAGCCTTCCCAGAAGAGTGGAGGCTGTTATAACAGCAAAGGGGGGACCAACTCCATATTAATGCCCATGATTTTGGAAGGAGGTGTTTAATGAGTTTAGTGTCCACATACACTACATGACCAATATTATCTAATTTACATAAGTATTCACACCCCTTTGCTATGACACTCCAAATTGAGCTCAGGTGCATTCAATTTATTTTGATCATCCTTGAGATGTTACTTCAACTTGATTGGAGTCCATCTGTGGCCAATTCAATTGTTTGGACATGATTTAGAAAGAAAACACACCCACAATTGACAGTGCATGTCGGAGCAGAAACTATACCATGAAGTCCAAGGAACTGTCCATAGATCTCTGAGATAGAATTCTGATGAGGCATATATCTGGGGAAGGGCATAAAAATATTTCAAGAGTGTTTAAAGTTTCCAAGAGCACAGTGGTCAAAGGTTATTCTACAAAGTATTGATTGACTCAGGGGTGTGAATACTTATGTAAATTAGATATTTCTGTATTTAATTTTCAATACATTTGCTAACATTTCTAAAAAGAAGTTTTCACTTTGTCATTATGGGGTATTGTGTGTAGATGGGTGAGAGAAAAACATAATTTAATCCATGTTGAATTCAGGCTGTAACACAACAACATGTGGAATAAGTCAAGGGGTATGAATACTTTCTGAATGCACTGTATGTCCTTGGCTGTGCTCTCCTGCAGTATACCAACCCACTTATATAATCATAACACTTTAAAATAACAACACGTTGCTTGCCAATCCTACTGTTAGATTATATACCTTGACATTTTCAATAAGGCTGAAAAAGCAAAAGCAAGGAATTACTCCTAATGGATAATATGTCACTATCAACATTACAGCAGTTAAATACACTACCTGGCAATAGCCTACACTGACACAGTGCCCATGTCCATGCTTACCAGGCCAGGAGGCAGCAGCCCACCAGGGAGACTTGGCAGCATGGATCCACAACAGAGTGCCCTGTCCTGGACTACAGTCCAGACTCATCACGTGTCCCACCCTGCCCTTAGCTAGTTCTCTGGCCACGTCTCCATGGCGACCTCAGGCCTCAGTAATGCCTGGCTGCCCAGCTAGCTAACGTCCTATCTGTCTGTAAGGCCCTTATCCCATCCAGGGTGACACCACCTTTTATTAACGGATTCACCCTGGCTGCCTGCCTAAGAGCTCTCTCCGTCCCAAATGGAGCCCTATTCACTATATATAGTCCACTAGTTTTGACTAGGACTCATACACACAAATACCCCTTCACTAATGACATGCCACTGAGTATAGCCAGTGTGTCTATGTATGCAGTTGACTCAACACTATACATGTCAGCTACTACAGCAACTGAAATGACTGCAACCCTTAACAAAGAGCTGCAGTTAGTTTCAGAATGGGTGGCAAGGAATAAGTTAGTCCTAAATATTTCAAAAACTAAAAGCCTTGTATTTGGGACAAATCATTCACTAAACCCTAAACCTCAACTAAATCTTGTAATGAATAATGTGGAAATTGAGCAAGTTGAGGTGACTAAACTGCTTGGAGTAACCCTGGAATTTAAACTGTCATGGTCAAAACATGTTGATACAACAGTAGCTAAGATGGGGAGAAGTCTGTCCATAATAAAGTGCTACTCTGCCTCCTTAACAGCACTCTCAACAAGGCAGGTCCTACAGGCCCTAGTTTTGTCGCACCTGGACTACTGTTCAGTAGTGTGGTCAGGTGCCACAAAGAGGGACTTAGGAAAATTACAATTGGCTCAGAACAGGGCAGCACGGCTGGCCCTTAAATGTACACGGGGAGCTAACATTAATGACATGCATGTCAATCTCTCATGGCTCAAAGTGGAAGAGAGATTGACTTCATCACTACTTGTTTTTGTAAAAAGTGTTGACAAGATGAATGCACCAAGGTGTCTGTTTAAACTACTAGCACACAGCTCGGACACCCATGCATACCCCACAAGACATGCCACCAGAGGTCTCTTCACAATCCCCAAGTCCAGAACAGACTATGGGAGGCGCACAGTACTACATAGAACCATGACTACATTGAACTCTATTCCACATTAGGTAACTGATGCAAGTAGTAGAATCAGACTTAAAAAACAGGTAAAAATACACCTTATGGAACAGCGGGGACTGTGAAGAGACACACACACACACACACACACACACACACACACACACACGCTAGCACACACATGCACTCTACACACACACACGTACATTGTAATATTGTTGTATGGTGGTATTATACATTTTGTATTGTAGATATGTAGTAGTGTAATAATGTTATATGATGTAGTGTTTTATATTTTGTTTTATATGTAATGTAAGCGCCTTAATATGTTTGGACCCCAGGAAGAGTAGCTGCTGCCTTGGCAGGAACTAATGGGGATCCATAATAAACCCCAGGAAGAGTAGCTGCTGCCTTGGCAGGAAGTAATGGGGATCCATAATAAACCCCAGGAAGAGTAGCTGCTGCCTTGGCAGGAACTAATGGGGATCCATAATAAACCCCAGGAAGAGTAGCTGCTGCCTTGGCAGGAAGTAATGAGGATCCATAATAAACCCCAGGAAGAGTAGCTGCTGCCTTGGCAGGAAGTAATGGGGATCCATAATAAACCCCAGGAAGAGTAGCTGCTGCCTTGGCAGGAACTAATGGGGATCCATAATAAACCCCAGGAAGAGTAGCTGCTGCCTTGGCAGGAACTAATGGGGATCCATAATAAACCCCAGGAAGAGTAGCTGCTGCCTTGGCAGGAAGTAATGAATAATAATAAAAGTATTGCACTTGTAGAGAAAAGGGTGCCATTTGGCAGCGGCTCTTAAACCTCTCCTCGGGGACCACCAGACATTTCACAATTTTGTTGTAGCCCTGAACTAGCTCACCTGATTCACCTAGTCAAGGGCTTGATGATTAGTTGACAAGTTGAATCAGGTGTGTTAGCTGTGGAATAGATCAAATACATGGAACGGCTTGGGGGTCCCAGAGGAGAGGGTTCAGAACCACTGCCATATGGGACGCAGCCTATGTCTCAGTCTCAGCCCCTGTTGGGCTCATACATGGGAAAACAACACCAGAATACGACTGCTACACTAGAGGGGGAATGGAATACGACTGCTACACTAGAGGGGGAATGGAATACGACTGCTACACTAGAGGGGGAATGGAATACAACTGCTACACTAGAGGGGGAATGGAATACGACTGCTACACTAGAGGGGGAATGGAATACGACTGCTACACTAGAGGGGGAATGGAATACGACTGCTACACTAGAGGGGGAATGGAATACGACTGCTACATGGGAGGGGTAATGAAATACGACTGCTACACTAGAGGGGGAATGGAATACGACTGCTACATGGGAGGGGTAATGAAATACGACTGCTACACTAGAGGGGGAATGGAATACGACTGCTACACTAGAGGGGGAATGGAATACGACTGCTACACTAGAGGGGGAATGGAATACGACTGCTACACTAGAGGGGGAATGGAATACGACTGCTACACTAGAGGGGGAATGGAATGGAATACGTTTGATGTGAACCATCATTAGAAAACATTCATACTCAGGATAAAATAACTCAGTGTGTACTCTTCTAATAACAAAAGGCCCAAAACTCACACCTTGGGTCACTATAGGAAATGGCCTTTAAGGGCCCCAGTGTGTGTTCGGGAGAAGTGTCTTACCACCAACGTATTACCATTTGGCCCCATTACAATTTCATCCATTCAAATACAGTTCCCACTAGCCAGAGCTACAGTCAAAATTGTCTATATTGTAAATATTCATTCAATAAGATTTTTGGTCTTAATTTAAGGTCAGGCATAAGGTTAGCAGTGTGGTTATGGTTAGGTTTAAAATCAACATTTTAGATGATAAATTGTAGAAATAGGAGGGGTTTATGACTTTGTAGTGACGACCATTCATTACAGATGTATTTATTTATTTATTTTATTTAACTAGGCAAGTCAGTTAAGAACAATATTTACAATGACGGCCTACCAAAAGGCCTACTGCAGGGACGGGATTAAAAATAAAATTAAAATATAGGACAAAACACACATCACGACAAGAGAGACCTAAGACAACAACATAGCATGGCAGCAACGCATGACAACTGTCAGGGGTGCTGAAGGTGGGTGTGGTGCAGGAATCAAGCGCAGGACGCAGAAGCTAAGTCCAAAAGACTTTAGTGAAATATTCACGTAGTAAATGAGCACAATAAGCCCGGAGGCGAAATAACGGCGCACACAGGCGTCAAACAAAAGGCGCACAAACATGTGCGAAAACCTCTCCAAACAACGGAGGGAAGTACGTAGCTCAGAACACAAAAACAGAAGAGCAATCACACACAACACCAAAAACACACAACGAGAACTAAATAGGACACTAACGAGGACTAACTAGACACAGGTGTACAACATCAAGACAAAACCAAACGAACATGAAACATAGATCGGTGGCAGCTAGTACTCCGGGGACGACGACCGCCGAAACCTGCCCGAACAAGGAGGAGGAGCAGCCTCGGCCGAAACCGTGACAGTACCCCCCCCTTGACGCGCGGCTCCAGCCGTGCGCCGACCCCGGCCTCGGGGACGACCAGGAGGACGCGGAGCAGGGCGCGCGGGATGGTCCCGGTGGAACTCCGACAGGAGAGATGGGTCTAGGATGTCCCTCCGCGGCACCCAGCACCGCTCCTCCGGGCCGTACCCCTCCCACTCCACGAGATACTGGAGACCCCCCATCCGGCGTCTTGAGTCCAAGATGGACCGAACGGTGTACGCCGGAGCCCCCTCGATGTCCAGTGGGGGCGGAGGAGTCTCTCCTATCTCACCTTCCTGGAGTGGACCAGCTACCACCGGCCTGAGAAGAGACACATGGAACGAGGGGTTAATATTCTTATATTCAACAGGCAGATGTAACCTATAACACACCTCGTTCAATCTTCTCAGGACTTTAAAAGGCCCCACAAACCGCCGACCCAGCTTCCGGCAGGGCAGGCGGAGGGGTAGGTTTCTGGTAGAGAGCCAGACTCGATCTCCGGGTGCGTACACCGGCCCCTCACTGCGGTGGAGATCGGCGCTCGCCTTGTGACGACGGATGGCCCGCTGCAGGTGGACGTGTGCAGCGTTCCACGTCTCCTCCGAGCGCCTCATCCAATCATCCACCGCAGGGGCCTCGATCTGGCTCTGCTGCCAAGGTGCCAGAACCGGCTGGTAACCTAACACACATTGGAAGGGGGTTAGGTTGGTAGAGGAGTGGCGGAGAGAGTTCTGGGCCATCTCGGCCCAGGGAATGTACCGAGCCCACTCCTCAGGCCGGTCCTGGCAATACGACCTCAGAAACCTACCCACATCCTGGTTGACTCGTTCTACCTGCCCGTTACTCTCCGGGTGGTACCCTGAGGTAAGGCTCACCGAGACCCCCAAACGCTCTATGAACGCTCTCCATACTCGGGAGGTAAACTGGGGGCCTCGATCAGACACTATATCCTCGGGTACCCGTAATGCCGGAAGACGTGGGTAAATAGGGCCTCTGCGGTTTGTAGGGCAGTAGGAAGACCCGACATAGGGAGAAGACGACAGGCCTTAGAGAACCGGTCCACAACGACCAGGATGGTGGTATTCCCCTGAGAGAGGGGAAGGTCTGTCACAAAATCCACCGAGAGGTGGGACCATGGTCGTTGTGGAACGGGCAGGGGTTGTAACTTACCCCTGGGCAGGTGTCTGGGCGCCTTACACTGGGCGCACACCGAGCAGGAGGAGACATAAACCCTCACATCCCTGGCTAACGTGGGCCACCAGTATTTAGTTCTAAGACAATGCACTGTCCGGCCAATACCCGGATGTCCAGAGGAGGGTGACGTGTGAGCCCAGTAAATGAGTCGATCCCGAATCTCGAGCGGAACGTACTTCCGACCCTCAGGACACTGTGGAGGGCTGGGGTCGGTACCTTACGCTCGCTCGATTTCGGCATCGACCTCCCACACCACCGGTGCCACAAGACAAGACTCCGGTAGTATGGGGGTAGGCTCAACGGACCTCTCCTCCGTGTCATACCGCCGGGACAGCGCATCTGCCTTACCATTCTGGGACCCAGGGATGTACGTGATTTTAAATACGAACCTGGTGAGAAACATACTCCATCGAGCCTGGCGAGGGTTCAGTCTCCTCGCTGCCCGGATGTACTCCAGGTTCCGATGGTCAGTCAAAATGAGGAAAGGGTGTTGAGCCCCCTCAAGCCAATGCCTCCACACCTTAAGGGCCTGAACTACAGCTAACAGCTCCCTGTCCCCGACGTCATAATTACGCTCCGCCGGGCTGAGCTTTTTAGAGTAAAAAGCACAGGGGCGGAGTTTAGGTGGCGTGCCGGACCGTTGAGAGAGAACGGCCCCTATACCGGCCTCAGACGCGTCCACCTCGACCTGAAAGGGTAATGCGGGGTCCGGATGCGCCAGCACCGGAGCCGACGTAAACAGGTCCTTCAGTCTCCTAAAGGCCCTGTCCGCATCAGCTGACCACTGCAGGCGCACCGGAGCCCCTTTCAGAAGGGACGTGATGGGAGCTGCCACCTGTCCAAAACCCCGGATAAACCTCCGGTAGTAATTCGCAAAGCCCAAGAACTGCTGCACCTCTTTGACAGTGGTTGGGGTTTGCCAATTACGCACAGCGGACACACGATCCACCTCCATTCTCAACCCTGACGCGGACAACTGATAACCCAAAAAGGAGACCGACTCCTGGAAAAACAGACATTTCTCTGCCTTGACATATAGGTCGTGCTCCAACAGCCTCCTCAATACACGACGCACCAGGGCTATATGCTCGGCTCGGGTAGACGAGTACACTAGAATGTCATCAATGTACACGACCACCCCTTGCCCCTGCATATCCCGGAAAATGTCATCTACGAAGGATTGGAAGACTGATGGAGCATTCATCAACCCATATGGCATGACCAGATACTCGAAATGACCTGACGTGGTACTAAACGCTGTTTTCCATTTGTCGCCCTCCCTAATGCGCACCAAGTTATACGCGCTCCTGAGATCCAGTTTTGTGAAAAACCGCGCTCCATGCAATGACTCCGTCATGGTCGCAATCAGAGGGAGTGGATAACTGTATTTCACAGTAATCTGATTGAGACCACGGTAATCGATGCACGGGCGCAACCCTCCATCCTTTTTCTTCACAAAAAAGAAGCTCGAGGAGGCGGGAGAAGTGGAGGGCCGTATGTATCCCTGTCTCAAAGATTCGGCTATGTAAGTTTCCATAGCTTTTCTCTCTTCTTGAGACAAAGGATACACGTGGCTCCGTGGGAGCGCTGCTCCTGCCTGGAGATCAATCGCACAATCCCCCTGTCTATGAGGAGGCAACTGCGTCGCCCTAGCTTTACTAAACACGAGAGCTAAATCCCCATATTCAGGCGGAATGTGCAGTGCGGGCACTTGGTTTGGACTCTCCACCGAAGTCGCCCCTACGGAAATACCCAGACATCGCCCCTCACACTGAGCAGACCACCCATTGAGAGCCCTCTGTTGCCACGAAATAGCAGGGTTATGGGTGCTTAACCAGGGAATTCCCAGCACCACCGGGTACGCAGGAGAGTCGATCAGATACAACTGTATAGTCTCTTCATGACCCCTCTGCGCACACATCCTAAGTGGCGCTGTGACTTCCCTAATCAACCCCGACCCCAACGGGCGGCTATCTAAAGCATGAACGGGAAAAGGTTTGTCAACAGGTAGGAGAGGGATCCCTAAATCTAAACAAAACTTCCGATCAACAAAATTCCCAGCTGCGCCTGAATCTACTAGCGCCTTATGCTGGGAATGAGGTGCAACCTGTGGAAAACAAACAGGTATACAAAAGTGCGCAACAGAGAGCTCTGGGTAAGTGGGGCGTCTACTCACCTGGGAGGGCTCCCCAGTGCGTGGCCTGTTGTCTCCTCCCTCGGGGAACCCTCCCCAGCACCTGGCCGCAGTGTGCCCTCCACGACCGCACTTGGTGCAGGGGACAGGCCCCCTCGGCCTCCTCCTTCCTCTAGCGCCAGCACCCCTGAGCTCCATAGTGCTCGGCTCGGAGGTGCCGGAGGGTGGAATGGACGGACCCCACTCGGGACGTCCACGGGTGGCCAGCAGGGTGTCCAGACGGATGGACATATCGACCAACTGGTCGAAGGTGAAATTGGTATCCCTGCAGGCCAACTCACGTTGAACGTCCTCCTGTAGGCTACATCGAAAATGGTCGATGAGGGCCCGTTCATTCCACCCTGCGTCTGCCGCTAGAGTCCGGAACTCCAGCGCGAACGCCTGTGCGCTCCTCCTCCCCTGTCTCAGGTGGACTAGACGCTCCCCCGCCGCTTTGCCCTCAGGTGGATGGTCGAACACGGCCTTGAAGCGACGGGAGAACTCGGCGTAGGAGATGGTGGTGGCGTCCTTCCTCCTCCACTCGGCGTTGGCCCATTCCAACGCCTTGCCCGTGAGACAGGAGATGAGGGCGGAAACGCTCTCGTGTCCCGAGGGCACCGGGTGTACAGTGGCCAGGTAGAGCTCCACCTGCAGGAGGAACCCCTGACACCCGGCAGCTGTTCCGTCATACGCCCTCGGGAGCGAGAGCCGAATCCCACTGGGTTCCGGACCTGGGACTGGTGGACCGGCCGATGGGGTGGCAGGGTAGGTGGAGGTGTGGGTACCCCTCTGGACTCCCATCGGTGCAGGGTGTTGATGACGTCCTGTAGAGCGGTCCCCAGTTGTCGTAGCTGGTCATCCTGGCCGCGGACATGCTCCTCCAGCGACTCAGGTGTGATTGTTGCTCCTGCTGATTCCATTATTAAAGGTGTGTGATTCTGTCAGGGGTGCTGAAGGTGGGTGTGGTGCAGGAATCAAGCGCAGGACGCAGAAGCTAAGTCCAAAAGACTTTAGTGAAATATTCACGTAGTAAACGAGCACAATAAGCCCGGAGGCGAAATAACGGCGCACACAGGCGTCAAACAAAAGGCGCACAAACATGTGCGAAAACCTCTCCAAACAACGGAGGGAAGTACGTAGCTCAGAACACCAAAACAGAAGAGCAATCACACACAACACCAAACACACACAACGAGAACTAAATAGGACACTAACGAGGACTAACTAGACACAGGTGTACAACATCAAGACAAAACCAAACGAACATGAAACATAGATCGGTGGCAGCTAGTACTCCGGGGACGACGACCGCCGAAACCTGCCCGAACAAGGAGGAGGAGCAGCCTCGGCCGAAACCGTGACAACAACGCAGCATGGTAGCAACACAACATGACAACAACATGGCAGCAGCACAATATGGTAGCAGCACAACATGGTACAAACATCTTCATTTGATCACTCTTTTGTTGCTGAGAATTTTCCTGCAGCACAGGAAATTAACATTTGTAGTGTATTTTAGTTTTAAAAAGGTGTCAAAAGTTTGTAATTTCCACTTTGAATATTCTGACTTGATTTGCCTTAATGGAAAATGTATCAACCCCTACAAAAATGTACATTAATTATAATTCACATAATAATTCACATTTCCTGGTGCTGCAGGATTATTTTCCTGCAGTAGGAGACTGGCTCAAATTAAGATTCTAAATTTGTATGAGTTAACGTAAACATAAATCATGCAAGCTATACGAAGCTACACTACAGTGCAGTTGGAAAGTATTCAGACCCCTTGACCTTTTCCACAGTTACATTACAGCCTTATTCTAAAATTGATTAAATGTATTTTTTCTCAATCTACACACAATACCCCATAACGACAAAGCGAAAACAGGTTTTTAGACATTTTTGCAAATGTATTAAAATAAAGAACAGAAATACCTTATTTACATAAGTATGCAGACCCTTTGCTATGAGACTCACCCCCCAGTCTAAGGCCCGGCCAAACTAAGCAATCGGGGGAGAAGGGCCTTGGTCAGGGAGGTGACCAAGAACCCGATGGTCACTCTGAAAGAGCTCCAGAGTTCCTCTGTGGAGACGGGAGAACCTTCCAGAAGGACAATCATCTCTGCAGCACTCAGGCCTTTATGGTAGTGGCCAGATGGAAGCCACTCCTCAGTAAAAGGCACATGACAGCCCGCTTGGAGTTTGCCAAAAGGCACCTAAAGGACTCTCAGACCAGGAGAAACAAGATTCTCTGGTCTGATGAAACCAAGATTGAACTATTTGGCCTAAATGCCAAGCGTCACATCTGGAGGAGACCTGGCACCATCCCTATGGTGAAGCATGGTGGTGGCAGCATCATGCTGTAGGGATGTTTTCCAGTGGTGGGACTGGGAGACTAGTCAGGATCGAGGGAAAGATGAACGGAGCAAAGTACAGAGAGATCCTTGATAAAAACCTGCTCCAGAGACCTCAGGACCTCAGACTGGGACGGAGGTTCACCTTCCAACAGGACAACGACCCTAAGCACACAGCCAAGACAACGCAGGAGTGGCTTCGGGACAAGTCTCTGAATGTCCTTGACTGACCCAGCCAGTGCCCGGACTCGAACCCTATCTAACATCTCTAAAAAGAGACCTGAAAATAGCTGTGTAGCGACGCTCCCCATCCAACCTGACAGAGCTTGAGAGGATCTGCAGAGAAGAATGGGAGGAACTCCCCAAATACAGGTGTGCCAAGCTTGTAGCGTCATACCTAAGAAGACTCGAGGCTGTAATCGCTGCCAAAGGTGCTTCAACAAAGTACTGAGTAAAGGGTCTCTTTGGTCCTTTAAAAAACCTGCTGTATGTAAAATATTGTGTGATATAGCTTTGCAAATAAATAAATGTGACTCTGGATGACAACATAATGATGTTTGTTTCCAACATAAGGGCTGTTTTCCTAAAGAAGTTAAATCCGCTTGGTGTTTTGTTTCCTAATGAGTATCACGATACTGGTATCGTCCTGGCCCTACAGTTTATGTTGAGCACCGTTTCACGTCAGTGCAAAGTCTAGACAGCTAGAAACATATTACTAAAAATGAAAGGCATTTGCTTCTTTGCCTAGGACGTCATGCGTGGGTATGAGTAGTCACTGGGGAATCCACTGATTTGTATGGCCCATAATATGCTGCTCTACACACACATATACAGTGGTTCTAAGAACACAGCTGGGGGCTGGATTCCATCACGGTAATCTTTCAAATGCTGCTCACAGCTGGACTAGTCGAGAAGGCCACGCAGCCCATGCTTGCTAGCATTCCACAGCTACACTCCAGACTTAAAGAAACGCACATAACATCACAAATCTGTGTTTAACTTCAAATAATTTTCAGCAACTACTTAAATGGGTAGAGATGAGAGAGTTAATAGGATATATATAATATATTATATTATTAATAGGATTTTGCAATCTGTGTTTGAATCTGAGCATCATGCCAAAGCATTAGCCTAGCCAGCGATGGTGTCTTTGTGTAACAAACTTTAAGCACTCAAAGCGTCACATGACACCAGATCCAACTGGCAGCAAGGTCTATGAATGATTAACAGCATCTTATGTCACCCTCAGCCCCAGGGCACCAACAGAGAGAGGATATTTTCTCCTCATAGCATGGTTCCAGGAACTGTGGTGGATGCATAACGTGCAGGGCCGGCTCTAGCCTTTTGGGGGCCTCAAGCGAGACGTGGTGGGCAAAACATTTTAGTGCCTGGTAACGTGGCCAGCCCAGTACAGCTAGGCTTGTCGCTATACTGTGAATCAGGCACATCCCCATCGACCTCTTACTCTGATAATCCCCCTGGTTCACAAACCACAATCCTCCAACTATGTTCCAATCATGTTCCAAACAGATTACGCTCTTCAAACCCTCTCTTCCTCAGAGGATGCACACACATAAGAGGTTTTGGAAATGTAATCCATGTACCCAAGTCAAGTCAATACTCCATCGCTCCTTCCTTTCACAGTTAGACCACCTAGGAGAGAAACAAGCACACACTGCAGTCCACAACCATAGTTTTATTTTGGGATCCTTTTAATTTTTCAAAGGAAAGACAGAGCGAGAACGTGACATATTCACTAGGCGGAAGGGAGGTTACTGGTGGTGTAATATGAATAGAGTTAGTGGACCTTACGCAACTGCAGAGTCACTGGAACATACTGTATGCCCAGTTAGATATTCAATTCTAACCTGGCATAGTCACATTTTAATTTACATTAATAATGTTATAGGCTGTTAACTGTTAATAAGATAAAGAAATAAACAGTTGACATCCTTGCGCCATAAGTTGCCAGCTCTATATCAACAACAAAAGTTTCCTTTCAGTATTCCACAACCATCACTCATACTACATGTTCCCAATATGTGTCAGCCATGTTCGTGTAACTCTATTTCAAATCAAATCAAAAAATGTTGTCACATGCGCCGAATACAACAGGTGTAAACCTAACCGTGATATACTTACTTACAAGCCCTTAACCAACAATGCAGTTAAGAAAATATTTACTAAATAAACTAAAGTAAAAAAATAAAAGAGCAACAATAAAATAACAATAATGAGGCTATATACAGGGGGTACCGGTACCGAGTCAATGTGCGGGGGTACAAGTTAGTCGAGGTAATATGTACATGTAGGTAGGGGTAAAGTGACTATGCATAGATAATAAACAGTGAGTAGCAGCAGTGTAAAAACAAAGGGGGGGAGGGTGGGGGCGGTCAATGCAAATAGTCCGGGTAACTATTGGATTAGCTGTTCAGCAGTCTTATGTCTTGGGGATAGAAGCTGTTAAGACGCCTTTTGGACCGAGACTTGGCACTCCGGTACCGCGTGCCATGCAGTATCAGAGAAAAGTCTATGAGTAGGGTGCTGGAGTCTTTGCCAATTTTTAGGGCCTTCCTCTGACACCGCCTGGTATATAGGTCCTGGATGGCAGGAAGCTTGGCCCCAGTGATGTACTGGGCTGTACGCACTACCCTCTGTAGTGCCTTGCGGTCGGAGGCCGAGCAAACTTAATGGTGTTGGAGTCGTGCTTGGCCACGCAGTCATGGGTGAACAGGGAGTACAGTATAATTCTGTTAGACACGGAATATTACATTACCCATGTTATTATCACATCTGGATGGTGCCTTGTTCTGTTCATGTGTTCATGTGTTGCATGGTGCTGGTAGTGTCTGGATGAACCAGGTTACCGGAGGAGAATCATTCCACTGTGAAGGCTTAAACCCTGTTATAAACTTTCCACCTAAAGCTTGTACACTCAAGCCTGCGAGTTCATAATTGTGTTATCCTAAAAAAAGCCTCTCTATATTCCAAAAGACATGTCCATGTATTCCTTTGCCACATTCTTACTATTAGAGTGAAACACTACAACTAGACTAATCCATTTAACCAATGAGAGCATCCCTATTTTGTTTAACTAATCCCCCATCCCTCCCCCATTGTTCACACACCTTGAGAAACGTCTCACTGTGAACTCATTCCCACCCCCTTCAACTCACACGTCACAACACTGCATCCATGCCTAACTTATTTACCCACCATCCTCTACTCTGAGCACAGTGTGAACTCATGACCTCCTCCTCTCCTCTCATCTCTTCACCAGGCCCTGGACTAAAACCCTGCATCTTACACTACAGGTTAAGTATCTTCATGTTTTGATGCATAGACCTATTCCGTCTTGCAAGTTAAATAAAAACCATCCAATTTCCAGGAAATGTCCAACCATATCCTATATAAGGTGAATTCAGGGTGATGTACGTAGGCAGCGTTGTAGAATGATGTCTATATCATATCAAGTATAATCTGATAATGGCCATGTAAACAGAACAGTCATTCTGGACGCAGGCTAACCCACTGCTCAGTGTCACATGTACAGAAATACTTGTCATAGTCAACATAACCCGTTGTTCCAGTTTCTCTTCATAACCAATGGGTTGGTATGTTATCTGATGGGGCGGCCTTCATATGACTAATGAGAGCGAGAAAGCACTACGGAAGGAGAGAGAAAGAGAAATGGAGAGATACCCCTCCCTATATTGTGAAATGGTGTTGTCAGCTCCTGGTCCACACTGAAGCGTCTAACTATCAGCAAACACACTGTGTGAATAACTACAGTACATAACATATATGCGGTCCTCTGTAGCTCAGCTGGTAGAGCACGGCGCTTGTAACGACAAGGTAGTGGGTTCGATCCCCGGGACCACCCATACACAAAAATGTATGCACGCACGACTGTAAGTCGCTTTGGATAAAAGGGTCTGCTAAATGGCATATTATTATTATTATTATTATTTTATTATTATATAGTGGGAGGTCTTGGGTCAATCCCCTATGGGGTGGTCCACAATAATGGTAGTCCACAGCAACGCTCGCTCAATGTGTTCACGTCACAGAATAAGTGAGAAAAACGTTGAAATAGCTCAAAGTTTGAACAGGTCATGATACGCATTGGTATAAAAACAATTACATCTGTATTGGCTATGTTCCGGCTAAGTATCAACAGTGAGAGCTGTAAAAGACATGGCTATCCTGACCCTGATGACAGGTCAATAGCCTGTGAGGTAACATGAGGCAACTCCCAAACACTCAACACACCTTCAGCCTTCAGCATGGCGTCAGGATGACGGCAAGAGGGAGATATAGTAACACTATCATTGTCCCTGTCTGTGTGGGCTACCTTATTAATACATTATCCCTGTCTGTGCGGGCTGTGGGCTACCTGATTAATACATTATCCCTGTCTGTGTGGGTTGTGGGCTACCTGATGAATACATTATACCTGTCTGTGTGGACTACCTGATTAATACATTATCCCTGTCTGTGCGGGCTGTGGGCTACCTGATTAATACATTATCCCTGTCTGTGTGGGTTGTGGGTTACCTGATTAATACATTATCCCTGTCTGTGTGGGCTACCTGATTAATACATTATCCCTGTCTGTGTGGGCTACCTGATTAATACATTATCCCAGTCTGTGTGGGAGGTGGGCTACCTGATTAATACATTATCCCTGTCTGTGTGGGCTACCTTATTAATACATTATCCCTGGCTGTGTGGGCTACCTTATTAATACATTATCCCTGTCGGTGTGGGCTACCTGATTAATACATTATCCCTGCCTGTGTGGGCTACCTGATTGATACATTATCCCTGTCTGTGTGGGCTACCTGATTAATACATTATCCCTGACTCTGTGTGGGTTGTGGGCTACCTGATTAATAAATTATCCCTGTCTGTGTGGGCTGTGGGCTACCTGATTAATACAGGAGGTTAGTGCACAGCATGGTGAAGTGATGTAGGACAGCTGACTGGGTAAATAGACCCACCTCAGCAGGAACGGTACGTGACCCACCGAACAGGCCTCACACACACACACACACACACACACACACAATACCCAGGAGGATTAAGTGGAAATAGCTCAAAGTTTGAACAGGTCATGATACGCATTGGTTTAAAAACAATTACATCTGTATTGGCTATGTTCCGGCTAAGTATCAACAGTGAGAGCTGTAAAAGACATGGCTATCCTGACCCTGATGACAGGTCAATAGCCTGTGAGGTAACATGAGGCAACTCCCAAACACTCAACACACCTTCAGCCTTCAGCATGGCGTCAGGATGACGGCAAGAGGGAGATATAGTAACACTATCATTGTCCCTGTCTGTGTGGGCTACCTGATTAATACATTATCCCTGTCTGTGCGGGCTGTGGGCTACCTGATTAATACATTATCCCTGTCTGTGTGGGTTGTGGGCTACCTGATTAATACATTATACCTGTCTGTGTGGGCTACCTGATTAATACATTATCCCTGTCTGTGTGGGCTACCTGATTAATACATTATCCCTGTCTGTGCGGGCTGTGGGCTACCTGATTAATACATTATCCCTGTCTGTGTGGTTTGTGGCCTACCTGATTAATACATTATCCCTGTCTGTGCGGGCTACCTGATTAATACATTATCCCTGTCTGTGTGGGCTACCTGATTAATACATTATCCCAGTCTGTGTGGGCGGTGGGCTACCCGATTAATACATTATCCCTGTCTTTGTGCGCTGTGGGCTACCTTATTAATACATTATCCCTGGCTGTGTGGGCTACCTTATTAATACATTATCCCTGTCGGTGTGGGCTACCTGATTAATACATTATCCCTGCCTGTGTGGGCTACCTGATTGATACATTATCCCTGTCTGTGTGGGCTACCTGATTAATACATTATCCCTGACTCTGTGTGGGTTGTGGGCTACCTGATTAATAAATTATCCATGTCTATGTGTGGACTGTGGGCTACCTGATTCATACATTATCCCTGTCTGTGTGGGCTGTGGGCTACCTGATTAATACAGGAGGTTAGTGCACAGCATGGTGAAGTGATGTAGGACAGCTGACTGGGTAAATAGACCCACCTCAGCAGGAACGGTATGTGACCCACCGAACAGGCCTCACACACACACACACACACACACACACACACACACACACACACACACACACACACACACACACACACACACACACACACACACACACACACACAATACCCAGGAGGATTAAGTGGAGTATGTTTAACAAGGGAACATAAAGCCAGCATGCCTCAACCAGACAGCATCCCTCAGCCAGACAGCATCCCTCAACCAGCCACCAGCCAGCATGCCTCAACCAGCCAGCATCCCTCAACCAGCCACCAGCCAGCATGCCTCAACCAGCCACCAGCCAGCATGCCTCAACCAACCACCAGCCAGCATTCCTCAACCAGCCATCATGCCTCAACCAGCCAGCAGTGTGTTGCTCTACTCTGTGTGAGAGCTCTCTCCCTCTTGACCAAAAACACCCCTACCCTCCACAATATCAATTTCCCCCCTGCGTCAGGCTCCAAATCATCTCATTTAACTCATGGTTGGTTTGTTGTGGTTCATCTCTTGTTATCTCCCCACCACAGCTCTGCTAACTACCCTGCCCTTCCCTTGTGGAATAACAGGGACTTTCTAAAGGAAAGACATGGATGGGGCACCAAAAAGAAACACACCCTCATAACAGCATTTTCAAACTGTCATTAGCCTCTACAGAGAGGCACAGAGGGGGATTGTGTGTGTGTGTGTGTGTGTGTGTGTGATTAATCAGTGAACCTCTCCCTCCCCCCCAGCAGCAGCCAGGAGAATACAGGCCAGGCTCAACACAACAGGCTAACAGCTGCTCCACAACTGATGGAGAGAGGTTCTGTTGAGGATCATTTTATATGAAAGGAGAGGCTGGAACCCAAACCTCATTACATTAGAACAGATGCCCATACCATTGCCAGAATTAGGCTACAGTTTCCATTCACTCCTGTAGTAGGAACAGGACCGTCATGACAAATGTCCCATTTCCCTAAACCATAGGCGTACTTTGTGCCTACAATATTACTGGACAATGGAACATTGATTGGAGCTAATTTTCAACATTCTAAATGGCAATAAAATTTTTCCCTCCAAATGGGAGAGCCATGTGCAAACAGAGTGCTGACCCATGATTGCTCTGCCTATCTGTACCCCACAGAGTGAGCGGAGCGGCAGCTGGAGAGAATGTGTCAAATCACCAGAAAGATTAGCAGATACCAGCGTAGGACAGGGCAGAATCGGTTCAGCCAACGCAGCAGTTACTGCTGATAAACACACACAGTTACAGTGGAAGTCACAGGGTAGGGAGCTCCGACTGAGCAGCGCTCTCTAATTGACTAGATGAGATAATAAACAGCATGGTGCTCTCTTCTACAACACCACCAGTAGTCAACAAAACCTTATACCCACAAAGACCACACACACAGCCTCTCAAACATCTCTCTACACACACAGCTTCTCAAACATCTCTACTCACACAGCCTCTCAAACATATCTCTACTCACACAGCCTCTGAAACATAATAATAATATGCCATTTAGCAGACGCTTTTATCCAAAGCGACTTACATTCATGCGTGCATACATTTTTGTGTATGGGTGGTCCCGGGGATCGAACCCACTACCCTGGCGTTACAAGCACCGTGCTCTACCAGCTAAGCTACAGAGGACCACTCTTTACTACAGTCATAATACAGATTCACAGCAGTTTGACAAGCTGAAAAACACATCACATTAAATAGGCTGTCTGAGTGAGAGGCTGGGACAAACACAACACTGCACCGTAACACGCATCTTTAGGTTGATTACATCCCTGCTAAATTTAGCAGGATACACTGACTGGTGTCTTTTCACGGCTGACTGATTCGGTTTGTGTGTGTGTGTCTCCTTCCCAGTGACTTTACAGGAAGGCCCAGTTCAGGGCATTTGCTTGGGGAGGACACATTGCTAGGGGAGGATGGGGGAATAAGACACATCTGCTAGAGGAGGATGGGGGAATAAGACACATCTGCTAGAGGAGGATGGGGGAATTAAGACACATCTGCTAGAGGAGGATGGGGGAATAGGACACATCTGCTAGAGGAGGATGGGGGAATAGGACACATCTGCTAGAGGAGGATGGGGGAATAGGACACATCTGCTAGAGGAGGATGGGGGAATAGGACACATCTGCTAGAGGAGGATGGGGGAATAGGACACATCTGCTAGAGGAGGATGGGGGAATAGGACACATCTGCTAGAGGAGGATGGGGGAATAGGACACATCTGCTAGGGGAGGATGGGGGAATAGGACACATCTGCTAGGGGAGGATGGGGGAATAGGACACATCTGCTAGAGGAGGATGGGGGAATAGGACACATCTGCTAGGGGAGGATGGGGGAATAGGACACATCTGCTAGGGGAGGATGGGGGAATAGGACACATCTGCTAGGGGAGGATGGGGGAATAGGACACATCTGCTAGAGGAGGATGGGGGAATAGGACACATCTGCTAGAGGAGGATGGGGGAATAGGACACATCTGCTAGAGGAGGATGGGGGAATAGGACACATCTGCTAGAGGAGGATGTAAGTCGCTTAGAGAGCGCTGCACCATGGGACCACGCAGCCGTCATACCGCTCAGGAAGGAGACGCGTTCTGTCTCCTAGAGATGAACGTACTTTTTCCGACTTCAACTGTATCTAATAGAACACAGAGGGGTTTTGTTAATGGAAGCCTCTATCATTCAAATTAATTTTAGTGTGGTGTACCGCAGGGTAGCTGGCTAGGGCCATTATTGTTTTCACTAACAACCTTCCACTGACCTTGAATAAAGCCTGTGTGTCTATGTACGCTGACGACTCAACAGTATACACGTCGGCTGCAACAGTAAAATAAATAACTGACACCCTTAACATAGAGCTCCAGTTAGTTTTAGAATGGGTAACTAGCAATAGGCTGGTGCTATATATAAAAAAAAACGAAAAGCATACTTTTTGGGACAAATCACTCGCTCAACGCTAAACCTAGTTTAGATCTATTGTTGAATAATGTGCCTATTGAGCAAGTTGAGGAGACTAAACTGCTCGTGTCACCCTAGATAGCAAGCTGTCATGGTCAAAACATAGACTCAATGGATGCTAAAATGGAAAGAGGTCTGTCCATGATAGGGCGTTGCTCTGCCTTCTTGACACCTCAGTCGACCAGACAGGTCCTACAGGCCCTAGTTTTGTCGCATCTGGACTACTGCCCAGCTGTGTGGTCATAGGAGAAGGACATAGGTAAATTGCAGTTGATCCAGAACAAAGCAGCACATATCGCACTTAGATGTACACGGAGGGAAAGTGTCAGTAACATGCATGTCAGTCTCTCATAGCTCAAAGTTGAGAAGAGATTGACTGCATCACTATTGGTCTTTGTGCAAGGTATTGATGTGTTGAAGGTACCAAACTGTCTGTTCAAGCAGTTACCACACAGTTTGGACAGTCATCGGTACAACACAAGACATGCAACCAGAGGTCTGTTCACTGTCCCCAGGTTAAGAACAGAGGCTGGGAAACACACAGTATTAAATAGAGCCATGACTACATGGAACTCTCTGCCACCCCAGGTAACTCAAGCTAGCAATAAAACCAGTTTATTTTTTTAAACAGATAAAAGAACACCTTACTGCACAAAGGGGACTGTAAAGAGACACAGCTTTTTTATATATCCTGTATTGTAATTTCCACTATACTATTTATTAGACCTAGATATTGTGTGTGTGTACTGATATGTAGGCTATGTGTGATGTTTTACATTTATGTATTTCAGTCCTTGTGGGGATCCTAATAAATACCAATACAAAAATCATGTTAAACACTATTATTGCACACAGAGTGATTCCATGCATCTTATTATGTGACTTGTTAAGCACATTTTTACTGCTGGACTTATTTAATAAATAAACATAATTCCACTTTGACATTATGGGGTATTGTGTGTAGGCCAGAGACACAAAATAATTTTAAATTCAGACTGTAACACAACAAAATGTGGAAAAAGTCAATGGGTGTGAACACTTTCTGAAGGCACTGTATTTGTAGATGAGTGATTCTTCACAGTCAGACTAAAACGTCAAACACACACTTTCTCTCACAGTTCACACACACACACACACACACAGTCTGTCCCTATAGACTTAGAATAGCACCAAGCCAGCGGAACTGAAGAACCAACAACGTCACAGATCACAATGGACCCAAATCAACAAGAAACAAAGCAGTGCTTTCAGTGTAAAGGGAGACAGGAGCCAAACCCTAACAGGGTTCCACACCCAGGATACAGACACACACACAGCACATTGGGCCATCTTCTGAGAACTGACTCAGTAGACATGGCAGGCCAGTCCAGCCCAGAACACCCTCTATTCACCTAGAGTAAAAAGCATGGCCAGGATACTGCTGACAGATAAAGGACTATTAGAGATATGAATATCAGGGTATTGTGTTACTTCTATAGACCAGCCCAGTGGTCTAGGAGTCACAGGATGGATCGGCTCTCTAATGGAGTGGCCAAGGCTAGCACAGAGGAGAAGCCAAAGGAGGAATGCCATCATCTTTCCCCAGCGGCCGTAGCCTAGGCTTGAGAGATACAGAGCAAAGGGAGAGAACGGAGGGAGGGAACGGAGGGAGGGAACAGAGGGAGGGAACAATGGAGAACCACTGAACTGTGAACAGGCCAGAGCATCTCTCTCTCTGACCGACAGACCAGCTGCACATGGCACACCACTCAGCACAATGTCTGTTTTGAATACATAGGACTCCTCTAGTGTCTAGTCTACGGTATTGCCCAAATGCCCAACTACTAGGCCAGTCAAAGCAGTGTGTCAGAGCCAGAGGTGAAGGGAATTAATACAATCAAGGTTAATGGTTAACCATGTCTCCATTGAGACCTTTATCAAAGCAGACACAGATGACTAAGTCCGACCAGAAGGAGGGACAATTCAACTTGCAATCCAATATCTACAAAGTGTAAACACTGCAACATAATTTACATATTGTAAAGACCGTGAGAACACAAACACTCCCCTAAAACATTGTTAGATGTGTTGAAGAGAAAAGCGACTGATGACGCCTCAGACTGAGCCTTGGGAATGTGACTCACCATGAGAAAATTACAGGATTTCTAATATTTTATTTTGAGCTCAGACATGCTAATGAAGGTATTATCAGGTAATATTTTCTGAAATTTCACAGCTTCTCCACGTCCATTCTCTAAACGCTTGTCATTCAAACCCAGGTTTCAGGGTAAAAACTGTACTGTAGAAGCTATTTGTGCAAAATGAGACAAGATTGAAAGTGCTTCAGTGGGGTTGGGCGAAATTTGGGGAGACCTCTATGATATGCTACTCCAAATATCGCAATATCTGATACAATCGTTTTGTGCCGGTAATGACTAGATCATTCTAGACTGTGCAATTTTTGTTTTTATTTATGATAGTCTCATTAAATAATGTGAGTATGGCGGGAGAAAAAAAAGGCCTAGTTAATTAACTTAGACTTGATATTCAACATATTGATACAGACTGATAAAACTGCACAGTTTTGATTTGTAGAGTTCAAATCGAGTACAGTCTTGCACTACAGTCTATCACAATATTCGATTTAATCATCCATCGGCCCAACCCTACGCTACAACCAGTAGAACAAATCCATCTTGTCAAGGAGAAGCTGAACAAATCAGCCTGGAGTGAACCACAGAGGCATACATTTACAGTCAAACCGGTTATTTATCTCTGCATTTGTCAAATTGTATGGAAAGTAACCAACGCAGGTATGCTTTTGGAATGCACAGTACAGTATCAGGTGCATCTCAACACAGCAAGAAGAGCCAGCTTCTGACTGAGTATCAGCCTACCTATACCTGGCTAAACACTGTCCTTTAAGGCCCAGGCCATTTGATGGGGTTGTAACCCACTCCACTAGGGTTACAGATCAACAGGAGAACCCTGTAGGTAGCTCAGAGGAGGGTCATAGGATTACAACCTAGTGACGACAAGAGCTGAAATGCGGATGCCTTTCAGAGTTAGCTAGCTACAATATCAGCTAACAGGGTCCAGGCCACTTCAGAAACATTCGACAACACTCCAGCATGCGAAGTTAGCTAAGGCCCATAAAAACTATAAAGTTCAACAGGTAAAGTTCAAACCCCAAGAAAGTATAAAGACATCCATTTTAATGTGAAACTGCTTCTTACTTCCATGTTGAAAAGGGTTCAGAGAAGTTTATGTCCTCAGCCAGACGTGTCTAAGTTAAAAGGCATCTGCTTCCCGTTCAGGAGAAAGGTAGTTCCTGTAATTTTGCCAGACACAATATCCCTTCTCTGGGACTCCAGTACTGTCCAAGATCAACAGGAAGGAAAATAACCAAGATGAGTAACCTGCTATCAACCACAAGAATGTGTGCACACACACACTAAAGGCTATAGCTGGGGTATTCAAATCTTACCCTAGGAGGTCCGGAGTACTGCTGGTTTTCTGTTCGACCTGATAATTAAAAGTGCACCCACCTTGTGTTCCAGGTCTAAATCAGTCATTGATTAGAGGGGAAGAATTAACAAAAGCAGCAGAACTGGATTCGAGGTCCAGATTTGAATTTGAGGGGCCTATAGCCTAAACTGGCTATTCAAGTCACACAAGGTTTCAACGGTTTAGAAAGGTTGAATTATCCATATTGAATTACCAAAGAGAGTTTAGACCTCGTCACCCACTGACACCCAATCCAGCCAACGTGTGTATAAAAATATCTCTAGATTTATGTGTCTTGAGTTCTGCGTGGATATAAAGGTCACTGGGTTGAACTTTCAACTGTGGGTCAAAGGCTTGCATCACGAGGACTGATTGAGCCAACAACCTCGGGATAATAAAATGGCATAACTAAAATGTATTGTTAAAAGATTGAATGGCCATTTAAATCATATTTGTGATTATGAGACCTATGGGCCTACATCACATTGGGAGCCCTAGACAGAGAGGCCTACATCACATTGGGAGCCCTAGACAGAGAGGCCTACATCACATTGGGAGCCCTAGACAGAGAGGCCTACATCACATTGGGAGCCCTAGACAGAGAGGCCTACATCACATTGGGAGCCCTAGACAGAGGCCAGACCTATTGGTTCTGATGGGCTGCAGAGTCTGTAGCAAAAGCAACTGGACCCTTCAGGCCCAAATGGCAAGTCTTCCTCTAATCATACCCAGTCTCCTATAGGCAGTTACTGGGGTGAAGGGAGGGAGATAGGGAGGGAGGGAGGTAGGTGGACTGCAGCAAACTCAAACAATTTACATTTCCTGCCTGTTTTAGAGGGGTTACAGGCAGATCGACACATGATGCACACAAGAACACTACATAGTCCACACATGATGCACACAAGAACACTACATAGTCACACATGATGCACACAAGAACACTACATAGTCACACATGATGCACACAAGAACACTACATAGTCCACACATGATGCACACAAGAACACTACATAGTCCACACATGATGCACACAAGAACACTACATAGTCCACACAAATAGGCTACACAAACAATTGAACACGGAAAACCATTAGTCAAATTGGTCTAATGTTGCAGCTAATGAGAATCGGTGTACAGCCTTAAAAATCATCCTGAGGACCTGCGACTAACTGAACTCACAGTTGAATCGCTGGGGAATTTGTTTGGCAATTCGACACAATCTGACTGTGAAATACGCCTGAAGTCAGCTGTTTTTTACGAGAAGCAGCCTGTCTTCAATGTGTCTGAATCCTCCCTCCCTCACTCCCTCCCTCACTCACTCCCTCCCTCACTCCCTCCCTCCAGTCTGCAGCAGTATGACCTCAGAGTAGTGTAGCCAGCAGGAGCCTCTGCCTTCACAACACACAGACCAGCAGGCAGCAGGCCCCAGGCAGCTATAAAGAAGCTAGCATCTCCGATGGCAGATAATAGATTGTGAGGAATGATCGCTGGCAGCACTGGGAGACCCAGAGAGGCTTTTGAAACTATACAGATTTGAGGAGGGGTCTGGAGTGTGCACCAACTGAGAGGAGAGCAGGGGGAGGAAGAGAGTGATAGACAGGGTTGGGGTTCGTTAGCAGAGAGAGATACAAAGAGAAATGGGGAGAGGAGTGTGAACAGCAGTATCTCTTTCCCTAAAGCTCAGCTAGAAAGCCTGCGAGGGCAGGAGAGGCACATCCCTCCTCCCGTCCAGCTCCGGTCTGTTCGTCTGTGAGCTAGAACACCCACACTGCACCACTTTCAGTTTCCCCATTCTTCCAAGTCCATCTCCTCTCCAGGTGTCACAGGGTAAAGTTTTGTCTGCTAAATGCCAAACACTGGCCTTAGAATCCAGTAAGGCTGAGTAGGGAAGGGTTACCTAGAGACCCCAGACACCACCAATCACAAAACTTCAATTAAAGCACAGTCAGAGTCCCAACATCTGAGGGCAAAGGTCAGAGGCTGTCTGCTCTGCAGTGCAACCCAACACAAAGCCAAGCTCATATTCAACATGTCTCAATAATTTTGTTTAGAATAACATTTGCTACAAGAAGGGAGGTATAATCACTGAACTTTGAAAAAAAAATTGAGAAAAGTATTGAGAAAATAAATCGAAATCCTAGCGGAAGTTAGAGGCTTTACTAGTGGTTGATGCTGTTTACAGTACTTAGCCTATACATGACTCAAATGCCTAGATGCAACACAATACCACTTCCTGTAATTATCCATCAGGTCCAATCAAAATCACTCGGCTGATGTGATACGTCCTCCCGAGTGGCACAGTAGTCTAAGGCACTGCATCGCAGTGCTAGCTGTGCCACTAGAGATCCTGGTTCGAATCCAGGCTCTGTCGTAGCCGGCTGTGACCGGGAGACCCATGGGGCGGTGCACAATTGGCCCAGCGTCGTCCAGGGTAGGGGAGGGAATGGCCGGCAGGGATGTAGCTCAGTTGGTAGAGCATGGCGTTTGCAATGCCAGGGTTGTGGTAAAAATAATGTAATAAAATAAAATAATGTATGCACTCACTAACTGTAAGTCGCTCTGTATAAGAGCGTCTGCTAAATTACAACAACAAAAAATGATGTAATACAGTGACACCCATCTACTGAGGAAAGAGTGGTGTGCCAAATATGATAACAGGCTCAGGGCACAGAGGTAATGAACTGGAAAATATAACATTTGGCAAGGGAAGAGGGGGTGAAAGAGAGGGGAGGTGAGAGAGGATAGAGGTCCTCTGTAGCTCAATTGGTAGAGCATGGCGCTTGTAACGCCAGGGTAGTGGGTTTGATCCCCGGGACCACCCATACGTAAAAATGTATGCACACATGACTGTAAGTTGCTTTGGATAAAAGCGTCTGCTAAATGGCATATTATAGAGGGGGAAAGAGAGAGCGGGGGGAAGAGAGAGATGGGAGGGAGGATGATAATCTGGGAAAGGTTTTAATAATAGTAAACACAAGCATCAACTCAGTACTGTCAGACAGAATAACTCCAGGCTAGTTTGTTAGCTTTAGTATACTTCTAATCATGTTAAAATGTCATGGGATGGATGATGATGCTCAATGTTTTCCCATGTAGAGTAATGATAATGTAACCTGTCTTCCTATTGGAGCACTGACGCAATACACCCCATCTGCTATTTTCAGATCAAGTCCTACAGGACATTCTATCTACAATATTAGGGAACTAGTTATTCGGAGCCTTTATGTTTTTCCTCCCAGTAAACCACTTCATAATCGCAAATAAATAAACATTGCATTTAAGCCTCTTTACAGCCTCTTTTATGCTAAATTTAGTCCATCAAAAAGAGGAGGAATCGAAAAGAGGAGGAAAGTCCCTCAAATTCCTTGCATCGCTCGGTCAGATCTGTCCTGCCAAGATTTCAAAACAGCACGATGGTATCCATACCGCGCTGTAGCATGTGGAAACGGCCGGGCGCGGGATGGCAGAACTCACAACAATAGCTTTACTGGTCACATATTTTCAGCTTCAATTAATGCAGCCAGCACACGATACAATAGAAGTAACAAAGATGGGCCTAAGCAATACACACATTAACCAAATAGGTCATTGATTTCAAGTGGCAGGCAACAACTTTCAGACAGGCAGATCACCCAAGGCGATGTTCAATTGTTGTAATGATGGGGGTCTTATCGAAACTAACCTTTTTAAACACACTGAATAGGTCTTCATCTGCGGTGAATTGAGTTACAGACATCATGGTTACAGCCTGTATGGTTGTGAATTTTGAACGCACAGTAAACTGCGCTCTCCTATATAGAGGAACCAGCCAGCTAACTGCCCCTACACTACGAGACTGCAAGTCGCTAAGATTGTCCCACACACATATTTTACATTCAAATGAGATGTAAATCCTTCTTTTTCCTTTTACCAACGTTGTCCCCTGATTCAATAGTAAAGCTATTTGAACGTTGTATGAAATATGTTTAAGCGTTATGATCGTCAATAATAATTCAATAATAAATAAAAAAAAATGTAATAAAGACAAATGTAATCAAGCCAATACTCAGCAGTTCAAATCACACAATTACAAATATACCCAAAATGTTACCTTGATTTCTGGTAGTCCAGACTGGGAAATTGAATAAAATAAAGTTGAATTTTAAAATCGCACCCTGAACAGAGCAGGATTAGGCTAAAGACACAACCTCTTTTAAATGACAAAGGATCCCGTCCTTTTACAGAATACGATATCATTAAAATCGTTTCTGAATCTGACTACTTCATCATTTCCCACGAGCCCAACATTAAGGTAGGCTATGTTATCGGTCCACAGTCCTAATGTAGCCTACGTCCGTCCGGTCTTCAGCGCTGTGGCGCACATCACACTGAACAGTCAGAGAGAAAGAGGCGAAGCGAGAGGGATAACGTCAACTGGACCCAAAATCTGTTTTCTCCAACAGGTGGCGTTTTTTCGTTTGTTTCCGCTCCGAAGCCAGGAGTTTTTGTGTGGAGGTGTCGAATTTGGTCAACTAAAAAATGTAATGGCTTATTTGCTCCGTGTGGCTTATTTGATCGAATATAAGTTTCGTAATATTTAGGTTGTTACGAGTGTACTGATATAAGTAGGACACGTGACATCCCGGCAACTTTGAGAAAAAAAACATTTTATTTTAGTTGTGCCTGTCGTTCACACGCGTTTCTGCCCTCTCATTGGCTAGAATGGTCCCACCTGATCTTGTCTCCTGACCGCCTTCCATTTTTGAAGACATTTCTTTCCATTGTCAGAGCGGTCACTAGAGAATCTGGCCAATATAATGGAGAATCTGTGGAGCTGTCCTTTCCACTACTTTCTCTGAGCTCACCACCTCGCCCACCTCCTGTCGCGGTTTAAAGGGCCAGTACACAATTTACTGACTCTCACAAAGGAATAGATTTGTATCAAGTTAGACCATGGGTATTCAACCTGAGGTGAAATACTGCAGCGGGTCCGCGAAAATACATAGAAAAAAAAAAAAACATAAGTGGAAAAATATGTATTTTATTTCAAGGTTTTTATGAATATTGCTAGCAAAAACAAAATTCTAATTGCATACCTACTGTACAAAAGAGGAGAATAACTAATACCTAATACCAGTACCACCGGCTGCTGCTAAGCTTTCTTGACGTGGAAGTTCATTTTTGCCAACACATGGCTAACCTTTGTTTAACCAGCTAAACAGCTGCAATTAGCGGAAATCACAGGAGGTTGGTGGCACCTTAATTGGGGAGGATGGGTCCCTGCAGCAACAAAAGGTTAATCATCTTCATAATCACCATATTCACCAACATCACCATCATCATCATCATCATCATCATCATATTAACACATGCACCAAATAGTAATTTAGAGAAAGCAGGCGACCAGAACAGTTTGTAATTTATTTACTTTTTTTATTTAGAAAATAATGTATTTTGGTCATCATCACATCAGGTCAACTCAGTATCATGCCCAGAGCCAGTAAAGCATCAGAACACCTTCAAGTGATTCTGTTTTTCTCATCATAGTCTAATAAAGAATATATTTCATCACACAGAATACATTGTTGACACTAAAACACACAATATATTACAATAAGTCCTGGTAGATACTATAGGTATGCGTGCCATTTGGGTCGTTCTGAAGGTCCCATAGTCAGATCTACCACTGTGTCTAGTAGCTGATTGAAATGTTTTTTCCCCTGGCACAGTATGACAACATGATAACAAAAATATATTCTGAGAGAATATTGATGATCTCTGGAGGCTTGATATCATCAAAGCTATGTATGTTGTATTGTTCCATAACCTTCTGTCAAAACGATCAGCATAATTGTTAAATCAATTGTAAGTGAATCATTAAAAAAATTGAATTTATATAAAAGGAAAACACTAAAGCAAAAAATAAAATGTGACACTGTTGATTTAATCACTTTTCAATTGAATTACATTATTCTTTCATGTCGGACACAGCAAAATGTCTATCCTCTTAATTAGCCACCCATAGTGATGTATGTGACAATACATATTGTATATCAAAATAATAATACAAATGTCATTTTCTTTGCATCTCAATATATATATATATAAATTGGTTTTGGGTTATTAGTTGCACACAGACATTTTGATTATTTGATGGTTTGATATAGGGGAGAGGGACACCCAGATATAGTGACGTAGAACACCCATAAACCACCCCATAGAAAAATCTAAGTATTATATATAAATATACTGTATTTCATAAAATATTTGTTTTCACAAAAGTAGTGCACTGGCCCTTTACTAGTCCTGTATTAGCGGACCTATTTAGCCGTCTGCCGTGCATGCAAACAAATAATAATTACTACCGCTTGCAGTGCGGAAGGCAAGAGAACGGTCTTTGACTAGGGTGGCTGAAGTCTTTGACAATCTTTAGGGCCTTCCTCTGACACCGCCTGGTATAGAGGTCCTGGATGGCAGGAAGTTTGGCCCCATTAATGTACTGGGCCATACGCACTACCCTCTGTAGCGCCTTGCAGTCGGATGCCGAGCAGTTGCCATACCAAGCTGTGATGCAAGCAGTCAGGATGCTCTCGATGGTGCACCTGTAGAACCTTTTGAGGATCTGAGGACTCATGCCAAATCTTTTCAGTCTCCTGAGGGGGAATAGGCTTTGTCGTGCCCTCTTCAAGACCGTCTTGGTGTGTTTGGACCATGATAGTTTGTTGGTGATGTGGACTCCAAGGAACTTGAAGCTCTCAACCTGCTCCACTACAGCCCCGTCGATGAGAGGTGCTCATCCCCTCTTTTCCAGTAGTCCATGATCAGCTCTTTTGTCTTGCTCACGTTGAGGGAAAGGTTGTTTTCCTGGCACCACACTGCCAGGTCTCTGACCTCCTCCCTGTAGGCTGTCTCATCGTTGTCAGTGATCAGGCCTACCACCGTTTTGTCGTCGGCAAACCTAATGATGGTGTTGGAGTTGTGCATGGCCACACAGTCATTGGTGAACAGTCAGTACAGGAGGGGACTTAGTGATAAGCTTTGAGGGCCCTATGGTGTTGAACGCTGCGCTGTAGTGAACGAACAGCATTCTCACGTAGGTGTTCCTTTTGTCCAGGTGGGAAAGGGCAGTGTGGAGTGCAATGGAGATTGCATCATCTGTGGAACTATTCGGGCATTATGCGAATTGTAGTGGGTCTAGGGTTTCTGGGATGATGGTGTTGATGTGAGCCATGACCAGCCATTCAAAACACTTCAGACGTGAGTGCTATGGGGCGATAGTCATTTATCCAGGTTATCTTGGCATTCTTGGGCACAGAGACTGGTTATCTGCTTGAAACATGTAGGTATTACAGGCTCGGTCAGGGAGAGGTTGAAAATGTCAGTGAAGACACTTGCCAGTTGGTCAGCGCAAGCTCTGAGTACGCATCCTGATAATCCATCTTGGCCTGGGGCCTTGTGAATGTTGACCTGTTTAAAGGTCTTACTCACATCGGCTATGGAGAGCGTGATCACACAGTCGTCCGGAACATCTGGTGCTCTCATGCATGGTTCAGTGTTGCTTGCATCGAAGCGAGCATTGAAGGCATTTAGATCGTTTGGTAGGCTCGCGTAACTGGGCAGCTTGCGGCTGGGTTTCCCTTTGTAATCCATAATAGTTTGCAAGCCCTGCCACATCCGACGAACGTCAGAGCTGGTGTAGTAGGATTCAATCTTAGTCCGGTATTGAAGCTATGCCTGTTTGATGGTTCATCGGAAGGCATAGCAGGATTTCTTATAAGCATCCGGATTAGTCTCCTGCTCCTTGAAAGCGGCAGCTCTAGCCTTTAGCTCAGTGCAGATGTTGCATTTAATCCATAGCTTCTGGTTGGGATATGTACGAACGGTCACTGTGGGGATGACATCATTGATGCACTTATTGATGAAGCCAGTGACTGATATGTTAAACTCCTCAATGCCATCGGATGAATCCCGGAACATATTCCAGTCTGCACTAGCAAAACAGTCCTGTAGCTTAGCATCCGCGTCATCAGACCACTTCTGTATTGAGCAAGTCACTGGTTCTTCCTGCTTGAGTTTTTGCTTGTAAGCAGGAATCAAGAGGATATAATTATGGTCAGATTTGCCTAATCGAGGGCGAGGGGTCTCTGTGTGTGGAGTAAAGGTGGTCTAGAGTTTCTTCTCTGGTTGCACATGTGACATGCTGGTAGAAATGAGGTAAAATAGATTTAAGTTTTCCTGCATTAAAGGCCCTGGCCACTAGGAGCGCCGCTTCTGGGTGAGCATTCTCTTGTTTGTTTATGGCCTTATACAGCTCGTTGAGTGCGGTCTTAGTGCCTGCATCGGTTTGTGGTAGTAAATAGACAGCTATGAAAAATATAGATGATCACTCTCTTGGTAAATAGTGTGGTCTACAGCTTATCATGAGGTACTCTACCTTTGGCGTGCAAAACCTTGAGGCTTCCTTAATATTAGATTTTGTGCACCAGCTATTATTGACAAATAGACACAGACCACCACCCCTTGTCTTACCGGAGGTTGCTGTTCTGTCTTGCCGATGCACGGAAACCCAGCCATCTGTATATTATCCATGTCGTCGTTCAGCCACGACTTGGTGAAACATAAGATATTACAGTTTTTAATGTCCTGTTGATAGGTTAGTCCGGAACGGAGCTCATCCAGTTTATTCTCCAGTGATTGGTAGGATAGTCTGGAATGGAGCTCATCCAGTTTATTCTCCAGTGATTGGTAGGATAGTCTGGAATGGAGCTCATCGAGTGTATCCTCCAGTGATTGCACGTTTGCCATTAGGACGGAGGGTAAAGGCGGATTATCCACTCGCCGACGAGAGACGGTGGCAGAAACATTATGTACAGAAAAAGTTACAACCAACGCAAAACAAACACACAGAATAGCACAATTGGTTAGGAGCCCATACAATGGCAGCAATCCCCTCCGGCGCCTTTTTGTGTGTGTGTGTGTGTGTAGGGGTACAGGGACTTTGATCCAGAGGGAGGGGACCTCTAATTTCTTAAGGAGAACACATATCACCCAGAATTATCCACCTACTGTATGTGCTAAGTTACTCCAAAAGGGTATGGCAAAGCAATAACCTGGCTAATGAATTTATAATGGGAAGATTGAGCGATAAGAGCTGTTTCACCTGCAGCATGTGGTATATACAATATATACAGTGAGGGAAAAAAGTATTTGATCCCCTGCTGATTTTGTATGTTTGCCCACTGACAAAGACACGATCAGTCTATAATTTTAATGGTGGGTTTATTTGAACAGTGAGAGACAGAATAACAACAACAACAAAAAATCCAGAAAAACGCATGTCAAAAATGTTATAAATTGATTTGCATTTTAATGAGGGAAATAAGTATTTGACCCCTCTGCAAAACATGACTTAGTACTTGGTGGCAAAACCCTTGTTGGCAATCACAGAGGTCAGATGTTTCCTGTAGTTGGCCACCAGGTTTGCACACATCTCAAGAGGGATTTTGTCCCACTCCTCTTTGCAGATCTTCTCCAAGTCATTAAGGTTTCGAGGCTGACGTTTGGCAACTCGAACCTTCAGCTCCCTCCACAGATTTTCTATGGGATTAAGGTCTGGAGACTGGCTAGGCCACTTCAGGACTTTAATGTGCTTCTTCTTGAGCCACTCCTTTGTTGACTTGGCCGTGTGTTTTGGGTCATTGTCATGCTGGAATACCCATCCACGACCCATTTTCAATGCCCTGGCTGAGGGAAGGAGGTTCTCACCCAAGATTTGACTGTACATGGCCCCGTCCATCGTCCCTTTGATGCGGTGAAGTTGTCCTGTCCCTTTAGCAGAAAAACACCCACAAAGCATAATGTTTCCACCTCCATGTTTGACGGTGGGGATGGTGTTCTTGGGGTCATAGGCAGCAGTCCTCCTCCTCCAAACACGGCGAGTTGAGTTGATATCAAAGAGCTTGATTTTGGTCTCATCTGACCACAACACTTTCACCCAGTTCTCCTCTGAATCATTCAGATGTTCATTGGCAATCTTCAGACGGGCCTGTATATGTGCTTTCTTGAGCAGGGGGACCTTGTGGGCGCTGCAAGATTTCAGTCCTTCATGGCGTAGTGTGTTACCAATTGTTTTCTTGGTGGCTATGGTCCCAGCTGCCTTGAGATCATTGACAAGATCCTCCCGTGTAGTTCTGGGCTGATTCTTCACCGTTCTCATGATCATTGCAACTCCACGAGGTGAGATCTTTCATGGAGCCCCAGGCCGAGGGAGATTGACAGTTATTTTGTGTTTCTTCTGTTGTCACCTTCTCACCAAGCTGCTTGGCGTTGGTCTTGTAGCCCATTCCAGCCTTGTGTAGGTCTACAATCTTGTCCCTGACATCCTTGGAGAGCTCTTGGCCATGGTGGAGATTTTGGAATCTGATTGATTGATTGCTTCTGTGGACAGGTGTATTTTATACAGGTAACAAACTGAGATTAGGAGCACTCCCTTTAAGAGTGTGCTCCTAATCTCAGCTCGTTACCTGTATAAAAGACACCTGGGAGCCAGAAATCTTTCTGATTGAGAGGGGGTCAAATACTTATTTTTATACTTAAATTTATAAAAATTTTGACATGCGTTTTTCTGGATTTTTTTGTTGTTATTCTGTCTCTCACTGTTCAAATAAACCTACCATTAAAATTATAGCCGGATCATTTCTTTGTCAGTGGGCAAACGTGCAAAATCAGCAGGGGATCAAATACTTTTTTCCCTCACTGTATACAAATATATACAATTGAGAGAAAAGGAGGAATAATTGTAAATATTGTAAAGCAACTTTTCCCTTTTTGTGTAGAGTCTCTTGGTTCCCACAGTAGTTCTGTCAGGAGCCACAGCCCACCTACACCTTAGTCCCTGTGTCCCAACTCCCCCAGCCAGGCATCAGGAGAAGGGGAGAGGGCCTATTCCATCATGGAGGATCACTTTTTGAAAAGGCACCAAGCCACGGATGGAAAATAGTGGAGCAGTTCCAAACTGGTTACCCATGACTAGACAGGCACAAACATACTGTACAACGCCAAGCCAATCCAGTGTAATGGATTTTTCCACAACATATAAATCACAACTCCAAGTTTAGCTCCCTCCCAAATATCCCAGTATCCCAATAATATAAGCAGCTTTACTGACTGTCTATACAGAGTATAACATGTATTCTGGAATCATTAATATTCCAGAGATTGCCTCCACCACCAAAGGCCCTGTGTCCCACTTAGGGTTCCCAAAATCCTGTGGTTTTTCCAGAAAGATTTCTGGAATCAGCTTGCAATAAGCTGCGAGGTAATTCTCCAACCGGGAAAACCATGGAATCTTGGGAAAGTTTCTGGAATTTTGCAACCCTGTATCTCACCCAATCCCCACAGCCCTCTCCCTGAGCCCCACCACCATCAGCAGCAAAACAAACCAATTAAACAATAGCTTTTCAGCTTTGAAAGGCCTTTGATCTTTGTCAGTATCTTTTAATGTCCTTTCCAGGCTGTACATCTGTCTTAGGGCTCTGAGAGGCCACTATCCCCATTTAATGGGTATAGCCTCCTGCCTCTATCCCCCCCTGTCCCCGAGATGTTTTCAACAAAAGGATTAACGAAGGGTGTAGGCCAGTCCATTCCAATCCCTGTCCTCCATCCTTTATATTCTCTATCCTAACCAATCATATCCCTTCTGTCCCTGGCTCTGACACGTTAGTAGGTTAGCGCTGGATCCCATTAGCTTCAACAGCATCTGACATATATACTCTACAAATAACATTATGGCACAGTCGGAGTATGTGTGTGTCTACGAATAGGACCAGGGATGCGGTTTGGACAGTCTAAAAAAGGAGCAGACCATATTATTCTTGTCTCCAAGAAAAAATACAAAAAGGCAAAAAGAGTCCAGTTTATTGTCATATCAGAACAGTGAGGGGAGAGACTAAGTGATGAGCTGATGAATGATTCACTGTCATTTACAGTATGTTGTTAAACTCCCTCCTCTCATTGAGAAGATCATTGAGTTATGTAATCATTGAGTTTTGTAATTGTGGTCCGAGTGGACTGGACTGGACTGGGAAAGGTCAGGAGGAGACAGCTGTAGCCACGTAACAGAATTTCACAGGTCTACTGATCCGATTTATCACTACCCGTTAACCCTACACACAGACACACACCTACAAAGTGATGGAAGCCAGGTGGGATTTCAGCTTTCAGCGCCTAGCCTACTGGGTCAGGGATCCTTGACACACACAAGATAACACACAGGACACAAAAACCCTGCTTCCCTCCTCCTCAGAGTTCCTCTGAAGTATGGGATATCCACATGAAGGGTCATTGGCCTTTATAGGGAAATCATGGTAGATTATCATTGAGCTATTATTAAGTTATAATTGAATGTGATGTTACTACTAAACACTTCTATATGGCATTCACTCCCTGTGTACATGACACATTCACTGTTTACTGTCAACACCGTCTCAGCGTGTGTTACCACGGTTATAGTCATACAATTTCATTTCAATGCCACTCTCCATCAACCCCATTCTCCAAATCCTTTATCCCCCTCCCCACCCCACCCCTCTCCTTCCATTCCCTTTACAGTATCGATACAGTGCCAGGACAGGACTCCCATTGAAAAATAATTTATTTTGGAAATGTACCGTGATCATACATCCATTCAGATTCAGTATAATGATAGTTAATTTTTTTTTGCATACAGTGAAATCACCACACAGAGAAAAAAGCACATGATAAAACTGTGACTAACCACCACTGAGTCTGTAATTAAATGTGTCTGTGTCCTGCCTGTGTCTGTGTCCTGCCTGTGGCTGATGTGTCCTGCCTGTGGCTGCTGTGTCCTGCCTGTGGCTGCTGTGTCCTGCTGTGTCCAGCCTGTGGCTGTGTCCTGCCTGTGTCTGTGTCCTCCCTGTGGATGATGTGTCCTGCCTGTGGCTGCTGTGTCCTGCCTGTGGCTGCTGTGTCCTGCCTGTGGATGATGTGTCCTGCCTGTGGATGATGTGTCCTGCCTGTGTCTGCTGTGTCCTGCCTGTGTCTGCTGTGTCCTGCCTGTGTCTGCTGTGTCCTGCCTGTGGCTGTGTCCTGCCTGTGTCTGCTGTGTCCTGCCTGTGTCTGCTGTGGCAGTGCCTACCTACCCTCCCTCTTCTTCTTCTGGGCATCCTGTACAGTCTCTTGTATCCAGACACACAGTGGACGCTCTGAAGCTTATGTCAAAGAAGTGTTATCATCAATCATCACACGTCAGCACAGACAACAGTCTCATATTCAGATAGGACTCAAAGTCAATCACACCTGCATTGTGCATTTGTGAATCCATTCCATGACATCTCTTTGCTCCGGCTCAAAGGCTTCCTGCCCACAATGATGATGTCACTGACAGAGAGCAGCACCTGAGCCAGATGAGAGACCTGCAGAGGCACCTATTCGCCATCTGTTTTAAGATGCTGGCTCTGTTTTTATCATGACACATTGTATTATATACATCATTACACATTCACTGTCTACTGTCAACACCATCTCAGTGTATGGCATGGTTACAGTCATACAATTTCAAGCCCCCCCTCCAACACACACACTCCTTCCATCCCTTCCATAACCTTTATAGTATGCAGTACCAGGACTCCCATTGAAAAATATTTTATTTGGGAAATGTACAGTGATCATATATCCATTCAGATTCAGTATAATGATAGGCATTATTTGCATACAGTGAAATCACCCCACAGAGAAAAAAGCAGATGATAAAACTGTGACTAACCACCACTAAGTCTGGAATTAAATGTATGTGCACTTTCAGCTGGCCATGGAGGGCAGACGCCAGGCGGGCAATGCCTTCTCCTGGGCATCCTGTACACACAGTGGATGCTCTGTATAAAGCTTATGTTAAAGAAGTGTTATCATCACACGTTAGCACAGACAATAGTCTCATTCAGATAGGACTCACAGTTAGTCACACCTGCATTGTGCGCTCATCATCACCACCATCATTGTTCCACAACGTGAGAGAGAGAGGTGAATCCATTCCATGACATCTCTTTGTACAAGCTCAAAGACTTCCCATGATGATGTCACTGACAGAGAGCAGCACCTGAGCTAGATGAGAGAGACCCCAAAGAGCCTATAGATGAAGAGCTTCAGAAACTGCTTCTCCAATAGAAATCCCCAATCACGCTTGTAGGCGACGTTAGCTAGCTAAGCTCTTGTGCAGGCCACCAAATCAAAGGCACTCCTTCGATATAAAGTAATTTTTTACAGAATGAAAAAGTGTCAGTTTGTCACTTTCACAAGGTCGAAGTAATGACATGCTCAAATCTAATCTGGGTTTGAAAACTCTGTGGAGACCAGCAGAAATGCGTGTCTGAGCCTGCTCCTCTCTGTGTGCCCACATGTGAGAACCAATTAACTCAAAGAACACTTTAGATGCTGTCTGTGTTATAATTTCCAGTCTTTATAGTTTGATGTGGAAGTGTGATGATGTCACTGTGTGATGTTGTTGTGGGCCACTGGGCATGTGTGGTAGCGGTGTGTTGATGAGGGTTGTGAGTGAGTCGTGACTCCACAGGTTAAGTTAGATCATCAGGATAGGAAAAAAATGACGGGATCTCGGGAACAATAATATATAATTTCTATGGAAAAATACAAAATACGAAACTGATTTTAACTATCCGACTTCATTCACACATTAGACCACTGATCACAACGCTAGCAGCCTACCAATTTAGACTACTCAACACAAGTCCCCAATAGATGCCTTTTAACTGGCATCGTTGACTATCATGAAACTGTAGCAGGCTGCATGCGACATTTCAACGCAGTTATGGTAAGCAATCTCCATCTCACATTCACAAATCTCCAAACTAGCTTTGTGGCACTGGCAGAGGCTCCAAAATATAAACTGCTACTCACTGTTAACAAAACGGCTGATACATTGTGTCCGCAAAAGCACTCAAGGAAATAGACATTTGCAACGTTGTTCCATAATGTTAAACTAACAAAAGCGAGAGCATGATTTTAAAGATCCACAGGGAATTGATCAACCATGATGCCCTCCGTGGTGCTGTCTCTCCACTGCTGCATCAATTTGCTTATCTGTTTGTTTAGCGCAGCATCAGAGACTACATTCCCTAAAACTAAGCCAACACAGTAAGTGGCAGGTAGCCTAGCGGTTAAGAGCATTGGGCCAGTAACCGAAAGATTGCTGGTTTGAATCCCGAGCCGACGAGGTGAAAAATCTGTCGATGTGCCCTTGAGCAAGGCACCTAACCCTAATTGCTCTGGATAAGAGCATCTGCTAAATGACTTAAATATAAAGTCAAAACAACCACTACTTGGCCTCATTCCCCTGATAGCCAGGTGCACCAGAGGAAAGGAACAACAAGCTTTCTGTCAATGGTAGGCTAAAACGAATGACATTTTCACTAGGCTGTAATAACCTCAGAATATTTTACAAGTCGGCCAACAGTGCTTCATACGCTTATCTTAAAACTAGATTACATCAACTAAATAGTGTGGTGACTTTCAGATAACTTTTAGTTGATTAAAATGGTTTACGGTTTCAACAGGAATACTGGGATGCCTGAGAAGGGCTTGTAATTTTTTTTCAGGAAGGAACATTTTCAGGAAAATATGAATCCCTAGTTATAATCAACCATGGCATGTCTGATCCACTAAAGGACAATCAAACAACTTGCAGACCAACCTCAACATTTTTACTTCAGACATACAGTACATTTTCCATCTCTGCCCCGGTGGGCGGGCAACCAGGCCCTTGGTGTACAGCACAGAGATGTGACCTGCCTGTGGTGTACAGCACAGAGATGTGACCTGCCTGTCAGACTCAATAGTGTGCTATAGGCCAGGCCAGATAACTGCTGAAGATCATGGTCCATAGGTTAAATAGGGGGAGGTCACTAACATGTCTCACATTAACACCCAGAAACCTCCTTTGACCAAATTGGACAGCCTGGGCATTTAAAGGCTGCCAGGGGTCTCATTCCAGCCTCCATCTCCCCCCTCCTCCTCACTTTCATCACTTTGTCCTTTCTATACCCTGTTCCTCTCTCCATCCTTCAAACTCTAGTCATTTCACTCGCTTGTATGGCTCCATTTTGTGATCCCAGTTCCATTGGTGCTTGTTATCCGAGTGTGGATCGACGCCATGACACTTTTATCGTCTTGTAGATATTTTTGTCCAAGAATCTCTTTACTTTTTACAGTATCTAACTAAATTATTCTCTTGTTGTGTAGAAGTGTAACAATGAAAAATAGAAAATAAATAATACAAAGAAAGTCAAATCAGTCAAACAGCAAACATGAATAGGTACTGTCTTGTTCTCAGTAGCTGTCTCTCGGTTAAAGAATGAAAATAAAACTATACCAGCACACGCACACAAGAGGAAAGACGTACTGGAATAAAATATGTAACTTCTGTCCTGTCTGTGTACGGTATGATCCTTAAAACATAACTCAGTAAGAAAAAAAAAAAAAAAAAAAAAGAAGCAAAACAAACTGAGAATAACACCAGCCATGACAGAAACTATCAAAATGGTGGACTCCGAGGGTTGCTTTGTTGTGGGAGTTGTGTGTTGGGTATTTACTCTCTGGACACGTAGGGCAGCAGGGTGGGTTTTGTTTTCAGAAGGGAACACAGATCCTTCTCAGAATCAAACGAAGGAGGAGAATCCGGCTATGGGGGCCCGAGATCCAGGGGCTGGGCTGGGGCTGGGGCTGCTGGGGGGCCAGTAGGACAGGGTGTTGGAGTGGCTGGAGGGGGTGGAGTTGGAGAGCTGCTGAGAGGGGGTGGGAGTCTGGCTGCCTTTAGGCCTGAACAGACTACCCTGGCCCTGGGGTGTCAGGCCCTGGGGTTGACCATGGGGCTGGGGCTGGAGCTGGGGTGGAGGGGTGGTGGAGGTGAGCTGGGGTGGCAACGGGGGCAGGGGTGGTGATGGGGCGCAGGGCTCCGGGTCGCCCGACTCTGACTCAGTGTAGCTGTAGGCCTGTGCCCGGGAGATGCCCTTCTGCTGGCGGCGCCAGGAGTTGTAGTAGGTGGGGTCACTGATGTAGTGGCTCACAAAGGAGTGGGTCTTCTGTCTGTTCTGGTCCACCTCAAACTCACTGTCACTGCCCTGAGAGGGGAGAAGGGGAGTAGAGGGGAGAGGACAGGGGAGTAGAGGGGAGAGGACAGGGGAGGAGAGGGGAAGAGGACAGGAGGACAGGAGGAGAGGAGACGAGGATGGGGGAGAGGACAGGAGGACAGGAGGAGAGGGCAGGAGGGGAAGAGGAGAGGAGGGGAGGGGAGGGGGAGAAGACAGGGGAGGGGAGGGGACGATGAGAGGAGGAGAGGAGGGAATGAGGAGAGGAGGGGAGGAAGAGAGGAGAGGAGAGGAGAAGAGAGGAGAGGAGAGGAGAGGAGAGGAGAGGAGAGGAGAGGAGAGGAGAGGAGAGGAGAGGAGAGGAGAGGAGAGGAGAGGAGAGGAGAGGAGAGGAGAGGAGAGGAGAGGAGAGGAGAGGAGAGGAGAGGAGAGGAGAGGAGAGGAGAGGAGAGGAGAGGAGAGGAGAGGAGAGGAGAGGAGAGGAGAGGAGGACAGGAGGGGAGGAGGAGAGGAGAGGAGGGGAGGGGGAGAGGACAGGAGAGGAGGGGGAGAGGACAGGAGAGGACAGGAGAGGAGGGGAGGGGGAGAGGACAGGAGGGGAGGAGGAGAGGAGAGGACAGGAGGGGAGGAGGAGAGGAGAGGACAGGGGAGGAGAGGGGAGAGGACAGGAGGGGAGGAGAGGGGAGAGGACAGGAGGGGAGGAGAGGGGAGAGGACAGGAGGGGAGGAGGAGGGGAGAGGACAGGAGGGGAGGAGGAGAGGAGAGGACAGGGGAGGAAAAGGAGAGATGGGATAGGGGAGGGAGAGGCGAAAGGGAGGGAGGGACAGAGAGAGGAGTTATTATCAGCTTACTACCACATATTTCTCTGAGAAGTTAGAGATGCGATAATGGTGTGTTATTGGGAGGTTCAGAACACAGTGTCTTTCAATAACACACACTTACCACACACACAACCACCACCATACACACAACTACCACCACACATACCTATCACCACACACACACACACACACCTACCACCGTACACACATACCACTATACACACACACACACCTACCACCATACACACATACCACTATACACACACACCTACCACCATACACAAATACCACTATACACACACACCTACCATCATACACACATACCACTATACACACACACCTACCACCATACACAACCTAGCACCACACACACAACTACCACCATACACACATACCACCATACACACACACCTACCACCATACACAACCTACCACCATACAAACATCTACCAGCATACACACACCTACCACCATACACAACCTACCACCACACAAAAACCTACCACCATACACAACCTACCACCACACACACACCTACCAACATACACACACACCTACCAACATACACACACACCTACCACAACACACACATACCTACCACAACACACAAATACCTACCACAACACACACACACCTACAACCATCCACACACCTACCACCATACACACACACCTACCACCATACACACACACCTACCACCATACACACACCTACCACCATACACACACCTACCACCATACACACACACCTACCACCATACACACACCTACCACCATACACACACCTACCACCATACACACACCTACCACCATACACACACACCTACCACCAAACACACACACACACACACAAACATACCACCAAACACACACACACACCTACACCTACCACCAAACACACACACACCAACCACCAAACACACACCAAACACACACACACACACACCTACCACCAAACACACACACCACCAAACACACACACCTCAGAAAATTACAATTGGCTCAGAACAGGGCAGCACGGCTGGCCCTTAAATGTACACGGAGAGCTAACATTAATAATATGTTTGTCAATCTCTCATGGCTCAAAGTGGAAGAGAGATTGACTTCAATACTACTTGTTTTTGTAAGAAGTGTTGACAAGCTGAATGTACCGAGGTATCTGTTTAAACTACTAGCACACAGCTCGGACACCCATGCATACCCCACAAGACATGCCAGCAGAGGTCTCTTCACAGTCCCCAAGTCCTGAACAGACTATGGGAGGCGCACAGTACTACATAGAGCCATGACTACATGTAACTCTATTCCACATCAGGTAACTGATGCAAGCAGCAGAATCAGATTTAAAAAACAGGTAAAAATACACCTTATGGAACAGCGGGTACTGTGAAGAGACACACACACACACACAGGTACAGACACACGCATACGCACACGCACTCTACACACACACACGTACATTGTAATATTGTTGTATGGTGGTATTATACATTTAGTATTGTAGATATGTAGTGGTGTAATAATGTTATATGATGTACAGTTTTATCTGTTTATCACCCACAAAGAGGCTGTCAACACATGATCATGACTGGAGAGGAGGATTAATCATCACTGGACGTGCAGAGTAATCAGATCAACCGGGGTCAATGGTTGGTTGGTTGGGTTTAACATTAAATTAATCATCATTACTACAACAGCCACATGTTGAGCTAACATCTACTATGGATATTCATCACATACACTATAACACTAGGAAGACAGGAGAGATACCACAGGATCCTAGAGAAGTTTAAGAGAGGAGAGCAGAGGAGAGGAGAGGAGAAGAGAGGAGGAGAGAGGAGAAGAGAGGAGAAGAGAGGATGAGAAGAGAGGAGGAGAAGAGGAGGAGAAGAGGAGAAGAGAGGAGGAGAGAGGACAGTGGAGAAGAGAGGAGGAGAAGAGAGGAGGAGAGAGGAGAAGAGAGGAGGAGAGAGGAGAAGAGAGGAGGAGAGAGGAGGAGAGAGGAGAAGAGAGGAGAAGAGAGGAGGAGAATAGAGGAGGAGAGAGGAGGAGAGAGGAGAAGAGAGGAGGACAAGAGAGGAGAAAGGAGGAGAGAAGAGAGGAGGAGAGAGGAGAAGAGAGGAGGAGAGAGGAGAAGAGAGGAGGAGAGAGGAGAGGAGCAAGGAGGATGGAGGATGGGGGATGGGGGCAAGTCAGTCTACTACTACCAGTCTACAGACACACAAGCATGCAGAATGACACAGAACCTCACCCAATTCAGTGGAGGCACACGCAGACCACCCGTTCCATATGAGAACACGAGGGCCTCCTATGGGTGACATGGACAAAGACATGCATGGTTTAAAATACCACAGTACAGTATGACAGCCACCATGATCCCTCTGTGGTTCAGATCCCTCCTTGGGACCATCATCAGCTCTTAAGGAGGCACTTCAAGGGTACAACTCACCTGCCTTAATAACATCATAATAAAATATGCCATTTAGCTTTTATCCAAAGCAACTTACAGTAGTGTGTGCATACAATTTTCGTATTGGTGACCCCAGCGGGAACCGAACCCACAACCCTGACTGTCAAGTTCTAACAACTGAGCCACACAGGAACACTGGAGCCTTATCCTACCAGTCAAACCTGACACACATCATGAAACGGATCTGACAAACACACCCTGAAACTGATCTGACAAAAACACCATGAAACTGATCTGACAAACACACCATGAAACTGATCTGACAAACACACCATGAAACTGATCTGACAAACACACCATGAAACTGATCTGACAAACACACCATGAAACTGATCTGACAAACACACCATGAAACTGATCTGACAAACACACCATGAAACTGATCTGACAAACACACCATGAAACTGATCTGATAAAACAAGGCCGAAACATGGATTCTATTAACTTTGTGCCCAACCTTAGGATGCAGGCTACCACCCAACGCTTCTACCTATTTCATTCAAACAATCACAACAGGAATTTGAGTATACTTCCAATAAGCACATTCTAGTTGCTGAACTCTTTATTTGTGTCTTTGCTAGATGTCAAACAAGAAACAGCTCTCTCATTGGTCACTCTGTGGGGTCTATTCATGGTCACCCAATCGTCACGAAAGAAAGCTGCCAATCGACCGATCACAGCCAATGATTGATGAGCTGGTTCACAAAAATGCCATCTCATACCAGGTGCACTAGATTTCATCATGTTCAGCTAAAATGTTAAGGCATAACAAAAGATAGTGTAACTAGCAACGCGCATGCCCCGCCCACCTGAGGATATTTTTCAGCCATCTATTTCCTGTGTTTGAGGGGTGCAAAATCCACTTGTCACTTAAATCTTGCTGGATTGATTGCTTTCATTTTACTCCTGCGACTCTTTCATACTCTTGCTTGTGCCTGTCATTATACCCTGTTAACGTTACGACCGTGGAAATGTTTGTAATCACCTGCCAAACATACTCCGGTAACAGCTGAAATGGGCTCAATGGGATACATTGTCAGAGATTTTAAAAAATAATAATATTTTTTCTTTTTCTTTTTCTTTATTTTTATGGGGGTAGATCAGCTTAATATTGCAGATAGATTGTAACTTCCATCAATGTAATTGTCTGCATCACATCCAATCCCCCATGTTTTTTATATATATATACTCCCCTTTATTACTTTTCAACCCCGCCATCCTTTCCCTACTTGGGGTAAATTAGTAAACAACAATGCTTAGGCCTCTACTTCCAGCTTATACTTACTATCTACATTTTATGGACTCAGTCAATTTGACAATAATTCTATTTTATTTGTTTTTGCTCCTGAACTTCTTCCACTCTCAACCTCTCCGATCATTTTCATGATGTCCATCCGGTTTGCTTCTATATGCCATTTCTTTCTAACTGTGCTCTTTCCCAAAAGCTCCCAACATACAACCTATATACTTATTATGGACACAGTATGCTTACATTATTAGTTATCTGGTTATTATTTGTTGTTATTTGTTATTAGTCCCATCCTTCAACTCCATTCAACACCTCCCATCTATCTCCCAACACCATCCATATAGGATTTCTATTTGCCATATATATTTCAACTGTACTGTGATGTTTTACAAAAGTTCTGAACCTTTCTATTCTCATTGCTTCTACAGATTGTGAATAAAAAATTCACTCCGGTAACGGCTGAAATGGGCTCAATGGGATACATTGTCTTTCCGTTGAATCTACTGTATAACAACGCTAAAGCTTTGTCAGAGATTTAATTTAATTTAACCGTCTTGACTCATCACAAGAAAGAGAAGAAAGATAACTTTATTTTGATGGGTGTTAATTTTTTGTGGAATTTAAAAAAGTAATAATAACTTAATACAGTTGAAATGTATGCAAATGAGATATGCTGATATGAAAACAACCCCAGGGCACTGGCCCCTGATGTTCCACGGACAAGGCAGACAGCATTCTCAGCTCATATTCCATCCTCTCCTGCACCGTCCCAACAGGTGCAGGTTTGTATTGTGTTGTGTGTGTGTGTGTGTGTGTGTGTGGGGGGGGGGGGGGGGGGTGTGGTAACAGATGGTTCGTTCTCCTACAATGTTAACATCCACCCCTCCCTGCCTCCCTCCCTCCTTCCATTCCACATCCTTGTCCAAAATAAACTCAAAGGTCCTATTGTGGAATCTACACTAAAATAAGATGAGTTAAAATATGCCTTGAGGGGCCTTAGTCTGTGAAACAGTGATTCATTTGAATACATTAAAGGCTAATTAGGGGAGATGACTTCTGTGAATGGGCCAAGGCTTTAGGCATGAAACTATACAGTCCCCAGGGGAGTTACCCTTCTATCTGAGGATAACAGAGAGACAGACACCAGCCAGTGGCAGATCCCAAACAGCTCTTTTCATAATTAGGATGTTAACTAACTATATAGACAGATTAAGATTTCATCTCATTAATGGGTATAATATTTCAGACAGCCGTTTTTCGCAGCGGAGAGTGGTTTCATTTCCAACGTTAACAGAAACATAAGGTTGATGTTTTATGGTGATTGACTTCTCAAATCGGCTGTTGTCGACAACACTGCTAATAAACTGAGGGAAACTGGTCAGAAAAAGATGTCTTCAAATGAAAATAGACCTAGTTGTCCTAGAGACTAAACTCTCAATACCCAGAGATAGACACAACTCTCAATACCCAGAGATAGACACAACTCTCAATACCCAGAGATAGACACAACTCTCAACACCCACAGATAGACACAACTCTCAATACCCAGAGATAGACACAACTCTCAATACCCAGAGATAGACACAACTCTCAATACCCAGAGATAGACACAACTCTCAACACCCACAGATAGACACAACTCTCAATACCCAGAGATAGACACAACTCTCAACACCCACAGATAGACACAACTCTCAACACCCAGAGATAGACACAACTCTCAACACCCACAGATAGACACAACTCTCAACACCCAGAGATAGACACAACTCTCAACACCCACAGATAGACACAACTCTCATCACCCAGAGATAGACACAACTCTCAACACCCACAGATAGACACAACTCTCAACACCCAGAGATAGACACAACTCTCAACACCCAGAGATAGACACAACTCTCAACACCCAGAGATAAAGATCAGCTTGTTTATGTAAACAGCGAGATATACAGTAGGTGTTGAGTCAAAGTGACACACTATCATCTCAGGAGACTCCTAGACTTCTCAGTAGACACCTAGACTTATCAGTAGACTCCTAGACTTCTCAGGAGACTACTAGAGTTATCAGTAGACTCCTAGACTTCTCAGGAGACTACTAGACTTCTCAGGAGAATAATAGACTTCTCAGTAGACTCCTAGACTTCTCAGTAGACTCCTAGACTTATCAGGAGACTACTAGACTTATCAGGAGAATACTAGACTTCTCAGGAGACTAGTAGACTTATCAGGAGAATACTAGACTTCTCAGGAGACTACTAGACTTATCAGGAGAATACTAGACTTCTCAGGAGACTACTAGACTTATCAGGAGAATACTATACTTCTCAGTAGACTCCTATACTTATCAGTAGACTCCTAGACTTCTCAGGAGACTCCTAGACCCCTCAGGAGACTCCTAGACTTATTAGGAGAATACTAGACTTCTCAGTAGACTCCTAGACTTCTCAGGAGACTCCTAGACTTATTAGGAGAATACTAGACTTCTCAGGAGACTACTAGACTTATCAGGAGAATACTATACTTCTCAGTAGACTCCTAAACTTATCAGTAGACTCCTAGACTTCTCAGGAGACTCATAGACCTCTCAGGAGACTCCTAGACTTATTAGGAGAATACTAGACTTCTCAGTAGACTCCTAGACTTCTCAGGAGACTCCTAGACTTATTAGGAGAATACTAGACTTCTCAGGAGACTACTAGACTTCTCAGGAAACTCCTTGCCCTGGTATAGATGGTCTGTTGGGGCCAGAGTGGAATGCATTGTGGAGTATTTAGGGCTGTTCTATCCGTCAAACCCTGTGAACTTTATCTTGGGGATTGAGGTGGTAAGAACCTCCCATAACCCCTCCACTACACCCTATAACCAAGAGAGTGAGATGGGGAGAGAAGGAGTGAGAGAAATATAAACAGAGAGAGAGAGAGACAGAGAGAGAGCGAGAGAGCGAGAGAGAGGGAGAAAGAGACATACAGAGAGAGAGATACAGAGAGATACAGAGAGAGAGAGAAGGAGGGAGAGAGGAAGAGAGAGAGAGATAACACTTTACATCGTTACAACACTGTATGTAGCCATAATATGACATTTGAAATGTCTCTATTCCTGAGTGTAATGTTTACTGTTTATTTGTGATTTTTTCTATCACTTTTGTTGATATATTTCACTTCCTTTGGCAATGTAAACAATTTCACTCACATCATTGTTACAGTGAACACAGCAGGAACCCCAGGCAGCAGGCAAACACTAGGGCAGTACAGAGGGAGTGTGTGTGTATGTTTGAGTGTGTGTTTGTTTGAGTGTGTGTTTTTTTGAGTGTGTGTGTGTTTGAGAGTGTGTGTGTTTGAGAGTGTGTGTGTGTCTGGTGAGTGTGTGCATGCGTGTGTGTAAAGTCCCTTGCGCAATCCCCTAAAATCCAGCCGTACATCATTTGAGACAGGGATTTAGTGTGACTAGGCAGTTCTAATCCCCCTCTGCACACGCAGCCACTGTTGTTGTTTAGGATGAACTAATCAGACAGATGTGACAGATTTTGCTCTGGGCTATTTATCATGTCCTAAATGACATGCATTCGTGAATATTATGTCATGAATTATAGTCAATCATTATCAGGTATTTCCTCTTTGTTAAAAAAAATATATATAGTTCCTTTTTTCTATATTTCATTAAGACTACCATTACTCAAAGCCTGTTCTATTTTTGCTTGGTTCCAGGAAGTGACATCATATGACTTATTGGTGTTTCCAAAAATGCTACAGCTGAACCCTCGAAGCAGTTCCAGTCAAAACAATCCTCTGCGTTGTCATGGGAGACAATCATAACACAGCAGACATGTTTCCCTCTGTGGTGTCAAGGTCTGCACTCCAGCAGCCTGACACAACGTCCAGATACTATATGTTCTTTCCTCTCCCATGATGAAGCAGCACACTGACTGAGCCCCAAATGCCACCCTATTTATTCTTTAGTGCACTACTTTTGACCAGGGCCCATAGGGCACTATAAAGGGACGCACACCTATCTTCAACCTCCTCGACTCAGAGATGAGCTCACTCCATTCTCTACTGCTGGTTTCTATCCTGAGTGTCACACACACACACACACACACACACACACAGTGACACTGACAAAACAAACCGCCTAAGGACACACTGTCTCCTGGCTTCTAGAGAGTGTGTCTTGTCCACCTGCCGAGGCACAGTTGTGGTGGTGGACCGGTTGCCTCGACAACCCCGCATCAACTTATACCTGCCAGTGGAGGACTGACATAGGTCTTAATGGAGACAGTCCCAGCCACCACCCAACGCTGAGCAGAGCTGATAGCCTGGTGTTGTGTGTGTGTGTGTGTGTGTGTGTGTGTGTGTGTGTGTGTGTGTGTGTGTGTGTATGTGTGTGTGTGTGTATGTGTGTGTGTGTGTGTGTGTGGACATGTTTAACTATACTTGTGGGGACCAGAAGTCCCCACAAGAATAGTAAACCAAGAAAATGTTGACCAACTGGGGACATTTTGTTGGTCCCCACAAGGTCAAATGCTAATTCTAGGGGGTTTAGGGTTAAGGTTAGAATTAGTGTTAGTGTTAGGGTTAGAATTAGTTTTAGGTTTAGAGTTAGGGTTAGGAGATAGGGTTAGTTTTAGGGTTAGGGTTAGGTTTTTGGGTTACGGTTAGGGTTAGGGTACGGGTTAGGATTAGGTTTGGGGTTAGGGAAAATAGGATTTTGAATGGGACTGAATTGTATGTCCCCACAAGGTCAGCTGCGCAAGACTGTATGTGTGTGTGTGTGTGTGTGCGTGTATGCGTGTTAGTGTGTGTGTGTGTGTGCATGTGTGTGAGAGCTAAGCTGATAGCATGGAGTTATCCGCTCAATAAAACTTCAAAAAGGGACATCACATTCCTGGTCATCTGTAGAATATCCACTGGTGATGACATGGCTGTGCTGTCAGAGGGGATGGCAGGGTATCCGCAGGGCTATGGGGAGGAGGCCTGGGCCTGTGTACTCCAGATACCCTTACGTCTGGGGTGGTGGCAGTGGAGGTTGGTGGGCTGGAAGGCCAGATAGGCTAGTGTTGTTGAGCTTGTTTGACAATAAGGAAGTATGGAATGGTAGATATGCCAGCCCAGTGATGACATTTAAAAATGGCTTATATTGGAGGATGTTTTGGTTGTAAGGAAAGATCCTGTCTGTAGCAGTTCATTGGGTGGGATATTTCTCCATTGATGTTAAAGGAGCTAAGCTCTTGATAAGGGAGCAGCTGGAGAGAGACGTCTGGCTTCTGAGGAATTCATACTGGGATGTATTTAGTAGAAACTGATGATGAGTCCCAAATGGCACCCTATTCCCTGTATAGTGCACTACTACAGCACCATAGGGCTCTGGTCAAAAGTAATGTACTATATAAGGAATAGAGTGCCATCTGGGACACAGATAATTTGGGAAAGCTAGAGTCGAAAATTCCAAGATGAAAGAAAACTTAGAAGGCTGAAACCAAGGGAATTCAGGACTGCTTCCTCCCTCCTTTTCAGGTTTTCACACAAACCACAAGAACAGAACAGAGGAGGGAAACAAAAACAGCAACAAGATGATCAGTATAGACACAGGGGGAAAGGAGCTAGAAAATAAAAATAGACAAATTAAAAGAGAGAAAAATATAATTGCAGATGAGAGAGAGAGAGATGAAGATTGAGGGAGCTGGAGAGATAGAGAGAAAGCGAGAGAGAAAGACGAGGAGAGAGAGGGAGAGAGAGAGAGATAGAGAGTAGTGAGAGAGAGAGAGAGTGGTGAGAGAGAGAGAATGAGAGAGTGGTGAGAGAGAGAGAATGAGAGAGTGGTGAGAGAGAGAGAATGAGAGAGTGGTGAGAGAGAGAGAGAGAGAGAGAGAGAGAGAGAGAGAGAGAGAGAGAGAGAGAGAGAGAGAGAGAGAGAGCGAGCGAGTCTACCTGGCCCACCACTTCACCCTGGACGTAAACAGCCTTTATGACCAGGTCCACCTATACAAGGCAGCAGTGCCCACCTTCGCCCGGACCCTAAAGGATATCGCCCTCAACCGCAGACCCAACACCTCACACAGGAGCAACAGATCAACAGACACCCCGCCTAGACCAGCGAGACACTCTCCCAGACCTGCGGGACCCCCCCCCCCAGGACCTACACATAGAGGACCCCCGCAGAGAGGACCTACATCCAGACCACAGCACCATCAGCCACATCTACACCCCCACCCCCACCAATTAACTCCCCCACAAGTCAACCATGCCCACACCCCATTTAGGCCCCCTCAGATCAGACCTATGCCCCTCCTACCCACCCCAAGCCCCCCACTCCCACAAAGAGGGCCTCAACATGAAAGTCACACATACGCCCAGGCCGTGAGCAGGCAAACAGGCCCAACACCCACTCTTACACTAGCCCAAGCCAATGGCATGTACCAGATGCTCAGCAGGCTCTGCTCACAATTACTGGCCTGAGGCCAAACCACACAACCAACAACATTAGACACTTTATAGAACACAAAGCCTTCACTATTTCATCCTGGAATATCCAAGGCCTGAGGTCATCTGCCTTTGGCCTAAAGAGCAGGAATCTGGACTTTACCAAAGAAATCGGAAATACAGACATTATCATCCTACAAGAAACATGGTATAGAGGAGACAGACCCACTGGTTGCCCCCTAGGTTACAGAGAGCTGGTAGTCCCATCCACCAAACTACCAGGTGTGAAACGGGGAAGGGACTCAGGGGGTATGCTAATTTGGTATAGAGCAGACCTAACTCACTCTATTAAATTAATCAAAACAGGAACATTTTACATTTGGTTAGAAATTCAAAAGGAAATTATCTCAACAGAGAAAAATGTCCTCCTGTGTGCTACCTATATCCCCCCATTAGAATCTCCATACTTGAATGAAGACAGCTTCTCCATCCTGGAGGGGGAAATCAATCATTTCCAGACCCAGGGACATGTACTAGTCTGTGGCGACCTAAATGCCAGAACTGGACAATAACCTGACACCCTCAGCACACAGGGGGACAAACACCTACCTGGAGGTGACAGCATTCCCTCCTCCATATGCCCCCCTAGGCACAACTACGACAGCATAACCAACAAAAACGGGTCACAACTCCTGCAGCTCTGTCGCACACTGGGTATGTACATAGTCAATGATAGGCTTCGAGGGGACTCCTATGGTACGTACACCTATAGCTCATCTCTTGGCAGTAGTACTGTAGACTACTTTATCACTGACCTCAACCCAGAGTCTCTCAGAGCGTTCACAGTCAGTCAGCCCACTGACACCCCTATCAGACCACAGCAAAACCACAGTCTACTTGAACAGAGCAATACTCAATCATGAGGCATCAAAGCCAAAGGAACTGAATAATATTAAGAAATGCTATAGATGGAAGGAAAGTAGTGTTGAAACCTACCAAAAAACAATTAGGCAACAACAAATTAAATCCATTCTAGACAACCTTCCTGGACAAAACGTTCAACTGTAATAGTGAAGGTGTAAACTTGGCAGTAGAAAACCTAAACAGTATGTTTGACCTCTCAGCTTCCCTATCAAATCTAAAAATCTCTAACAGAAAACCGAAGAAAAGTAACAACAGTGATAAATGGTTTGATGAAGAATGCAAAAACCTAAGAAAGAAATTGAGAAACCTATCCAACCAAAAACATGGAGACCCAGAAAACCTGAGCCTTCACTATGGTGAATCACTAAAACAATACAGAAATACACTACGGAAAAAGAAGGAACAGCATGTCAGAAATCAGCTCAATGTAATTGAAGAATCCATAGACTCTAACCACTTCTGGGAAAATTGGAAAACACTAAACAAACAACAACACGACGAGCTATCTATCCAAAACGGAGATGTATGGGTAAACCACTTCTCCAAACTTTTTGGCCCTATAACAGGGAACAAACAGCAAAAAAATATACATGATCAAATGCAAATCTTAGAATCAAATATTAAAGACTACCAGAACCCACTGGATTCTCCAATTATATTGAATGAACTACAGGACAAAATACAAACCCTCCAACCCAAAAAGGCCTGTGGTGTTGATGGTATCCTCAATGAAATGATAAAATATACAGACCACAAATTTCAATTAGCTATACTTAAACTCTTTAACATCATCCTTAGCTCTGGCATCTTCCCCAATATTTGGAACCAAGGACTGATCACCCCAATCCACAAAAGTTGAATACAAATTTGACCCCAATAACTACCGTGGGATATGCGTCAACGGCAACCTTGGGAAAATCCTCTGCATTATCATTAACAGCAGACTAGTTCATTTCATCAGTGAAAACAATGTACTGAGCAAATGTCAAATTGGCTTTTTACCAAATTACTGTACAACAGACCACGTATTCACCCTGCACACCCTAATTGACAAACAAACAAACCAAAACAAAGGCAAAGTCTTCTCATGCTTTGTTGATTTCAAAAAAGCTTTTGACTCAATTTGGCATGAGGGTCTGCTATACAAATTGATGGAAGTGGGGTTGGGGGAAAAACATACGACATTATAAAATCCATGTACACAAACAAGTCTGCGGTTAAAATTGGCAAAAAACACACATTTCTTTCCACAGGGCCGTGGGGTGAGACAGGGATGCAGTTTAAGCCCCACCCTCTTCAACATATATAAACAAATTGGCGAGGGCACTAGAACAGTCTGCGAGCACCTGGCCTCACCCTACTAGAATCTGAAGTCAAATGTCTACTGTTTGCTGATGATCTGGTGCTTCTATCACCAACCAAGGAGGGCCTACAGCAGCACTTAGATCTTCTGCACAGATTCTGTCAGACCTGGGCCCTGACAGTAAATCTCAGTAAGACAAAAATAATGGTGTTCCAAAAAAGGTCCAGTTGCCAGGACCACAAATACAAATTCCATCTAGACACCGTTGCCCTAGAGCACACAAAAAACTATACATACCTCTGCCTAAACATCAGCGCCACAGGTAACTTCCACAAAGCTGTGAATGATCTGAGAGACAAGGCAAGAAGGGCCTTCTATGCCATCAAAAGGAACATAAAATTTGACATACCAATTAGGATCTGGCTAAAAATATTTGAATCAGTTATAGAACCCATTCCCTTTATGGTTGTGAGGTCTGGGGTCCGCTCACCAACCAAGAATTCACAAAATGGGAAAAACACCAAATTGAGACTCTGCATGCAGAATTCTGCAAAAACATCCTCTGTGTACAACTTAAAACACCAAATAATGCATGCAGAGCAGAATTAGGCCAATATCAAAATCCAGAAAAGAGCCGTTAAATTCTATAACCACTTAAAAGGAAGCGATTCCCAAACCTTCCATAACAAAGCCATTACCTACAGAGAGATGAACTTGAAGAAGAGTCCCCTAAGTAAGCTGGTCCTGGGGCTCTGTTCACAAACACAAACAGACCCCACAGAGCCCCAGGACAACAACAACAACAACAACATGAGATCATGAGAAAACAAAAAGAGAATTACTTGACACATTGGAAAGAACAAACAAAAAAACAGAGCAAACTAGAATGCTATTTGGCCCTAAACAGAGAGTACACAGTGGCAGAATACCTGACCACTGTGACTGACCCAAAATTAAGGAAAGCTTTGACTATGTACAGACTCAGTGAGCATAGCCTTGCTATTGAGAAAGGCCGCCGTAGGCAGACCTGGCTCTCAAGAGAAGACAGGCTATGTGCACACTGCCCACAAAATGAGGTGGAAACTGAGCTGCACTTCCTAACCTCCTGCCAAATGTATGACCATATTAGAGACACATATTTCCCTCAGATTACACAGACCCACAAAGAATTAGAAAACAAACCCAATTTTGATAAACTCCCTTATCTACTGGGTGAAAAACCACAGTGTGCCATCACAGCTGCAAGATTTGTGACCTGTTGCCACAAGAAAAGGGCAACCAGTGAAGAACAAACACCATTGTAAATTCAACCCATATTTATGTTTATTTATTTTCCCATTTGTACTTTAACTATTTGCACATTGTTACAACACTGTATATATACATAATATTACATTTGAAATGTCTTTATTCTTTTGGAACTTCTGAGTGTAATATTTAATGTTTATTTCACCTTTGTTTACTATCTACTTCACTTGCTTTGGCAATGTTAACATAGGTTTCCTATGCCAATAAAAACCCTCAAATTCAAATTGAATTGTATAGAGAGAGAGAGAGAGAGAGAGAGAGAGAGAGAGAGAGAGAGAGAGAGAGAGAGAGAGAGAGAGAGAGAGAGAGAGAGAGAGAGAGAGAGAGATCCAGTTCATTGATGAGAGCTGTTCATTGGGCCCCAGCCCCCCTGTGTGTCTGTCTGTCCCTCTGATTCAGCAGATGCCAACACAGCAGACTGGGATGGGTTGTAAGGGGCATTATGGGTAACGGTGAACCAAAATGAGGATAGGGCTGTGGAAGGAATCCAGTCTGGGCCTGAGAACGCAGCAGACACTCCAGTCTGTGTGTAAATGTGTGTTTGTGTATGCATCCTCTGTGATTGATTCTGACCACCACCACCAGAGCTGGGCACTGGCTACTGGCCCTACTCCCAGAGCCTGCCTCCAGCTCAGCCTGACTGCCCCATAGAGACCAGGAGAGACATGGAACACGTTTCACATCCAAACCCTACTCTGTCAATGCCCTGAGTGTTTGCTTACAGGCCACTACCAGTACACTGGACGATGCACTGAGCCAAACACTCCGGGTTTAAGTTTCAGCTGTCCATCCCCCAATCCTAACCTTAACCATTAGGGGTTACAAAACTGACCCCCAGATCAGCATCTATGGGCATAGCATCAATGTAAAGGTGAGGGATCCAATATGTTGATAGACAGATAGACAGTGTGACAGACAGTGAGATGGGAGACGTTAAGGGGAGTACATACTGTCGGTACCTTAGAGTCTGATATCTCAGATGGTTTCTCTGTTGGGCTGCTGCTCTCAGCTGGGATCAGATCGTTGTACTTGGTGGTGCTCAAATCCTCGTCAGAGTAGTTGAGACTGCCTGGGCTGGGCCGAGGAGGAGACCTGAGGAGACAGGACAATATAGAGATATATATACACTGAGTAGACAACACATTAAGAACACCTGGTCTTTCCATGACAGTCTAACCAGGTGAAAGCTATGATCCCTTATTGACGTCACTTGTTAAATCCACTTCAAATCAGTGTAGATGAAGGGTAGGAGACAGGTTAACCTCTACGAGATTGGTGTCCCTATACCGGGACAGTTGCTACTCATGTGACAAAAATGGCATTGTAAACAACAGCCAACTTTCCGGGACATAGACATGTCTTATATAGACAGAAAGCTTATATTCTTGTTAATCTAACTGCAATGTCCAATTTACAGTAGGTATTACAGCAAAATAAATACTATGCTATTATTTGAGGATAGTGCACAACAACAAAACACTTATCATGGCAACTGGTTTGATACATTCACCTCTGAAGGTAAATAATGTCCTTACATTCAGTAATCTTGCTCTGATTTGTCATCCTGAGGGTCCCAGAGATAAAATGTAGTGTAGTTTTGTTTGAAAAATCCATTTTATATTCAAATGTAGGAACTGGGTTCAACCGTTTGACCCCACTGCTGTCTCTGGCTCCACACCAACCCCCGCCCGGCCATCTAGAGGTTTGAAGGTTAGTGTATTTTCTGTAGGGAACCTAATGATCCATCATGTATGACATTCCTGGGAGTGTGTAAACTTAAATGTTTTATTACCACAGCATTTTTGTATGTTCTCTATAGTTATGTAAATGAAAATGTATACATTTACCAATTCAGTACATTTGGGAAAACTCCTGGCAGACTTGATACAATATATTGTGAAGTGATGTAATTCTTCACTGGATGAGTCTGAAAATTTGCACACACACTGCTGCCATCTTCTGGACAACATCTAAATAATACCTAGAATCCTACATCATTGTCTGGCCTTTCTCTTGCTTTTCAAAGATGAAAACGCATGTTTTTTTGTTTGTATTATCTTTTACCAGATCTAATGTGTTATATTCTCCTACATTTATTTCACATTTCCACAAAGTGTTTCCTTTCAAATGATATCAAGAATATGCATATCCTTGCTTCAGGTCCTGAGCTACAGGCAGTTAGATTTGGTTATGTCATTTTGGGCGTAAATTGAAAAAAAAGGGTCTGATCCTTATTAAGAAGGATTTTTAAGCCCTGAAACAAATGAGATATGCATTGTGTATGTGTGCCATTCAGAGGGCGAATGGACAAGAAAAAATATTTAAGTGCCTTTGAACAGCGTATGGTAGTAGGTGCCAGGTACACCGGTTTGAGTGTGTCAAGAACTGCAACGCTGCTGGATTTTTCACACTCAACAGTTTCCAGTGTGTCTCAATAATGGTCCACTACCCAAAGGACATCCAGCCAACTTGACACAACTGTGGGAAGCGTTGGAGTCAACATGGGCCAGCATCCCTGTGGAACGCTTTCGACACCTTGTAGAGTGAATGCCCCGACGAATTGAGGCTCTTCTGAAGGCTTAGGGGGGTGCAACTCAATATTAGGAAGGTCTTCTTAATGTTTTGTGCACTTAGTGTATAATTACATAGCATAACATTGTAATTACCTTTCTATGGCAAGAACAGAGCCATTGGCAGTTCTATCAGTCGCTGGCTAATGCACAACCTTGGCATTCAAATGAGTTACACTAATAAGATAAAGTAATAAAGCAACTCTAGTACCCTCTTCATAAACAACTTGCATTAAATCACTGAGAAATCGCATTCACACACCAGAGTGACAGGACAGAGAAACTGTATGAAAGGAACCAGGAAAAGCTGAAAGATATACACTGATCAGTCAAATGTACCGAACTGTCTCCAGGCATTTCTCACTATAGAAAGGGATAGAGAAGATAGTATTTGACGGAGACACCTGGCAGTGTTTGTTTAGGTAGTGGTTTAGCTCAGTGCGGATGTTGCCTTTATTCCATGGCTTCTGGTTGGGGTATGTATGTACGGTCACTGTGGGCACTGTTGGGTATGGAGAGGGAGCGGGGTGAGTTTATTATCAGGATCATGGGACAGCAATGAGATCCCAGCCTGCCTGCTGTCAGTATCCCCTGAAATGAATAATCTCTTCTGATGAAACACTATATGGGCTGCCTGTGGAATGGCACGCACAGTTAGCCTTGTGACCGACTCATAAATTCAACCCTTGTAGAGTGGAGGAGCTCACTGTATAGGCAGAAATCCCAACACAGTCTCAGATAGGAAGGCTCAGGTTGTGTTCGCTTTATTGTAAAGGTTATCAACATCCATATGAATCATGAGATCCATTTAAGAGTCAACAGCCATGTTTCAGGGAGCGTGGGTGACACTTTAGAAACCTCCCCATTCAAAGATACGTGTGAGAGAGGGTATTTATGAGTATGGAGTGAGAGAGGGTATTTATGGGGAGTGGAGTGAGAGGGGGTATTTATGAGTATGGAGTGAGTGAACATATGTAATGTTAGTGGGCATGGTCTAGGGGAGGTATTGAGAATGCTTGAGTTATGAGAGAGAAGGGGAAAGAGAGAGACCTCACAACACCCACAAGTGGTGCTCTCAGAACAGCTCTCTCAAAACAAAGATGGCTTTGCATTCTGCATAAGTTCCTCCACATTTTCCTCCCTCTGTCACTATAAGCCTGTTAAACAATCAGATATCTGTTTTTGCTGATTGACCCTGGTTGGTTTGGCAGGGAGAGCCTCTATCGATCTCTCTCTCCTCTCTCTCTCTCTCCTCTCTCTGTCTTTCTCAGGCCACACTGTCGCTGAAGGCCCTGCCAATGGAATATCTACATACAACTGTTCAGGTCTACGGTCCAAAACCAACCTTATTTTTTCCACAAATATTTTGATTTTTGATTGAGTGCATTCCTAAATCCCAACGTTTAAGTAAATGTTTGAAACTTTCATGAGAAAGAGATTTGGAGGAGGGGGGCGTTTTTTTTTTATATCATGAGCGTGGTGCTGACAAATTTTAACTAAACCACAAAACCCTTTAGGGAAATCACGGAGAGAGCTGCATTTTAATTACATCTAATAATGTTAATAATTTATAACAAGACTACATTTAATACACTTAAACTTGGATGCAGGAGTGAAACGCACACAATGGAAAGCTAACATATTATTGTCATTTTCTATCTCCACTGTGTCTAGGTTATGAAAGACGAAACATTAAAATAGGATATGAGGGTTATGAGGAACAATTCTACCACTGCGGTGGTTTTTGCATCGCTGATTATTTGGACGAATCATGATTTCACGTGGGCATCTTTCGGAAGGGGAGGGGTTCATTTGGCCCATAGAAGGGGAGGGGTTCATTTGGCCCATAGAAGGGGAGGGGTTCATTTGGCCCAGAGAAGGGGAGGGGTTCATTTGGCCCAGAGAAGGGGAGGGGTTCATTTGGCCCATAGAAGGGGAGCGGTTCATTTGGCCCAGAGACGGTAGTTAGTAAATCCTTGATCCTAGAACCTCCTCCCCTGTGACGTTGCAGACAGCTGTTCTAGATAGAGGAGGACAAACAGTCACTAATGAAGGACAGCATTGTTTGATAAGCGAAGCGATACAAGCTGCAAACCTACATCTCTCACCTTGCTCCTCCAGATAAGATCATGTTGAGCTATCTCAGGTCATTGTTTCACTTGGTCCCCCCACCCCCTATGGTCACCCCCCCCCCCACACCCACCCCTCAACAGTCTTTACTCTGCCTCCACCCCAATGGACATGTATTTCATCATCACTGCTACAGTTATCATGTATATAGTGCTAGTTCTATTGTTGTTGTTTTTATTACCATTGTCATTATTTTATTTCATTTAGTCCTGCATGTTGGAGCTCGGAGCCTAAGATTTTCACTGCACCCTGCAATCACACCTGCAACCCTGTACATGTGACTATTATCAAATCAAATCTAATTGTATTGGTCACATACACCTATTTAGCAGATGTTATTGTGGGTGTAGCGAAATGCTTGTGTTCCTAGCTCCAACAGTGCAGTAGTATCTAACACTCTGAATCTGAATCTGGTCTGGTCTTTCTGTTCCCCTGTTATCTCCCCTGTCATGTCCCGGCTGCCTGGAGTCTGGACAACCCTAACATCCGTCTTCCAGGAGCCGTTGCAGGAATTGATGAGCATGTGGGATTAGAGCCCGGCCCAGACCGGCCCAGACCGGCCCAATTCTGCTGTCTGTCTGCTGTTGGCCTTAACAAGTCACGAATCTGTAACCTCATCCCTTCACATTCCCCACTCTGCAGTCTGATCTGGTATTGGTATTTTATTAGGATCCCCATTAGCTGTTGCAAAAGCAGCAGCTACTCTTCCTGTGGTCCACACAAAACATGAAACATGACATAATACAGAACATTAATAGAAAATAACAGCTGAAGGACAGAACTATATAAAACATTTTTTTAAAGGCACACGCAGACTACATATCAATACATACACACTAACTATCTAGGTCAAATAGGGGAGAGGCGTTGTGCCGTGAGGTGTTGTTTTATCTGTTTTTTTAAACCAGGTTTGCTGTTTATTTGAGCAATATGAGATGGAACGGAGTTCCATGCAATAATGGCTCTATATAATACTGTATGGTTTCTTGAATTTGTTCTGTATTTTTGGGACTGTGAAAATACCCCTGGTGGCATGTCTGGTGGGGTAAGTGTGTGTGTCAGAGCTGTGTTTAAGTTGACTATGCAAACAATTTGGGATTTTCAACACATTCATGTTTCTTATAAAAAGAAGAAGTGATGCAGTCAGTCTCTCCTCAACTCTTAGCCAAGAGAGACTGGCATGCATAGTATTTATATCAGCCCTCTTATTACAATGAAGAGCAAGACGTGCCGCTCTGTTCTGGGCCAGCTGCAGCTTAACTAGATATTTCTTTGCAGCACTTGACCATAATCAAGATTAGACAAAACTAGACCCTGCAGAACTTGCTTTTTGGAGTGTGGTGTCAAAAAAGCAGAGCATCTCTTTATTACGGACAGACCTCTCCCCATCTTTACAACCATTGAATCTATATGTTTTGACCATTACAGTTTACAATCTAAGGTAACGCCAAGTACGTTAGTCTCCTCAACTTGTTCAACAGCCACACCATTCATTACCAGATTCAGCTAGGTCTAGATCTTAGGGAATGATTTGTATAAATACAATGCTCTTAGTTATAGAGATGTTCAGGACCAGTTTATTACTGGCCACCCATTCCAAAACAGACTGCAACTCTTTGTTAAGGGTTTCAGTGGATTCATTAGTTGTGCTTGCTGATGTGTGTATATGGTTGAATCATCAGCATACATGGACACACAGGCTTTGTTTAATGCCAGTGGCAGGTCATTGGTAAAAATAGAAAAGAGTACAGGGCCTAGAGAGCTGCCCTGCGGTACACCACACTTTACATGTTTGACATTAGAGAAGCTTCCATTAAAGAAAACACTTTGAGTTCTATTAGATAGATAGCTCCGAATCCACGATATGGCATAGGTTGAAAAGCCATAACACATATGTTTATTCAACAACAGGTTATGGTCAATAATATCAAAGGCTGCACTGAAATCTAGCAGTACAGCTCCCACAATCTTCTTATTATCAAGTTATTTCAACCAATCATCAGTCATTTTTGTCAGTGCTGTACATGTTGAGTGCCCTTCTCTATAAGCATGCTGAAAGTCTGTTGTTAATTTGTTTACAGAGAAATAGCATTGTATTTGGTCAAACACCATTTTTTCCAACAGTTTGCTAAGAGCTGGCAGCAAGCTTATAGGTCTGCTGTTAGAACCAGTAAAAGCCGCTTTACCACTCTGGGGTAGCGGAATTACTTTGGCTTCCCTCCGGGCCAGAGGACAAAGACTTTCCTCTAGGCTCAGATTAAAGATATGACAGACAGGATGGCTATAGAGTCAGCTACCATCCTCAGTAGCTTTCCATCTAAGTTGTCAATGCCAGGAGGTTTGTCATTATTGATTGATAACAATTTTTCCACCTCTCTCACACTAACTTTACAAAATTCAAACTTGCAATGCTTTTCTTTCATTATTTGTTTTTTTTTGCATTAATACGATGTCTTACTGTTCATTGTTGGCATTTTCTGCCTAAGTTTGCCCACTTTGCCAATGAAGTAATCATTAAAATAATTGGCAACATCGTATGGTTTTGTGATGAATAAGGCATCTGATTCGATGAACGATGGAGTTGAATTAGTCTTTCTGCCCATAATTTAAAGCACTCCAAAAATGTTTTTCCATCTTTCTTTATATCATTGATCTTGGCTTCATAATACAGTTTCTTTTTCTTTTTGTTGAGTTTAGTCACATAATTTCTTAATTTGCAGTAAGTCAGCCAGTCAATATTCAGGTCCCCAAGAAAGTAGACCTCTCTGTTTACATCACATACACTACCAAGCATTTCACACATATTATTTCGATACTGACTGTTAGAACTTGGTGGCATATAGCAACACCCCAAAAGAAAAGGCTTTAGATGTGCCAAGTGAACCTGCAACCACAACACTTCAATAACACTTATTATAATTCACACACTTATCAAGAGAACATCCCTGGTCATCCCTACTGCCTCTGATCTGGCAGACTCACTAAACACATGCTTCGTTTGTAAATGATGTCTGAGTGTTGGAGCATGCCCCTGGCTATCCGTAAATTTAACAAACAAGAAAATCCACCACTGGTTATCACTGAAGATGTAAACACAATGGCTCAAATAAAACAATAAAGCAACTGTTTCAATCCTCTCTCTCTCTCTCTCTCTAGGAAATACTGAGGATCTTCAACCTCCAATAAAGCAACCATTTCATTCCTCTCTCTAGGAAATACTGAGGATCTTCAACCTCCAATAAAGCAACCGTTTCAAACCTTTGTCTCTCTCTCTAGGAAAAGGTGAGGATCTTCAACCTCCTCTTTCTACTGCTAGAACAAAAGTACATGTGACATTGTGTGGAGTAATAGAACAACATCCTAAGGATGGCATATTCCTGGTATATTTCTGGTACACATTTAAGTTATAATGCCAGAGAAGCCGGTATTTGGAGGATATATTGGCACGGGTATGCAGTACTATCAAAAACATATTTAAACCAGTCAAGTTAAAGGTGCAATGAGTAAAAGTGTCAACTCAAGTTACTGCAAAGACATTTGTTTACATGCCGAGTAGAGCTGGGACGATACCAGTATCGCAATATTATTTCCATGGCAAAAATGAAAACACGAAGCAGACTAAACTCTTTGATCCTTTAAAAACCTGCTGTATGTAAAAAATGGTGTGCTGTAGCTTGGAAAATACATACATTTGACTCTGGATGACAACATGATGATGTTTGTTTCCAACATTAAGGCTGTTTTCCTAAAGAAGTATGTATTTCATGTTTTGTTTCCTTGCCACGATACTAACGAGTATTGCAAAACTGGTATCGTCCCAGCCCTAATGCCGAGACCCAACCCCTCAGCTTACAAAACAGTGCAAGGACAATACATTTATAAGAAAATATAAATACAAGTTACAGATTGTACCTTTAACATGGAATCCAAACACACATAGTCCTATTAAAGGGCTTGTGGGATATGCTAGAGACATGTTCTTGGTGTGGCCATAGCTGGAGACATGTTCTTGGTGTGGCCATAGCTGGTTACTGACCTGGTATAGACACCGTTCTTACGGCAGAAGGAGTTCTTGACAGACAGTCGTCGGTTGTTGAGTTCCAGGGTGGGGAATCGTCCCTCGTCCAGGCTGACCATATCTCCATGGGTCAGGGCGTTACAGTTAGAGTTGTTCCCTGATGAACACACATAGGGAGACACTGTGTGACCACAGGCCAGAGGGACAGACGGGCAGGCAGGTAAGGGTTAGTAATGCTGTATGTCATGTAGCCCACTCTAGTACTGTTACTACTGTATGGCTGTGTCCCAAATGGCTCCATATTCCCTATATAGGCCCTGGTCAAAAGTAGTGCACTACATAGGGAATAGGATGCCATTTGAGTTGTATAGAAACACTAGAGGATGAATCATGGATGGATGTTATGTACTCTACCACTACTACTGTTACTACTGAATTCCATAGAAACTAGAGGAGTGACTGGAGTGATTCCAGAATGTCATCACAACTATATTTGGCGAGTGAAGCCAGGCATCTAAACATTGATGATAGACTCCACAAGATTCAACAAAAACACAGCCTTTAAACCTAAACTAAAACCCACAAAGTCTAGGTAAATTGCCTTATCAGCTGATGTTGATGTAAAGACGCTGATCTGAAACTGATTTGTGTTGTTACTTCTCTGACCTACCCTCTGACCTACCCTCCCCCTTCTTAGCGAGAGCTTTGATCAGCAGACTCCATTGGGCCTGGGTCTACAGTATGAGAATATAGTCCCTGCCTACGAGTGAAGTAGGAATCTACGAGAAGGCAAGGGTCCAAACATCAACTACCCCCCTGACATACCAGACCCTCCAAAGGCATCTGGGGGCGAAGCTGTCATTCTGCAAAACATTTAGTCACTATAATAAACTGATCTGTTAACTTGGACTGGTCCAGTATTCCATGAGGGGGGTTACAGGGGGTCTGTAGAGAGCAGAGAAGGAAGACAAGAGGAGAAAGGACCTCTTGTGCTTCGTCTGTCAGAAACGTTGTCCCCAGCCTGAGCAGACTGCACAACTAGATACCTGCTGATGTCAGAGTGGAGCAGACTGCACAACTAGATACCTGCTGATGTCAGAGAGGAGCAGACTGCACAACTAGATACCTGCTGATGTCAGAGAGGAGCAGACTGCACAACTAGATACCTGCTGATGTCAGAGTGGAGCAGACTGCACAACTAGATACCTGCTGATGTCAGAGAGGAGCAGACTTCACAACTAGATACCTGCTGATGTCAGAGAGGAGCAGACTGCACAACTAGATACCTGCTGATGTCAGAGAGGAGCAGACTGCACAACTAGAGACCCGCTGATGTCAGAGAGGAGCAGACTGCACAACTAGAGACCCGTTGATGTCAGAGAGGAGCAGACTAGATACTGTAGGTCCTCTACTATTCTACAGCTGTCTCTCTCTCTATCTCTCTCCCTCCCTCCCTCCCTCCCTCCATCGATCCGTCTTTCCATACTACCGAAAACCTAACCATAACAAGGACCTTGTTGCCTAGTAATATCATGTCGATGACATCTTTGTCACTGCCGCTCACCTGAGTCAGATTTCTTGGCGTACTTCTTGCTCTGTCCTCTGATGATGAGGATGAAGACCAGAAGGAGGATGAAGATGAGACCTACCAGGGCCACCACCACCAGGAACCACCACTCCTCATAGAATGGCGCCACCTTTTTGGCTGGAGGAGAAGAGCACATATAACAGCGGGACTAAACACAAGGACAGGGCAGGGAGCACAAATGCAAAGGTAGTGTCTGAAAATGACTGTTTGTGCGATATTTGTGTTATGCTGATTAGTCTTATATTCTATATAATGAAGTAAGATTGTCATTGATTAACATGAAAACCTTAAGCTCAATGACTAGTGCGTGTCCCAAATGGCACCCCTATGAGCACTGGCCAGAAGTAGTGTACTAGGGAATAGGGTGACATCTGGGACATAATGTAGATATATGAAATAACTCACCAGATATGGAGGTTGAGGGTGGGCTAGGAGACCCGTAGCCGTAGTCGTTCACTCCAATGACCCGGAAGTCATAACTAACCCCTTGCTTCAGAATGTCCATGTTGAAGGTGTATGATGTTACTTCCTTTGGGATGTCCTTGATCAAGATATCCCACAAGCCCTCATCTGTTGGCAGAGTAGAAGTAGTAGCAGAAGAAGGTATTTGGATGAGTAGTAATCAGACATGACAAAACAGAGTGGTAAACGAGACTCATTGATATAAAAGCTTGTTTAAAAGCCTATGGTATGAAAACAATCTGACAATGTCCAAGGTAACTCATACCACAATACACATTACGCAATTGATACATTTTACATCTCCCATAATCTGTATGGGGCTCTCTGGTCTTTGAGAGGTATAAATAAGGATACAAAATGTGGGAAGGTATGATTCACAAGAGGGACTATTATGGGATGTTTAATGTTTGCTTTTATAATGGCTGCCAGAATCCATAAGTGCTAATAACCATAAATATTATTTGGAGTTTGACAGCGTTTATGGAGTGCTCAAGAACATCAGCCAACACCAAGAGTTCATTTAACGTTTCTGTCAGTAGTGAAGAAGTGAAGATCTGAAGGATCAATTGAATGTGTAGTGCGCCAGCAGTTTTTCCTGACTATGACAGAAAACCATAAGGTTGAATACCCCTGCTCTAGGGAGATCAATGTAATCCATACCAGGCTAAGCCGCTGCTGCCTACAGGGGTTTCCCACCATGTCAGTCAGTCCCATACTCTCAACCTCTGGGACTTAGTACCCCCCAACTCCCTGTCCCCCTCTTCCCCTGTCCTTTAAGAAACTGGTAGTGTAATCCATCCCTCCCTCTGTGCCTCCCTTTATTCCCTCTGTACGGCTGTCAATCCCCGTGCATCGATGACGTGGGCATCAATTAAGGCAGCCCCCTGCACCTCTCTGATTCAGAGGAGTTAGGTTAAATGCGGAAGACACATTTCAGTTGAATGCATTCAGTTGTGCAACTGACTAGGTATCCCCCTTTACCCCCTTTCCCAATCACAGATTAAACCTGACACTACGTCTCAAGCTCTGCTGCACCTCAATCAATACTCCATTAAAATAATAGAGAGTGAGCATCACCATCTGTGGAACCACATTGACACTCTATTCTTAGTCAGATCATTCCTGTCCAAGCAAGTATGAGGCCGGGCTAAGAGATTGCATGATTGGAAAGAATGTGAACTGTGGATCAATCTGGAAGTGTCCAGTATGTGAACATGGACAGGGTTCACTGCAGATGCACTGCTGAGGCTCTTTGTTCCACTAGAAGCTAAAAGGAATACGTCAAGCAGTGGAGTCCAGTATGTCACGTGTTGGGTGTATATACCTGAGGGTCTGGCCTCGATGACGTAGCGTGTGATAGGCGACCTCCCGGGGTCACCGTTGGCCCAGTGGATGGTTAGAGCCGAGCCGTACCGGGAGATGAAGGGCTCTCCAGGGGGGCCCGGGGCTCCTGCATGGGGTCAAAGGTGGGGTCAAAGGTTAGAGAAAGGTTTGAGGGTCAGGCAGCCTCAATATACTTTCAAAGATATTATGGCATATTCAGTGCCTAATCTTAACTGGCTTCATCAATAAGTGCATCGATGACGTCGTCCCCACAGTGACCGTACGTACATACCCAGACCAGAAGCCATGGATTACAGGCAACATCCGCACTGAGCTAAAGGGTAGAGCTGCCGCTTTCAAGGAGCGGGACTCTAACCCGGATGCTTATAAGAAATCCCGCTATGTCCTCAGACGAACCATCAAACAGGCAAAGAGTCAGTACAGGACTAAGATTGAATCGTACTACACCGGCTCTGATGCTCGTCGGATGTGGCAGGGCTTGAAAACTATTACAGACTACAAAGGGAAGCACAGCCGCGAGCTACCCAGTGACACAAGACTTCCAGACGAGCTAAACCACTTCTATGCTCGCTTCGAGGCAAGCAACACTGAAGCATGCATGAGAGCACCAGCTGTTCCGGATGACTATGTGATCACGCTCTCCGTAGCCAATGTGAGTAAGACTTTTAAGCAGGTCAACATTCACAAGGCCGCAGGGGCAGACGGATTACCAGGACGTGTACTCCGAGTAGGTGCTAACCAACTGGCAAGTGTCTTCACTGACATTTTCAACATGTCCCTGACTGAGTCTGTAATACCAACATGTTTCAAGCAGACCACCACAGTCCCCGTGCCCAAGGACACTAAGATAACCTGCCTAAATGACTACCGACCCGTAGCACTGACGACTGTAGCCATGAAGTGCTTTGAAAGGCTGGTCATGGCTCACATTAACACCATTATCCCAGAAACCCTAGACCCACTCAATTTGCATACCGCCCCAACAGATCCACAGATGATGCAATCTCTATTGCACTCCACACTGCCCTTTCCCACGTGGACAAGAGGAACACCTACGTGAGAATGCTATTAATTGACTACAGCTCAGCATTCAACACCATAGTGCCCTCAAAGCTCATCACTAAGCTAAGGATCCTGGGACTAAACACCTCCCTCTGCAACTGGATCCTGGACTTCCTGACGGACCGCCCCCAGGTGGTAAGGGTAGGTAACAACACATCTGCCACACTGATTCTCAACACGGGGGCCCCTCAGGGGTGCATGCTCAGTCCCCTCCTGTACTCCCTGTTCACCCATGACTGCATGGCCAGGCACGACTCCAACACCATCATTAAGTTTGCCGACAACACAACAGTGGTAGGCCTGATCACAGACAACGATGAGACAGCCTATAGGGAGGAGGTCAGAGACCTGGCCATGTGGTGCCAGGATAACAACCTCTCCCTCAACGTGACCAAGACAAAGGAGATGATTGTGGACTACAGGAAAAAAAAGAGGACTGAGCACGCCCCCATTCTCATCTACGGGGCTGTAGTGGAACAGGTTGAGAGCTTCAAGTTCCTTGGTGTCCACATCACCAATGAACTATCATGGTCCAAACACACCAAGACAGTCGTGAAGAGGGCACGACAAAGCCTATTCCCCCTCAGGAGACTGAAAAGATTTGGCATGGGTCCTCAGATCCTAAAAAAATTCTACAGCTGCACCATCGAGACCATCCTGACTGGTTGCATCACCGCCTGGTATGGCAACTGCTCGGTCTCCGACCGCAAGGCACTACAGAGGTTAGTGCGTACGGCCCAGTACATCACTGGGGCCAAGCTTCCTGCCATCCAGGTGTCAGAGGAAGGCCCTCAAAATTGTCAAAGACTCCAGCCACCCTAGTCATAGACTGTTCTCTCTGCTACCGCACGGCAAGCGGTACAGGAGTTCCAAGTCTAGGTCCAAAAGACTTCTCAACAGCTTCTACCCCCAGGCCATAAGACTCCTGAACAGATCATCATGGCTACCCGAACTATTTGCACTGCCCCCCCACCCCCACCCCATCTTTTTACGCTGCTGCTACTCTGTTAATTATTTATGCATAGTCACTCTACCCACATGTACATATTACCTCAACTACCTCAACTAGCCGGTGCCCCCGCACATTGACTCTGCACCGGTACCCCCCTGTATATATAGCCTCCCTACTGTTATTTTATTTTACTTCTGCTCTTTTTTTCTCAACAATTTTTTGTTGTTGTTTTATTTTACTTTTTTTATTAAAAATAAATGCATTGTTGGTTAAGGGCTGTAAGTAAGCATTTCACTGTAATGTCTACACCTGTTGTATTAGGCGCATGTGGCCAATATAATTTGATTTGATTTGATTTGATCAGCACACTCTGACATTTGTAAACCTTGTATTGATGTTAATTGAAGATTTGCACAGAATGTTGAGCTAAGTGTGCATATTGCAAGTTATAATGTGGGCCTCAGTGAACTACAAAGACAGCCAGAGGTAGACAAACCTTCCCCAGGCCCCATGGTGATGTTAGCCTCCACCTCAGGCCCGTAGGTAAACGTCTTGGCCCGGATCCTGAAGTTGTAGGTGACCCCGTCAGCCAGATCCTTGATCTTCATCCAGAACGGGGCCCCTTTGACGTCCACCGTCACTATCTTACTGACGCCTGGGGGGGAGGGGGAGTGAAGACAGTCGGCACAGGCCACGGAAGATTCTAGACAAACACACCACATTTAGAGTGGGGCTATTACCCAGGGAATGGATTGGAACAACATGAAACACACACATACATACACACACACAAACTGACATAGGCACACTCCAACAGTTGTTGGGACATACATGGGAAATTAATTAAAAGGGTTAACATAGCAACATTATCAACTGATTCAGCATGCTATTTGGTGTCAACAAAGGCAATGATGGCCACCACTCACTCAGTAATGGAAAAATATAGTTTTCAATGTAGTTATTAAGTTAGCTGATGTTTAGCCTCATACAGTGAGAGACTCAGCTTGTGTCCCAAATTACACTCTACTCCCTATATAGGGCAAAAGTAGTGCACTACATAGGAAATAGGGTGTCATTTGGGATGCATCTTCAGAAATGGACGTTAATTGTGTCAGATGTGAGGTGAGATGTGGGACATGACGAGGTGGGTGTCTTACCGTCCACGGGGGTGCAGGGCTCGTAGACCAGCCGGTAGCCCTCCAGAATGCCGTTGGGGTAGGTGGGCTCACCCCAGGACACGTTGACCGACGTAGTGGTCAGCTCACTGAAGTGGATGAAGCTGGGAGCACTGGGGGCTGGGTTCAGAGGACACAAAGGTCAGGGGTCAAATGTTAAGGGTTAGGGGGCATAAACATTAGTGCTACATCTTGGATTGTCTTTTTATGATGGCCTCAGAACACAGGACAATTTATTTATGATGGCCTCAGAACCCAGGACAACTTATGATGGCCTCAGAACACAGGACAATCTGAGTGATGATTGGAAAGTATTAGCAAAAACTATTTAGGACATGTTGTTTGTTTTTAGTGTCATTTATTTATTCCCATGACAGCCATCATACCATCATATTCCTATAGGCTACAGTGACATAGATGAGCTGGTGACACTACTACTGCACAGTGAACACAGATCTCCTGTTCTCTAAAGTTGTTGAGACTATTTGTAACCCTCTGAAAAACAGGCGTTTTTGTGTGGTGAGCCTCCTGCTATCAGTCCTGTGCATCTCCTCTCCTCAACACGCTTGTCACCTGCTTCTGTGTTCTACAGCCCCCTATGCATCTACCACCCCCCTTTCACCCCCCCCCCCCCCCCCCACTCCCGCTTGAGATATGAAACACAGAAAACTGCAAACATTTTCCTTTTTACGAGGGGATCGGATGAAAAACACATTTCTACAGTGACTGTACAGAAGGGAGGGAAAAATATATTTGGAGGGAAATACTATCTGGCGACTGTCTTCTGTTGCTATTTAGAACACTGAGCCAGAGACAAAGCATTTCCAAGAAACCACAGGAAGGAGCTTAGAGAAAAAAAATGACTTTCAGCCTCTAAACATTTTCATACCATCTTATACCAAACCAGACTGTCCAGGGAACCAGCGGATGAGTCAAGAGACTGAAGGAGGTCATTGATAGGGAACTGATGTTTATGCCGTGTGGTTTCTAACACATATCTGGCTTGGCATGCTGACAGCAACAATTAGGTGCAGCGTATAAAAGCTCACAGTTAAAAACCTGTGGATGGTTTGTGGGAGTTGGAGGAGTAATTTGAATTTGAGTCAATAGAATTGCTTTCCTTTCATTTTAAGATAGACCGCTCCTGTGTGTGTGTCCCTCCCTTACCGGCCTGTTGTGTACGGCCCCTGGTCGGGGGGCTCCGGGGCCCGTCCCCTGCTGCGTTGAAGAGGGCCACACTGATCATGTAGGTGGTGTATCCAGTCAGGTTCTTCAGCTTGACCCCTCCCTCTGGCAGGAACAGGGTGCGCAGCCTCTCCGTCTCATTCTTACGCTGGTTCTCCCAGAAGTACACCTGGAGGGCGAAGGAGGAGGAGATATGGAGAACAGACACATGTTAGCTCACAGCAAAGATAGCCTTTACATCCCACTGGGATTAAAGAGAAGCAAAAACATGTAACTGCCATTACATTTCAATGATGATTAGAATGATTAGAATTATATGGTAACTCCATCCTTGTGAAACCCTCCTCTTCACCTTGTATCCCTGGATGTCTCCATTCTGAGTATCCAATGGAGGAGGCTCCCATGTCACGTCCAGCTGGGTGGCCGTTGCTGATTGGATGGCCACGTTCTGAGGCGGGGCAGTGGGTACTGTGAAAAGATAAAGATGAAAAATCAAGCAAGAAACAACATTACAACAGATAAGATTTTAGTGGAACTGAGAGAGAGAGAGAGAGAGAGAGAGAGAGAGAGAGAGAGAGAGAGAGAGAGAGAGAGAGAGAGAGAGAGAGAGAGAGAGAGAGAGAGAGAGAGAGAGAGAGAGAGAGAGAGAGAGAGAGAGAGAGAGAGAGAGAGAAAGAAAGAAAGAAAGAAAGAAAGAAAGAAAGAAAGAAAGAAAGAAAGAAAGAAAGAAAGAAAGAAAGAAAGAAAGAGAGAAAGAGAGAAAGACAGAGCGAGAGAAAGACAGAGAGAGAGAGAGCAGCAGCAGCTGAAAAAATGAGCTCCTACAAATATTGAAATGTATATGGTTTTTAGAGTGAAGTACATCGGAAAAAAACAAAAGAAAACTGCAAGACTGAATAAGAGACAAAACAAGCAACAAACAAAGAAGAAAGGCTTTTGAAAAAGTAACTATTTATCATAAAATTTTACAGTTATCTTAGCTAGCTGAATTGTTTACCAGTTGCTAAGCAGTTGCTAGGGACTCTCCTGGAAGAAGCTAGCTAGCTAACAAAGAATATCTAGTTAACAGAAGAAAAGAAAGACAAAATAAGACAAAATAAGGACAGAAGACAAAGGACATCAAAGTAAAACAGTCCTCTAAAAGACACAAGAATAATACAAGAAACAACGCTTCTATTGCAACATTGTGTACAGCGCTGCTATGGAAATTGTTTACCCACCAGGCATCCAGACGGAGAAAGCTAAGAAAAGTTTCAAAGGTTTGATGATGGGACAGAACCATGAATGCCTGTTTGCAGATCTTACCAGTTGCAAAATAAGAACACATTTAATATTTAATACCAAACGAGGGCACATATGGAGAGGGCACATATGGAAAATAGTTATTTGCAACAATTTCCCTTTCTCAAAAAAGAGAGGCATCAGCCAAGGATGTCAGATCAGCATTTTTGAAGAAGCTGACCAGAGCAACACGTATCAAACAGTAAACTTATATAATAATGGAACTGTATCGAAGGCAATGATTCAAGCCTCCAGGCTTTTGAGAATATGTTTGCTACCCTAAAAGCAGAAGCTGAACTCATCTCAGAAACTGAGGAACAAGTCAAGGAGGGAGATGGAAAAAAGCAGGCCCCAACGGTCTCTGTGACCCAGCAAGAAGCCCTCAGTGTCCCTCTACCTACCTCACCTGCAGCAGACAAAGCCAAGGACATGCCTACAACACCAAGAACACCTGCTATGCAACGTTTCCACAACACTCTCTCTCTCTCTCGTCGAAGCAGAGGTCATAGAACTCAGAGAGAACAAGCTTCAAGAGGAGGACACTGTCCAGAAACTAAAATAAGAGATGAAACAGTTCAGGGAGGAGAGCAGAGCATCTATTGTTAAATTAGAAAGCAAAATGGACAAACTGAGTCAGACAAATGATGACCTCAGAGACCATCTGAGCACAACAAGAAAGGAGCTAGAGCAGAGAGAGAGGTACATTGTCACCCTCAACCAGCATTATGTCCTCTGCATCTAGAGAACATGTCCACCAGCCTGGTACAACACAAGCAGAACCTGAGACCAGCATGGCCTCCACCACACAGCCTGATGACACTGCACCCGCCTACCAGTCTGCTCCAGCCCAGATCAGCCAACCAGCGTCCCAGTCTGCTCTAGACCAGGTCAGCCTACCTGCTTCCCAGTCTGCTCCAGTACAGTGTGCTCCAGCCCAGGTCAGCCAACCAGCCACCCAGTTTTATCCAGCCCAGGTCAGCCAACCAGCCTCCCAGTCTGCTCCAGCCCAGGTCAGAATACCAGTCTCCCAGTCTGCTCCACCCAGACAGTCACCCACAACTGCAATCCTTATTGATTCAAATGGGAAGTCCTTAGTCCAGGAAAGATTATTCCCTAGACACCAGGTGTATAAGTCCTAAAACTGACAGTGCAATGCAGCTCCTCAGTCAGACCAGGATTGACACCCCCGACAACATCATCATCCACACTGGCACAAACGACCTTCATGCCAAAGGTGAAAATGTATCTGGGGCAGTGAGAAGAGTAGCAGAACGGGCACAGACTATGTTTCCAACAACCAATATAGTTGTGTCCACCCTCCTACCAAGAAAATACTTCCCAGGACAGTTGATCGACAAAATAAATCAACAGATCACTGTGGACTGTGCCTCACTGCTCAACGTTAGAATGGCTCACCATCCCACTCTGACATGTGAACACTTATACGATAATGTACATCTTGATCAGGACAGTGTCAGAACTTTTGCTAAGGACCTAAAGGATGAAACACTTGGCAGGGACCCACACACCCATCACCCCAGCAACAGAGCCCCCCTGCCCCACCTTCTGAAACAACAGTACCCCCACCATCCCCAGGAGAGAAGAGCCAGACACGGCTTATTACAGCACAGCTCTACAAGACTGGGCCCAACACAGCACAGATTTACCAGACCAGACCCGCCTCAGGACAGCACGACCAGACCCGGCCCGCCTCAGGACAGCACGACCAGACCCGTCCCATCACAACACAGCTCTACCAGACCCGGCCCATCACAACACAGCTCTACTATACCAGGCCCATCACAACACAGCTCTACAAGACCAGGCCCAACACAGCACAGATTTACCAGACCAGGCCCACCACAACATAGCTCTACAAGACTGGGCCCAACACAGCACAGATTTACCAGACCAGACCCGCCTCAGGACAGCACGACCAGACCCGGCCCGCCTCAGGACAGCACGACCAGACCCGTCCCATCACAACACAGCTCTACCAGACCCGGCCCATCACAACACAGCTCTACTAGACCCGGCCCATCACAACACAGCTCTACTAGACCTGGCCCATCACAACACAGTTCTACTGGACCCGGCCCATCACAACACAGAACTGACCACTACTCCAGGGTCGGGCAGAACACTGTCCCTCAGAGAAGTACACCACATGATGCAGTCCACACGATGTATCATTCAGATCATCAGCCTACATATGCTGAGGTAACCTCTGGCAAAAGACACCTAGAACTATCAGAGATAGGAGAGGTGCGCCAACTACTGCATCTAATATGCAGACTACTGGGCTAGACAGACCCTTTAATTCACACGTACGCACACGCGCACACACACACAGGGTTGCAGATTGCATTGCATTGTACTTATTTTTTGGGCCATTCTTATTAATTTGTTTACAACTATCCTTTATTTTATTGGCACTGGTATTATAACAATAGTGATGTGTAATGGTGTGTGTGTGTGTGTATGTGTATATATATATATATATATATATATATATATATATATATATATATATAGATATATATACATACAGTGGGGAGAACAAGTATTTGATACACTGCCGATTTTGCTGGTTTTCCTACTTACAAAGCATGTAGAGGTCTGTAATTTTTATCATAGGTACACTTCAACTGTGAGAGACGGAATCTAAAACAAAAATCCAGAAAATCACATTGTATGATTTTTAAGTAATTAATTTGCATTTTATTGCATGACATAAGTATTTGATACATCAGAAAAGCAGAACTTAATATTTGGTACAGAAACCTGTGTTTGCAATTACAGAGATCATACGTTTCCTGTAGGTCTTGACCAGGTTTGCACACACTGCAGCAGGGATTTTGGCCCACTCCTCCATACAGACCTTCTCCAGATCCTTCAGGTTTCGGGGCTGTCGCTGGGCAATACGGACTTTCAGCTCCCTTCAAAGATTTTCTATTGGGTTCAGGTCTGGAGACTGGCTAGGCCACTCCAGGACCTTGAGATGCTTCTTACGGAGCCACTCCTTAGTTGCCCTGGCTGTGTGTTTCGGGTCATTGTCATGCTGGAAGACCCAGCCACGACCCATCTTCAATGCTCTTACTGAGGGAAGGAGGTTGTTGGCCAAGATCTCGCGATACATGGCCCCTTCCATCCTCCCCTCAATACGGTGCAGTCGTCCTGTCCCCTTTGCAGAAAAGCATCCCCAAAGAATGATTTTTCCACCTCCATGCTTCACGGTTGGGATGGTGTTCTTGGGGTTGTACTCATCCTTCTTCTTCCTCCAAACACGGCGAGTGGAGTTTAGACCAAAAAGCTCTATTTTTGTCTCATCAGACCACATGACCTTCTCCCATTCCTCCTCTGGATCATCCAGATGGTCATTGGCAAACTTCAGACGGGCCTGGACGTGCGCTGGCTTGAGCAGGGGGACCTTGCGTGCGCTGCAGGATTTTAATCCATGACGGCGTAGTGTGTTACTAATGGTTTTCTCTAAGACTGTGGTCCCAGCTCTCTTCAGGTCATTGACCAGGTCCTGCCGTGTAGTTCTGGGCTGATCCCTCACCTTCCTCATGATCATTGATGCCCCACGAGGTGAGATCTTGCATGGTGCCCCAGACCGAGGGTGATTGACCGTCATCTTGAACTTCTTCCATTTTCTAATAATTGCGCCAACAGTTGTTGCCTTCTCACCAAGCTGCTTGCCTATTGTCCTGTAGCCCATCCCAGCCTTGTGCAGGTCTACAATTTTAACCCTGATGTCCTTACACAGCGCTCTGGTCTTGGCCATTGTGGAGAGGTTGGAGTCTGTTTGATTGAGTGTGTGGACAGGTGTCTTTTATACAGGTAACGAGTTCAAACAGGTGCAGTTAATACAGGTAATGAGTGGAGAACAGGAGGGCTTCTTAAAGAAAAACTAACAGGTCTGTGAGAGCCGGAATTCTTACTGGTTGGTAGGTGATCAAATACTTATGTCATACAATAAAATGCAAATTAATTACTTAAAAATCATACAATGTGATTTTCTGGATTATTATTTTAGATTCCGTCTCTCACAGTTGAAGTGTACCTATGATTCAAATTACAGACCTCTACATGCTTTGTAAGTAGGAAAACCTGCAAAATCGGCAGTGTATCAAATACTTGTTCTCCCCACTGTATGTATATATATATATATATATATATATATATATATATATATATATATATATATATATATATATATATATATAACTATTGTTATTATTATTATTTTTCAATGTACTTTACTCAAACCAGTGAATATCACTTATTATAAATGAGATCATTAACTATCAGCTCTTGGAATATCCAGGGCCTGTACTCTTCACATTTTGGTTATAAAACAACAAATCCAGAATTGATTAAAAACATCAAGGGACAGGACATCATAATCCTACTGGAAACATGGGGTCGTGGAGACATAGATACTCAGTGTCCCTCAGGCTATAGAGAAAGTTTACTACCATCAATCAAACATAAAAATGTTAAACGGGGCCGAGACTCAGGTGGAATCATCATTTGGCATAAGCAGGACTTAGCACTGAATGAAATGAAAAAAGGTACTAATCACATTTGGTTAAAACTTAACAAAGATACAATCTATTGTGACAATAATGTATACATATGTGCAGCTTATGCTCCTCCTTCAGATTCATCATATTATGATGATCAGTTTTTTGACAATCTCCATACAGAAATCATTCAATTTCAGGCAGAGGGTAAAGTGCTTCTTTGTGGAGATTTCAATGCAAGAACAGGTTCTGAGCCTGACTACACTGATGCGGGAGGTAACCACCACATATTGGGACACCCCTCCTTGTACAGTAGCCCAATTATGAATAATAGAAACAGTCCTGACCAAATACTGAACAAAAATGGGAAGGAGTTAGTGCATCTCTGTCGAGCCTTAGGCCTGTACATGCTTAATGGTAGAATCAGAGGGGACTCTTTAGGTCAGTTTACTTACTGCTCAGCTCTTGGGACAAGTGTAGTCGATTATGCCATCACTGACATTGAAACCTCCTCCATTAGTGCATTCACTGTCAGACCACAGACACCATTGTCAGATCACAGTCAGATCAACGTGTTTCTGAAGAAATTAACCGGCAATATTCATTCAAAAAAACAGCCGAATAAACTCTACAACATGAACCAATCGTACAGATGGGCTCAAAACAGTGCAGAGAGATTCATTGAAACATTGAACTCAAATGAAATGATGAACTCTATACAGTTTTTCAATTACTCACAATACCAAAACAATAAAGAAGGTGTCATTTCGGCTACTCAAAACATCAATTGCATTTTCCAAAAAGCAGCATTGAAAGCAAATTTGAGAAAACCAAAGAAATGCAACATCAGAAATAAAAAACAAAATGTTTCTGAAAAAAGGTTTGATAACGAATGTAAAACAATTAGAAAACAACTAAGACAAATTTCAAATGAAAAACATAAGCAGCAAAACATCCCAGATCTACGATATGAATACTTTGAAACTCTGAAACAGTATAAACATACACTAAAACGCAAGAAATTGAATTATACCAACAAGACACTTGATGAAATTGAAAGTGCAATTGACCAACATCAGTTCTGGGACATGTGGAACAATTTAAGCATGACAAAGCCACAAGAATTAGCCAGTCAAGATGAAGGAATTTTGAAAACTTATTTTGATAATCTATACAAAAACATCCAACAAAATGACTTACAACAGAACCAATTAGAAATTCAAGAAAAATTGAACATCCTTGAATCGGTCATAAAAAAAAAAAAAAATCCAACAACAACTAAATGAAAAGCTAAAATCTATAAAATCAAAGAAGGCTTGTGGTCTAGATAACATCAGAAATGAAATGCTGAAAAACAGCACACCTGAGTTGCAAAATGCTGTGCTTAAGTTGTTCAACACAGTTTTAACTTCTGGCTGCTTCCCTGATGTCTGGAACCAGGGGCTTATCTCCCCTATCCACAAAAGTGGAGACAAATCAGACCCCAATAATTACATTTACATTTTACATTTACGTCATTTAGCAGACGCTCTTATCCAGAGCGACTTACAAATTGGTGCATTCACCCTATAGCCAGTGGGATAACCACTTTACACTTTTTTTTTGGGGGGGGGGGGGGGGGGGGGGGGGTAGAAGGATTACTTTATCCTATCCCAGGTATTCCTTAAAGAGGTGGCGTTTTAAATGTCTCCGGAAGGGGAATTTGCGTAAACAGCAACTTGGGAAAGGTTTTCTGTAGCATTTTGAATTCAAGAATTCAAACCTTTCTTCAAGAGAAAAATGTAATAAGTAAATGTCAAATTGGCTTTCTCCCTAACCATCGCACTACTGACCATATATACACCTTACACACACTAATTAATAAACACGTCCACCAAAAAAAAGAGGGCAAAATCTTTGCTTGCTTTATTGACTTTAAAAAAGCATTTGATTCTATTTGGCATGAAGGGCTATTCTACAAAATTCTCCAAAGTGGGCTTGGTGGTAAGGTGTATGACTTCATAAAATGTATGTACACAGAAAACAAGTGTGCAATAAAATCTAAAACCAAAGAACATAATTATTTTCACAACGTCGAGGTGTGAGACAAGGCTGCAGTTTGAGTCCAAATATTTTCAACATTTATATAAATGAGTTAGCAGACATGTTGGACCATTCTCCAGCCCCAGGACTCACACTATTTGACACAGAGGTAAAATACCTGCTATATGCTGATGACTTGGTACTTCTATCACCAACCAAAGAAGGTCTTCAACAGAACCTTAACATTCTAGAGCAATATTGCAATAATTGGGCCCTGGCAGTAAATTTCACAAAAACTAAAATCATGATTTTCCAAAAAACAAACAGATGTCAGAAACACAAATATAAATTCACCCTGAACAACACCATAATTGAACACACTAAAAATTACACATACCTTGGTCTGACCATATCTGCATCGGGAAACTTTAATATGGCAGTGAATGCACTCAAAGAAAAAGCCTGCAGAGCATCGTATGCAATAAAAATGAAATTATTCAAAATCAACATCCCAATTAGAATTTGGACCAAAATATTTGACAGTGTAATCCTACCAATAGCTCTTTACGAAAGTGAGGTTTGGGGGCCACTCTACAAGTCCAGAGAAATACACCAACTAATGCATGTAGGGCAGAATTGGGCCACTTTCCAGTAGTAATGAAAATACAGAAAAGATCATAAACATTTTGGTTATATCTAAATTCAAGTCCAAATTCAAGTCTGCAATTTAAAGCACTTCAAACCCAAGAGCTGAGCCCAGAAACGAGCCCTCTCAGTCAGCTGGTGTTGGACCTAACCAACCAAGCTGACACCAGCACTGCTTCAAAAGAAAGAATTCCAATTAACAAAATCATGAACCAATCAAAGGACTCATATTTACAACATTGGAAAAACGAATCAAAATCCCAAAGCCGACTAAATTGCTATCTGACCCTAAACAGAGAATATGAATTGGCTGATTATCTCTACTCTATCAGAGATACGAAGCAGAGACAGATCCTTACCAAGTACAGGCTGAGTGACCATCAATTGGCGATAGAAACCGGCAGACATAAAAAGACATGGCTACCCAAAGAGGAGCGTATATGTGGTCACTACACGACAGGGGAGGTAGAAACAGAAATGCACTTTCTCCTTTACTGTGATAAATATTCCTCACAAAGAGATTCATTATTCACAGAAATGACTAGATTTATTCCAAATTTTAACTTATTAAACCCAGAGGAAAAACTAAAAATACTCATGGGCGAAGGAGCAATGGCTCCTCTTGCAGCCAAATATGTATTTGCCTGCCATAGCCTGAGGGACACTGAATAATAACATCTGCATAATAAATAGTAACGTACTTATTATTATTGTTATTGCTATTATTGTTGTTTATCATTCCAAATAGTAGTGGTATGGGTGGTAATGGTAATGATGGCAGTTTAATGATGGTGGTGGTAGTAGTGGTAGTAATGATGATGGTAGTTGTAGTACTGATAATGGTGAAGATGATCGTTATTTAGTTATAAGTTAGTTATAGTTTCATTTTCCATATTTAGATTTGTATATTTATTATATTTATACTATTGACTGTTACCATTTTATTGTTGTTATTTATTTATTATTATTTACTACCATTTTTTATTATTATTTTTTATTATTTATTATTTTATTACAATGTACAGTGGGGAAAAAAAGTATTTAGTCAGCCACCAATTGTGCAAGTTCTCCCACTTAAAAAGATGAGAGAGGCCTGTAATTTTCATCATAGGTACACGTCAACTATGACAGACAAAATGAGAAAATGTTTTCCAGAAAATCACATTGTAGGATTTTTAATGAATTTATTTGCAAATTATGGTGGAAAATAAGTATTTGGTCAATAACAAAAGTTTCTCAATACTTTGTTATATACCCTTTGTTGGCAATGACACAGGTTAAACGTTTTCTGTAAGTCTTCACAAGGTTTTCACACACTGTTGCTGGTATTTTGGCCCATTCCTCCATGCAGATCTCCTCTAGAGCAGTGATGTTTTGGGGCTGTCGCTGGGCAACACAGACTTTCAACTCCCTCCAATGATTTTCTATGGGGTTGAGATCTGGAGACTGGCTAGGCCACTCCAGGACCTTGAAATGCTTCTTACGAAGCCACTCCTTCGTTGCCCGGGCGGTGTGTTTGGGATCATTGTCATGCTGAAAGACCCAGCCACGTTTCATCTTCAATGCCCTTGCTGATGGAAGGAGGTTTTCACTCAAAATCTCACGATACATGGCACCATTCATTCTTTCCTTTACACGGATCAGTCGTCCTGGTCCCTTTGCAGAAAAACAGCCCCAAAGCATGATGTTTCCACCCCCATGCTTCACAGTAGGTATGGTGTTCGTTGGATGCAACTCAGCATTCTTTGTCCTCCAAACACGACGAGTTGAGTTTTTACCAAAAAGTTATATTTTGGTTTCATCTGACCATATGACATTCTCCCAATCCTCTTCTGGATCATCCAAATGCACTCTAGCAAACTTCAGACGGGCCTGGACATGTACTGGCTTAAGCAGGGGGACACGTCTTGCACTGCAGGATTTGAGTCCCTGGCGGCGTAGTGTGTTACTGATGGTAGGCTTTGTTACTTTGGTCCCAGCTCTCTGCAGGTCATTCACTAGGTCCCCACGTGTGGTTCTGGGATTTTTGCTCACCGTTCTTGTGATCATTTTGACCCCACGAGCCCCAGATCGAGGGAGATTATCAGTGGTCTTGTATGTCTTCCATTTCCTAATAATTGCTCCCACAGTTGATTTCTTCAAACCAAGCTGCTTACCTATTGCAGATTCAGTCTTCCCAGCCTGGTGCAGGTCTACAATTGTGTTTCTGGTGTCCTTTGACAACTCTTTGGTCTTGGCCATAGTGGAGTTTGGAGTGTGACTGTTTGAGGTTGTAGACAGGTGTCTTTTATACTGATAACAAGTTGAGAATTTTCTTCTCCAGAAAATCACATTGTAGGATTTTTAATGAATTTATTTGCAAATTATGGTGGAAAATAAGTATTTGGTCACCTACAAACAAGCAAGATTTCTGGTTCTCACAGACCTGTAACTTCTTCTTTAAGAGGCTCCTCTGTCCTCCACTCGTTACCTGTATTAATGGCACCTGTTTGAACTTGTTATCAGTATAAAAGACACCTGTCCACAACCTCAAACAGTCACACTCCAAACTCCACTATGGCCAAGACCAAAGAGCTGTCAAAGGACACCAGAAACAAAATTGTAGACCTGCACCAGGCTGGGAAGACTGAATCTGCAATAGGTAAGCAGCTTGGTTTGAATAAATCAACTGTGGGAGCAATTATCAGGAAATAGAAGACATACAAGACCACTGATAATCTCCCTCGATCTGGGGCTCCACGCAAGATCTCACCCTGTGGGGTCAAAATGATCACAAGAACTGTGAGCAAAAATCCCAGAACCACACGGGGGGACCTAGTGAATGACCTGCAGAGAGCTGGGACCAAAGTAACAAAGCCTACCATCAGTAACACACTACGCCGCCAGGGACTCAAATCCTGCAGTGCAAGACGTGTCCCCCTGCTTAAGCCAGTACATGTCCAGGCCCGTCTGAAGTTTGCTAGAGTGCATTTGGATGATCCAGAAGAGGATTGGGAGAATGTCATATGGTCAGATGAAACCAAAATATAACTTTTTGGTAAAAACTCAACTCGTCGTGTTTGGAGGACAAAGAATGCTGAGTTGCATCCAACGAACACCATACCTACTGTGAAGCATGGGGGTGGAAACATCATGCTTTGGGGCTGTTTTTCTGCAAAGGGACCAGGACGACTGATCCGTGTAAAGGAAAGAATGAATGGTGCCATGTATCGTGAGATTTTGAGTGAAAACCTCCTTCCATCAGCAAGGGCATTGAAGATGAAACGTGGCTGGGTCTTTCAGCATGACAATGATCCCAAACACACCGCCCGGGCAATGAAGGAGTGGCTTCGTAAGAAGCATTTCAAGGTCCTGGAGTGGCCTAGCCAGTCTCCAGATCTCAACCCCATAGAAAATCATTGGAGGGAGTTGAAAGTCTGTGTTGCCCAGCGACAGCCCCAAAACATCACTGCTCTAGAGGAGATCTGCATGGAGGAATGGGCCAAAATACCAGCAACAGTGTGTGAAAACCTTGTGAAGACTTACAGAAAACGTTTGACCTGTGTCATTGCCAACAAAGGGTATATAACAAAGTATTGAGAAACTTTTGTTATTGACCAAATACTTATTTTCCACCATAATTTGCAAATAAATTCATTAAAAATCCTACAATGTGATTTTCTGGAAAGAAAATTCTAATTTTGTCTGTCATAGTTAACGTGTACCTATTATGAAAATTACAGGCCTCTCTCATCTTTTTAAGTGGGAGAACTTGCACAATTGGTGGCTGACTAAATACTTTTTTTCCCCACTGTTTATTTATGTTTTTTTATTTTCCCTTTTGTACTTTAACTATTTGCACGTCATTATAACACTGTATATAGACATAATATGACATTTGAAATGTCTTTATTCTTTTGGAACTTCTGAGTGTAATATTTACTGTTAATGTTTATTGTTTATTTCACTTTTGTTTACTATCTACTTCACTTGCTTTGGCAATGTTAACATATGTTTCCCATGCCAATAAAGCCCTTAAATTGAATTGAATTTGAATTGAATTGAGAGAGAGAGTGAGAGAGAGAGAGGGAGAGAGAAAGAGAGAGAGAGAGAGATTGTGTGTGTGTGCGGGAGTGAGTGCTTGCGTGTGTTTGTAACCTCACCACCTCACTCAGTGACTTACCTGCTTCTCCCACAAACACTTCCTGTGGTGTGCTGCTTGGTCCTTCCCCTACGGCGTTATACACACTCATCCTGATCTCATAGCGCTTGTGTTTGCTCATGTCTGGGGAACAAGGAACAATACTGACATTAACCAACAACCCACCACCACCACAATATTTAATTTAACTTTTATTTAACCAGAAAGGACCCTATTTTGTGTGAACAAAATCAACAAATGTATTTTCTGGCATGTTATGCAGCAGTTAAAATCTATCCAAGGAAGTAATTGAGTTGTTATTGCGTACTGGAAAGCAATACCCTGAAATATGTGATCGTCTGGTATTCTGCTGCTTAACTAAACAAATACAAGTTCATGAGCCCATGAAACTTGGACTGGACAAGTAAGTCTACCGGCGATTCCTATTGAAAATACCACATAGACAGAAGACAGAGCGTCTTTAAATCAGGGCCCACGTAGTGGTCTGTTTGAGCTCACTGTCAGAACACAAACTAAGCATGTGGCAACGACTCCATTAGACTCCGTTTCACTCTGCATTTCCACATGACTCCAACTCAAGGCAGCTGACTATATCATCTGCATGGCTAGAGATAACACACTGACTAACCTATTTTTGCTTTATGACTAAATTGTGTGTGAGTGTGTGTGTGTGAGTGATGTGAATGTGTATGTGTATGTTCAGCAGTGAAACAGAGTGTGTATCATCAGCAGTGAGACAGAGTGTGTATCATCAGCAGTGAGAGAGTGTGTATCATCAGCAGTGAGACAGACTGTGTCTCATCAGCAGTGAGACAGACTGTGTCTCATCAGCAGTGAGACAGACTGTGTATCATCAGCAGTGAGACAGTGTGTGTGTGAGACAGAGTGTGTGAGGCAGAGTGTGTGAGGCAGAGTGTGTGAGGCAGAGTGTGTGAGGCAGAGTGTGTGAGGCAGAGTGTGTATCATCAGCAGTGAGGCAGAGTGTGTGAGGCAGAGTGCGTGAGGCAGAGTGTGTTTCATCAGCAGTGAGGCAGAGTGTGTGAGGCAGAGTGTGTGAGGCAGAGTGTGTGAGGCAGAGTGTGTGAGGAAGAGTGTGAAGCGCAGGCAGGCCTGTGAGGACTTACTTCCCAGCTCATACTGGGTGAGAGAGGACGCGCTCAGGTTTCGCACACTGTAGGGGGCTGTGAGGGAGCAGGGGGATAGAAGAGAGAGGGCAGTAGAGAGAGGGGAGTAGAGGAGAGGAGAGACATGTTACTGTGTTAGTACCGGAGCACTAAGTCAAAGTCCGAAAGGCTCCTGAACAGCTTCTAACCCCAAGCCATTAGACTGCTGAACAGTTAATCATTTTTACGCTGCTGCTACTCGCTGTTTATTATCTATGTTATATATATAAACATGTGGCTAATATTTCTGCAAGAACCAGTGAAAAACCCACAGTCATAGAAACCCACACTCACTTAATCAAAGAGAAATTACACATCACACAGACATAGAAACCCACACTCACTTCATCAAAGAGAAATTAAACATCACACAGACAGAGAAAACAACACTAACTTCATCAAAGAGAAATTATACATCACACAGACAGAGCAGATAGAATAAGACTATTAGAAGGGACTGATTCTAAGAGGTGTAGTGTCAGGTGTCAGGCACAGCCAGTGTTACAGGAAGACGATATAGGAGGAATGTTTGGTACACTTTCTGATGGAGTTCTGTTTGGCCTTGTTGAGAGATGGTGGTTTATGTGAGGTTGTAGGGGCGTTGTGGGGAGGTTATGACCGTACTCACAGGTGAGCTCGGCCCAGTTATTGGAGGGGCTGTTGGCGGTGCGTACAGGGAAGCTGCGGAGGCGGTCGTATAGGAGCTCCCGGTAACGTATCCGGAAGCCCAGGAGGATACCGTTAATCTTCTCCTCAGACGGAGGCTGTGATGACAACACATAATGTTAGACTACCATTAGGCCATGTTCAACATAGTCGCTCTCACGGACAGTCATATTTACAAAGCCGAGCTAGCTAACTAGATATTTGATTAACAAGAATAATATATTTAATTTACAGCTCGCTTTTCATTGAAAGACAACAAAAGGCAAAAAAATAAAACATCTGGATTCCACTTTTGATAATCCCATGTATGGTCAGACCTCCCCGGCACAGGACTAAGATAAAGAGACAGGATTCAGAAATCCCCAGACAACCGGAGCTCATCCATGGCTGACTCACACAGAGAGAAATTCCCCTGTTGTAAAACAGGAGACAACAGGGCCAGAAGAAAGGGGAAAGAGAGGAGGGAGAGAGATAACAGGGGAAGGAGAGGAGGGAGAGAGAGAACAGGGGAAGGAAAGAAGAGTTTGGATGTCTCGGTGTTACACTCCTGCAGGCAGTAACCTGGGAACTCTCCTTCTCCCCTTTATGACCTGCTAATTCAGGTGTTAGTGTTAGAGAGAGAGGAGAAAAAGGTGTGTTTCACTCAGTCTAAGTACACCCTATACACCGCGCTGCCCTCTCATTACCGCCCATTGACTGACAGATGACTGGGTTTTACTGCGGATAGGAAGACAGACATCAGGACCAATCACCACGTCACTTCTTACCCGCCAGCGAATCAGCACGGATGTAGTTGTGTGTGGTGTGACAGAGAGGATTGTGGGGGCTTCGTCAGGGGCTGGAACAGAAGGAGAGAAAATAACAAAGATTGAAAGTGAGGACAATTAGCTGAGTCTACCACTCAGGTGCAAATAACTAATGCAGTGGTATTCACAGTGTATAGACACACAACTAAAGAGAACAGGATTGGTAAACAAGTCAAATATGCCATGAGAATGATCTAAAGGAAGAACATTTCTTGAATTAAAGTTAGTTCTGCTCGGTTGACACTGTTTGGATGTAAGTGTTACACCCCCCCCCCCCGTCCCCCCCGTCCCCCCCCCGTCGCACAGCAACCACAGATGGTGAAGATGACATCACCTATTCTACTGCTGCCAATAGTTTCCTCACCACAGCAATACATTAACTCATCCTGACATTCTACTCAGGGAGGGATTGTAACCCAGCACCCAGCACTGATGTAAAACATACATTACAGAACCCCAGCCTAAGAAAAAAGTTTGTGTCAATGTGGCAAAACCAAGGACAATGAAGACCAAATCATGTGCGGATAATATGATGTCCACAAGGATCTTTATTTTCAATGCAGTAAGATACCACAACGTGAAAAGAGGTCAAGTCTCTTACCATCCTGTAGTGTGGTGATAGCTTCACTCTCCTCACTGTATTCACTGTCTCCTATGTCGTTGGTGGCTTTCACTCTAAACTGGTAGGAGGTGAAGGGCTTCAGCCTAGCATGGAGAGATGGAACACAGGACAACTTCATTCTCATTCGTCACAACATTTTTTTCAACTATTCAAGTTCCATCTAGGGCTAAGTGCAGCCTTTCCAAGCAAATCTCTCAAATATCTCAGCTCAAGGGTCTATACTGTGATAGGAAACTGTCTACTATGTACCTCTGTTAGTGCACTAGGTAGGGTGCTAGGTAGTGTGGCAGGTAAGGTGATAGGTTGGGTGCATACTGTACCTGCCAACTATGTAGGAGTCGGCCTCGTGATTGACCGAGGCAGAGTGGACGGTCCAGTTGCTGTCGGGCAGTTCTCTCAGCTGGACTGTATAGTAGCGGACCGGAGAGAGGCTGTCGCTGCCTGGTTCCCATGACAACAACACACTGCGGGTCTGAACATTCTCTTGGGGCACCATGGGACGACCGGTGGGCTGAGGGCGAGCTGGGGGGGGGGGGGGAGAGAGAGAGGGGGGTTGATGAACTATGTTAAGTGTGAACTATGTACAACTTCTTATCAGGTTAAACAAATGACTTATACCATCCTCAAAAGGCTTTATCAATAGCCTACAGTACTCACTAACTTGAAGTGCTTGTGTAAACACACTAAACAAATTGCTTATTACTGCAGATGTAACCGGGCAGAATATGACTCATTAGAAACAAATGTGTTGAATCTGTAAACCATTATCAGATGAGATGAGTGTTTCTTCTAAACTCGTTGGAATTCTCTGTTGTTGACGGTAACTGACTGACTCAACCCTGTCTACACTCTAACACATGTAGACAATATTCTGTGGTACGCTCTATAAGTACAATAACTCATATGGTAATGTAACATAAAACTTGATCTAAGTACACAAAATATACAATCATTTCTGGAATGTCCTATAAGTTACAATAACTCATATACTATCACTTTTCCATATGTTTCCATTGTAACCTCACTTTTTGGTATATTCAATAAGTACAATAACTCATACACTAATGTGATATAATACTTCCTCTGGCATATCTTTCAATTCACGTTTACCTCTCTTCTCGGTGGTGACCACCAGTGCCTCTGCAGCCTCCCCCCAGCCCTTGCGTGTCTGGGCTGTGATGCGGAACACATACACTGACTCTTGTTTCAGGCCAGTCACCGTGTACTGACGAGCACTCGGGTTTAACACGTCCACTGTGGCCGTGTTGCTATTGGTCGAGTTCAGACGGTACGTGATCTGATAGGCTGAGAGGAGAAAAGAGAAAACACCACATGACAGCAGAGTCAGAGTCAGACACAAAATATATGATGATTAACCTTTAATGTCTGTCGACATTTCCTTCAAAACATATGATGATTAACCTTAATGTCTGTCAACATATCCTTCAAAAGATATGATGAATAACCTTAATGTCTGTCAACATATCCTTCAAAATATATGATGATTAACCATAATGCCTATCAACATATCCTTCAAAAGATATGATGATTAACTTTAATGTCTGTCAACATTTCCTTCAAAATATATGATGAATAACCTTAAAGCCTGTCAACATTTCCTTCAGAGGCTATGATGATTAATCTTCATGTCTTGTCAACATTTCCTTCAAAATATATGATGATTAACCTTAACGTCTGTCAACGCTTCCTTAAGAAGATATGATGATTAACCTTAATGTCTGTCAACATTTCCTTCAGAAGATATAATCATTAACCTTAATATCTGTCAACACTTCCTTCAGAAGATATGATGCAGTGTTTCCTCTGCGTTCATTTAAGTGTGGCGCTACGCCACGGCAGAATCATTGCCGCCACACCAAAAGAAACATCCTATTTCTACCAAAAATAGGTTCAATAAAGTTCTGTAAAGCACATCAGCTTTTCTTGGTAAATAGATCATCTGTCTAGGTTCAACACAGTTGTGAAGGTTATTTAGCTCTGTGAGCTTCATGAGAGAAGGCAGTCAGTGCCAGTGCATGAGTGACCAGTGCTCGATAAAGAAGCTCTGCGGCGCTCCTGCGTGAGAAACTGCAAGAAAGGTACGCTATCTTGTTTGTTTGACTAACGTTAGCTAGCCAATTAGTTAACTACATAAGCTAGCTATAACCTAAAAACTCTACTAACATAATTTAGATCTATAATATTGCTGCCACAATTGTAACGGCAATTAGCTATCCAATATCCACAAGTATGTGATGATAGAATCATAGTTAACTGACGTTACTAGTGTCACGACTTCCGCCGAGGCTGCCTCCCCTCCTTGTTCGGGCAGGTTTTGGCGTTCATCGTCACCGGCTTACTAGCTACTGCCGATCCCATTCTCATCACTCCACTTGTCATGTCTTGTCTTGTCAATCACACACACCTGGTGCTCATTCCCCAAATTAGTATGTGTATAAGTATTCCCTCTGTTCCCCTTGTCTTTGTGAGTGATTGTTTATTGTAAGAGTGATTTTTGTAGTTGCCAAGGTGGAATATTTTCCCTTCTTATAGTTTCGTTTCGACACTGGGTGCGTTTTATTTATGTAAACAAAATAAACTCTGGACTTCAGTGTTTTACCTCCTGCACCTGACTCCTTCATTCACACCTCGTCACAGAATCACTCACCCGCTGAATGGAGTCAGCAGGAGAAGACCGCATGCCTGGAGTTGTGGCAAGGGTCCAGGAGCATTCATCGATGCTGGCCAGCTTGGGGGAAGCGATGGATCGGGTTCTTCAGGTAGTAGAATGCCTGGAGAGGAGAGGACCCGATCTATCGAGACCAGCTGGTCAACCGGATCCAGCCATCTACACCCCAGCCCCTGGAGGGATCCAGATATCCCGGCCACCGGCGTTTGATGGGACGGCAGCGCGATGTAAGGGATTCCTGCTCCAACTCGAGCTGTATTTCTCCAGCATCAGGCCGGCGCCACTGGAGCGGGAGAAGGTATCCGTCCTCGTTTTCTGCCTTTGTGGGAGAGCCCTAGAGTGGGCCAACGCGGTGTGGAACGAGAGAGGTGCCGCGTTGGAGGACTATGGGGAGTTTGCTCGCCTCTTTCGGCCCGTTTTCGATCACCCGCCTGAGGGTCGAGAGGCGGGCGAACGACTGGTCCATCTGAGGCAGGGGACGAGGACCGCACAGGACTATGCGCTGGAGTTCCGGAGGCTGGCAGCAGGGTCCGGGTGGAACGAGCAGGCCCTGATCTACCATTTCCGGTGCCACCTAAGGGAGGACGTCCGACGGGAGCTACCCTGCCGTGATGCCATGCTATCGTTCTCCCAACTGGTGGACATGGCCATTCTGCTAGCAGCCAGAGGACATCCTGGTAGGGGTCTGCCCGTTCCCACTCCGGATGACTCTGACCCCAAGCAGATGGAGCTGTCAACGTTATTTTGGGTCTGGAGGCGGTAGGCAGGGTACTCACGCATCACCCCAGGTAACGAACACCCAAACTTGTTCAGAGCCCTTTGCGGCGCACTGTACCCTATCTATCTCCTTTCCCGATCACCTGGTAGTTTCCCAGTGTAAGGCGCTAGTCAATTCAGGTGCAGCTGGGAACTTTATGCGCAGGGAATTTGTACGCCGTCAAGGCATTTCATTGGTTCGTAGGCTATGGAAACATACGTCACCGAGTCCCTGCGCCAGGGGTATATACGTCCATCCACTTCACCTGCTTCCTCAAGTTTCTTCTTTGTGAAGAAGAAAGATGGCGGTTTACGCCCGTGCATTGATTATCGACCACTCAATAGGTGACAGTACGATTTAGTTATCCTCTTCCCCTCATTCCTTCAGTGATTGAGTCAATGCATGGGGCCCATTTTTTCACCAAATTAGACCTCAGGAGTGCCTACAACCTGGTGCGTATTCGGGAAGGGGATGAGTGGAAAACAGCATTCAGCACAACCTCAGGGGATTATGAATACCTGGTCATGCCCTACGGTTTGATGAATGCTCCATCCATTTTCCAGTCCTTTGTGAATGAGGTGAATCGGGATATGCTTGGTCGCGGTGTGGTGGTCTACATCGATGACATCCTGGTGTATTCCTCTACGTGCGCCGAGCATGTGCCCTTGGTTCGCAAGGTTGCTGGAAAATGATCTTTATGCCAAGGCAGAGAAGTGTTAGTTTTTCCAGCAGTCAATCTCCTTCCTCGGATACCGCATTACTACCACAGGTGTGGAGATGGAGGGAGATCGCATTTCAACCGTGCGTAATTGGCCGACTCCAACCCCGGTGAAGGAGGTGCAGCACTTCATTGGCTTTGCCAACTACTATCAGAGGTTTATTTGGGGCTTTGGCAAGGTCGCAGCTCCCATTACCTCCTTGTTGAAGGGTGGGCCGTCCCGGCTCCGCTGGTTTGCTGAGGCTGATTTGGCCTTCAGTAGTTTGTGGGGTCTATTCACCTCCGCCCCGGTACTGGCTCACCCCGATCCATCACTACCGTTCGTCGTGGAGGTGGATGCGTCCGAGGTAGGGATAGGCGCTGTCTTATCCCAACGCTCGGGCACGCCACCCAAGCTCCGCCCGTGTGCCTTCTTTTCGAAGAAGCTCAGCTCGGCGGAGCAGAACTACAGTGTTGGTGATCGGGAGCTGCTGGCTGTTGTCTGAGCTTTGACGGTGTGGAGGCATTGGCTCGAAGGGGCTAAACACCCTTTCCTCGTCTGGACAGACCACCGTAACCTGGAGTACATTCGGGCAGCGAGGAGGCTGAATCCTCGCCAGGCCAGGTGGGCCCTCTTCTTCACCCGGTTTCATTTCACACTCATACATTCCGTGTACGAAGAACGTGAAGGCAGACACACTGTCTCGGCTGTATGACACAGAGGAGAGGCCCACAGACAACACCCCCATACTCCCGGCCTTATGCATTGTGGTGCCGGTAGTATGGGCGATGGACGCGGATATAGCGCAGGCATTACGCACAGATCCATCTCCACCGCAGTGTCCAGCTGGGCTGCAGTATGTACCTGTGCTTATCCGTGAGCGTCTGATCTACTGGGCACACACGTCACCCTCCTCTGGTCATCCAGGTATCGGTCGTACAATGCGCTGCCTGACCGAGAAGTATAGGTGGCCTACCTTGGCTAAGGACGTGAGGGTGTATGTTTCCTCCTGCTCAGTGTGCGCCCAGAGTAAGGCACCTAGGCACCTCCCAGCCGGTAAGCTACAACCTTTACCAGTTCCACCTTAGTATTGATTTTCTTACTGATCTTCCCCTCTCCCAAGGTAACACCATTATCCTGGTCGTTATGGATCGCTTTTCGAAAGCCTGCCGCCTCCTTCCTATGCCCGGTCTCCCCACGGCTCTACAAACTGTGGAGGCTCCGTTTACTCACGTCTTCCGGCACTACGGGGTACCAAAGAATATAGTGTCGACCGAGGTCCCCAGTTCACGTCCAGAGTCTGGAAGGCGTTCATGGAACGTCTGGGGATCTCGGTCAGCCTGACCTCTGGATTTCACCCCGAGAGTAATGGGCAGGTGGAAAGGGTGAATCAAGATGTGGGTAGGTTCCTGCGGACCTACTGTCAGGACCGGCCAGGGGAGTATTCGGTGTTCCTGCCATGGGCAGAATATGCTCAGAACTCTCTCTGCCACTCCTCCACTAACCTAACACCCTTCCAATGTGTTTTGGGTTACCAACCGGTCCTGGCACCGTGGCACCAGAGCCAGATCGAGGGTCCTGCGGTGGATGACTGGTTTCGGCGTGCGGAGGAGACTTGGGACGCTGCCCACGTTCGCCTCCAGCGCGCCGTGCGTCGTCAGAAGGCGAACGCTGACCACCACCGCAGGGAGGCCCCGGTTTTCTACCGGGGGATCGGGTCTGGCTCTCGACCCGGAATCTACCCCTCCGCCTGCCCTGCCGGAAGCTGAGCCCGCGGTATGTGGGGCCGTTTAAAGTCCTGAGGAGGATAAACAAGGTTACCTTCAGGTTGTTACTCCCCCCTGATTACCGTATTAACCCCTCGTTTCATGTGTCTCTCCTCAGGCCGGTGGTAGCTGGTCCACTCCAGGAGTCTGAGGTGCGGGAGGTTCGTCCACGTCCTCTGGACATCGAGGGGGCCCCGGCGTACTCAGTCCGTTCCATACTGGATTCGAGGCGTCGGGTGGGGGGCCTTCAGTATCTCGTGGAGTGGGAGGGGTACGGTCCGGAGGATCGGTGCTGGGTCCCAAGGAGGGACATCCTCGATCCCTCCCTGTTGAGGGATTTCCACCGTCGTCATCCGACTCGCCCTACTCCACGTCCTCCTGGCCGTCCCCGAGGCCGGGGTCAGCGCACGGCTGGAGCCGCGCGTCAAGGGGGAGGTACTGTCACGACTTCCGTTGAGGCTGCCTCCCCTCCTTGTTCGGACAGGTTTCGGCGTTCGTCGTCACTAGCTTACTAGCTACTGCCGATCCCATTCTCATCACTCCACTTGTCATGTCTTGTCTTGTCAATCACACACACCTGGTGCTCATTCCCCTAATTAGTATGTGTATAAGTGTTCCCTCTGTTCCCCTTGTCTTTGTGAGTGATTGTTTATTGTGAGAGCGAGTAGCTCGGTTGAGCTACTCTTCCATTTGTAGTTGCCAAGGTGGAATATTTTCCCTTGTTATAGTTTCGTTTCGACGCTGGGTGCGTTTTATTTATGTAAACTAAATAAACTCTGGACTTCGGTGTTTTACCTCCTGCGCCTGACTCCTTCATTCACACCTCGTCACAACTAGTCTAGCAAGTTAGCTAGCTAGTTTGTTTAGAACTGTATCAAGTGCAAGTAAGATAGCTACATTTATCTGTCTGTTTATTGAAATATTTCCAGCCACAGCAGCAAAAGAGAAAGGGGGAGCGGGGACAAGAGTGTCAGGTAATGTTAACTTAGCGAGCTAGCGTCAAATCAGCCTGAATTAAATGAAACTTTCTTCAGTTATGTAACGGTAGCTAACTCCGTTCCATACATATGTGGGCAACCGCGGCATTCAAATGAGGCTGCAATGAAAACTAATGGGACTGTAGCAACTGTGTAGGCATCAAAATACGGGGTGTGAACTAAGTTTCGATTCAGCATTGATTGACATAGTAATGTACCAATAGTATTGGAGAAAAGTTGAAAAAACGGACCCTGCTGACGCTGTACGTTAAAGTGTGACATGTCACTACGTAACGTACGGCACGCATTATTCAACTCATTCTGTGCCGTACAGCCTCTTCCACCAGGTGTAGCACTTCTCTCGCAGATTAAAAACAAGAAATGATCAATGGTGAGTGTAATGGTGAGTGTAAAGTTAATTACTTGTGAGTTCATCAATAGTTAATTCAATCAATTGTTAATTTTTTTTGTAATCATTGCGAGCCATCATGACTCTCAAAAACTGTGACACCCACAGTTTAATTATGAAAAATATAGTGTTTTATTTACATTTTAGAGGTGATAAGTTGGATAAATCGGGTGAAAAAAGCCGGTTCCCCACACGACTTATCTACCCCTTTCACTATGACGCAGTAGCATTCGCTTCCCCATCCGCCATTTTTATAAAGACCCGGCGGAGCTCCATTGCTTTCTTCAATCATGCAGAGATGGGCAGCATGAAGGTCTTATTGACTTTGCTGGAAAGGGGAGAAATTGTGCTTTACAATGGTATTCATATTTCAGTTGACCTAGAAGTATTACGTTTTGGGGGGCGCTAAAATGAGGTAAAATGTACGGAACAGCACGATGTACAAAAGTGCGTTAGCTATCGTTAACTCTTTAAAAGCTTAAGCTATTGTTTATATAACAAGTGTATTGCTTACTTTACTAGACAGAGAAGAGGCAGAATCCCGGGAGTGAGGTATGTATGCATGAGGGACAGAATGGAGCAGAGGAGAGGAGAGAGCCAGGAGGGGAGATGGAAGGAGAGAGGAGAGAGGAGAGCAGAGAGGAACAGAGGAAAGGAGAGAGGAGAGCAGAGTGGAACAGAGGAAAGGAGAGAGGAGAGCAGAGTGGAACAGAGGAAAGGAGAGTAGATAAAAGTAGAGGAGGAGGAGAGAGCAGTGAGGCCATGTGGAGAGGAGTAAGGCCATGTGGAGAGGAGTGAGGCCATGTGGAGAGGAGTGATGCCATGTGGAGAGGAGTAAGGCCATGTGAAGAGGAGTGAGGCCATGTGGAGATGAGTAAGGCCATGTGGAGAGGAGTGATGCCATGTGGAGAGGAGTGAGAACATGTGGAGAGGAGTGAGGCCATGTGGAGAGGAGTGAGGCCATGTGGAGAGGAGTGAGGCCATGTGGAGAGGAGTAAGGCCATGTGGAGAGGAGTAAGGCCATGTGGAGAGGAATAAGGCCATGTGGAGAGGAGTGAGGCCATGTGGAGAGGAGTGAGGCCATGTGGAGAGGAGTAAGGCCATGTGGAGAGGAGTAAGGCCATGTGGAGAGGAGTAGGGCCATGTGCGCACCACCGGCAATCTGGATGGGACCAAAGTGGCTTAAAATTGACATATAACACGCCACATGGTAAGTCAAATTTCCTTTAATTAGGCTTAGGGCTAAAAATGTTTGTGCATATTTAGTCTGTACTAGTCTACAGCATTACGTGTTTCTTTCTGAGCCAACTCCACCAGGACCTCGATAACCCAATGGGTATGGGCGCATTCAACATCAAGGAGGAGGAGGACAGGGAGAGGAGAGGGAGAGGCCAGGTGGAGAAGACCAAGACCTGGGAGCAGTTCTGGGCTCGGTTCAGAGAGGAGGTAAAAACATTTGTTTTCAATGTTACATCCAATGTAACGTCATGTGTGTAGGATAAACTAAAACAAACAGCTATTAATCACTTATTTTCTGTTTTGTGCTGTAATTAGGTCACAGAGCCATATCTTGTTGGCCTCCAGGACAGCAAAGACCGGAGGTTCCAACACCTGGAGATTCTAGCTCCAGAGGCTAGCTCCAGAGGCTGCTGTACTGCAAGAGAGACCCTCTTACAAGCAATGTGCAAGTTGGAGCATTCAAGGTATGGCATGAGTGTGACAATCTTTTGAAGGTAACATTTTAGGTCAGTGTTGCCCAACCCTTTTTCCTGTTGAGCTACCACTCTGTTGGCTCTTCTTTAAAGTTGTACATATTTTTGTTTTTCATGTATTTCAGGGGTTGGACCAGCTGACGGCAATGACAAAGCTGTCCTCGCAGTTTGATGAGTGGGGGCAGTCTACCCCTGCCTTAGCCAGCTAGCAGCAATCGCACTGACTATACCAGTGTCTTCCGTTAATTGTGAGAGGGATTTCTGTGCAATGAAACGAGTAAGAACATTTAAATGTGAAAGTATATCCTCTTCGTCCCTCTCCCTTCTCTTATTAGTATCTCTGTTATTGCAGGTCAAAACAGACTTGAGGAACAGACTGCAGGGAGAGCATCTAGCGCCTGCATGCTGCTCTCCATCAACGGCCCCCCCATCAAGGAGCTCAATTACAGGAGGTTGTTGTAAATCTTTTTCCAAAAGCCCAGAAGAATAAAGTGCTCTGACAAAGGCTGTAAACTATGTCAGAATTAGGTTTTTGTCGGAACCTGGAAAGAGATTTCCAACGCCCTCCTTTTGTGATAAACATGAATTAGTAGGCTCTAATTCATGTTCAGTCAAATGTTCAAGACAAACTTTTTCATTTTCTCTTTAGATAGCTGCAGCACTCAACCTTAAACTGCATCCTGTATACTATAATCATATTACCAATACATTATTGAGCTCATTTCTGGGGATGGAAATTATATTTAAGATGGTTTATTTGATTATTTTCCATTTAAAAAGTCACCAGAACCAAGCTTTTCAGTACTTTACATATTATTATTATTTTTTCGGGGGGGGGGGGGGACCCCCCCAAAAAGGTGGGCCTTAAACCCCCCCAGTCCCGCTAATTTTTCCCCAACAGCTAAAATATTTTCAAGAGGAAACACTGATATGAATTCTGTAACCGTAAAAGCCTTGGTTTTCTACACGTTAACATCAGAAGCCTCCTTCCTAAGTTTGAGTTATTCACTGCGTTAGCACACTCCGCCAACCCTGATGTTCTAGCAGTGTCTGAATCCTGGCTTAGGAAGGCCACCAAAAATTCTGAAATGTCCATCCCCAACTGCAACATTTTCCATCTAGATAGAACTGCCAAAGGGGGTGGAGTTGCAATCTACTGTAGAGATAGCCTGCAGAGCTCTATCATACTATCCAGGTCTGTGCCTAAACAGTTTGAGCTTCTACTTCTAAAAATCCACCTTTCCAGAAATAAGTCTCTCACTGTTGCCGCTTGCTACAGACCCCCCTCAGCCCCCAGCTGTGCCCTGGACACCATATGTGAATTGATTGCCTGTCACGGATTCAGCCGAGGCTGCTCCTCCTCCTTGCTCGGGCAGGTTTCGGCGTTCGTCGTCCCCGGAGTACTAGCTGCTGCCGATCGATGTTTCGGTGTTTGTCTTGTTTAGTCTTTATTGTTTACACCTGTTCCCCATTATGTTTGATTGTATTCCCTATAATTACCCCTGTCTCTCATTTGGTATTTTGTGTGTTATTGTTTTGTTGTCATTCCGGCAGTTTGTGTATGTACGGGTCTTTGTGCTTTCCTCCCTGTTTTGGAGGTTTGTTGTTGTGTACGTTGATTTTACTGTGTTGAGTAAATAACGTTGCCAGCCGCTCTGTGTCCTGCTTTTGACTTCGCTACCGCATACACGTTGCGTGACAGAATAACACACCACGACATGGAGTCAGCAGGAGTGGCGGTGCCAACGGGATCACTGGAGGAGCGCGTTATACAACAGGCGGCCATGATCCAGGATCTTGGCACCGTCATGGAAGGGGTGATGAACACCTTGAGGCGATGGGAAAGAGGAGGTTTGCCCACACCTCCTCCAACGATACCACCACCATCAGCTATACCTATCGCTTCACCTCTGGAGTCCAGTGGGATTCGGCTCTCGCTCCCGAGGGCTTATGATGGCACCGCGGCCGGGTGTCAGGGTTTCCTGCTCCAAGTGGAACTCTACCTGGCAACCATCCACCCGGCGCCCTCGGGATACGAGAGCGTGTCCGCCCTCATCTCCTGTCTGTCCGGCAAGGCTCTGGAGTGGGCCAACGCCGAGTGGGGGGGAATAGACGCCGCTACAGTCAACTATGCGGAGTTCACCCGCCGCTTCAGGGCGGTGTTCGATCATCCCCCAGAGGGGAAGGCGGCGGGTGAGCGTCTGTTCCACCTCAGACAGGGGAAGAGGAGCGTGCAGGAGTTCGCACTAGACTTCCGGACTCTGGCTGCCAATGCGGGATGGAATGAGAGGGCCCTCATCGACCACTACAGGTGCAGCCTAAGGGAGGACGTTCGTCGGGAGTTGGCCTGCAGGGACACCAACATAAGTTTCGATCAGCTGGTGGACATGTCGATTCGCCTAGATACCCTGTTGGCTACCCGCAGACGTCCGGAGTTGGGGCCGTCCATTCCATCCCCCAGCACTTCCGAGCCGAGCCCTATGGAGCTCGGTGGTGCTGGTGCTAGGGAGACCAGGAGAGAGACCAGGAGAGAGGCCGTCCCCTGCACCAACTGTGGCCGCAGAGGACACACTGCGGTTCGATGCTGGGGAGGGTCTCCTAGGAATCGAGGCAGTAGGCAACGCACTGATGAGTCATTCCAGGTGAGTAAGCACCCAACTCACCCAGAGCTCTCTGTTGTACATATGTGTATTAAAGTTGTGTTTCCCGAGGTTTCATCTCACTCCCAGCATAAGGCACTAGCAGATTCAGGCGCAGCTGGGAATTTTATCGATCGCCGGGATTGATTAGGGAGGTCACAGCGCCACTTAAGATGAAGACGCAGGAGGGCCATGAGGATATTATACAGTTGTATTTGATTGACTCTCCTGCGTTTCCCGTGGTGTTGGGGCTTCCCTGGTTAACATCTCATGACCCCAACATTTCATGGCAACAGAGGGCTCTCAAGGGATGGTCTGATCAGTGTGTCGGGCGGTGTGTAGGTGTTTCCGTAGCGGCAACGACGGTGGAAAGTCCGAACCAAATTCCCACAATGCACATTCCTCCTGAGTATGCCGATTTGTCACTCGCCTTCTGTAAAAAGAAGGCGACTCAATTACCACCTCATCGACAGGGGGATTGTGCGATAGACCTCCAGGTAGGCGCTGCACTTCCTCGTAGTCATGTGTATCCTCTGTCTCAGGAGGAGACGGCAGCTATGGAGACATACGTCACCGAATCTCTGAGACAGGGATACATACGGCCGTCCACTTCCCCTGCGTCCTCAAGTTTCTTTTTTGTGAAGAAGAAGGATGGGGGTTTACGCCCGTGTATTGATTACCGTGGTCTCAATCAGATTACAATCAAATACAGCTATCCTCTCCCTCTGATTGCTAGTATGACGGAGTCATTACACGGGGCGCGATTCTTCACAAAATTGGATCTCAGGAGCGCTTACAACCTGGTGCGCATTAGGGAAGGAGATGAGTGGAAGACAGCATTCAGTCCCACCTCGGGTCCCTATGAGTACCTCGTCATGCCATACGGTTTAATGAATGCTCCTTCAGTCTTCTAATCATTTGTGGACGAGATTTTCCGGGATTTGCATGGACAGGGTGTAGTGGTGTATATTGATGACATTCTAATATACTCCGCTACACGAGCCGAGCATGTGTCCCTGGTGCGTCGGGTGCTGGGTAGACTGTTGGAGCATGACCTGTATGTGAAGGCGGAGAAATGTCTGTTTTTCCAGGAGTCCATCTCCTTCCTGGGACATCGGTTGTCTGCGTCAGGGGTGGAGATGGAGATTGACCGCGTTTCAGCCGTGCGTAATTGGCAGACTCCCACTACGGTGAAGGAGGTGCAGCGGTTTTTGGATTTTGTCAATTACTACCGGAGGTTTATCCGGGGCTTTGGACAGGTAGCAGCTCCCATCACCTCCCTGCTAAAGGGGGGCCCGGTGCGTTTGCAGTGGTCGGCTGAGGCGGACAGGGCGTTTAGACATCTGAAGGACCTGTTCACCTCGGTTCCGGTGCTGGCACATCCGGATCCCTCTTTGGCGTTCCAAGTTGAGCCTCCAAAACTCAGCCCCTGTGCTTTCTATTCCAAGAAGCTCAGTCCGGCGGAACGCAATTATGACGTGGGGGACAGGGAGCTGCTAGCGGTGGTTCAATCCCTGAAGGTGTGGAGGCATTGGCTTGAGGGGGCTAAACACCCTTTTCTCATTCTGACTGACCATCGTAACCTGGAGTACATCCGGGCAGCGAGGAGACTGAACCCTCGTCAGGCTAGGTGGGCCATGTTTCTTGCCCGGTTTGTATTTAAGCTCACTTATATACCAGGGTCACAGAACGCTAAGGCAGACGCCCTGCCCCGATGATATGACACAGAGGAGAGGTCCATTGAGCCCACTCCCATACTTCCGGAGTCTTGTCTAGTGGCACCGGTGGTGTGGGAGGTCGATGCGGAAATCGAGCGGGCATTACGTGCCGACCCTACTCCCCCAGAGTGTCCAGAGGGGCGGATGTACGTGCCGCTCGAGGTCCGTGATCGACTGATATATTGGGCTCACACTTCACCCTCCTCTGGTCATCCTGGTATTGGTCGGACGGTGCACTGCCTTAGCGGGAAGTACTGGTGGCCCACCTTAGCTAGGGACGTGAGGGTTTACATTTCTTCCTGCTCGGTGTACGCCCAGTGTAAGGCGCCTAGACACCTGCCCAGAGGGAAGTTACAACCTCTACCCATTCCACAATGGCCGTGGTCTCACCTATCGGTGGATTTTGTCACGGACCTTCCCCCCTCCCAAGGGAATACCACGATCTTGGTCGTTGTGGATCGGTTTTCTAAGGCCTGCCGTCTCATTCCTATGCCAGGTCTTCCTACAGCCCTACAAACGGCCGACGCCCTGTTTACTCACGTCTTCCGGCACTACGGGGTGCCTGAGGATATAGTGTCTGATCGGGGTCCCCAGTTCACCTCTAGAGTCTGGAGGGCGTTTATGGAACGTTTGGGGGTCTCGATTAGCCTTACCTCGGGTTTTCACCCTGAGAGTAATGGGCAGGTGGAGAGAGTAAACCAGGATGTGGGTAGGTTTCTGAGGTCCTATTGCCAGGACCGGCAGGAGGAGTGGTCGGGGTATATCCCCTGGGCAGAGATAGCCCAAAACTCACTCCGCCACTCCTCCACTAACCTTACGCCTTTTCAGTGTGTGTTGGGTTATCAGCCGGTCCTGGCACCCTGGCATCAGAGCCAGATCGAGGCTCCTGCGGTGGATGAGTGGTTTCGGCGCTCGGAGGAAACATGGAACACTGCGCATTCCATCTGCAGCGGGCTATCAGACGGCAATAGGTGAGCGCCGATCGCCACCGCAGTGAGGGTCAGGTTTATGCACCGGGAGATCGGGTCTGGCTCTCGACCCGAAACCTGCCCCTTCGCCTGCCCTGCCGGAAGCTGGGTCGGCGGTTTGTGGGGCCATTTAAAGTCCTGAGGAGATTGAACGAGGTATGTTATAGGTTACAACTGCCCATTAATTACCACATTAACCCCTCGTTCCATGTGTCTCTCCTAAGGCCGGTGGTAGCTGGTCCACTCCAGGAGAATGAGATACGAGAGGCTCCTCCGCCCCCACTAGACATCGAGGGGGCTCCGGCGTACTCAGTCCGTTCCATCGTGGATTCGAGGCGTCGGATGGGGGGTCTGCAGTATCTCGTGGAGTGGGAGGGGTAAGGTCCGGAGGAACGGTGCTGGGTCCCTAGGAGGGACATCCTAGATCCCTCCCTGTTGAGGGATTTCCACCGGAGTCATCCGACTCGCCCTGCTCTGCGTCCTCCTGGCCGTCCCCGAGGCCGGGGTCGGCGCGCGGCTGAGGGGGTACAGTCACGGATTCAGCCGAGGCTGCTCCTCCTCCTTGCTCGGGCAGGTTTCGGCGTTCGTCGTCCCCGGAGTACTAGCTGCTGCCGATCGATGTTTCGGTGTTTGTCTTGTTTAGTCTTTATTGTTTACACCTGTTCCCCATTATGTTTGATTGAATTCCCTATAATTACCCATGTCTCTCATTTGGTATTTTGTGTGTTATTGTTTTGTTGTCATTCCGGCAGTTCGTGTATGTACGGGTCTTTGTGCTTTCCTCCCTGTTTTGGAGGTTTGTTGTTGTGTACGTTGATTTTACTGTGTTCAGTAAATAACGTTGCCAGCCGCTCTGTGTCCTGCTTTTGACTTTGCTACCGTATACACGTCGCGTGACATTGCCCCCCATTTATCCACAGAGTTCGTACTGCTTGGTGACCTAAATTGGGATATGCTTAACACCCTGGCCATCCTACAATCCAAACTAGATGCCCTCAATCTCACACAAATGATCAACGAACCTACCAGGTACAACCCTAAATCCGTAAACATGGGTACCCTCATAGATATCATCCTGACTAACTTACCCTCTAAATACACATCTGCTGTCTTCAACCAGGATCTCAGCGATCACTGCCTTATTGCCTGCATCCGTAACGTGTCCCTCATCACTGTCAAACGCTCCCTAAAACACTTTAGTGAGCAGGCCTTCCTAATTGACCTGGCCCAGGTATCCTGGATGGATATAGATCTCATTCCGTCAGTAGAGGATGCCTGGTTGTTTGTTCTTTAAACGTAATTTCCTCTCAATCTTAAATAAACATGCCCCATTCAAAAAATACAGAACTAAGAACAGATATAGCCCCTGGTTCTCCTCAGACTTGACTGCCCTTGACCAGCACCAAAACATCCTGTGGCGTACTGCATTAGCATCAAATAGCCCCCGCGATATGCAACTTTTCAGGGAAGTCAGGAACCAATATACACAAGCAGTTAGGAAAGCAAAGGCTAACTTTTTCAAACTGAAATTTGCATCCTGTAGCACTAACTCCAAAAAGTTTTGGGACACTGTAAAGTCCATGGAGAATAAGAGCAATTCCTCCCAGCTGCCCACTGCACTGAGGCTAGGAAACACTATCACCACCGATAAATCTACAATAATCGAGAATTTCAACAAGCATTTTGCTACGGCTGGCCATGCTTTCCACCTGGATACAACTACCCCGGCCACCAGCTCTGCACCGTCTGCTGCAACTTGCCCATGCCCCACAAGCCCCCCCCCCCCCCGCCGCTTCTCCTTCACACAAATTCAGACAGCTGATGTTCTGAAAGAGCTGCAACATCTGGACCCCTACAAATCATCTGGGCTAGACAATCTGGACCCTTTCTTTCTAAAACTATCCGCCGAAATTGTCGCAACCACTATTACTAGCCTGTTCAACCTCTCTTTCGTAACGTCTGAGATCCCCAGAGATTGGAAAGCTGCCACGGTCATCCCCCTCTTCAATGTGGGAGACACTCTAGATCCAAACTGTTACAGACCTATATCCATCCTGCCCTGCCTTTCGAAAGTTTTTGAAAGCCAAGTTAACAAACAGATCACCGACCATTTCAAATCCCACCGTACCTTCTCCGCTATGCAATCCGGTTTCCGAGCTGGTCATGGGTGCACCTCAGCCACGCTCAAGGTCCTAAACGATATTATAACCGTGATCGATAATAGACAATACTGTGCAGCCGTCTTCATCGACCTGGCCAAGGCTTTCGACTCTGTCAACCACCGCATTCTTATTGGCAGACTAAATAGCCTTGGTTTCTCAAATGACTGCCTCGCCTGGTTCACCAAATACTTCTCAGATAGAGTTCAATGTGTCAAATCGGAGGGCCTGTTGTCTGGACCTATGGCAGTCTCTATGGGGGTGCCACAGGGTTCAATTCTTGGGCCGACTCTTTTCTCTGTGTATATCAATGATGTCGCTCTTGCTGCTGGTGACTCTCAGATCCACCTCTACGCAGACGACACCATTTTGTATACATCTGGCTCTTCATTGGACACTGTGTTAACAAACCTCCAAACGAGCTTCAATGCCATACAACACTCCTTCAGTTGCCTCCAACTGCTCTTAAACACTAGTAAAACTAAATGCATGCTCTTCAATCGAACGCTGCTGGCACCCGCCCACCCGACTAGAATCACTACTCTCGACGGGTCTGACCTAGAGTATGTGGACAACTACAAATACCTAGGTGTCTGGTTAGACTGTAAACTCTCCTTCCAAAATCAAATTAAGAATCTCCAATCCAAAGTAAAATCTAGAATCGGCTTCCTATTTCGCAACAAAGCCTCCTTCACTCATGCTGCCAAACATGCCCTCGTAAAACTGACTATCCTACCGATCCTTGACTTCGGCGATGTCATTTACAAAATAGCCTCCAACACTCTACTCAGCAAATTGGATGTAGTCTATCACAGTGCCATCCGTTTTGTCACCAAAGCCCCATATACTACCCACCACTGTGACCTGTACGCTCTTGTTGGCTGGTCCTCACTACATATTCGTCGCCAAACCCACTGGCTCCAGGCCATCTATAAATCACTGCTAGGCAAATCCCCACCTTATCTTAGCTCATTGGTCACCATAGCAACACCCATCCGTAGTATGCGCTCCAGCAGGTATATCTCACTGGTCATCCCCAAAGCCAACACCTCCTTTGGCCACCATTCCTTCTCTGCTGCCAATGACTGGAACGAATTGCAAAAATCTCTGAAGCTAACTTTAAGCATCAGTTGTCAGAGCACCTTACCGATCACTGCACCTGTACACAGCCCATCTGAAATTAGCCCACCCAACTACCTCATCCCTATATTGTTATTTATTTTGCAAATTTGCACCCCAGTTATTTGCACATAATCTCTTGCACATCTATCATTCCAGTGTTAATACTAATTGTAATTATTTTGCACAATAGCCTATTTATTGCCTTACCTCCATAACTTGCTACATTTGCACACACTGTATATGTATATATATATATATATATATATATATATATAACTTCTGTTGTATTTTTGACTTTATGTTTTGTTTTACCCCATATGTAACTTTGTGTTGTTGTTTTTATCGCACTGCTTTGCTTTATCTTGGCCAGGTCACAGTTGTAAATGAGAACTTGTTCTCAACTGGCTTACCTGGTTAAATAAAGGTGAAATAAAAAAAATTTAAAAAAATTTGAAATGTTACAACAACCTATAGCTAATTTTTTGTTATTTGGTGTTATTAAATACTTTTTGATTAGGGTCGCAGCATATTATGCATAGCAGCAAAGGTGGGACAAATATTATTTATCTATTTTGTTTTAATATGTTAAAATGCTATATACAGCATCCTATGTACATAAGTGGATATTATAAAGGACCATCTTTTTTCTAATAAAACAATGGGATTTTGGGTCGTGGTAGATTTATCTTTTTGTGCAAACAAATAGGCTGTCTGGCCCGCAAATTTGTTGTGTTATTTCAATGCACTGATTGAGTTTGACACCCCTGGGCTAGCGTATCCATTTATGTAACTAGCTATGTATTTAGCAAGCTAAAAACAAGGAGCCTAACATTAGCTAGCTAGCTGCTGGGAGGATGTCATGTCATTGGAGGAGTGGGTGAGTGACCGACTTTTTCCCCTCTTATCATTTTTTGTTAGCTACAGCTAGAGATGCTGCAGGTGTCATTTGGTTAGCTAGCAAGAAATGTGAATCGCTTTGCTAGCTAGCTAGCTAGCTATGCTGAACTTGAACGACTGTTATCTACAGTAAGCATATCTCTTAGTTGTCAATCAAATGTATTTGGCATCGATCAATTGGGCGGGCGGGCAGGCAGGCAAGTTCCCATTCAGTTGTCAAAACATGGGTTGGGACAAGCATGCATTGGCAGGCAAGCTGCAGAAGGACAAGCAGGTTCATCTAATGTTCCCTCGTTAGATTTGAGCTCATCTCGTGTAACAGTGTTGCTTCCGTCCCTCTCCTCGCCCCTACCTGGGCTCGAACCAGGGACCCTCTGCACACATCGACAACAGTCACCATCAAAGCACCGTTACCCGTCACTCCACAAAAGCCACGGCCCTTGCAGAGTAAGGGAAACAACTACTTCAAGGTCTCTGAGCGAGTGACGTCACCGATTGAAATGTTACTAGCACGCACCGCTAACTAGCTAGCCATTTCACACCGGTTACACTCACCGCCCTTTTGACCTCCTCCTTTTTCCGTAGCAACCAGTGATCCGGGTCAACAGCATCAATGTAACAGTGTTGCTTCCGTCCCTCTCCTCTCCCCTACCTGGGTTTGAACCAGGGACCCTCTGCACACATCGACAACAGTCATCCTTGAAGCACCATTACCTGTCGCTCCACAAAAGCCGCAGCCCTTGCAGAGCAAGGGAAACAACTACTTCAAGGTCTCAGAGCGAGTGACGTCACCGATTGAAATGCTACTAGCGTGCACCGCTAACTAGCTAGCCATTTCACACCGGTTACACTCGCTCTGGCTAGCATTAGTTGTTGATCTTGTTGTTGTTGATGTGCATAGGCAACTGAGGGAGAGATAGCCTACCTTTTTATGGTTATTTAATCAATAGGATTGTGAAGTTCCCAAATGTAAGAGGACTCCCGTGGTATTTACATATTTGCAGAAATCCATTCAGGTTTATTTTTTGGCGACTGTGTTCTAATGATCTAAAGTCGCGCTGTTGCTACTGCCTGCAAATGCGCAGTCCAGTTCAAAGTGAATGATGGCAGGCCTGTGTGGCAAATGACTTATTTGTATACAGGCCTACTATAGCTCTGACTGGCTATGGCGCACCAGTCTGCATAGACTCTGGTCCTGGACAGATGTTTTTATTCAGTTTTATTTACTGCAGGGTCTATTATTTGTCTAAACGCACATCCGCTTTCCCGATTTTCACAAATGCCTTACAATAGGTCATTCCCAAACATTATGTAAATGTATGAAAACATGAAAATGACCATATATAAATGTTCACTTGTCAGAAAATGTTAAAAAAAAAAGGTGTAATATTCTTCCTGGGGGTGTATATGAAAAGATTTTTATAATATTTAATGTTGCTAAAATGCTGTCAGTTCCACTTTAAGCCCTTTGTACCTGCCTGAAACATAATGGTGAACAAAGCTATCAGGTACGTTCTACGATGCTAGGTCAAAAGTTGGTTCCAACTAAATCATCATAGTCAGGGTGTTTTTTTTCATTTTTTTGCTGTATGAGAGGGTCATTCTTGTGGAGTCTGGACAGGTTAAAGGTGAAAGGTCAAGGTCTGGTCAGGGTCAAAGCTCAAACCACATACCCAGGATGATGCCGTTAGGCTGGGACGGAGACTGCCAGATGAGACGCACCGAGGTGGTCCGGACCTCAGGGAACAGAATGCCCACTGGAGGGCCGGGCACTGGAGACGAGAGAGGGACAGAGGGGCTAGACTTTCACTTCAGATGCAGTGGGTTACGGAATGGTACATTTATATTTTAGTCATTTAGCAGACGCTCTTATCCAGAGCGACTTACAGTTAGTGAGTACATACATTTTCATACTGGGTTACTGAATGGTAGTGGGTTACTGAATGGTAGCGGGTTACTGAATGGTAGCGGGTTACTGAATGGTAGCGGGTTACTGAATGGTAGCGGGTTACTGAATGGTAGTGGGTTACTGAATGGTAGTGGGCATTGGTATAATATAATACCACATTCTGGATAACTTTAATAATAATATAATATGCCATTTAGCAGACGCTTTTATCCAAAGCGACTTACAGTCATGCGTGCATACATTTTTTGCGTATGGGTGGTCCCGGGGATCGAACCCACTACCTTGGCGTTACAAGCGCCGTGCTCTACCAGCTGAGCTACAGAGGACCACACAGAACAATTATAAGCTATTTGAATGCTTGAAAATATCCTTTGATATAATGCATCTTGTATGAATGTATCCACCACTACTTGATATCTAAGGGCCCTACAGGTAGTCTACATTTAGATGTCTAAGAGCCCTACAGGTAGTATACATTTAGATGTCTAAGGGCCCTACAGGTAGTTTACATTTAGATGTCTAAGGGCCCTACAGGTAGTATACATTTAGATGTCTAAGGGCCCTTCAGGTAGTTTACATTTAGATGTCTAAGGGCCCTACAGGTAGTATACATTTAGCTGTCTAAGGGCCCTACAGGTAGTATACATTTAGACAGGCAGATATTAGGTATCCCAGTGTGCACCGTCGTCCAGGGTCCTCTCCAGTATGAGTGGTAAGCTGGGCATGCCGTCTCCGATGCGGGTGAAGGCCAGGACCTGGATCTCATAGAGGACGTATTTCCCCAGACCAGTCAGCTGGACACTGTGGCTAGCGTTCCCCTCCACTGTCCACAACTGGAGGGAGGAGTCAGAGTCCTTATCCTTATACAACACCTGAAAGAGGAGAGAATAGAAGAAAAGAGAGGGGAGAAGAGAGGGAAGATGGGAAGAGAGGGAAGATGGGACGAAAGAGAAGAGAGGGAAGATCGGAAGAGGGGAGAAGAGAGGGAAGATAGGAAGAGGGGAGAAGAGAGGGAAGATGGGAAGAGGGGAAGAGGGGAGAAGAGAGGGAAGATGGAAAGAGAGAAGGGGGGAGAAGTGGGAAGATGGGAAGAGTGGGAAGATGGGAAGAGGGGGAAGATGGGACGAGAGAGAAGAGAAAGAAGAGAGGGAAGTTGGGAAGAGGAGAGAAGAGAGGGAAGATGGGAAGAGTGAGAAGAGAAGGAAGAGAGGGAAGATGAGAAGAGGGGAGAAGAGAGGGAAGATGAGAAGACAGAGAAGAGAGGGAAGATGGGAAGAGAGAGAAGAGAGGGAAGATGGGAAGAGGGGGAAGATGGGACGAGAGGGAAGATGGGAAGAGGGGAGAAGAGAGGGAAGATGAGAAAACAGAGAAGGGAAGATGAGAAGAGAGGATAAGAGAGGGAAAATGGGAAGAGAGAGAAGAGAGGGAATATGGGAAGAGAGAGAAGAGAGGGAAGATGGGAAGAGAGAGGAGAGAAGGAAAATGAGAAGAGAGGGAAAATGAGAAAATTGAGAAGAGAGGGAAGATGGGAAGAGAGAGAAGAGAGGGAAGATGGGAAGAGAGGAGAAGAGAGGGAAAATGAGAAGAGAGAGAAGAGAGGGAAGATGGGAAGAGAGAGAAGAGAGGAAAAATGAGAAGAGAGGGAAAATGAGAAGATTGAGAAGAGAGGGAAGATGGGAAGAGAGAGAAGAGAGGGAAGATGGGAAGAGCGAGAAGAGAAGGAAGATGAGAAGAGATGGAAGATGAGAAGAGGGGAGAAGAGAGGGAAGATGAGAAGACAGAGAAGAGAGGGGCGATGGGAAGATAGAGAATAGAGGGAAGATGAGAAGAGAGGGAAGATGGGAAGAGGGGAGAAGAGAGGGACGATGGGAAGAGGGAACGAGAGAGAGGAGAGGGAAGATGGGAAGAGGAGAGAAGAGTGGGAAGATGAGAAGACAGAGAAGAGAGGGAAGATGGGAAGATGAGAAGAGAGGGAAGATGGGAAGAGGGGAGAAGAGAGGGAAGATGGGAAGAGAGAAGAGGGGACGAGAGAGAGGAGAGGGAAGATGGGAAGAGGAGAGAAGAGTTTGAAGATGATAAGACAGAGAAGAGAGGGAAGATGGGAAGAGAGAGAAGAGATGAAAAATGAGAAGAGAGGGAAAATGAGAAGATTGAGAAGAGAGGGAAGATGGGAAGAGAGGAGAAGAAAGGGAAAATGAGAAGAGAGGAGAAGAGAGGGAAAATGGGAAGAGAGAGAAGAGAGGGAATATGGGAAGAGAGAGAAGATGGGAAGAGAGAGAAGAGAGGAAAAATGAGAAGAGAGGGAAAATGAGAAGATTGAGAAGAGAGGGAAGATGGGAAGAGAGAGAAGAGAGGGAAAATGGGAAGAGCGAGAAGAGAAGGAAAATGAGAAGAGAGGGAAGATGAGAAGAGGGGAGAAGAGAGGGAAGATGAGAAGACAGAAGAGAGGGACGATGGGAAGATAGAGAATAGAGGGAAGATGAGAAGAGAGGGAAGATGGGAAGAGGGGAGAAGAGAGGGAAGATGGGAAGAGAGAAGAGGGGACGAGAGAGAGGAGAGGGAAGATGGGAAGAGGAGAGAATAGAGGGAAGATGAGAAGAGAGGGAAGATGGGAAGAGAGAAGAGAGGAAAGATGGGAAGAGGGGAGAAGAGAGGGAAGATGGGAAAAGGGGAGAAGAGAGGGAAGATGGGAAGAGGAGAGAAGAGAGGGAAGATGAGAAGACAGAGAAGAGAGGGAAGATAGGAAGAGAGAGAAGAGAGGGAAGATGGGAAGAGCGGGAAGATGGGACGAGAGAGAAGATAGGAAGGGGGAGAAGAGAGGGAAGATGAGAAGACAGAGAAGAGAGGGAAGATGTGAAGAGAGATAATATAGGAGAAGAGTGGGAAGATGAGAAGATAGAGAAGAAAGGGAAGATGAGAAGAAAGGGAAGATGGGAAGAGAGAGAAGAGAGGGAATATGGGAAGATGAGAAGACAGAGAAGAAAGGGAAGATGAGAAGATAGGGAAGATGGGAAGAGAGAGAAGAGAGGGAATATGGGAAGAGAGAGATGAGAGGGAAAATGAGAAGAGAGGGAAGATAAGAAGAGAGGGAAAATGAGAAGAAGGGAGAAGAGAGGGAAGATAAGAAGACAGAGAAGAGAGGGAAGATGGGAAGAGAGGGAATATGTGAAGAGGGGGAAGAGAGGGAAGATGGGAGAAGAGGGAAGAGAGGGAAGATGGGAGAAGAGAGGGAAGATGAGAAGAGGGAAGATGGGAGAAGAGAGGGGAGAGGGTAGAAGAGAGGGAAGAGAGAAGAGGGGAGAAGAGAGGGAAGATGGGAAGAGAGAAGAGGGGAGAAGAGAGGGAAGATAGGAAGAGAGAAGAGGGGAGAAGAGAGGGAAGATGGGAAGAGAGAAGAGGGGAGAAGAGAGGGAAGATGGGAAGAGAGAAGAGGGGAGAAGAGAGGGAAGAGAGAAGGAAGAGCGGAAGGAAGATTAGAGAATTGAATTAGAGAGAGAGAGTGAGAGAGTGAGAGGGTGAGAGAGTGAGTAATGGAATTATTTTGTTGTACAGTATTGTATCGTTTTTGGAGTCGAGGGTGATAACTGAGCGCCTCACACACCTTGTAGCCCAGGATAAGTCCATTCCGGTCTGGTTCTGGTACTTCAAACCAGCGCACCAGGATACTGCTGGAGGTTGTGGCAAAGGCTGACACGTTGGTGGGGCCATAGGAGGGGACTGGAGGGAATATAACAATTATAAAAGAAAGATCAACTTTTAAGACCGAAATGCGGAAATCCAGTTATTGCCATGCGTTCCATAATCTTCATGGGCCTTTGTGTATGTTATAGACACATAGCCACTGAGGCCTATTGTCTAGCCCAGGTGTGACTGTAGCTCCAGAGAAACAGGCCAGCTAGGCTATTACTCCTTCCTGGCACTCGTCCTTGGACATAATACACTGATTCTGAAGATGTTGCTGGAGTGAGTGGGAAAAAGGAAAAAACACAGAGGAATTCCACATTCTAGCCCATGTGTTCCCAATTTCCTCCTTTACTCCCCTACAGTCTGGTAACCACAGTGACTGTACCAACACACACACACAGAGAGAGAGAGAGAGAGAGAGAGAGAGAGAGAGAGAGAGAGAGAGAGAGAGAGAGAGAGAGAGAGAGAGAGAGAGAGAGAGAGAGAGAGAGAGAGAGAGAGAGAGAGAGAGAGAGAGAGAGAGAGAGAGAGAGATGTGTGTAAGAGAGAGGTGAGAAGGAGTGAGACCGAGAAAGAGATTGCGAGAAACATCCTAACTCTTTTCCTCTTCTACAAGAACATCCAGAGACAGCGAGACAAAGCATAATGAAGGAACAACTCATGCCTCACTTTAGTTTGTTTTAGAGAGAGAGAGAGAGAGAGAGAGAGAGAGAGAGAGAGAGAGATGTGTGTAAGAGAGAGGTGAGAAGGAGTGAGACCGAGAAAGAGATTGCAAGAAACATCCTAACTCTTTTCCTCTTCTACAAGAACATCCAGAGACAGCGAGACAAAGCATAATGAAGGAACAACTCATGCCTCACTTTAGTTTGTTTTTAGAGAGAGAGAGAGAGAGAGAGAGAGAGAGAGAGAGAGAGAGAGAGAGACTGTGGAGGAGCAGAAGACAGGCAGACAGGTTGGTGTCTGTTTCATATGGCTCTATGAAGCAGGAAGAATAAAACCACCCTGGCCCCCATACCATTCATGTGGATAGATAAAGAGATAATATGGAGGAAGCCTGGGCCAAACCCACACATTGGTGAATACAACCTGTGTGTGTGACTGAAAACCTGGTACTGTAGATCAGAATACGGGTATTGTAGATCAGAATACTGGTTCTGTAGATCAGAATACTGGTACTGTAGATCAGAATACTGGTACTGTAGATCAGAATACTGGTTCTTTAGATCAGAATACTGGTTCTGTAGCCATAGGCCATGCCTTTTAAGTCCTAATTAATTAAGTTAATATACTGCCTGGCAAGTTCGATGTAAGTTTGTAACATACAGGTAATAATAATAATATGCCATTTAGCAGACGCTTTTATCCAAAGCGACTTACAGTCATGCGTGCATACATTTTTGTGTATGGGTGGTCCCGGGGATCGAACCCACTACCTTGGCGTTACAAGCGCCGTGCTCTACCAGTTGAGCTACAGTGGACCACATACCGGCATGCCCTCATTGCTCCGCCCTCAACTTCCGGACTTCTCTCCGTGCTGTTGTGCTGTTTGTGGCTACTTGGCTATCTGCCAAAGTTTTCGGTTTTTACTTTTCATACATTTACCAATGTCTTAGTTTTTTCATTCAACTTTTTCACCCTGGACGCTTTATCTGGACATGGTTCTACAGGACCTCCACCAGCCGAAGCTAAGTAGTAACATTAACACTATGCCATCCAATTGCAGTCGCTGTACTCATAATATACAGGAGAACTATCGCCTTATGGTGAGGATAGCCGTGCTGCAAGCCCAGCTTCAGGTGCAATCGTTAGGCAAGGGCAAAGTAAGTGTAGGAAAGGATGAAACAGCGTCTGTGCCACCAGTAAGTACAGATAGTAGTATAAATCCCCCTGCACAGTCCCCGCAGCCTGACAATTTTCTCAAAGCTTCTGGAAATAAATGCTGTCGGCATGCTCAACCGGTGTCGCTCATTCAGCCGACAGAAACGTTCAACCGGTTCTCCCCATTAAGCAACGAGTCGGAGTCAGAGGCAGAGCCTTCTCAGGTCTCTCCTCCATCCGTTATCGGGTCTGAGCCGCCGAAGCCTCCCACCATTAGCTCTGACAAATTGAAAACCCTAGTCATTGGCGACTCCATTACCCGCGATATTAGACTTAAAAATAATCATCTAGCGATCATACACTGTTTACCAGGGAACAGGGCTACCGACGTAAAGGCTAATCTGAAGATGGTGCTGGCTAAGGTTCAAACTGGCGAGTGTAGAGAGAATAGGGATATTGTTATCCACGTCGGCACCAACGATGTTAGGATGAGACCGTCAGTGTTCAACAAGCGCAACATAGCTTCAGCGTGTAAATCAGCTAGAAAGATGTGTCGGCATTGAGTCATTGTCTCTGGCCCCCTCCCAGTTAGGGGGAGTAATGAGCTCTACAGCAAAGTCTCACAACTCAATCGTAATTACTCCATCCTAGCTGGAGGGGTGCTCTCATCTTATCTATGAACATAGACAGGGCTCTAACTCCTCTAGCTCCGCAATGAGACAGGGTGCAGGCCAGGCAGCAGGCTGTTAGCTAGACTGCCAGCTTAGTGGAGTCTGCCACTAGCACAGTCAGTGTAGTCAGCTCAGCTATCCCCATTGAGACCGTGTCTGTGCCTCAATCTAGGTTGAGCAAAACAAAACATGGCGGTGTTCGCTTTAGCAATCTCACTGCAATAAAGAACTCCTCCATTCCTGTCATTATTGAAATAGATTGTGATATCTCACATCTCAAAATAGGGTCACTTAATGTTAGATCCCTCACTTCCAAGTGAACTCATCACTGATCATAATCTTGATGTGATTGGCCTGACTGAAACATGGCTCAAGTCTGAGGAATTGACTGTGTTAAATGAGGCCTCTCCTCTTGGTTACATTAGTGACCATATCCCCCACGCATCCCGCAAAGGCGGAGGTGTTGCTAACATTTATGACAGCAAATTTCAATTTACAAAAAAAGAAAAGACTGCGTTTTCATCTTTTGAGCTTCTAGTCATGAAATCTATGCAGCCTAATCAATCACTTTTTATAGCTACTGTTTTCAGGCCTCCTGCATTCCTCACTGAGTTCCCTGAATTCCTATCCGACCTTGTAGTCATGGCAGATAATATTCAAATTGTTGGTGACACATGGGAAAGTCCACAGAACCTCTCCAAAAGGCTTTCGGAGTCATTATCGACTCAATGGGTTTTGTCCAACATGTCTCTGGACCTACTCATTGCCACAGTCATACCCTGGATCTAGTTTTGTCCCATTGAATAAATATTGTGGATCTAAATGTTTTTCCTCATAATCCTGGACTATCGGACCACCATCTAATTACATTTGCAATCACAACAAATAATCTGCTCAGACCCCAACCAAGGATAATCAAAAGCCGTGCTATAAATTCTCAGATAACCTAGATGCCTAGATTCCTAGATGCCCTTCCAGACTCCATCCACCTACCCAAGGACGTCAGAGTACAAAAATTGGTTAACCACCTAACTGAGGATCTAAATTTAACCTTGTGTAATACGCTAGATGCAATCGCACCCCTAAAAACAAAAAACATTTGTCACAAGAAATTTGCTCGATGGTATACAGAAAATACCCGAGCCCTGAAGCAAGCTTCCAGAAAATTGGAACGGAAATGGCGCACCACCAAACTGGAAGTCTTCCGTCTAGCTTGGAAAGAAAGTACAGAGCAATATCGAAGAGCCCTCACTGCTGCTCGATCATCCTATTTTTCCAACCTAATTGAGGAGAATCCCAAATTTCTATTTGATACTGTCGCAAAGCTAATTAAAAAGCAGCGTTCCCCAAGAGAGGATGCCTTTCACTTCAGCAGTGATAAATTCATGAACTTCCTTGATGAAATGATCGTTAGAAAGCAAATTACGGACTCCTCTTTGAATCTGCGTATTTCTCCAAAGCTCAGTTTTCCTGAATCTGCACAGAACTGCCAGGACCTAGGATCAATGGAGACACTTACGTTTTTAATCCTGTATCTCTTGATACTACATTCATGAAAATAGTAATGGCCTCTAAACCGTCAAGCTGTATACTGGACCCTATTCCAACTAAACTACTGAAAGAGCTACTTCCTGTGCTTGGCCCTCCTATGTTGAACATAAAACATGGCTCCCTATCCACTGGATGTGTACCAAACTCACTAAAAGTGGCAGTAATAAAGCCTCTCTTGAAAAAGCCAAACCTTGACTCAAAATCTTTTGAAAAAGATTTTGCGCAGCAACTCACTGCCTTCCTGAAGACAAATAATGTATACAAAATGCTTCAGTCTGGTTTTAGACCCCATCATAGCACTGACACTGCACTCGTGAAGGTGGTAAATTACCTTTTAATGGCGTCAGACCAAGGCTCTGCATCTGTCCTCATGCTCCTAGACCTTATTGCTGCTTTTGACACCATCGATCACCACATTATTTTGGAGAGATTAGAAACCCTAATTGGTCTACACGGACAAGTTCTTGCCTGGTTTAGATCTTATCTGTCAGAAAGATATCAGTTCGTCTCTGTGGATGGTTTGTCCTCTGACAAATCTTCTACATCTGCATTGCTTACTGTTTGGGGTTTTAGGCTGGGTTTCTGTATAGCACTTTGTGAAATCTGCTGATGTAAAAAGGGCTTAATAAATATATTTGATTGATTGATCAAAGAGACCCCAAATGAAAGACTGCACATCAGTGCTGTGTGTGAGACTCCACCAATTGTTGAGATGTGAACAGTATATTAACCAGATAAAACAGGATCTACTGTATACAAAGAGCCTGGATCCCAAATTCCACCCTATTCCCTATGGGCCCTGGTCAAAAAATATGCACTATACTGTATAGGGAATAGGGACAGTGTGATGTATGATCTCACCAGACTCCCTGGTCCTTCCTCTGACAGGCTGGCTCCAGGGCCCGGCCCCGATGCCGTTTAGAGCCTGAACCCTGACCTCGTACTCTGTCCACTCCCCCAGGTCCTCGATGGTGAACTCCCTCTCCTGCCGGTCAGCGATCACATGGGTCAGCGCCCTGCCCTGGAAGCCTGTACGGAAGTACTGGACCCGGTAGCCCACCACCTCTGGATCCCCATTGTACTCCCACTCTGGTAGGGGCTGGGACGGGGAGGAAGAGGTGGAGGTGGAGAGAGAGGAAGAGAGAGAGAGCGAGAGAGACCAAGGGGGAGAGAGAGCAAGAGGGGGTGTGGGAGAGAGAGAGAGGTGGTGAGGGAGGGAGAGAAGTAGAGAGGAGGGAGAGGGTGAGAGAGGGAGAGAGATGGTGAAGAAGAGAGAGGGGGTGAGGAAGAGAGAGACAGAAATGAAAGAAAGAAGCGAGAGATAAGTCCACAATCGTCAGTATAAATCAAACAGCCATTCTTCATTGCTTGATGATAAACCCAGAGCATCACATCATAATGTCAGTCTGTTGAGACTTCACGTACCACCCATCGGAGCCACAGACTGGTCTCGCTGGCCGTGCGCAGGGTGACATTGGCGGGGGACATATCTGGAGGGGCCTGCAAGGTCTGGATCTTCCTGGAGGGTAGACTGGGAGCACTAGTCCCCACAATGTTCACCTGACGCATACGGAACCTACATAGAGGGAGGGAGGTAACAAGAGCAAAGTTATCACAGGAGAGGTCCATAGGGCCCAGAGTTTTTCCTGGCCAGGTAAAGGTGTCAGGAGGAAAACTCAGGGCTCTATTCATTACATCTAAACTAGACTAGACTAACAAAGTTCATAAAGCTGTATTGTTTTGAGTTAAGGGGGCCCAGGAGTCTGTAGAAGGTGTAGGGGTTAGAGGTTAAGTACACTACCTATAGAAGGTGTAGGGGTTAGAGGTACACTACCTGTAGAAGGTGTAGGGGTTAGAGGTACACTACCTGTAGAAGCTATAGTACTTAGAGGTTAAGTACACTACCTATAGAAGGTGTAGGGGTTAGAGGTTAAGTACACTACCTGTAGAAGGTGTAGGGGTTAGAGGTTAAGTACACTACCTATAGAATGTGTAGGGGTTAGAGGTTAAGTACACTACCTGTAGAAGGTGTAGGGGTTAGAGGTTAAGTACACTACCTGTAGAAGGTGTAGGGGTTAGAGGTACACTATTTATATATATATGTTAGTCATTTAGCAGACACTCTTATCCAGAGCGACTTACAGTTAGTGAGTGCATATATTTTCATACTGGCCCCCCGTGGGAAACAAACCCACAACCCTGGCGTTGCAAGCACCATGCTCTACCAACTGAGCTACAGGGGACTACACTATCTGTAGAAGGTGTAGGGGTTAGAGGTTAAGTACACTACCTATAGAAGGTGTAGGGGTTAGAGGTTAGAGGTACACTATCTGTAGAAGGTGTAGGGGTTAGAGGTTAGAGGTACACTACCTGTAGAAGGTGTAGGGGTTTAGTCCTGGCACCTCCAGGGAGCGGGCATCAGGCTCGTTAAGCAGCTGGTGAACAGTCACCCAATCCTCATTGTCTCCTATCACACTGACCTACACACAACAACAACATGAGTGTAGTGCAGTATATAGGGAAAAGGTGTCATAGTCGATGTTGGTCACAGATCAGGGGAGAGTCAGAGACTCTCCCTGTGGGAGAAGACCTTACCTGGGCTTCTACCTGCCAGCGAGAGATGGAGGTCTTTCCATCGTAGCCGGGTTTGAACTGGAGGGTGATGGATCGAGGGCCGATGTTGGAGATTGCCATGTTGGTGGGAGGACCAGGCAGCTCTACACAGAGAGAGAGAGTTTTAAAACATACCGTTATTGACATTTTGAAAGGAGGGAATAATACAAGGAGAATGGGAAGGAACAGAGAAGGTATCAAGGGCCAGACAGGGCCTTTAATACAGTAAAGAGTTGAAGTAATGAGTTGGCAGAAAACCTAATTCAGTGGTCTCTATGCCTAATGCAATGCTGTATTTGACTTGAGGTTTTCTACATTATATTCTTTATCTTTTAAATCCTTACTGATTTAGGAAGTCATGTTTTCAGAATTATGCTTCTACTATATTCAAATGTTAAAGATTTAAGGTAGTTCTCCAATAAGTCTTTCTGAATGAAAAGTAACAGCATTATTTAGGCTTGGATCTCAGTTCTAATATCAGTGCTCAGGAGTCCTATTAACACTAAGGTTGATGTCCAAACCCCAGTGGAAAATGAATTAGCATATTGAAGAAATCCCCATAAAAATGTGTCAGTTTAAACTAGAGATAGCTGTTTTTTTTTTTGCATTGGATGATTCTCAATTCACATCGCACTTCCGCATCTGCGGTGAAAGGTGACAGAGGTAGAGCGGTGTTTGTCAGACCATGACACATCCCGAAAATCGGTCTTCTCACAGAATCGTCTGTAGCGTCCGAACGGTTTGGCCTACAAACTATTATGGGAAGATGAGAATCCCACGAACATAATGGTGTTCTCCGTTTTGCTCTACGACCCCCACAAGCTTCTTGGGACTCGTCTGAAGTCGGTACAGCCGATCTGGCAATTTCTGTCTGTAGGGTCCAAACAGTTTGGGCTACACACTAATATGTGACTCTCACGATGTCACGACTTCCGCCGAGGCTGCCCCCCCTCCTGGTTCGGGCAGGCTTCGGTGTTCGTCGTCACCGGAGTAGTAGCTACTGCCGATCCCATTCTCATCACTCCACTTGTCATGTCTTGTCAATCACACACACCTGGTGCTAATTCCCCTAATTAGTATGTGTATAAGTGTTCCCTCTGTTCCCCTTGTCTTTGTGAGTGATTGTTTTGTTGTGAGAGCGTGTAGCTCGGTTGAGCTACATTTCACTGTGTTATTGCCAAGGTGGATGTTTTCCCTTTTACAGTTTCGTTTGACGCTTGGGGCATAAAGATTAAACTCTGGACTTCGGTATTTTACCTCCTGCGCATGACTCCTCCTTTCACACCTCGTCACACACGAACACGTACATGTCGGTTGTTTTGCTCTAGGATGCCCACAGAACTCAAAAGACTGATCTGAAGGTCCCCCGGTACTAATGGAAAAAATTAATGGAAGTACAGTATATACAGTGACTTCAGAAAGTATTTAGACCCCTTGACCCCTCCACATTTTGTTACGTTACAGCCTTATTCTAAAAGGATTAAATAAAAATAAATCCTCATCAATCTACACACAATACCCCATAATGAGAAAGCGAAACCAGTTTTTTAGAATTTTTGCATATGTATTAAAACCCCAAAACAGAAATACCTTATTTACATAAGTATTCAGACCTGTTGATATGAGTCTCGAAATTGAGCTAAAGTGCATCCTGATCATCCTTGAGATGTTTCTACAACTTGATTGGAGTCCACCTGTGTTAAAGTCAATTGATTGGGCATGATTTGGAAAGGCACACACCTGTATATATAAGGTCCCACAGTTGACAGTGCATGTCAGAGCAAACACCAAGCCATGAGGTCAAAGGAATTGTCCATAGAGCTCCGAGACAGAATTGTGTAGAGGCACAGATCTGGGGAAGGGTACCAAAAAATGTCTGCAGCATTGAAGGTCCCCAAGAACACAGTGGCCTCCATCATTCTTAAATGGAAGAAGTTTGGAACCACAAAGACTCTTCCTAGAGCTGGCCGCCCGGCCAAACTGAGCAGTCGGGGGAGAGGGGCCTTGGTCAGGGAGGTGACCAAGAACCCGATGGCCACTCTGACAGAGCTCTAGAGTTTATCTGTGGAGATGGGAGAACCTTCCAGAAGGACAACCATCTCTGCAGCATTCTACCAATCAGGCCTTTATGGTAGAGTGGCCAGACTGAAGCCACTCCTCAGTAAAAGGCACATGACAGCCCACTTGGGGTTTGCCAAAAGGCACCTAAAGACTCTCAGACCATGAGAAACAAGATGCTCTGATCTGATGAAACCAAGATTGAACTCTTTGGCCTGAATGCCAAGCGTCAAGTCTGGAGGAAACCTTGCACCATCCCTACGGTGAAGCATGGTTGTGGCAGCATCAGGCTTTAGGGATGTTTTTCAGCGGCAGAGACTGGGAGACTAGTCAGGATCGAGGCAAAGATGAACGGAGCAAAGTACAGAGAGATCCTTGATGAAAACCTGCTCCAGAGCACTCAGGACCTCAGACTGGGGCGAAGGTTCACCTTCCAACAGGACAACAACCCTAAGAACACACACAAGACAACGCAGGAGTGGCTTCGGGAAAAGTCTCAGAATGTCCTTGAGTGGCCCAGCCAGAGCCCAGACTTGAACCCAATTGGACATCTCTGGAGAGACCTGAAAATAGCTGTGCAGCAACGCTCCCCATCCAACCTGACAGAGCTTGAGAGGATCTGCAGAGAAGAACGGGCGAAACTCCCCAAATACAGGTGTGCCAAGCTTGTAGCGTCATGCCCAAGAAGACTCAATGCTGAAATTGCTGACAAAGGTAATTCAGCAAAGTACTGAGTAAAAGGTCTGAATACTTATGTAAATTTGATATTTCAGGGTTTTTTAAACGATAAATTAGCAATAATTTCTAAACTTGTTTTTCCTTTGTCATTATGGGGTATTGTGTGTAGATTGAAACCTTCAAACCTTGGCAAGACGGAGCTGCTCTTCCTCCCGGGGAAGGACTGCCTGTTCCATGATCTCGCCATCACGGTTGACAACTCCGTTGTGTCCTCCTCCCAGAATGCGAAGAGCCTTGGCGTGACCCTGGACAACACCCTGTCGTTCTCCGCTAACATCAAGGCGGTGACCCGATCCTGTAGGTTCATGCTCTACAACATTCGGAGAGTACGACCCTGCCTTACACAGGAAGCGGCACAGGTCCTAATCCAGGCACTTGTCATCTCCCGTCTGGATTACTGCAACTCGCTGTTGGCTGGGCTCCCTGCCTGTGCCATTAAACCCCTACAACTCATCCAGAATGCCACAGCCCGTCTGGTGTTCAACCTTCCCAAGTTCTCTCACGTCACCCCGCTCCTCCGCACACAATGGTGGAACAAGCTCCCTCACGACGCCAGGACTGCGGAGTAACTCACCACCTTCCGGAGACATTTGAAACCCCACCTCTTTAAGGAATACCTGGGATAGGATAAAGTAATCCTTCTACCCCCCCCCCCCCCCAAAAAAAAATAAAAAAAGTAAAGTGGTTATCCCACTGGCTATAAGGTGAATGCACCTATTTGTAAGTCGCTCTGGGTAAGAGCGTCTGCTAAATGACGTAAATGTAAATGTTATTGATGAGAAAAAACTAACAATTTAATCAATTTTAGAATAAGGCTGTAACATGACAAAATGTGGAAAAAGTCAAGAGGTCTGAATACTTTCCGAAGGCAATGTATGGAGACTGTTTAGTGCCAAAAATAAGGGGTTAAATACATGTACAAAAAAAATACAAATGTTTCCTGATATTTCTTATATCTCTCACTTCAGAACAAACTTCCTTTAGATTTTTGGGGGGACAATCTGTTATTTCATGTGTTTGTATGGGCTAATAGCAGTAAGGCCCCACCCCCCATGGCTTAGGGTTGAAGTTGCCTACAGGGAAGTCTATTACTGTGTGACAGTGCACCCTTGTGGTCTAAAATGGATACTGGAGATGAGCCAACACTTTTGTGTAACAGTATCTCGCTCTCATGAGAGTTTCACTTCAGTCAACTCGAAGTTCTGAGATAAGATAAAACAGGTTCCCCCTTTTTTAAAGAAATGTATTTAAAAAAGGGACTCGAAAGTTGTAATAGTAGAATACACAACGTGCAATTTCGAAATTGGATAGTGCATCATCAGTTTTCATCTTGTCTGGTCAGTCATTTCATACTTTAGAGAGCTATTTATAACTTGTAAGAAATGTCCAGATCAACTAGCCCATATCAGCTTACATTTTTTTGCTAGGTTTTCTTGCCTATAGATTTTGTTGTAATGTTTGAGTCACTCAGATATCAAATGAATACACATTAGACATGGAAAGATGTATACAATTAGAAAATTAGCTTTAAAACTACAAAATGTTCTCTGCACCCCATGACTAAATGTGTAGAATTGCAGGAAATAGGCTTTAAACCTGTAAAATGTTGTCTCCGCCAACGGGATGTTCCTCAATGCTGGAAGGAGGGCCTGAGTGAATTTTTTTTGGGAACCCCTGCCCTAGGGCACTCAGTGAAGGCTGCTGAGGGGAGAATGTCTCATAAGTGATGCGTAGAGCATCTTTAAAGTAACTGTCCAGTGTTTTCCAGATTTCTATGAAATATGACCTATAATTAATTACAATATGAGTGAAATAGCTTTCCTTCAAGAAATTGTAATTAAGTATTTAAAAAACAGCTTTTATGTGTTGGAATGGTTTGGGTGTACACCAACAACAGAATGGTGTGGGCATATACCGGTCATACAAAATATTAATGTGAGTAGACCGCTGATTGGCCAGCTCATCCTCTTCAGGAGGATGACATCATCCTCTATGAGGAAATAGCAAGCATTTTTTTAAACGGTCTGTTTGAGATACAAGTTTGAGGTGGGTTTTTTAAAGTGTTTTTTCTCCAATTCATGCTTTGGTCACATATACGAGTATAGGACAAGTCAACAACATTATTTGGGTATGCATTAACAGAATATGAACTTTTAAAGGTGAGATTTTCAATGGACAGTTAGGCTACTTTAAATAATTAACATGACTGGTTATCCAGACAAAAGCACACATAGCGAGATCTCTAGGATGGAGGTGTAAAGCTATAGCCATAGACTGTATCTTATACAGTAAAAGAGTTGAAGTAATCACCATTCTGTAACAATAACCATAGCTATATACTGTACTAACTGTAACCCTCGATAGAATGTGTCTTTTTATTTGACAGCTCTGAAAGACATACTGTATAGTGTCTGGGGGAGCCGCCGGTGCAATAATAATTGACTGGAGGTGTTGTATTTCTATAATACACTATACCGTGTTTTATTAGGACATTGTAAACTGGAATAATCCTAAATGGTCTCGATGGGCTCTTACTTTTGAGCCATGTGTCAGTACTGACCTGGAGATACACACCAGGGACTGAGCCATGTGTCAGTACTGACCTGGAGGTACACACCAGGGACTGAGCCATGTGTCAGTACTGACCTGGAGGTACACACCAGGGACTGAGCCATGTGTCAGTACTGACCTGGAGGTACACACCAGGGACTGAGCCATGTGTCAGTACTGACCTGGAGGTACACACCAGGGACTGAGCCATGTGTCGGTACTGACCTGGAGGTACACACCAGGGACTGAGCCATGGGTCAGTACTGACCTGGAGGTACTCCAGAAGAGATGGTGGAGGAAGACAGTTGTCCCTGGCCCTTGGAGGTCATGCCGGCCACCTCGATGGTGTAGGTGGTGAGGGCGGTCAGCCCCGTGACGCGGTACTCCAGGGTCACGTTGGGGAGGTAGTGGGTCACCCGTGTGTTGGTGCGGTTAAACTCCTCCCACGAGATACGGTACCCTGGAACAGAAAATCAATCAAATTCATCAATCAATCCAATATTATTTGTGTCAAGTTCAGCTCTAATGTATTTTGCGTGGCGTACCTGTGAGGACTCCATTCTTCTCTCCAGGTTCTCTCCAGCTCACTTTGAGAGACGTGTCCAGGATCTCTGTGAAGCTCAGGTGACCTACAGCCCCAGGAGCTAGAGAGGAGAACACAGTGGTTGACGAGAATGATAACACAATGGATCCCATGGATGTCAATGGCATTCATAATTACATTCTGTAGATGTCTTTTAATATATTAAATGACAAACTATGTTTATTAGGTGTAATTTTATAAGTCAGTTTATGAAGAAATCTGGACAACATTAGGCTTTTACATTGCCCGTTGAACGTCATTACAGCTACTAAAATTGCCAAAATTAGGCTTTTACTTGGAAAATTGCGTAATTACAAGTAAAAGCCTAGTACAGTATGGCCAACCCTTTATCTCTTGAGAAAATGTGTCCCAATTATACGTGAATGTGTGCAAAAACCCAAATGTAACCCTACATATTCATTAGGACATCTGTAGAACTAGGCTGAATAATGCATTTGACCCAGTGGGCATGTTTCAGTATGATTGGCCATGTCCACTGAACAGTGTGTGTGTGCATGTCGAACTCACTGTCTTCATGTGTCCTCACGCCGTTAGCGGGGCTGCGGGGGCCGTCTCCAGGCGTAGTGAAACACAACACAGAGCTGTAGTACTCTGTGAACTTCTTCAGCCCTGTCACATAGCCCACATGCACGCTGTCCTGGTAGTTAGGTCTCACTGTAACCATGGTGACCTCCTCTTCCTGACCTGGCTCCCATGCCAACAGCTAGCAGAATGGGAAATGGGAACAGAGAAGGAAGAACGTGAGATCAAATGAGAAATAAGAACTAAATGGTAGAACATCTAATAGGACTGACTGGTTTTAAATTGCAATTTTCTGACATTTTGGATGGGAACGAAAGAGCACCAGATACCAAAAAAAAAAAAAAAATTGCCCACAATTTCCCCCAGAAATAGAACTGTTACTCTCCAAGTCTAATCATGTTCACATATTTTGTTTAAACCAACTATCCTCCCTCTCATGTGCTTGTGACCTACTCTGGGGTGTCATTTGGCATCATAACTGTCATATGAATGGTTAGCGCCACTGTAAACGTGTTCTGCCAGCGAGAAAGCACTGGAAGGCAGGGCTGGAATGAGTCCACAGAGAAAGAGAGAGAGAGAGAGAGAGAGAGAGAGAGAGAGAGAGAGAGAGAGAGAGAGAGAGAGAGAGAGAGAGAGAGAGAGAGAGAGAGAGAGAGAGAGAGAGAGAGAGAGAGAGAGAGAGAGAGAGAGAGAGAGAGAGAGAGAGAGAGAGAGAGAGAGAGAGAGAGCGCGAGAGAGAGAGGACGAAAAAGAGAGCTTTTAGCTATGGTGTATAGCAGGTCTAATGTAGAGGGATTACACACACATCACAGAATGAGAGAGTGGCCAATTAGGTGTTTAGATGATTACTACCATTGGCAAATCTGTTGGGTCTATTTCTATCTTCGTTCCCAGGCTGTGAGTAGAGTTTGTCTCTGGGAAAGAGAGTGTGGAGTTGGCATGTGGTGGGGTGTGTGTGTGAGCTGAATGTGGATGTCCCCTCTGCTCCCGTGTCTCTCTCTCTCCCTTTTATCTCCCTCCCTCCCTCTCCTGCTATTCACTCACTCTCTCACTCTCTCACTCTCTCACTCTCTCACTCTCTCTCCCAGTAACCCCTCTCTCGAGACAGCCCCTGCAGTCAGAGAGAGTTTAATAGTGACTGCTAAGATGTCCTGCTAAGTGGGGCCAGAGTCATTCTCATGAACTCTTCTGAGAGAAATACAGTGTCGTCACATCACACAGACTATACAATCAAGTTATAGCACAGCTGATTCTAAACATTCACTCTCCATACATGTCATTCTAATCCTATAAAGTACATATTTAAATGACAGATGACATTCTAAGTTAACTTAAACCAGCTTCCTTGACAGTGTGAGCTGGAGAGATTGAACAAACGACTTCCAGATCTAGTTACCCACAAGACCGATAGCTAGTCAAACGCTCCGAAGATGAAGGTCAAAGAAACAAATGACAAATCAGAAGCCATCTTTCACAATGGTTAGTAGTGGCATATCTGCCTCCCCTTGGGTTGTTCTCTTTCCCCTTGTGACACAGTATGAGGCGTACCAGCCTATCACCCAGTCAATCGATGGTACTGCCCCTAATGACAGGGTGAATGGTGTCTCTGAGACTGCCCCTAATGACAGGGTGAATGGTGTCTCTGAGACTGCCCCTAATGACAGGGTGAATGGTGTCTCTGAGACTGCCCCTAATGACAGGGTTAATGGTGTCTCTGAGACTGCCCCTAATGACAGGGTGAATGGTGTCTCTGAGACTGCCCCTAATGACAGGGTGACTGGTGTCTCTGAGACTGCCCCTAATGACAGTGTGAATGGTATTTCTGAGACTGCCCCTAATGACAGGGTGACTGGTGTCTCTGAGATTGCCCCTAATGACAGGGTGACTGGTGTCTCTGAGACTGCCCCTAATGACAGGGTTAATGGTGTCTCTGAGACTGCCCCTAATGACAGGGTGAATGGTGTCTCTGAGACTGCCCCTAATGACAGGGTGACTGGTGTCTCTGAGACTGCCCCTAATGACAGTGTGAATGGTGTCTCTGAGACTGCCCCTAATGACAGGGTGACTGGTGTCTCTGAGACTGCCCCTAATGACAGGGTGACTGGTGTCTCTGAGACTGCCCCTAATGACAGAGTGACTGGTGTCTCTGAGACTGCCCCTAATGACAGGGCTGACTGGTGTCTCTAACCTTGCAGCCATAGTTCTATCAACCATTAGATGGTACTGCCCTTAGTGACAAGGTGACTGGTGTCTATCACCCATTAGATGGTACTGCCCTTAGTGACAGGATGACTGGTGTCTATCACCCATTAGAGGGTACTGCCCTTAGTGACAGGATGACTGGTGTCTATCACCCATTAGAGGGTACTGCCCTTAGTGACAGGATGACTGGTGTATATCATGTCCCTCACCTTGTATCCCTGGTTGATCCCGTTGATGAACTGAGGGTTGGGGGCTGCCCAGGTGATACGGATGGTCGTGGAGTTGATGGCCTCCACCTGAACGTCACTAGGGGCTATAGTCGGCACTGAGGAAGATAAGAGGAGAAGAGAGAATCAGAGAGAGAAAGAGGTGAGAGGAACGGACAGAGAGAACAGGATACAACCAAACTAAACATCTTTCAGATTGGACAGCCTTGACTGCAATGTGTCTATGTCCCAGGTATAGATTCTGATTCAGGGGCGGCCATATTGTCTTCTTCACTCTCTTCTTTTTCTTCTCAGCTTATTACAACCCTGTGGCTTTACAGCTTTCATTTTCCATCTGTGGGCTCAAACATGAAATCAACTGCCAAGGTAGTGTAAGGTAATGTAGTATTCAGACCTTACAGAGGATTCAATAGGAATGCTTACCTGTATTCAGCAAGGATTACATTTATTCAGCAAGACTTCAATACCATTTGGCACGGATGTTAACTCAAGGTTGTTGCTCCAGTGCTGACTCTACTGCCTTCTACATGAACTGTATCAAGAAACTATCCCTATTGAACATCATTCTTAAATCCTCAACATGGGCATGGATGCTTGACAAGTTCATTTATGTGTCAACTCATGACATAGGTATTTAAAGGTAACTTCTCCACAGGTAAAATCCTTTCCATTCAATTTCATTCCAATTTCATCTAAGTATTTATCTGACTGTAAGGAGCAATGAGCAGAGACTATCCCAGCTCAAATCTGACTGACAAGCATAAGGGCCAATGAGCAGAGACTATTCCAGCTCACTTCTGACTGACAAGCATAAGGGCCAATGAGCAGAGACTATTCCAGCTCACATCTGACTGACAAGCATAAGGGCCAATGAGCAGCGAGTATCCTGGATCACTCACCTCCCTGCAGCGTCCACTCAGTGACCTTGTGGCTGAAGGTTCCTAGCCCCGCCCCATTGTAGGCTGCCACCTCGATCTCATAGTTGGTCCAGATGATCAGGTCCTCCAGGAGAATGTTGGTCACGTCTGGTTTGGAGATGTTCTTACTCTGGTAGTCCACCGGAAGACCTGTTAGACGATACCTGAGAGGAGAGAGAGGGGGAGGAGAGAAGGGAGGGAAGGTGGGAGGGGCGAGAGGAGAGGTTAGTCTGGTCTGGTTTGGAGATGTTTTTATTCTGGTAATCCAGACCAGTTAGACGATACCTGAGAAGAGACAGTACAGTCTAGTCTGAGACGATTGTAGCTACAAGGCCATCCAGGGTGAAGAAATTGAGCACAAACTGATTCTTAGTTGGAGAACAAGACATTCAACTCTTGCGTTTTGTATCATGGTCCCTGAGACACAGTGCCAGAGCGTGTTCAGTCCAGGGACTGTAGTACATTCATCTACAGTAGGGGGAGACAGAGTACTAGTCTACAGAACTCCACAGAGTGAGCAGATGACGATGACGACAGAGTAATTGGAATAGCTACAGAATGTCTGCCAATTTATTTGGGTCTACAGCATGACACAACCAGCTACAAACCTACTATAAACTGAGTGTATCCCTATTGATAAACTGCCAGAGCTACAAGAGTAGGCCAACTCCTAAAATTCCTCTATCTTTCACATTGAACCACAGCTAGTGGTTTAACTTCATTTTGAACATAACATAATAGCTCATGTGCTATCATATAGCATAACAAATCTCGCCCTTCATTCAGAGAACCAGGGAGGGTTATAGCAGCCAACCCATCCTGTTATCCCATGGGGGTGTGTTCTCACCGGACGCTGTAGCCTCTGAGGACCCCGTTCTGGTGGCTCTCTGGTGGGGTCTGCCACTGGATCATGATGGACTGGTTGGTGCGGCCGCTGGCAATCACGTTCTGGGGAGGGGCACTGGGAGGTTCCTCTGGTAGAGATACACTGCAGAGAGGAGAGAGTGGAGAGAAAGGTTGGAAGGAGAGAGTGTTGTTAATTTATCTGTCAGAAGAGAAGAGTCATGACATGTGACATGGGTTTCTTGATTTGACAATGTAGCGTGTTGATTAATCTGTAGACACTTGTTTCTCTTTCATGACCTCATGACCAGTTGCTCTTGTCATTAAATCAACACGATGTCATGAGAATGGCGCTGGGATGTATAGCGGCCGTTTTACGGACTAATTTGTGTTTTTTTGCGCTGATCGTAACTATTTTTTTTACATAATGTTTTCACAATCGTTTCCTATGGCCGAAAAGAGCTTCTGGACATCAGAACAGTGATCACTAACCTTGATTAGGATGAAGATTTCTACTTCAACAGTTAGGCGGCGCAGGACATACTGCTCACCCTGGACCAGGCCCTAATCCCTGACACTCAGAAGAGAAAGAGACGGCAATATAGAGGCCGACGTGCGGCACCCTGAATGAACTGCGGCGGCGAGTAGATAAACCGCCTCTACCCTCCATTCTATTGGCCAATGTACAATCACTGGAGAACAAACTGGAAAAGCTCAGTTCCAGACTATCCTTTCAATGGGACCTGAAGAACTGTAATATCCTATGTTTCTCGGAAACTTGGCTGAACAAAGACATCAATAATATACTGTACATCTAGCTGGTTTTTCTATGCATCGGCAGGACAGAACGTCATAGTCGGCTCAAAGGGGGTGGTGTGTGTCTCTTTATTTATTTTTATTTTTATTTTGTTATTTTTTATTTTTAGTCATTTAGCAGACGCTCTTATCCAGATCGACTTACAGTTAGTGAGTGCATACATTTTCATACTGGCCCCCCGTGGGAAAGGAACCCACAACCCTGGCGTTGCAAGCGCCATGCTCTACCAACTGAGCTACATGGGGCTCAGTTGTATTAACAACAGCTGAGTTAGAATACCTAATGATACGCTGTAGACCAGGGATCATTAACTAGATTCAGCCGCGGGTTAATTTATTTATTGAGCGGATGGTCAGGGGGCTGGAACATAATTACAAATAATTTGTAGACTGCAAATTGACCCCAAGAGACCCAAACAGATATCATATTTGACTAAAACATAATAATTTCAAACCTTGCTTACATTTGTATACGATCACATATATCTCTCTATTATGTGTGGGAATATTTTGTAACAAATTTACCAAATTAAAATCACTTAGTGGTAATTTGCTGGTGTTTTTACAGTCTTTTATGTCCAACAATAAATAAATAAATGTAGGGGCCAAATAAAATCAGTTGGGGAACCGTACTATTTACCAAGAGAGTTTTCATCTATATTTTTTGTAGCTGTCTATTTACCACCACAAAGTGATGCTGGCACTAAGACTGCACTCAACAAGCTGTATAAGGCCATAAGCAAACAAGAAAATGCTCATCCAGAGGCGGCGATCATAGTGGCCGGTGATTTTAATGCAGGAAAACTGAAATCCGTCTTAACAAATTTCTACCAGCATGTCACCTGTGTAACTAGAGGCGAAACAACTCTAGATCACCTTTACTCCACACACAGAGACGCATACAAAGTTCTCCCTCGCCCTCCATTTGGCAAATCTGACCATAACTTTATCCTCCTGAATCCTGCTTACAAGAAAAAATTCAAACAGGAAGTACCAGCTCAATACGGAAGTAGTCCGATGAAGCGGATGCTAAGCTACAGGAGTGTTTCGCTAGCACAGACTGGAATATATTCATCCGATTTTAATTTTTTAAAAACATCTTCAGTCATTTAGCAGACGCTCTTATCCAGAGCGACTTACAGGAGCAATTAGGGTTAAGTGCCTTGCTCAAGGGCACATCGACAGATTTTTCACCTAGTCGGCTCGGGGATTAGAACCAGCGACCTTTCGGTTACTGGCACAACGCTCTTAACTAAGCTACCTGCCGCCCAATCCGATGGCATTGAGGAGTTTACCACAGTCACCGGCTTCATTAATAAGTGCATCGATGACGTCGTCCCCACAGTGACCGTACATACAGTAAATATCCCAACCAGAAGCCATGGATTACAGGCAACATCCGCACTGAGCTAAAGGCTAGAACTGCCGCTTTCAAGGAGCGAGACACTAACCCGGACGCTTATAAGAAATCCCGTTATGCCCTCAGACGAACCATCAAACAGGCAGTGTCAATACAGCCAATGTGAGTAAGACCTTTAAACAGGTTAATGTTCACAAGGCCGCAGGGCCAGACGGACTACCAGAGCATGCGCTGACCAGCTGGCAAGTGTCTTCACTGACATTTTCAACCTCTCCCTGTCCCAGTCTGTAAAACCTACATGCTTCAAACACGCCAAGGTAACCTGTCTGAATGAGTATCGCCCCGTAGCACTCACATCTGTAGCCATGAAATGCTTTGAATTGCACTCCGCACTGCCCTTTCCAAAAGGAACACCTACGTGAGAATGCTGCTCATTGACTAATGCTTAGTGTTCAACACAGTGTCCTCCAAGCTCATCACTAAGCTAAGGACCCTGGGACTGAACACTTCTCTCTGCAACTGGATCCTGGACTTCCTGACGGGACGCCCCCAGGTGATGAGGGTAGGCAATAACACATCCGCCACACTGACCCTCAACACGGGGGCCCCTCAGGAGTGCGTGCTTAGTCCCCTCCTGTACTCCCTGTTCACGGAAGTTTGCAGACGACACAGCGGTGGTAGGCCTGATCACCGACGACGATGATACAGCCTATAGGGAGGAGGTCAGAGACCTGGCAGTGTGGTGCCAAGACAACAACCTCTCCCTCAACATCAGCAATAAAAAGGTCCTGATCATAGACTACAGGAAACAGAGGGCCGAGCACACCCCCATTCACATTGATAGGGGCTGAAGGGGAGCGGGTCGAGAGCTTCAAGTTCCTCGGTGTCCACATCACTAAGGATCTATCATGGTCCAAACACACCAACACAGTCGTGAAGAGGGCACGACGACAACACCTCTTCCCCCTCAGGAGGCTGAAAAGATTTGGCATGGGCCCTCAGATTCTCATCAAGTTCAACAGCTGCACCATTGAGAGCATCTTGACTGGCTGCATCACCGCTTGGGACGGCAACTGCTCTGGCATCCAACAGCAAGGTGCTACAGAGGGTAGTGCGTACGGCACAGTACATCACTGGGGCTGAGCTCCCTGCCATCCAGGACCTCTATACTGTTTACTATCTGTTACTTTATTCCTAGTTATATGTACATATCTACCTCAATTATGTCGTACCCCTGCACATCGTCTCAGTACTGGTACCCCATGTTTATAGCCAAGTTACTCATTGTGTATTTATTATGTGTTTTACTTTTCTATTATTTCTCTATTTTCTTTCTCTCTGTATTGTTGGGAAGGGCCCGTAAGTAAGCATTTCACTGTTAGTCTACACCTGTTGTTTACCAAGCATGTGACAAATAAAATTTGATTAGATTTTGTCCATGCTATCTACAGTATCTGTGTCTAAGCTGTGTACAAAACCATCACTATGCCTTAATGCCTTTCCTACTGATGGAGACAGGTACCTACCCAGAGAGGGAAAAGGCTAATAGCACAGACCACAGTACACCAGTCAGATAATGCTGAATCAATTAAATCAAGTAAAGCTCTACAGTATATTATTATCCTGTCAAAACCTCGCATTTGAGCTGGCTTGACGAGCTAGCCTGTGTAAGAGGAGGGTTGCGTCCCAAACGGCCCCCTATTCACTACATAGTGCACTACTTTCGGCCAGAGCACACTACATTATGAGAAGTGACTCAGGCTAGTGAAGCCAAACTGATCTCCACAATCTCCCGGGACACCCCCAAAGCCCTCTCTGAGTGAGTGAGGTGGTGGTGTGTGTCTGGCTGCATCGGCTCAAATTCTGATCCTTCAGCAGATAAACACACACACACACACATACACACATAAACCATGGACAATGTGTACTGGGACAGGGGATCACACACTGGTTGACTGGGAGACTGAGTGGGCTGTTATCATTGGACAGCAGGGGATAAGGGCCTTTAGAGGGGAGAGAGGGATTCTGGGAGGACTCTCTCTCGCTCCCTCTCTCTCTCTCTCTCTCTCTCTCTCTCTCTCTCTCACCGGTCAGTCTCCTTGCTGAACTGGCCCTTGCCCACGTCGTTGACGGCACACAGGCGGAACTGGTAGGAGCGTGCTGGGATGAGCCCACTGACGGTCACCGCTGTCAACTCCGGCTCTATGTTGGCCAGGAGGATAGCCCAGGGAGCGTCTAGCACAGGAAGAGAGAACAGACACATAGATGATCTAGTCCTCTTCATTATATTCCTCCTACTAACAGTGGTTTATTCTTTATTGTTGTCCACCTCCCTGTGTCCTCCTGAGATCACTCACTGTTCTCAGAGACCTCCAGGATGTAGCGAATTAGGGGGCTGTTCCCGTCGAAGGGTTTGGCCCAGATTAGGTTGATGGCTCTCTTCTCCGAGGAACTTAGCAGGGCCGCAGGGTTCTCTGGAGCATAAGGCAGCTGCCTGTGTGTGTGTGTGTGTGTGTGGGGGGGGGGTGGGGGGGGGGTCGTCAGACAGACAGAAAGATATGACTGGATGAGTTGTAAACATACATTCTAAGAGGTAAGATTGACTCAAAAACCAACAGTATAGGAACCTAAGAGAGCAGGGTAGAGAAGAAAAGAGAGAGACAGACAGGAGTGTGGTTAGACAGCTGAGAGACAGGAGAGGTGAGAATGGGGAGAGAGGTGAAACAGTAGAGGTGAGACAGGAGAGTTTAGACAGGAGAGGTGAGACATGTGAGGTGAGACAGGTGAGACAGGAGAGGTGAGACAGGTGAGGTGAGACAGGAGAGGTGAGACATGAGAGGTGAGACATGAGAGGTGAGACATGTGAGAGACGGCGAGGTGAGACAGGAGAGGTGAGACAGGAGAGGTGAGACAGGAGAGGTGAGACAGGAGAGATGAGACAGGAGAGGTGAGACGGGGAGGTGAGACAGGAGAGGTGAGACAGGAGAGGTGAGACAGGAGAGGTGAGAAAGGAAAGCTGAGACATGAGAGCTGAGACAGGAGAGGTGAGACAGGAGAGGTGAGACAGGAGAGGTGAGACAGGAGAGCTGAGACAGGAGAGGTGAGACAGGAGAGGTGAGAAAGGAAAGCTGAGACAGGAGAGCTGAGACAGGAGAGGTGAGACAGGAGAGGTGAGACAGGGGAGGTTAGACAGGAGAGGTGAGACAGGGGAGGTTAGACAGGAGAGGTGAGACAGGTGAGAGACGGAGAGCTGAGACAGGAGAGCCGAGACAGGAGAGCTGAGACAGGAGAGCCGAGACAGGAGAGCTGAGACAGGAGAGCTGAGACAGGAGAGCTGAGACAGGAGAGCTGAGAGAGGAGAGCTGAGAGAGGAGAGCTGAGACAGGAGAGGAAAGACAGGGTAGATGAGACAGAAGAGGTGAGACAGGAGAGGTGAGACAGGAGAGCTGAGACAGGAGAGGTGAGAATGGGGAGAGAGATGAGACAGTAGAGGTTAGACAGGATAGGTGAGACAGGAGAGCTGAGACAGGAGAGCTGAGACAGGAGAGCTGAGACAGGAGAGCTGAGACAGGAGAGCTGAGACAGGTGAGAGACGGAGAGGTGAGAGAGGAGAGCTGAGACAGGAGAGCTGAGACATGTGAGGTGAGACAGGAGAGCTGAGACAGGAGAGCTGAGACATGTGAGGTGAGACAGGAGAGCTGAGACATGTGAGGTGAGACAGGAGAGCTGAGACAGGAGAGGTGAGACAGGAGAGCTGAGACAGGAGATGTGAGAATAGGGAGTGAGGTGAGACAGGAGAGCTGCGACAGGAGAGGTGAGACAGAAGAGCTGAGACAGAAGAGCTGAGACAGAAGAGCTGAGACAGAAGAGGTGAGAGAGGAGAGCTGAGACAGGAGAGGTGAGACAGGAGAGGTGAGACAGGAGAGGTGAGACAGGGTAGGTGAGACCGGGTAGGTGAGACAGGGGAGGGGAGACGAGAGGAGAGACAGGAGAGATTAGACAGGAGAGGTGAGACAGGAAGCTGACAGGAAAGCTGAGACAGGAGAGCTGAGGCAGGAGAGGTGAGACGTGAGGTGAAACAGGTGAGAGATGGAGAGCTGAGACAGGAGAGCTGAGACAGGAGAGCTGAGACAGGAGAGGTGAGACAGGAGAGGTGAGACAGGGTAGGTGAGACAGGGTAGGTGAGACAGGGGAGGGGAGACGAGAGGAGAGACAGGAGAGATTAGACAGGAGAGGTGAGACAGGAAGCTGACAGGAAAGCTGAGACAGGAGAGCTGAGGCAGGAGAGGTGAGACGTGAGGTGAGACAGGTGAGATACGGAGAGGTGAGACAGGAGAGCTGAGACAGGAGAGCTGAGACAGGAGAGGTGAGACAGGAGAGGTGAGACAGGAGAGGTGAGACAGGAGAGGTGAGACAGGAGAGGTGAGACAGGGGAGCTGAGACAGGAGAGCTGAGACAGGAGAGCTGAGACAGGAGAGCTGAGACAGGAGAGCTGAGACAGGAGAACTGAGACAGGAGAACTGAGACAGGAGAACTGAGACAGGAGAACTGAGCTACAAGAAGACAGTTTGACAATGAGTCAGAGGTGGCAAAAGAAGGGGAGGTCAGAAAGTTAGAAGATGTTGAAGGTGAAGCAACAGAAGTATTTTCTGTGTGGTAAATAGAAAACAAAAGACAGAGAGAATTAGAAAAATGCCATAAAGAGGAGAGAAAGAAGTGAGAGAGACAGAAAACAAGCAGTATATCTTGTTCAAGAAAGAGAGAAAGAGAGAGAAAGAGAGGAAGAGAAAACTAGAGGATGATAAAGAGAGAGAGAGAGAGAGATGTCGATGGTGTTACCTGACTCGGAGGTGTGCGCTGCGTGAGTCGTTGCCCCCTACGGACGTAACCCTACAGGTGTAGTTCCCAATATCACCTGACCAGGTCTGGGAGATGTGGAGGGTACCATCAGGGTCCAGCCGGATACGGGGGATAGACTGGGCGTTGATGGCCGAGCCCTCCTTCTCCCACACATACCTACAGTTTAAAGGTCCAATGCAGACATTTTCATCTCAATATCAAATAATTTCTGGGTAACAATTAAGTACCTTTCAATTAAAATGGTCAAAAAGAAATAAAAATAACTTCTTATCAATGAGCAATTTTTCAAGCAATAATTTTCTAGGACTGTCCGGGAGTGCTCTGCGTGAGGAGGGGAAAACTGAAAACTAGCTGTTATCGGCAGAGAGGTTTGGAACTCTTTCTTATTGGTCTATTAACTAATTTACTGCCAAAACTCCATCTCACTGAAACAGGCTGAAATTTCAGGCGGCCTTTTCAAACAGCTCTTACATTAAAAGGGCATTATCATACATTTCCCACAGTATTATTCCAACCTCATAGTCTGGAAAAAATATATATAAAACACAGGAAAATCATATTTTTTTGACTGCATTGAGCCTTTAACACACAGTTACACATTGATATACACAGCAGGTGTAAGGCCCCTGTGACCCTGTGACTTTGTCATATTGTTAGTGTGTGTTGTTGTATGTATGGTTGGAGAAAAGTGTGTCTGTCTGTGTGTATATAAGGTGCTTTGTGTGCCTCTCTGTGTGTGTGTGGGTGCAGTGTGTCTGTATGTGTGTGTAAAAGTGTACTGTGTGTGTTTGTGTGTGTGTGTGTTTGTGTGCGTGCGTGTACATAGTGCTTGGTGTGTGTGTGCTCTCCTACCTGACGGTGACACTGGGGTCATGTGTAACTCCACAGGTCATGATGGCCTTGGTGCCTTTGATGACACTCTGGTCCTGAGGGGGGGTGTTGATACGGGTGCGAGCTGTAGGGAGAGAGAGTGGATGTATGAACACACGCTTATACACACACACTAGAAAGGGAAGGATGCAGTGCGTGCTGCACGTTCTGATTTCTCCAAGTGGCACATGTTGTCACTGGATCAAGTCACATGTTGTCCCTGGATCAAGTCACATGTTGTCCCTGGATCAAGTCACATGTTGTCCCTGGATCAAGTCACATGTTGTCCCTGGATGAAGTCACATGTTGTCCCTGGATCAAGTCACATGTTGTCCCTGGATCAAGTCACATGTTGTCCCTGGATCAAGTCACATGCTGTCCCTGGATCAAGTCACATGCTGTCCCTGTATCAAGTCACATGTTGTCCCTGGATCAAGTCACATGTTGTCTCTGGATCAAGTCACATGTTGTCCCTGGATCAAGTCACATGTTGTCCCTGGATCAAGTCACATGTTGTTCCTGGATCAAGTCACATGTTGTCCCTGGATCACATGTTGTCCCTGGATCAAGTCACATGTTGTTCCTGGATCAAGTCACATGTTGTCCCTGGATCAAGTCACATGTTGTTCCTGGATCAAGTCCATCAACCAATCAGATAATAGTCTACTATGCGACATAATTGAAATGTGCAAGATTTGTTGAGTCTCCCCCAGGATTGACAAAGTGTACAAGACCCCCCCCCCCCCACACACACACACACTCACCCCACACCACCAAGTCAGCAGCAGCCTCATCTATGCCCCGGGAGTTGCTGGCCATGCAGGTGTAGGTGCCAGCGTCTGATATGTGGGAGGGGGAGATGAGCAGGCTGCCTGACTCCAGCAAGGTGAACCTGGGCAGCTGAACAGAACCACTGGCCAGAACACGCTCACCTGGGGGTAGAGAGAGAAGAGAGAAGAGAGAAGAGAGAGAGAGAGAGAGAGAGAGAGAGAGAGAGAGAGAGAGAGAGAGAGAGAGAGAGAGAGAGAGAGAGAGAGAGAGAGAGAGAGAGACACACACACACAGAGATACACACAGTTTACTGGGGTCACTGACACGTGTTTTTGTAAATTACTTCAAGTTCAAGTTTTATTGTCACATGCACAACAAGTACAGTGAAATGTTTAACAAGCTCTACCCAACAGTGCAGTAATCAATATAAAAATAGTAAAACTAATAATTATAAAATTATAAAATTAAATAAAAAAATATATAATAAAGAAAACACGAGAAATAAGAAATAAGAGATGTCTTGATGGGAAGCTTTGGGGAAGCCGGGGAAACTGTTTGGGGAAGCTGGGGAAACTGTTTGGGGTAACTGTTTGATTGATTGTTACTTTTTATTGATTGCATTTCATATTTAATGTGTTTAGTTTGGAATTTTGCCAAAGGAGACCTGGGTCTCAATATGACTCCTTGCTTAAAGCTGCAATATGGAACTTTTTGGGCGACTCAAATGTGAGTTATAGATCTGTCATTCCCATCTAAATCAAGTCTAAGAAGTAGATATTTTCTATGTGCGCCATTTCTATGCTTCCCGCTCTTAAGTTTATTTTTTACGTCTTTTACTTTTGGTTTTGTACACCAGCTTCAAACAGCTGAAGATACACTATCTTTGGTTATTGAAAATATATTTCATAGTGGTTTGAAAGGTACAATGATTCTCTATACTGAAATTAGGCAAACTATTAGATTTTTTGTTACCAGGAAATGGCAGAGCAATTGTTGCATATTGCACCTATAAATAAAAGTTAAATAAAACATTTAATAAACAAATGTCTGCTATTAATCTGCATGAGCTAGATTCTGTTTAAGTCCATCGTTTATACATAAAGGAAAAAATTGTGAATGGTCCCCTATGACAGTGTGTGCCTGGTGGTGTGGTGCAGCGGAGAGAGTCTGACCTTTCTGCCAGGTGATAGCTGGTCTTGGTGCTCCTGATGTTTCACAATGGAGGATGACTGACATGCCGTCAATCACCGTGCTGTCGGACGGTCCAGCAGTGATGTTAGGGGCAATGCCTGAGGGAAGACACACGCACACACAAATGCACACTCAGTGTTCAGTAACACTAACACTCCCAGCATTAACACAGCAGTCACACACCTTTTATTGCCTTCATACTATACACTCACAACCCAGAAAGAGAGGGAGGGAGGGAGGTGGTGGGGGGGGAAGAGTGAAAATAGTTGTAGCCAGAGTGAAAGGAGTTAAAAGAGTTGTAGACAGAGTAAATGGAGTGAAAAGCATTGTAGATTTAGTAAAAGGAATGAAAATATTAAAGGAGTGAAAAGAGTTGTAGACAGAGTAAAAGGAGTGAAAAGATTAAAGGAGTGAAGAGTTGTAGACAGAGTAATAAAAGTTTGTAGACAGAGAATACGGAGTAAAAATAGTTGTAGACAGAGTAAAAGGAGTGAAAAGTGTTGTGGACAGAGTAAAAGGAGTGAAAGAGCTGTAGACAGTGTAAAAGGAGTGAAAGTAGTTTTAGACTGAGTAAAAGGAGTGAAAAGAATTGTAGACAGTGTAAAATGAGTGAAAAGAGTTGTAGACAGTGTAAAAGGAGTAAAAGAGTTGTAGACAGTGTAAAAGGAGTAAAAGAGTTGCGGACAGAGTAAAATGAGTAAAAAGAGTTGCAGACAGTAAAATTAGTAAAAAGTTGTAAACAGAGTAAATTAGTTAAAATAGTTGTAGACAGAGTAAAAGGAGTGAAAACAGTTGCAAAGAGAGTAAAAGGAGTGAAAAGAGCTGTAGACAGAGTAAAATGAGTAACAATTGTTGTAGACAGAGTAAAAGGAGTGAAAAGAGTTATAGACATAGTAAAATGAGTGAAAACAGTTGCAAAGAGAGTAAAAGGAGTGAAAATATTTGTAGACAGAGTAAAATGACTAAAAAGAGTTGCAGACAGAGTAAAAACAGTAAAAAGATTGTAGTCAGAGTAAAATGAGTAAAAATAGTGGCAGGCAGAGTAACTTGAGTAAAAAGAGTTGCAGACAGAGTAAAATTAGTAAAAAATAGTTGCAGACAGAGTAAAATTAGTAAAAAGAGTTGTAGACAGAGTAAAATGAGTGAAAAGATTTGTAGACAGTAAAATGAGTAACAAGTGTTGTAGACAGAGTAAAAGGAGTGAAAAGAGTTATAGACAGAGTAAAAGGAGTGAAAAGAGTAGTACACAGAGTAATAAAATTGAAAAGAGTTGAAGACAGAAAATGAGTGAAAAGAGATGTAGACAGAGTAAAGGAGTGAAAGAGTTGTAGACAGTGTAAAAGGAGTGAAAGTAGTTGTGGACAGAGTAAAAGGAGTGAAAACAGTTGCAAAGAGAGTAAAAGGAGTGAAAAGATTTGTAGACAGAGTAAATTAGTAAAAAGAGTTGTAGACAGAGTAAAAGGTGTAAAATAGTTGTAGACAGAGTAAAAGGAGTGAAAACAGTTGCAAAGAGAGTAAAAGGAGTGAAAAGATTTGTAGACAGAGTAAAAAGAGTAAAAATTGTTGCAGACAGAGTAAAATGAGTGAAAATATTGTAGACAGAGTAAAATGAGTAATAATAGTTGCAGACAGAGTAAAATGAGTAAAAAGAGTTGCAGACAGAGTAAAATGAGTAGAAATAGTTGTAGACAGTAAAATTAGTAAAAATAGTTGTAAACAGAGTAAAAAGAGTTGTAGACAGAGTAAAAGGAGTGAAAATAGTTGCAGAGAGAGTAAAAGGAGGGAAAATATTAAAGGACTGAAAAGAGTTGCAGACAGAGTAAAAGGAGAGAAAGTAGTTGCAGAGAGAGTAAAAGGAGTGAAAAGATGTGTAGACTGAGTAAAATGAGTAACAAGTGTAGTAGACAGAGTAAAATGATTGAAAAGAGTTGTAGACAGTGTAAAAGGAGATAAAGTAGTTACAGACAGAAAAATGAGTAAAAATAGTTTTAGACAGAGTAAAGGAGTGAAAAGAGTTGCAGAGAGAGTAAAATGAGTAAAAAGAGTTGCGGAAGAGTAAAATTGGTAAAAATAGTTGTAGACAGAGTAAAATGAGTGAAAATAGTTGCAGAGAGAGTAAAAGGAGTGAAAATATTAAAGGAGTGAAAAGAGTTGTAGACAGAGTAAAAGGAGTGAAAAGAGTGGTATACAGAGTAAAAATAGTAAAAATAGTTGTAGACAGATTAAAATGAGTGAAAACAGTTGCAGAGAGAGTAAAATGAGTGAAAAGATTTGTAGACAGAGTACAATGAGTAACAAGTGTAGTAGACAGAGTAAAATGATTGAAAATAGTTGTAGACAGTGTAAAAGGAGAGAAAGTAGTTGCAGACAGAAAAATGAGTAAAAAGAGTTTTAGACAGAGTAAAGGAGTGAAAAGAGTTGTAGACTGTCTACAACTCTTTTCACTCATTTTACTCTGTCTACTACACTTGTTACTCATTTTACTCTGTCTACAACTCTTTTCACTCATTTTACACTGAGTAAAATGAGTAACAAGTGTAGTAGACAGAGTAAAATGAGTAAAAAGAGTTTTAGACAGAGTAAAGGAGTGAAAAGAGTTGTAGACAGTGTAAAATGAGTGAAAACAGTTGCAGAGAGAGTAAAAGCAGTGATAAAAGTTGTAGACAGAGTAAAATGAGTGAAAATAGTTGCAGAGAGAGTAAAAGGAGGGAAAATATTAAAGGAGTGAAAAGAGTTGTAGACAGAGTAAAAGGAGTGAAAATAATTGTAGACGGTGTAAAAGGAGTGAAAAGAGTTGCAGACAGAAAAATGAGTAAAAAGAGTTGCGGAAGAGTAAAATTAGTAAAAATAGTTGTAGACAGAGTAAAATGAGTGCAAATAGTTGCAGAGAGAGTAAAAGGGGGAAAATATTAAAGGAGTGAAAAGAGTTGTAGACAGAGTAAAATGAGTTAAAAGAGTTGTAGACAGATTAAAATGAGTGAAAAGAGTTGTAAACATAGTAAATGAGTTAAAAGAGTTGTAGACAGAGTAAAAGGAGTGAAAACAGTTGCAAAGAGAGTAAAAGGAGTGAAAAGATTTGTAGACAAAGTAAAATGAGTAACAAGTATTGTAGACAGTGTAAAAGGAGTGAAAAGAGTTGCAGACAGAGTAAAATTAGTAAAAAGAGTTGCAGACAGAGTAAAGAGTGAAAACAGTTGCAGATAGAGTAAAATGAGTGAAAAGATTTGTAGACAGAGTAAAATGAGTAACAAGTATTGTAGACAGTGTAAAAGGAGTGAAGAGTTGCAGACAGAGTAAAATGAGTAAAAAGAGTTGCAGACAGAGTAAAATGAGTAAAAAGAGTTGCAGACAGAGCAAAATTAGTAAAAATTGTTGCAGACAGTAAAATTAGTAAAAATAGTTGTAAACAGATGAAATGAGTAAAAAGAGTTGTAGAAAGTGTAAAATGAGTGAAACGAGTTGTAGACAGAGTAAAATGAGTGAAAAGGGAGTGGTACACAGAGTAAAAATAATAAAAATAGTTGTAGACAGATTAAAATGAGTGAAAACAGTTGCAGATAGAGTAAAATGAGTGAAAAGATTTGTAGACAGTAAAATGAGTAACAAGTGTAGTAGACAGAGTAAATGAGTTAAGAGTTGCAGACAGAGTAAAAGGAGTGAAAACAGTTGTAGACAGAATAAAAGGAGTGAAAGTAGTTGTAAACAGTGTAAAAGGAGTAAAAATAGTTGTAGACAGAGTAAAATGAGTGAAAAGATTTGTAGACAGAGTAAAAGGAGTGAAAAGAGTTGTAGACAGAGTAAAAGGAGTGAAAATAGTTGTAGACAGAGTAAAATGAGTGAAAAGATTTGTAGACAGAGTAAAATGAGTGAAAAGATTTGTAGACAGAGTAAAAGGAGTGAAAAGAGTTGTAGACAGAGTAAAAGGAGTGAAAATAGTTGTAAAAGGAGTGAAAGTAGATATAGACAGAGTAAAAGGAGTGGACCAAGATGTAGTCAGAGTAAAAGGAGTAAAAAGTGTTGTAGACAGAGTAAAAGTAGAGAAAGGAGTTGTAGACAGAGTAAAAGGAGTGAAAATAGTTGTAGACAGAGTAAAAGGAGTGAAAAGAGTTGTAGACAGAGTAAAATGAGTGAAATTACTATTAAAGAACAGCAGGTAAACTCACTAGTGACAGCCAGGTAGGTGTTGGTCTGCACTTCTCCTGCTAGGTTCCGTGCAAAGCATTGGAACATCCCTGTGTCGTCGGGCAGAAGGCCGTTGACCTGCAAACTGCCCCCCACTAACACCCTATACCTGGGGGTCTTCACTGGGCAGATGGGTACCGCATCCTTATACCACACAATGTCTGGCTGAGGTACACCTATAGGAGGGATGGAAGTAGTTAAATACTGGGGAAGCATTAAACACACACACACCTGCATATATGGACATGTGGGGACATTTAATCAAACACACACACACCTGTATATGTGGATATGTAGGGACATTTAATCAAACACACACCTGTAAATGGGACATTTAATCAAACACACACACACACACACACACACACCTGTATATGTAGACATGTGGGGCATAGATTCACCAACATAGACACAGATAGATACACATGTGATCATGCTCTAAACTTATACATGTGGGTCCATATGGACACAGACAGATACACGTGTGATCATGCTCTAAACTCTAGACAGAGTTGCAAAGAAAAAGCCATATCTCAGACTGGCCAATAAAAAGAAAAGATTAAGAAGGGCAGTCTGAGATATGGCTTTTTCTTTGCAACTCTGCCTAGAAGGTCAGCATCCCGGAGTCGCCTCTTCACTGTTGACGTTGAGACTGGTGTTTTGCGGGTACTATTTAATGAAGCTGCCAGTTGAGGACCTGTGAGGCGTCTTTTTCTCAAACTACTCTAATGTATTTGTCCTCTTGCTCAGTTGTGCACCGGGGCCTCCCACTCCTCTTTCTATTCTGGTTAGAGCCAGTTTGCGATGTTCTGTGAAGGGAGTAGTACACAGCGTTGTACAAGGTCTTCAGTTTCTTGGCAATTTCTCGCATGGAATAGCCTTCATTTCTCAGAACAAGAATAGACTGACGAGTTTCAGAAGAAAGTTATTTGTTTCTGCCCATTTTGAGCCTGTAATCGAACCCACAATTGCTGATGCTCCAGATACTCAACTAGTCTCAAAAAGGCCAGTTGTATTGCTTCTTTAATCAGAACAACAGTTTTCAGCTGTGCTAACATAATTACAAAAGGGTTTTCTAATTATCAATTAGCCTTTTAAAATCATAAACTTGGATTAGCAAACACATCGTACCATTGGAACACAGGACTGATGGTTGCTGACAATGGGCCTCTGTACGCCTATGTAGATATTCCATTAAAAATCAGCCGTTTCCAGCTACAATAGCCATTTACAACATTAACAATGTCTACACTGTATTTCTGGTCAATTTGATGTTATTTTATTGGACAAAACATTAGCTTTTCTTTCGAAAACAAGTTAAATTCCTAAGTGACCCCAAACTTTTGAACGGTAGTGTATATATATGTGCATGTGTCTCACCTCGTGCCTGACAGGGGATATCCACAATTTTCTCCATCTCAGCAGTGATGTGTTTCTCTGGTTCCTTCACAAACTGGGGAGGCTCTGAAGAAGAGAGAGATATGGTGAGGTATTTGTCAGACAGCTGTATCAAATAAAAACCTTGAGGAGTCCTTAAAGTCTCACACAAAATCTCCTGAACGTTGCATGATTTCCCCAAAACCTTGAATTACAACACCCCTGTTTCTCAAGATATGATTTCACCTTCAGAATCTGTGTGGATTGTAAATTCATAAACACAAATCAAACTAAACCCAAATAAAAACTGTTTAATATTCTGCCATGCTTACGCTGTACATGTAAATATGCCCCAGATAGGCCCCAGAGTCGTACTTTGTATATGTAGGTTGGCCTAGGCCCCAGATATATTCTTACCTTGTACATGTAGGTTGGCCAAGGCCCCAGAGTCGTACTTTGTATATGTAGGTTGGCCTAGGCCCCAGATATATTCTTACCTTGTACATGTAGGTTGGCCAAGGCCCCAGAGTCGTACTTTGTTCATGTAGGATGGCCTAGGCCCCAGATATATTCTTACCTTGTACATGTAGTTGGCCAAGGCCCCAAAGTCATACTTTGTTCATGTAGGTTGGCCTAAGCCCCAGAGTCATTCCTTGTACATGTAGGTTGGCCTAGGCCCCAGATATATTCTTACCTTGAACATGTAGGTTGGCCCCAGCGTTGACAGACGGCACACTGCTGCTCCGGAGGACCGCCTCACACTCGTAGAACCCTGAGTCACTGACCACAGGGCTGATAATGGTCAGTCTGCGGTTGAAGTCACTCAAACCACTGGTGACCAGAACCCTGTTCTTCCTCCATGTGATGCTGAGTTTGATCAGCGGTCTGGGATAGAAGAGAGAGAGACAGAGAGAGACAGAGAGACACTCATGATATTTGAAAGACACAAATCTATTTACCGAATATCTTTGTGCATTGCATCAGACAAATACAGACAGATTAGTATTTGACTCATTAATCACTCATTATACATTTGCATAAAAAAAGTTGTCGCAAAATGATTCATCAAAACCAACCAGTCTGGTAGGAAGACAACAGATGATCAGTCTGGCAGGAACACAACAGATGATGACAGAGTAGAGACTAGGGAGTGACAGCTAGAGTATGTTGTCACAGTGGGCCTCGGGGGGTGGGTTTACCTTGCGTTGGCGACACACTCCATGGTGACTTCAGATGTGCCTGACACTACACTGGTATTCCTGGGGGGGATGATTATGGTGGGGGCGATGGGGTCTGCAGGACCACCCACATCTGGGGGGGGGGGGGGGAGAGAGAGAGAGTTTTTTGAGTTTTTAATAATCTTTATAAAAATGTAAAAAAATGTAAAAATGTATTGGGTCTGGGAGCCCACCACACAATAAATACTCATACAAAACCATAGTTACACATAAATTAAAAACACAACTCCAATTCCTCCTCCACAGTTACTAAACACAACAGCCTCTGAATACCCCATATACTCATAAAAATATCAATATTGTTGACAAGTTTATAATAGGCAAACTCAACCCTTATTCTCGCTGCCAACATTCCCTCCAGCATTCCCACCACATCCACAGACCCCTGTCCCCGAATACTGTTCTTTCGGGTCTTCCATATCACTAATTTTGCTGCCCCTAACACAAAATTAAGCAACACAACTACACCTTTTTGGCTAAACCTGTACTTTGGCCCAAATATATACAGTGGAGAAGAGAGAACCTCTCCCAACGTTGAGAACCAATTAGTGATCAGGTCAATCATCCCGACCATCCTGGGACACTGTAAAAACAGATGTGCCAGAGTTTCAGACTCAGCACAGAATGGACACTCCTCCCCAACAGTAGGATCCAGGTGTACCAGATGGATGTTGGTGGCTATGGCTCCATGTATTATCCTCCATTGGAGGTCAGCTGTCCTCTTATCAATAGGCAGTTTGTATAATGATCGCCAACAGCCTTTTGGGGAGGCACCTGGACCAAGCACACCCGCCCACCTCGTTGATTTTACCCCTTCCAGGGAAGAGGCATGGGACACCTTTAAACATATTCTGTACATGGCCTTCTTTCCCACCTCCTTGAACTCCCCCAGCTCTGGGGTATCAAAGGAAAGCAGCATCCCCACGTCCTCCTCGAATGCCCCCGCCGCAGCACTAACAATCAGTGCAGGGAACACATAATCCAGACCCTCCTTCCACCGATCAGAATTGGAAGTGTCAGTCACATACTGCAGATGAAGTACTGGCAAGGAGTCACAGACCTCAGCGACGACCTTCCTCAGTAGGCGAGACGATCGTATCCCCGCTCATTCTCCCTGCTCCTCCAACGACCTATTCCTGTTCCGCATCAGATGACCCAGCTTAGTACACCCCACGCCTAACAGGCATGAACGTAGGCTAGCTGAACCCAGAACACGGGACTGGATGGCAGTGTTATGAAAAAGAGGCTCTTCAAAAAGCCACATCCCTGGTGGCGTGCAGGCCTTACGGGACTTGACCAGAACTCTCCAAGCCTGCATAACAGACTCATAAAATGGAGTCAGGCCAGGCAACTCTCCCCCCTCCAGCTTTAAGAGGAAAAGGTGCTTGTCTAAGCCCAAACAGCCCGCTCTCCTCATCAATGTGTAGGCTGTGTCAACCCAGCTAGAACCGTCACTGTACAACAGTCTCTGTGCTGCTTGAAGCCGGAAAGCCATGATCCTAGAAGAAATGTCCACCAGGCCTTGCCCACCCTCGTGCAGTGGCAAGTACAGGGCTGAAGCTTTAATCCAATGTTGTCCAGACCAGAAGAAATTGACAAGGGTCCTCTGAAGCTCTTGTATCAGACCCTTTGGTGGCTGCAAAATCATTAGTCTGTGCCACAGGGTAGAGGCAGCAAGATTATTAGCTACCAGTACCCTTCCCCGATAAGACAGCTGGGGCAGCACCCATTTCCATCTTGACAGTCTGGCACACACTTTCTCCACTACACCCTCCCAGTTCTTTTTCTGAAAGACATCGGAGCCTAGAAAAAAAACCAAAGTCTTCATCCCATCTCTGCCCCACTGAAGCCCCCCTGGTAACCGTGGAGCGGACCCCATCTGAAGCTGGCCTGCCCACAGCGCTTCACTCTTTCCCCAATTGACTCTAGCTGAGGAGGCCCCCTCATACACATTTAAAGCGTTTGAGAGAACCTTAACATCCTCACCCCCTGTAATAAAAACTGTCACGTCATCTGCATACGCAGACAGTGCTATCGTGGGACAATTCATAACCCCTGGCACAGAGAAACCAGTAAGCCTCGCTCTTAAAAAACAAAGCATTGGTTCAATCGCCAGACTATATAACTGCCCTGAAATTGGGCATCCCTGCCTGATGCCCCTTTGGACAGGGATGGGGCAACTCAAACCACCCCCACCTTCACCATACACGAGGCCCCAGCATACAGTAAATTCATCCAAGACAAAAAAAACATTCCCAAACCCAAAGGCTTTCATTGTTTTAAACAAGTACTGGTGGTCCACACGATCAAAAGCCTTCTCCTGATCCAAAGAAAGTAAACCCACATTTACATCAGACAGTTTACAAATGTCTAAAACATCTCTTATTAGAAACAAGTTGTCAACAATAGAGCGATCAGGTACACAGTAGGACTGGTCCTTGTGGACCAACAATCCCAGATACTCTTTCAACCTGTTTGAGACATTTAGAAACAATTTTATATTCTGCACACAGCAAAGCAACAGGTCTCCAATTTTTTATGAGAGCCAAATCCCCCTTTTTTGGCAACAGTGAAAGTACCGCACGTTGACAAGATACAGGAAGAGAGCCCTCATGAAAAGATTCACACACCACTTCATAAAAATCCTCCCCAATAGACCCCCAAAAGTGCTTATAAAACTCAGATGGTAAACCATCAATGCCAGGGGCTCGGCCTGTTGAGAGCTGCATAACTGCTGTGGACAGCTCTTGCAGTGTAATGTCAGAGTCCAATGCGACTCTTTGCTCAGGTCCCAATTGAGGAAGACTGTGTAACAACTGTTCAGTACACAGAGAGTCACAATCCTCCGCCTTATAGAGGGCAGAATAGAAATCCACGGCATGTTGACGCATTTCACTGTCATCCGTGGTCACCTTCCCATCAGGGAGACGAAGGCTGACTATCTGTTTACGTTGCAATGTCGACTGTCCTAGGTTTTTTTTTAAAGCACTAGGAGCATCCATATCCTTGAGGGAAGCGAAACGAGACCTAATCAAGGCACCCTTCACTCTTTCATGCAGAAACGACCTCAGTTCGTGTTTCTTGTCCTGTAAGTTCATGACTAGTCCGGGGTCATTCTGAGTGAGCAACTTCAATTCAATAGATTTGATGTCCTGTTCAAGGGCCCTGATAGTCTCTTTAACTTCAATTCGAGACAGAGCAGTATACTGTTGACAAAATAATCGTATTTGGGCCTTCCCAACCCCTCACCATTGTCTCAAGGACTCAAAATTCCCTTTTGTAACCCTCCATTTTCCCCAAAACAACAAAAACCTTTCCCAAAACATGACATCATGTAACAATTTAACATTAAAATACCAATAAGATGATGACCTTCGTGGACAGGACAAGTGAATATCAACAGTGACAATATGGTGATCAGAGAAACCCACGGGAGTAATGTCACACCTTCCAACCCTACTACAGTATTGCTCAGATACATACAACCTGTCTAACCTTGCTGCACTGACATGACCTTCATTAACTTTCAGCCATGTGTACTGCCTAACTTTTGCATTCCTTACTCTCCACACATCAGAAAGCTCAAACTCAGTTAACAGACCAGACAGGCAAGTGGCTGACCGCAGGTGAGGGTCTTCAGCGGTGCGATCAACAGTAAAATCCACTGTACAGTTCCAGTCCCCCCCTAAAACCATACACCCCTCTTGGTCACACTGTCTTAAGGTTTCCTTTATTTTATCAAAACCAACAATACGCTCTGTACCCTCATTAGGAGCATAAACATTCAAAAAAAAAAAATAAACATAACATCCACCTTGACCAATAAAACCCGACCCTTGACAATCTCTGTTGTAGATACCACAGTCACCCCTAAGCCTGAAGAAAACAAGATTGCCACCCCAGCACTGAAATTAGTACCATGACTGAGTATATGCTGCCCCTCCCACCACATACCCCAGTCAACCTCATTTTCCTCATCACTATGTGTTCTCCTGTAGGAAAACTACATTAAGCCTTTTCTGTTTTATTACTTCTAATACCCAAGCCCTCTTATTCCTGTCCCTTCCCCCATTAATATTGAGAGAACCTACCCTTAGTACCTCCATATAGAAAATAAAAAGGAAAAGCAGAAGAAACCACAGAGAAACCAGACAAAGAGAATAGAACACCCTCTGAGGCATAATCATCATCATTATTTAAATTTTATCTTAACCTGACCACGTTTCCCACCACCTTTTGCTGCTGCAACAGCAGTAACAAATTTCCTCAAGCGAAACCACTTCTTCTCACTCAACTGGTCTAACCCCACCGTCTTCTGTAACATCACAGCTGACCTCACAAACTTATCAACATCAAAATAATCTGCCAATTTGACAGATTTCCCAAAAGTCTGATCAAGAAACCCATTTACCTCCTCTAGATCGTAAATTGAGTCCTCACCAGCTGATATCGTATCAAGAGCGATATCCATATCCTTCTCCTGATCCTCCTCAACTGAGGCCACAGACCACTGACTCCCCTCTACCACATCCCTTTCAACACTCCCCACTTGCCCCCCATCACTCGTACCAGGCATCTCCTCCACTACCTGGGAGACTAGCCCCACCTGAACCCCATTACTCGTAGTGGGCATCTCCTCCACTACCTGGGAGATTAGCTCCACATGAACCCTCTCCTGTAACCCATTACTTGTAGTGGGCATCTCCTCCACTACCTGGGAGATTAGCTCCACATGAACCCCCTCCTGTACCCCAGCACTCATACTGGGCACCTCCTCACCAGTCTGAGGAAATGGCCCTTCAGATCCATCCTTACCTTCTACAACAATATGTTTCTGCTGCATAACATTTCCCTCTGGTACAAGTTGCAACTCTGTGCCCTCAACACGGACAACTTGTTCCTCAGCAACAGATGCTTGTGGCTGCTCTACCGCTGTCAGCCCACCTCTCCCTACATCAGTGGGCCCAGGCATTATGAGGACCACCTGCGCCCCTCCCTCTGCCTTCTCCCTTTTCGGGCAAGCATGTCGCTTATGACCAACATCCTCACACTCAAAACACCGTTGACTACCCGTACTAGCATAAGCCATATACAGTCTATTGTCATACTTGACTTTAAACGCTAACTCCAAAGTCTGCTCCGGTGAGTCCAAAAACACCTGTCGCCGAAACGACATAACCTGTTTCAACGCCGGGTGTTTGCAACCCAATGGGACAACCTTAATTGAACTTGCAAACTTCCCAAAGCGCAATAACTCGCGCTCCAATAGCTCATTTGGAATAAATGGCGGTACATTTGAAATCGTTACCCTTGTTGACGGAGAAAAAAGCGGCGTAACTTGAATAAACATTCCTTTAAGAAGTACGCCATGCTCAACCATACGATCAACAAGACGCTCTTCTTTGTTGATCGTATGAAATACCACCACCGCTTTATTCATCCGTGACGCATAAGCAACATTCTCATATCCTACCTTCTCTCCTACGGCGACCAGAACCTCCTCCACCGTGACAGTAGCTTCAGTAACACACCTAAAGCCGTGCCGAAGTGACAGGGACGGCGTCACCATTCGGGCCGCTATCCCCACCAAAATCAGCGTAATTTCGACACGAAAAACAATCTACTTAATTCTACCACAACAAGAAAATATAAATAATAACCTTAATCATGCATAGAAGAAAAAAAGGATATCACCAAGAAAAGGAAAACCCAGGATATCTAACTCTACACAACACTCGCACTTAGCACTCACACAAATGATTCCCAGCATGCACCAAACACTCCCAGCATACAGAGAGAGATAGATTGCATTTTGGAAACATCTAAAATACAGTGACCCCCTCTCTGATCATCACCAAGCCCTGCAATGCCAAGTGCTGAGCAAAGAAAATAGTCCCTTCATCCAGCTGGTCCTGGGGCTGAGTTCACAAACCTGTTCTACTAACACATTGAAGCCTCAGGACCGGAACATCCAATCAATCAGAATAAACCAAATGACAACACAGTCAAAACAAAACTACATTGCTTATTGGGAAACACAAGCACAAGAACAAAGTAAAATGCAGTGCTATCTGGCCCTAAATCGACAGTACACCGTGGCTAACTATTTGACCATGGTTACTGATCAAAACCTTAGAAAAACCTTGACAAAGTACAGGCTCAGTGAGCACAGCCTTGCCATTGAGAAGGGTAGACACAGGAAAACCTGGCACCCTGTAGAGGAAAGGCTCTGCAACCACTGCACCATTATTTTTGACCCTTGGTTATTGTTGTTACTGTTGTCCCGTTGACAATATTGATTATTATTATTTTAATTATGTTAGTAGTGTAAATATCCAAAGTAAGCTTTGGCAATATGTACTTTGTTAAGTCATGCCAATAAAGCAAATTGAATTGAATTGAGAGAGACAGAGAGACAGAGAATGAGAGAGAGAGAGAGAGAGAGAGAGAGAGAGAGAGAGAGAGAGAGAGAGAGAGAGAGAGAGAGAGAGAGAGAGAGAGAGAGAGAGAGAGAGAGAGAGAGAGCCAGATAGATAGATAGATAGATAGATAGATAGATAGATAGATAGATAGATAGATAGATAGATAGATAGATAGATAGATAGATAGATAGATAGATAGATAGATAGATAGATAGATAGATAGATAGATAGATAGATAGATAGATAGATAGATAGATAGATAGATAGATAGATAGATAGATAGATAGATAGATAGATAGATAGTGTCGTGTATTGGGATTATGTCTTTGTTAAATGTTTTTTAAGTGGAACTGAAAGAATGTTGATTTTAGTATCAAGAGGGAATGTTTTAGTGTAACGTCACATACAACAGACAGGAAGTGTGTTGTAGACAGGGGAGACTGGTGATTGGCCAGAAGAGGGAGCCCATCTTTTTGCATTGTTTATAAGTAAGGGGCTAGACAAATAGAGGCAGAACGGCCATGGCAATCTGGGACGCCGTTCTCCGGACACCGCGGGTCTGTAACTTATGCTGTAACCTTGTGATATTAATAAAAGCCTCTAATCATTGTGCAGCATAAGCGGACTCTTTGTTGACAGCAATAATTGCCACCATTCACCCGATACGACAAATGGCGCCCAACGTGGGGCTGGTCTGCACCTCTCCTTTGTTTCATTCAGCCGCCAGGCTAACTCGCTTTGAAGCATGGCCAGACAAGGGTGAGTTTTTCTTACCGCTTTGGAGCTTGTTAGATTGGATACGACTTGTGTACACTGGAGAGATGTACCATACGACCTTGCCTCGGGTGGCGTTATTGCGGTCGACTAGAGTCTGTTATAATATATTCCATGGGTAAACGGCAGGTAATTGGAAGTTTAGAGCATAAAACGGTAGGAATTAAGTATTGAAGGTGTACAATTAAAACAGATATGCGCATTCATTAGGGCACTGTACCGCTTAAGACCCCGGGGGGGCCATTTAGAAAATGATGGGCCGACAAATCCGCTTACACGATAGAATGTGCAGTCGGTGGGTTTTTTAAAGGAAAACTCGGATTAATGGGATTTATCTGATTGTGATTATGGTTCGACTTTCGTCCGACGGGGTGTCTGATTGGGTCTAATTTCTCGGTGAAATGGTCATTAATCCACGGTAGCAAAAACGGTAGGAGAAATATATGTTAAAAGGAATAAGGGCAGTGCAGGATGTCTGTTGCGTGGTGCAAGCCACAGGTTGGCTAAATGCTAATGCTAATGCTAATGCTAAATGCTGGGTTGTGTTTCAGGCTACATTATACATAGCGGCTAATGCTAAATGCTAATGCTAATTGTGTTGCGTGCTACATGCTAACGGATATCCTTAGAGGGCTATTGCGATAGGATAAGCCTCTTAAATTTGTTTGTATGTGGGTGGAACTCAAAGTTCTACGCAAATGTGAGTTCTGTTATGTGTAATTGTCTGATTATAGGTATAAAATAGTGAAGCTGTAGCGTAAGGCTATCGTTCTATTGTCCGGGAATCGTATCATTGAATGCATTTGCGCATGCGTTTAATTTTATGACACTACACTACAAAACGTGGGAGTTGTAGTTTATGGCACGAGATTATGAGACGTTGGGTTCCGGTACTAAAAAACTACGACATGCGGTTATTTGCTAAAACTACAAAAACGGGATTGTGGGTAACGTGTCATATTTCTGGGGGGCTGCGTGCTGCAGGAAGAGACACAGACGTGGGAACAAAGAGGAGAGATTTTAACACGAATCTTATAGGTTAAAGTGACTGTTATTCGAACATGAAACTATTTGTTGAGATGTAGTAAATTTATAAATTAAATATATGTTGACGGAGTATAATGAATTGAATTAAATGACGGATTAAAATAAAATAAAAAATGTTTTTGAGCGATCTATTTAGTCCTGAGTTAAATGACGGATTAAAATAAAATACGTAATGAATTAAATTAAGTCTTAGAGCGAATATGAACGAAGGAATGTTGAATATGGTTAAGATAACTCAGTGATTGCATTAACTACTAAAATGTTATTCTGTGTCTTTGTTCTTCTGTCATATGAGAGGAACGATAAGCAAGAGGAGAGAGGAGATACAGGAAGTGCTGACGTAACATCACGTGACGCGGCAGAGGATCAAGTCAAAAAAAAAAAGGTTTTGAGATGACAATTTCACATAGGCTTGGCAAACTGATTCATTAAAAATTGCATTTTGGAGGCTATGTGCATCACTGGGGTTGATTGGAGTTGTGTTGGGAATCAAGGACTGACATTATTCTGTACATTTAAGATAATTAGGGGTTATAGAGCAAGGGGTTACAGGCTTTGTTTATGGGTATTTTAGTCTGAAGTTGACTACTTGCATTTGATGGGTTGTGGTAAGATAGCCAACACTAATTGATAAATTGGTGACATAGGATATAGGAATAAAAATTGGTTTTAATTATTCATGATTTTTAATTGATTTATTTAAAAAAAAACAAAAAAAAAAAAAAAATTGGGTTGTTTGGGTTATATTAATAATTAGAGGGGGGAAGCCATAGGCTATACAGTCTAAAATAAAATAATTCACGATAAAGGAATATAAAAGGGTTGTTACCATTGGGAGAAAACGACATCAAGGCTATAAAAGTCATTACACCGGTTGATATAGGGGAAAAAATAGTAATCCTTTAACTAAAGTAGTGTTAGAAAAACTAATGGCAGAACTTAGTACACCTTTCTCACATACGGATTCAGCAAAAAGACACCCACCTTACGAGAAGGAAGTAGAGCTTAGGGATGTTTATCCTCAGCTTCCGGTGATCATCCAGGAGGGTGATTGTTGCATCAGAGATGAAGATGAATAATAGATAGAGGACAAGCAGAAACGACGATAAAGATGAATCCAAAACTCCAGAAGGAAGAAAATGAGATGTCTGGAAGAGAAGAGTGAGGTTAAAGAGGACGAGGATGATGAAGATGAGAGTGATTGAGAAGAGATCATGGGTGGATATGACTCTGTGATCAGAAGGAAGTTGGCAAGAGAGGAAAGAAGAAGGATACTAGAGATTTGATCTCTGATGGAAGTTGAAGGAAGAAGGATACAAGAGATTCGAGTTCAGATGAAGACAGCGAGAAAGAGGAGACTGAAGGTGCTGTGTATTCAAAAGGAGTTTATCCTACAAGGACTGGCACAGAAGAAAAGTAGGAAGATGATATTTCGAGGACAGAACTTAGAATATAAGCTGTTGAAGAATCCTGATATGTCAACAGCAAGAAAGAACGGGATCAAGAAACTCTCAGAGAACTCAATCATACAACTGGTGGAGAAGAGAAGCTTTGGTTATGAAGAATCAGAGTGAACCAAATCAACAATCACTGTTACAGCTTCAACTGAACAATATCAAATGCAATTGTACCAGCCAAGGGGGGTACCAGGTGTTCCATATCCACAGCCAGTTTCTGGACAGACACAGAATTGGAGAGGAAGAGGACGAGAAGGCTTAGAAGGAGGAGGAAGATTTCAGCTACACTTCCAGCAACTTTCAGAAGACTGTTATAATTGTGGACAGATTGGTTACTTTACCTGTGAGTGCAACAAGTCAGGAGGAAACACAGAGAACATTTTTAAGGAAGATACAGGGGCAGTCGAGATCACCTGTTAGTGCCTAGAAGATACGAAGGGGGGTGTCAGCTGATAGCATCAATTAGAGAAGAAGAGAAAATAGCTAACAATTGAAGTAAAACCAGAGGACTATGAGAAGTGATAGTGAATAGTGTAAAAACTTATCTGTGTTGAGCCTAAAGAGGTTAAACATCTCACTATGTAAAATTAACTAATTAGGATAGGGATTTGAGGTAGTAAACAGCTAATTACTCTTAAGGAACCAAGTGAGCTCTGCTATAAAACTCAAGGAGAAATTAAAATAGACATACTAATATTAAAAAATATACCTATTGCATTGTTGGGAAGAGATGCATTGTTTAAATTGAATTGTACAATAAGATGTACACTAAACGGCTGTCTGGTAGAGGATTTTAAAAAGTAGGGTTTTTGGGAATCATATTTGCTTAAAAAGATAATATCATAGGAAGGATGATAATCTATTAGACTGCCTATTAGACAATCTGTCTGAAAAATAAAGTTAAAAGGGGTGACTGTTATTCTGGGTTACATTCTTACACCAAGAGATTTCAGGCTAGGCTAAAAGGTGTTTAGTCGTTTGCCAAGTCTGTGTAAAAAAGTCAGAAGCAGGTGGGGACTTTCCCAATCACATATTCAAAAAATTTTGTGGTAAAGGGATTTTGTGAATAAATCAGTGGAAAAGGTTTTTAAAGGTTAGGAGAAAAGATTAGATTAAAATAAGTTAGGAGAACTAGGTTGAAGGAACTCTAAGACAGTAAGCTAAGTTTCAAAGTTAGTAGTAAGAGAGAGAGAACAGTAGTGAAGGACATTTTAAAGTTTAGTGGGAAGATATGGTAGGAGTTTAGATCTGTTAGGAGCAGATGCATTGAGAAAGTATGCGTTGCTGAATGATAAGAGAAGATTGAGGGTGATTGAGTATCTATAGTTACAGTTCCCAGCAGGGAGATCAAGGTAATTATAGGTGTATTTTTTATAATAAAAAGTTTGAAAGTCAGGGATTAGAGATAGGACTGAGAGTTGGGAAAAAGTGACACTAGTGGTGATAGATGGAAGTACAAGCAAAGACTTCAAATCTTTGGAAAATGGATGAAGTAACTAAGGACATTAACACTTCAGTCTATTAAAACAACAGTGAGAAGCAATTTAACTCTTTCAACATTGATAGTTATTAAAGCCATAAATATATCGCATTTGATTATAAGGGAACCAATAGCTCCAGCACCAATTTTAGGGGAAAAATACTTATTGGGGTTAGGATGGGGACGTTCCTCCCACATGGAGAGATAATTATGGAGAAGAAATATACTTATCTAGTGCAAGCATTAGAATTTGTTCCGGTTAAGAATTATTGGTTAAAAGGCTATGTAATTCATAAAGTAACGCTTATAATGGAAGAGTTGAGGTCTGTTGTAGCCTCCACAGTCATTAAGGGAGTTCAGGAGGAGTAGATTACAGTAGCCACTCCAACAGTAGATAATACACAGAGGATAACGGGAACTTTCGCACTAGAAGTAATTAAGGTTGATACATCAACTAAATCAACTACTTTAATGGTAACTTTGGAAGGGATTAATGATACGATGGCAATAGCAAATGTAGGAAGTATGACACCGACAACAACTTTTCTGAAATTAAAGGGGTAGCAAGAAGGACTTAAAATAGGAGAACAGATAGTAGTAGAGAGAATATAGATTCATCATGGAGGTACAGGATGAGGTCTTTGATTTTAATGACAGACAAGGAGAGGTATCTGATCAGTACCGCTCGTTAGGGAAGAGAGAAACTAAAGGGAGTGGTTTGATTCTTCTGTTGTGAAAATTAGAGATAGATGGGCAGGTTCCAGCAGCTCATTCTGTAATATCAGTGAGGAATCTTGAGGGTCCATGTCTGTTGAGAATTCCAGTCAAACATGTTAGAGACGGTCGCTCGACCTCTATCAAGTATGTGTCAATTTTATGCTTTGTCATGACTGTGGTATCAGCAACAATCAGTAACCGATAAAATAATGTAGTTGTCAAAACATTTGTTTAAGCCTAGGTTTAGGTGTTATTGGGTTAAGTGAATTAACTTGGGTGCATTTGTTAGATGGAAAGTAAAATCAGGTAACAAGCAAACCCTGAAGCATTTGAGGTGTAACCATTGAGGGCTAAAAGTTGTTTTTGTTCTAATAAAACATATGAGGTAAGGGGTATGTTTATGGGAATATCAGATTGTGATGTTATATGATAACTTTGGGTATGCATGACCTTAAGGGTAGTAATGAGAAATATGTAACTTTTTATGTACCAGTTAGTAAGAAAAGCAGGACTTTGATGGTTAAAAGATTAGCTTTTGCCTGACAATGTGACTATGGGGAATTTTAGAGATATTTTGAGGGTTTGTGGTGATAAAGCATATATATTCTTACCCTATGGATAGACAGGATGTTGTTACATGTCAACGTTGAAGCTTCCATATGAGGTTTTTACCATTATAAGAGGGGTAGCACCGGACAGAAATCTGAAGCTATATTTGAAATTGGATGAAAAGAGACATGGCTACATGTCATAGTCTTCAAGCCTATCATTGAAGGATAAATCTAAGGGAGAAGGGGGGACTTTTTCCATGGTATGGTGTAACATTTGGAAAGATCATATTGATAATATTAGTAGATACTTTGAGTCCAGATAGTTCAGATATTATCACTAGGGTTATATATGCATTGAAGAATATAAGGGATGCGTTTGGGAGATCTGAGAAGACTTGGTTGCAAGATCAGGTAGGCCAGTAGGGGCAGTGATGGGTTACATTTAATGGCAGCTTTGATAACACTGGGTGATGTTTGTAATTTGTTACTGACCTTTGAGAAAGCTATGATATTGAGATAGGTTGGAGAGTGATGCCTGGAGACAACACTCAGATGCCGGTGTTGACTGTTCCTGATCTGGATGAAGATGGACAAGTGGAACTGAATGGATAAATATCATTTTTGATGTTTTGATCATTTTTCAAAAAAAAAAAAATCAATATTGGGGTGATTTTGGTATGATTTTATGAATCACAGGGGGGAAGTGTATGAATGAATAATTATCCTAGTTCATTATTCTATCATTTATGTGATTCATACATCATTTATATATCATTTTTATATTCTTAGTTGATATTGATGTTTAATTTGAAAGTGTTGTTTTGCAAAAGATACTGTTTGGTTTTTCCTTTTCTTCCAGAAGCATTTGGGGAACATATGGAGATTGAAATACTCAAACAACGACAATATGAAGGGACAATATGACTGGAGGAGATGAAACAAGGAGGGTGTGGCCGATTCCATCATCAACAGTCCATTGGAAGAGGAGACTACGGGGAGATGAAATGTAGTGGACTACATTCCAGTGTCTGCAATGAAATATAGACATATTTGCATGTGTAATACATAATTGTGTCATAGCCTTAGGGATTAATTTTTGTAGAAGGATATTTGATGTTATTGAATACATCTGAGGATCTTAGATGTTTTTGTTTATTTCGTGAATGATTAGGGACAGGGAATTTAGGCAGGGAGAGTTCCACTTTAGGGTCCAATGGGTTGACCAGCCTTAGAGTGGATATTTTTTGGATAGGATTTTGTTTGCAGGGGCTTACATGTGTATTTAATTGCATCATAGTTTCAAATGCATTTACATGGTTTATGAGTTTATTTGGAGTATCTAGGTGGTTGCCTGGGGCAGAGGGACCGTGAGAGAATTTTACTGTCTTGATTGATGGATGGAAGGTTGCCAAACAGTTTTTCGCTCTTACACTCCATAGAGATTTGTTCATATTTCATAGTAATGTATTCACACTTCATAAACAGTTATTTCATAGAAAGGTATTTACACTCTAGAGAAGAATGTTTTTGGTTTAATGTTAAAGATACTCAATAAGATAAATTGTTACTTGTCATAATCCTATTCTGTTTGTTTTCGAGACTGTTCGTCTCGAAGGGGGGATATGTCGTGTATTGGGATTATGTCTTTGTTAAATGTTTTTTAAGTGGAACTGAAAGAATGTTGATTTTAGTATCAAGAGGGAATGTTTTAGTGTAACGTCACATACAACAGACAGGAAGTGTGTTGTAGACAGGGGAGACTGGTGATTGGCCAGAAGAGGGAGCCCATCTTTTTGCATTGTTTATAAGTAAGGGGCTAGACAAATAGAGGCAGAACGGCCATGGCAATCTGGGACGCCGTTCTCCGGACACCGCGGGTCTGTAACTTATGCTGTAACCTTGTGATATTAATAAAAGCCTCTAATCATTGTGCAGCATAAGCGGACTCTTTGTTGACAGCAATAATTGCCACCATTCACCCGATACGACAATAGATAGATAGATAGATAGATAGATAGATAGATAGATAGATAGATAGATAGATAGATAGATAGATAGATAGATAGATAGATAGATAGATAGATAGATAGATAGATAGATAGATAGATAGATAGATAGATAGATAGATAGATAGATAGATAGATAGATAGATAGATAGATAGATAGATAGATAGATAGATAGATAGATAGATAGATAGATAGATAGATAGATAGATAGATAGATAGATAGATAGATAGAAAGAAAGAGACATACAGACATACAGACAGCCCCCCAACACACCATATCTCTTGAAACATCTCCATACTTTTTATAATTTTATAGAACTCAAATTCCACCCTAAGGCGCGCAGAGCCATCCCATTAAATAATAGTAAAGGGTCTGTTATCCCCCCACCTTTGACCCTGTTCCTCCTTGTTAGCCAAATACCCAACTTTGCCTGAGCAAATAGAAAATTCAACAACACACATTTGCTATTTTCCTTATCTGAATACCTGTACCCCATTATAAACATCCCGACAGCAAACTCTACCCACAACCTCTCACACAGACATTCCAACAGAGACATTAAAGGCATTAACCTGGCGCACACAGAAAACACATGAATCACAGTTTCACTCATGACACAGAATCTCTGGCGCCATTAATATTAAGCGAGCCTACCCAAAGAGTCTCCATAAGAAGTGGGAGAAAAGCCAGCAAAGAAAGAGATCAAGAGCAAAGCTCAAAAAGCCCATGGGCCAGAAAGAAAACTTTCATCTAAACAGTGTCTGAAGGTACACCTTTACGCACGGTTGTGACCCACTTCCTCTACCTAAACCATTTCCTGGGTGAGAGGACACCATAACCCTCATTTTACATAGCGTGTTGTACTGATCTTACAAACTTTCCCGGATTGCTAAAAAAAACTTAAAGATTAACATTTTCCCTTTAGTCTCATTCAAGAAACTTGACAGTTCCCTCACCGTGCACTTTGACCCCTCTGCATGACTGGCTGTCAGCTCTGGACCCATTGAGGAGGAGTATGAAAAGAAAGCCTCCCTATCTTCCTCTTCCTCAGATTCACTTCCCTCCTCCTCATCTCCATCTCCCATCCTGACCACCTGCCCTTCCTCTCTAGTCGGGGCCTTCCCCCCAGCACCAGGCAAAGGTTCCTTGGTGCCTTTCACCACACAAGCCTCTCCCCTCCCACCTCCTTTCTTCTCCCCGTTTTTCCTCTTCCGCTTGACACCCTCCTCCACACCCCCTAGTCGCTTACTCTTCCCCACTATACTCTCCTCAACCATTAGCATAACCTGACTAAGCCCAGCCTCATCTACACCACCATCCATGACATGACTAGACCCAGCCTCATCTACACCACCATCCATGACATGATTAGGCCCAGCCTCATCTACACTACCATCCATGACATGACTAGACCCAGCCTCATCTACACCACCATCCATGACATGACTAGACCCAGTCTCAGCTACACCACCATCCATAACATGACTAGACCCAGCCTCATCTACACCACCATCCATAACATGACTAGATCCAGCCTCATCTACACCACAATCCATAGGATGACTAGACCCAGTCTCAGCTACACCACCATCCATAACATGACTAGACCCAGCCTCAACTACACCACCATCCATAACATGACTAGATCCAGCCTCATCTACACCACAATCCATAGGATGACTAGACCCAGTCTCAGCTATACCCCCATCCAAAACATGACTAGACCCAGCCTCATCTACACCACCATCTATAGCATGACTAGACCCAGCCTCATCTACCTCACCATCTGTAGCATGAATAGGCCCAGCCTTAACTACACTACCATATGTAGCATGACTAGGCCCAGCCTCTGCTGCCTGCGTCTCATGGCCCCCTGCACGTTGACCTCGATTTCCCCCACTGGTGCTAGCACCCTCACCTTGTCTACAACCTTTATGTGGGCACGCAAAGCTCTTATTCCCCAAATCCCCACACTCAAAGCACAGTAGACTATCTATGCTGGCAAACCCTGCATAGAGCCCTCCCTATGCCTCAATTTAAAATGCACATTCAACAGAAACATGAACACTTGCCTCTTGCCTCCGGAACGAAACAACATGTTTGACGGCATCTGCCTGTAAACCTGCCGACAGTACACGAAAACCACTAGCAAAATTACCAAAATGACTCCGCTCCTTCCTGATTTGATCATCCGCAATAAACAGAGGCACATTTGCAACTACCACCCTTGTCGAAGGGGTAGAAAGAGGAGAAATTGGCACCAACACACCCCTTACAAATGGAACAAACACCAAATTGAGATTCTGCATGCAGAATTCTGCGAAAATATCCTCCGTGTACAACGGAAAACACCAAATAATGCATGCAGAGCAGAATTAGGCCGATACCCGCTAATGATCAAAATCCAAAAAAGAGCCATTAAATTCTATAACCACTTAAAAGGAAGCGATTCCCAAACCTTCCATAACAAAGCCATCACCTACAGAGAGATGAACTTGGAGAAGAGTCCCCTAAGCAAGCTGGTCCTGGAACTCTGTTCACAAACACAAACAGACCCCATCGAGCCCCAGGACAACAACACAATTAGACCCAAGCAAATCATGAGAAAACTAAAAGAGAATGACTTGACACATTGGAAAGAATTAACCAAAAAACTGAGCAAACTAGAATGCTACTTGGCCCTAAACAGAGAGTACACAGTGACCACTGTGACTGACCCAAACTTAAGGAAAGCTTTGACTATGTACAGACTCAGTGAGCATAGCCTTGGCAGACCTGGCTCTCAAGAGAAGACAAATGAGGTTGAAACTGAGCTGCACTTCCTAACCTCCTGACACATATTTCCCTCAGATTACACAGATCCACAAATAATTCGAAAACAAACCCAATTTTGATAAACTCCCTTATCTACTGGGGGAAATACCACAGTGTGCCATCACAGTAGCAAGATTTGTGACCTGTTGCCACAAGAAAAGGGCAACCAGTGAAGAACAGACACCATTGTAAATACAACCCATATTTATGTTTATGAATTTTCCCATTTGCACATTGTTACAACACTGTATATAGACATCCTCTTACATTTGAAATGTCTTTGGAACTTCTGAGTGTAATGTTCACTGATAATATTTATTGTCTGTTTCACTTTTGTTTACTATCTACTTCACTTGCTTTTGCAATGTTAACATATGTTTCCCATGCCAATAAAGCCCTTACATTGAATTGAATTGAGAGACAGAGACAGACAGAGAATAGAGAAGATAGAGAGAAAGAGAGAGAGAGAGAAAGAGAGAGAGATAGATAAGAGAGAGAGAGAAAGAGAGAGAGAGAGAGAGAGAGAGAGAGAAGAGAGAAGAGAGATAGAGAAGCGAGAGAGAGAGAGAGGGAGAGAGGGAGAGAAGAGAGAGAGATAGAGAAGAGAGAGAGAGAGCGCGAGAGAGAGAGAGAGAGATAGAGAGAGAGATAGAGAGAGAGAGAGAGAGAGAGAGAGAGAGAGAGAGAGAGAGAGAGAGAGAGATGACCACAACAGTATCAAACAGTGATCAGTGTTCTAAATACAATAGATATGATACAATCTAAAAAGGTAAGTAGTTCATTTTCAGTGTCCCTGCGGATGGTCTGCTCTGACTGATTTTATAGCCCAGGCTCATTTTCAGGCCGGAGCCGTGCTGTCCATTACATTTCATTTCCAGTGGGCAGAGTGGATAAGTGTATGTGTGTGTGACCATGTGAGACATTATGATAATGAAACCAAGACTGAACTCTTTTCCCTGAATGCCAAGCATCACGTCTGGAGGAAACCTGGCACCATCCCTAAGGTGAAACATGGTGGCGGCAGCAACTGGCAAACTAGTCAGGATCAAGGGAAAGATGAACGGAGCAAAGTACAGAGAGATCCTTGATTAAAACCTGCTCCAGAGCATTCAGGACCTCAGACTGGGGTGAAGGTTCACCTTCCAACAGGACAATAACCCTAAGCACACAGACAAGACAACGCAGGAGTGGCTTCGGGACAATTCTCTGAATATCCTTGAGTGGCCCAGTCAGAGCCCGGACTTGAACCTGATCGAATATCTCTGGAGAGACCTGAAAATAGCTCTGCAGCAACACTCCCCATCCAACCTGACAGAGCTTGAGAGGAGCTGCAGAGAAGAATGGGAGAAACTCCCCAAATACAGGTGTGGCAAGCTTGTAGCGTCATACCCAAAATGACTCGAGGCTGTAATCGCTGCCAAAGGTGCTTCAACAAAGTACTGAGTAAAGGGTCTGAATACTTATGTAAATGTTATATTTCAGGTTTTAATTTTTTATAAATTTGCAAAAAGTTCTAAAAACCTGATTTTGCTTCATCATTATGGGGTATTGTGTGTAGATTGATGAGGAAAAAACCCAATTTAATCAATTTTAGAATAAGGCTGTAACATAACAAAATGTGGAAAAAGTCAAGGGGTCTGAATACATTCCGAAGGCACTTTATCTCTGTTTCATTTACATTTTTACATTTTAGTCATTGAGCAGACACTCTTATCCAGAGCGACTTACAGTTAGTGAGTACATACATTTTCATACTGTTCTGAGAATGCACTGATGTGAATATCCTAACATCCCACTGGGCACAAACTGGTTGAATCAAAATTGTTTCAACGTAATTTGTCAACCTATTGTGATGTGGAATCTACGTGGTAAATACATTTGATTTGAAAAAAGTCATCAACGTAAACTGCTGTTTTGGATTTTGGCAACATGGCGACCAATTTTCACCACACAACACCTTGTATAAAATATGTTGAGTTTGTACCTTTGAAACAACGTCAGATCTTCAACGCTAAATCCAGAAAAAGAAAACCATAGCCTTGGCAGCACCTCCTGTCACTGACTACTGCCAATGTGCTATCGTGAGAATGATTATTGAGAGATCTGTTAATGCTAAATAGATTCACTGTTGCTATCGGAGTCATTTGAAAAGGTAGTTTTAGCAGAGCAAATGAAATGTAACCATACTTTAAAAATCATATATCATCAATGATACTATATATTTAGGCCTACATAGCATTTGCAAAGTCAATAAGTCATCAACAGCTATTCTTTCAATTCAACCCAGGGTGCAACTAAAAATAGACAATACATATAGGCCTAGGGTTTCAAGCTTTGGTTGATTTTAAATGTAATCTTCAAGTTAATTCATATGTTGGATTCATGTCTCCATGTCAACCAAAGATCAAAGATAAAGAATAGGACTAAATTAAATTAAACTTTGATTTGCATTTGAATTGATTTGATCCTATTCATTAACTTAGATTTTTGGTTGAGATGGAGACATGAATTGAACATATCAATTATTAATTTGTAGACAAACTGGATATTAAATTGTGTTTGGTTGTCAACGCAACCAAATATCAACATTTGAAGGAGATGTATAGAGAGGGAAAAAAGTATTTGATCCCCTGCTGATTTTGTACGTTTGCCCACTGACAAAGAAATGATCAGTCTATAATTTAAATCAAGGTTTATTTGAACAGTGAGAGACAGAATAACAACAACAAAATCCAGAAAAACGCATGTCAAAAATGTTATAAATTGATTTGCATTTGAATGAGGGAAATAAGTATTTGACCCCCTCTCAATCAGAAAGATTTCTGGCTCTCAGGTGTCTTTTATACAGGTAACAAGCTGAGATTAGGGTGTGCTCCTAATCTCAGTTTGTTACCTGTATACAAGACACCTGTCCACAGAAGCAATCAATCAATCAGATTCCAAACTCTCCACCATGGCCATGACTAAAGAGCTCTCCAAGGATGTCAGGGACAAGATTGTAGACCTACACAAGGCTGGAATGGGCTACAAGACCATCGCCAATCAGCTTGGTGAGAAGGTGACAACAGTTGGTGTGATTATTCGCAAATGGAATAAACACAAAAGAACTGTCAATCTCCCTCGGCCTGGGGCTCCATGCAAGATCTCACTAAGGGGACAGGACAACTTCACCGCATCAAAGGGACGATGGACGGGGCCATGTACCGTCAAATCTTGGGTGAGAACCTCCTTCCCTCAGCCAGGGCATTGAGAATGGGTCGTGGATGGGTATTCCAGCATGACAATGACCCAAAACACACGGCCAAGGCAACAAAGGACTGGCTCAAGAAGGAGCACATTAAGGTCGTGGAGTGGCCTAGCCAGTCTCCAGACCTTAATCCCATAGAAAATGTGTGGAGGGAGCTGAAGGTTCAAGTTGCCAAACATCAGCCTCGAAACCTTAATGACTTGGAGAAGATCTGCAAAGAGGAGTGGGACAAAATCCCTCCTGAGATGTGTGCAAACCTGGTGGCCAACTACAAGAAACATCTGACCTCTGTGATTGCCAACAAGGGTTTTGCCACCAAGTACTAAGTCATGTTTTGCAGAGGGGTCAAATACTTATTTCCCTCATTAAAATGCAAATCAATTTATAACATTTTTGACATGCATTTTTCTGGATTTTTTTGTTGTTATTCTGTCTCTCACTTTTCAAATAAACCTACCATTAAAATTATAGACTGATAATTTATTTGTCAGTGGGCAAACATACAAAATCAGCAGGGGATCAAATACTTTTTTCCCTCACAGTATCTTCTGCTTGGATAGTTCCAACTCTGCCACTGACTTAGTCTGGCTTTAATTCCATTTTGTCTACAAATAAAAAAATTATATGTTGAATTCACGTCTCCATCTCAACCAAAAATCTAGTTAAAAGAATAGGACTAAATCAAATAAAACTTAAAATACACTTAAAATAAAGTTTGATTTGATTTTGTCCTACCCTATTTGGTTGAGATGGAGAGTGAATCCAACATATCAATCAAAAGTCCCTCTTTGCCATGAAAATGAATTTAATCCCAAAAAAACATTTCCACTGCATTTCAGCCCTGCCACAAAAGCACCAGCTGCCATCATATCAGTGATTCTCTCGTTAACACAGGTGAGAGTGTTGACGAGGACAAGCCTGGAGATCACTCTGTCATGCTGATTGAGTTAGAATAACAGACTGGAAGCTTTAAAAGGTGGGTTGTGCTTGAAATCATTGTTCTTCCTCTGTTAACCATGGTTACCTGCAAGGAAACACGTGCCGTCATCATTGGTTTGCACAAAAAGGGCTTCACAGGCAAGGATATTGCTGCTAGGAAGATTGCACCTAAATCAACCATTTATCGGATCATCAAGTACTTCAAGGAGAGAGGTTCAATTGTTGTGAAGAAGGCGTCAGGGCGCCCAAGAAAGTCCAGCAAGCACCAGGACCGTCTCCTAAAGTTGATTCAGCTGCGGGATCGGGGCACCACCAGTGCAGAGCTTGCTCAGGAATGGCAGCAGGCAGGTGTGAGTGCATCTGCACGCACAGTGAGGCGAATACTTTTGGAGGATGGCCTGGTGTCAAGAAAGACAACAAAGAAGCCACTTCTCTCCAGGAAAAACATCAGGGACAGACTGATATTCTGCAAAAGGTACAGGGATTGGACTGCTGAGGACTGGGGTAAAGTCATTTTCTCTGATGAATCCACTTTCCGATTCTTTGGGGCATCCGGAAAACACCTTGTCCGGAGAAGACAAGGTGAGCGCTACCATTAGTCCTGTGTAATGCCAACAGTAAAGCATCCTGAGACCATTCATGTGTGGGGCTGCTTCTCAGCCAAGGGAGTGGGCTCACTCACAATTTTGCCTAAGAACACAGCCATGAATAAATCAATCAATCAATCAATTTTATTTTATATAGCCCTTCTTACATCAGCTAATATCTCGAAGTGCTGTACAGAAACCCAGCCTAAAACCCCAAACAGCTAGTAATGCAGGTGTAGAAGCACGGTGGCTAGGAAAAACTCCCTAGAAAGGCGAAAACCTAGGAAGAAACCTAGAGAGGAACCAGGCTATGAGGGGTGGCCAGTCCTCTTCTGGCTGTGCCGGGTGAAGATTATAACAGAACCATGCCAATAAAGAATGGTACCAACACATCCTCCGAGAGCAACTTCTCCTAACCATCCAAGAACAGTTTGGTGACGACCAAAAGTGATAACTAAGTGGCTCGGGGAACAAAAAAACAACAACATTTTGGGTCCATGGCCAGGAAACTCCCCAGACCTTAATCCCATTGAGAACTTGTGGTCAATCCTCAAGAGGTGGGTGGACAAACAAAACCCCACAAATTCTGACAAACTCAAAGCATTGATTATGCAAGAATGGGCTGCCATCAGTCAGGATGTGGCCCAGAAGTTAATTGACAGCATGCCAGGGCAGATTGCAGAGGTCTTGAAAAAGAAGGGTCAACAATGCAAATATTGACTTTTTGCATAAACTTAATGTAATTGTCAATAAAAGCCTTTGACACTTATGGAATGCTTGTAATTATACTTCAGTATACCATAGTAACATCTGACAAAAATATCTCATAACATTGAAGCAGCGAACTTTGTGAAGACCAATACTTGTGTCATTCTCAAAACCTTTGACCACGACTGTACAATGTTGTTAATCCATCCTCAGTTTTCTACTATCGCAGCCATGAAACTATGTAACTGTTTTAAAGTCACCATTGGCCTCATTGTGAAATCCCTGAGCGGTTTCCTTCCTCTCCGCCAACTGAGTTAGGAAGGATGCCTGTATCTTTGTAGTGACTGGGTGTATTGATACACCATCTAAAGTGTAAATAATAACTTCACCATGCTCAAAGGGATATTCAATGTCTGCTTTTATTTTTATTTTTACCGATCTACCAATAGGTGCCCTTCTTTGCGAGGCATTGGAAAACCTCCCTGGTATTTGTGATTGAATCTGTGTTTGAAATTCACTGCTCGATTTATGGCTATTTTACAAACTAATGTAACAGTATTTATTAAACCTTAAAATGAGTAACACATTCATGGCCAATTTTTTGATTTTTAACCTTTATTTACCCAGGTAAGCCAGTTGAGAAAAGTTCTCATTTACAACTGCGACCTAGCCAAGATAAAGCAAAGCAGTGCGATAAAAACAGCAACACAAAGTTACATATGGGGTAAAACAAAGCATAAAGTCAAAAATACAACATAAAATATATATACAGTGTGTGCAAATGTAGCAAGTTATGGAGGTAAGGCAATAAATAGGCCATAGTGCAAAATAATTACAATTAGTATTAACACTGGAATGATAGATGTGCAAGAGATGATGTGCAAATAGAGATACTGGGGTGCAAATGAGCAAAATAAATATCAATATGGGGATGAGGTAGTTGGGTGGGCTAATTTCAGATGGGCTGTGTACAGGTGCAATGATCGGTAAGGTGCTCTGACAACTGATGCTTAAAGTTAGTGAGGGAGATAAGAGTCTCCAGCTTCAGAGATTTTTGCAGTTCGTTCCAGTCATTGGCAGCAGAGAACTGGAAGGAGTGACGGCCAAAGGAGGTGTTGGCTTTGGGGATGACCAGTGAGATATATCTGCTGGAGCGCATACTACGGGTGGGTGTTGCTATGGTGACCAATGAGCTAAGATAAGGCGGGGATTTGCCTAGCAGTGATTTATAGATGGCCTGGAGCCAGTGGGTTTGGCGACGAATATGTAGTAAGGACCAGCCAACAAGAGCGTACAGGTCACAGTGGTGGGTAGTATATGGGGCTTTGGTGACAAAACGGATGGCACTGTGATAGACTACATCCAATTTGCTGAGTAGAGTGTTGGAGGCTATTTTGTAAATGACATCGCCGAAGTCAAGGATCGGTAGGATAGTCAGTTTTACGAGGGCATGTTTGGCAGCATGAGTGAAGGAGGCTTTGTTGCGAAATAGGAAGCCAATTCTAGATTTAACTTTGGATTGGAGATGCTTAATGTGAGTCTGGAAGGAAAGTTTACAGTCTATCCATACACCTAGGTATTTATAGTTGTCCACATACTCTACGTCAGACCCGTCGAGAGTAGTGATTCTAGTCGATTTTGAGGTTGATGTAACTATAAATGTCTTCTTATGTAATCATAGAAATCGTGCATGTTCAAGATAGCATGCTAAGGTCGTAGGTCTGAGGAGATCTTCGCAATTGTTATAATAATCTGACCAGAATATCAAACAGCATTGATCACTTGCACCAAGTACTTGAATGTAATCTGAACTGTAATCCAGGTCATTTGGTTGTGCTATTAGATGAAGAACAGTGATAACACATCAAAGATGGCACCGTACTGTATGGCTGCCGTCTTGAGAGCTCTGACTCAACTTTGCTATTTTGTGATTCTTTTGGCGTTTATATTTACTTTTTTTGCACAAAATGTATCCGCTATCATTTTTTTGTTGTTGTTGAAGTTTGCAGGCGGGGCTACCTCATCACATGACCATGAGCAACCATGCTCACTACATTCACCTTTGACCTCCACTATGAGAAACCACCCCACATTGGTCTTAGACCATGAGTAAATTCCCTTTTGGTCTGAGGGCAGACACTGGTTTTGAACTTCGCAGGCGGGGCTACCTCATCACATGACCATGAGCAACCATTCCCGACTCATGTCCGTTACAAAAGTATAGTGATAACACATTGGGAATTCAACAAACTTCTGGCTGTCTTTTCGGATTGAAATCTCATTGATCAACATCTCAACCAAATATTACCCAAATGTTCACGTTGAAATTACATGTTGTGATGGCTGCATACACACCTCAGGAACAACTGATAAGGTTTGTGTGTGTGTGTCAGTCTTTGTGTGTGGTTTGTGTGACATAATAAACCCCTGTACTCCTTCTCTCTTTCTCCACCCCTCCCTCCCTCCCTCACTCCTCCCCCCACTCCCTCCACCCGACACTGATCTAGGACTAGTTGAGTGTTGGTGGACCTCAGGGAGGTTCAGTGGAATAATGCTGTGTCAGGGACCTCCCTGCAGGGACCTAGAGACATGCACTGCAGCATACTGAGATACGCACTGCAGCATACTGATACACACACTGCAGCATACTGATACACGCACTGCAGCATACTGATACACGCACACACACACACCATACTGTATGTTTTAGTATCCTTATGGGGACCTAAAATGTATTTCCATTCAAAATCCTATTTTCCCTAACCCCTAATCCTAAACCTAACTCCTAACCCTAGCCCTAACCATAATTCTAACCCTAAATCTAATTTTAACCCTAAACCCTAATCTTAAAATAGCCTTTGTCCATGTGGGGGATGTGGGAAATGTCCCCATGAGGGACATTTCCCACTTTTGTCCATGTGGGGATATTGGGGGATTTCCGGAACCCACACGGATAGTAATATAAGCCCACACACACACACACTCACACTGGCAAGGGCTGTGTATCCTTCACAGGGGCAACGTGTGTGTATCTCTCTTTCTCTGGCATTTCACCCCCTGTCCTACCGTACCGAGGCCCCCCCACTGTCTCTCCAACTCTATCTGAACAGTCTGTTCTGGTCTGTTATGTCTGTTCTGTCTTTTCTGTTCTGTCTGTCTGTTCTATCTGTCTGTTCTGTCTGTTATGTCTGCTATGTTCTGTCTGCTCTGTTCTGTCTGCTCTATTCTGTTTTGTCTGTTCTGTCTGCTCTGTTCTGTTTTGTCTGTCTGTTCTGTCTGCTCTGTTCTGTTCTGTCTGTCTGCTCTGTCTGTCTGCTCTGTTCTGTCTGCTCTGTTCTGTCTGCTCTGTTCTGTTTTGTCTGTCTGTTCTGTCTGCTCTGTTCTGTTCTGTCTGTCTGCTCTGTCTGTCTGCTCTGTTCTGTCTGCTCTGTTCTGTTTTGTCTGTCTGTTCTGTCTGCTCTGTTCTGTTCTGTCTGTCTGCTCTGTCTGTCTGCTCTGTTCTGTCTGCTCTGTTCTGTCTGCCCTGTTCGGTCTGCTCTGTTCTGTCTGCTCTGTTCTGTCTGCTCTGTTCTGTCTGTCTGTTATGTCTGCTCTGTTCTGTTCTGGTCTGTTTGTTCTGTCTGTCTGTTCTGTCTGTCTGTTCTGTCTGCTCTGTTCTGTCTGCTCTGTTCTGTTCTGTCTGTTCTGTCTGCTCTGTTCTGTTCTGTCTGCTCTGTTCTGTTTTGTCTGTTCTGTCTGTTCTGGTCTGTTATGTCTGTTCTGTCTATTCTGTTATGTCTGTTATGTTCTGGTCTGTTTCCTCTGTTTGATCTGTTCTGTCTGTTCTGGTCTGTCTGCTCTGCTCTGTCTATTCTGATTTGTCTGTCCTGTTCTGGTCTATCTGCTCTGTTCTGGTCTGTCTGCTCTGTTCTGTCTATTCTGTTATGTCTGTTCTGTTCTGATCTGTCTGCTCTGTTCTGGTCTGTCTGCTCTGCTCTGTCTATTCTGTTATGTCTGCTCTGGTCTGTCTGCTCTGTTCTGGTCTGTCTGCTCTGCTCTGTCTATTCTGTTATGTCTGTTCTGTTCTGATCTGTCTGCTCTGTTCTGGTCTGTCTGCTCTGTTCTGTCTATTCTGTCATGTCTGTTCTGTTCTGATCTGTCTGCTCTGTTCTGGTCTGTCTGCTCTGCTCTGTCTATTCTGTTATGTCTGCTCTGGTCTGTCTGCTCTGTTCAGTTCTGGTCCCTCTATTCATCAGCTAGCGCTACTCCTTTGAGATCTACTGTCTGGGTCTGAGTTCTGTTCTAATCAACTCTCCCCCTGCACTCTGCCATAGGACATGTCTGCTCCCTCTATAATTATAGATGTTATGATAGTCCCGTCTACACTACCAGTCAAAAGTTTTAGAACACCTACTCATTGGAGGGTTTTTCTACATTGTATAATAATAATAGTGAAGACATCAAAACTATGAAATAACACATATGGAATACATGTAGTAATGCTGTGGTAGCCTTGCTGGTTAAGTGTGCCTTGAATTCTAAATAAATCACTGACAGTGTCACCAGCAAAGCACCCCCACACCATCACACCTCCTCCTCCATGCTTCATGGTGGGAAACACATGCGGAGATCATCCGTTCACCTACTCTGCGTCTCCCAAAGACATGGCGGTTGGAAACAAAAATCTCAAATTTGACTCATCAGACCAAAGGACAGATTTCCACCGGTCTAATGTCCATTGCTCGTGTTTCTTGGACCAAGCAAATAAACCTAATGTTGTTGTTGTTCGGCCGGCTACTTGCAACTGTTTTTTGTGGTTCACTACTACTCACTGTCAACAGACAGGGTGATGGCTGGCTACTACTCACTGTCGACAGACAGGGTGATGGCTGGCTACTACTCATTGTCGACAGACATGGTGATGGCTGGCTACTACTCACTGTCGACAGACAGGGTAATGGGCTGGCTACTACTCACTGTCGACGGACAGGGTGATGGGCTGGCTGGTCTTGTTTTCTCCATTCTTGTCGTTGACTGCCTGTACGTAGTAGCGTCCAGCATCAGGTGCCACCGTGGACAGGATGACCAGAGTGTTGTCCAGGGTAATGGCTCTGAGGAACACAGAGACACGGTTGGTCACTACACTGCCACAAACACCACACACAAAAAGACGCACACACACACACACACACACACACACACACACACACTTTACAGTGTAAAACATCCCGAGGAAGGAATGCCCTCCAGGTTTTTGCAGAACCTAATAAGATTACAGTTGTCCTGTTATATTCCTGTTGTGTGTACCAGCTTCTCCCCTATTCCAGCCCCTCCCACCCTGTGCTGTGCTGACCAGTGGAGTGAGACCCAGGCTTCCTTTCCCTGCAGTCTACCAATTATAGCCATGCCTCTGTTCACAATCAATATTTGCTTATTATCAGCGCCTGTTCACGTAATTTGGAGCTGGATTGCATGTTCGGACTCATTGCCCCCGACCCCCTCTCCCTCACTTCTCTCTCTCCCCCTCTCCCTCCCTCCCTCTCTCTCTCTCCCTCCCTCCCTCCCTTCTCCCTCTGTTTCCCTCCCTTCTCTTCCCCCCTTCTCTCCCCACCTTCTCTCCCTCTCTCCCTTCTCTCCCCCCTTCTCTCCCTACCTTCCTTGCCTCTCTCTGTCCCTCCCTTCTCTCCCTACCTCTCTCTCTCCCTCTCTCCCTCCTCTCCCTCCCTCTCTCCTCCAGGAGATAGCATACCAATGTTAATGCACCTCCCTCCTGGAGGAATACAAACCACACTGAGGATCAGGTGATGCTGTACATACGGTACACACATACTGCTGTCCATATGGTACACACATCCTACTGTAGATATGGTACACACATTCTACTGTCCATATGGTACACACATCCTACTGTCCATATGGTACACACATCCTACTGTCAATATGGTACACACATCCTACTGTCCATATGGTACACACATCCTACTGTCCATATGGTACACACATCCTACTGTAGATAGGGTACACACATCCTACTGTCCATACGATACACACATCCTACTGTCCATATGGTACACACATCCTACTGTCAATATGGTACACACATCCTACTGTCCATATGGTACACACATCCTACTGTCCATATGGTACACACATCCTACTGTCCATATGGTACACACATCCTACTGTAGATATGGTACACACATCCTACTGTCAATATGGTACACACATACTGCTGTCCATATGGTACACACATCCTACTGTCCATATGGTTCACACATTCTACTGTAGATATGGTACACACATCCTACTGTCAATACGGTACACACATACTGCTGTCCATACGATACACACATCCTACTGTCCATATGGTACACACATCCTACTGTCAATACGGTACACACATCCTACTGTCCATATGATACACACATCCTACTGTCCATATGGTACACACATCCTACTGTCCATACGATACACACATCCTACTGTCTATATGGTACACACATCCTACTGTCCATATGGCACACATCCTACTGTCCATACGATACACACATCCTACTGTCCATACGGTACACACATCCTACTGTCCATACGATACACACATCCTACTGTCCATACGATACACACATCCTACTGTCCATACGATACACACATCCTACTGTCCATATGGTACACACATCCTACTGTCCATATGATACACACATCCTACTGTCCATATGGTACACACATCCTACTGTCCATATGATACACACATCCTACTGTCCATATGGTACACACATCCTACTGTCCATACGATACACACATCCTACTGTCCATATGGTACACACATCCTACTGTCCATACGACACACACATCCTACTGTCAATATGGTACACACATCCTGCTGTCCATATGATACACACATCCTACTGTCCATATGGCACACATCCTACTGTCCATACGATACACACATCCTACTGTCCATATGGTACACACATCCTACTGTCCATACGATACACACATCCTACTGTCCATATGGTACACACATCCTACTTTCCATATGGTACACACATCCTACTGTCCATACGACACACACATCCTACTGTCAATATGGTACACACATCCTACTGTCCATATGATACACACATCCTACTGTCCATATGGCACACATCCTACTGTCCATACGATACACACATCCTACTGTCAATATGGTACACACATCCTAAGACATTGTTGTGATTAATGTTGGTTTGTAAATAAGCGGCTCGGCTGTGTGTCACGGATGGTGTGCTTTGCTTGTGTTCTGTTCGGAGCGGAGAGGTGCTAGGATTGGCTTCCTGGGGTGTATGCTCGGCCCTGCCGCATGGCAACGCATCCCTCCACCTCTACTCACAGACACAAATTAAACACAAATACAAACACACATGCAAGCACACACACACACACACGCACACACACACACACACCATCAACCCCTTCACCCCCCACCACACGTACACTGAGTTTAGATACCACCTATGTGAATTGAGTTCTTGAATTGAGTTCTTGAATTGCATTGGGATTTACATACCTCGCGTTTGCAACAATGAAAAACATTTTAAAATGACAAATAGCTACACATGTTGATATTGAACTCTTTATCAATGACACTTTATGTTTATGCATTGTTTATAGTACTTTGTGAAGCAAATTATATGTGGGCTGCCACTCACAAAGAAAAAAATTACTCCACCACCTGGAAAGCAGTTGACGGTTCGGATTACGCGATGCTAAGGTCATATTTTTCCATATTCTGTTACAATTAAAGGGTTGTTCAGATTCACTTAGATCTGTGGACCATGCCGTTTTAACAGAATATTAGCTTTCTAAACGTTGTTTATACTGTATATAATAGAGAACAGTCTTTTCGGGAGCCCAGATAATTTATTTATAAAAATGGTTCAGTAGTTGAGTTTCCAAAGGGACTCCATAGGCCAGCATAGCTGACTTAAATTGTAAATATAGAAAACAGGAGTTGCCTGGTAATGTGTATGGGTCTTTCAAATCTTGGAATGTTCTCAAACCATTACTCTCCATGATATCAGTACAGATTCTTCATTTGGACCATTGGGGGGATGCAAAAGGCCACCCTCCAGATTGCAAGGTGAAATATTGGGAGTATGGGCATTCCATTTTGATTCCCAGTTACAATGTTTTACAGATATACATGAATATTTTGTGCCAAATAGAGATGATGTGTCCATTGTTTAAGGGATATATCAGTGAAGACCACTTCTTCCAGGGCAATAGGTGACACCATATTTATCTCTGTACTCAGCCAGGGGGCGGAAGAATCATGTCTAATCCAATTTAATATGGGGTGAAATGCTAGTGCCTGGAAATACAATTTAAAAGTTTGGTACGGATAGTCCTCCTACGTCTTTTCCTATTTGTAAGTTTGTTAATTTTATCCGGGATCGCTTACCTTGCCATATACAGTACATTCGGAAAGTATTCAGACCCGTTCACTTTTTCCAAATTTTCTTACGTTACAGCCTTATTCTAAAATGGAATTTATGTATTTTTTTCTTCATCAATCTACACACAATACACCATAATGACAAAGCGAAAACAGGTATTTAGAAAATACAAAACAGAAATACCTTATTTACATAAGTATTCAGACCCTTTGCTATGAGACTCGAAATTGATCATCCTTGAGATGTTTCTACAACTTGATTGGAGTTCACCTGTGGTAAATTCAATTGATTGGACATGATTTGGAAAGACACACCTGTCTATATAAGGTCCCACAGTTGACAGTGCATGTCAGAGCAAAAACCAAGCCTTGAGGTCAAAGGAATTGTCTGTAGAGCTCCGAGACAGGATTGTGTTTGAGGCACAGATCTGGAGAAGGGTACCAAAAAATTTCTGCAGCATTGAAGGTCCCCAAGAACACAGTGGCCTCCATCATTCTATTTATTTTTGTATTTTATTTTTTGTAAAAAAATGTTTAGGTGGTAGATCAGCTTTAATATTGCAGATAGATTGTAACTTCCAACAATGTAATTGTTTGCATCACTTCCAATCCCCCATATGTTTTTTTTCTTCTTGCAAATATATATATATATATATATATATATATATATATATATATATATATATATATATATATATATATATATATATATATCAAATTAAATCAAATGTTATTGGCCACATGCGCCGAATACAACAGGTGCAGACATTACAGTGAAATGCTTACTTACAGCCCTTAACCAACAGTGCATTTATTTTTAATAAAAAAAGTAAAATAAAACAACAACAAAAAAGTGTTGAGAAAAAAAGAGCAGAATTAAAATAAAATAACAGTAGGGAGGCTATATATACAGGGGGGTACCGGTGCAGAGTCAATGTGCGAAGGCACCGGCTAGTTGAGGTAGTTGAAGTAATATGTACATGTGGGTAGAGTTAAAGTGACTATGCATAAATAATTAACAGAGTAGCAGCAGCGTAAAAAGATGTGGTGGGGATTGGGGGTGGGGGGCAGTGCAAATAGTCTGGGTAGCCATGATTAGCTGTTCAGGAGTCTTATGGCTTGGGGGTAGAAGCTGTTGAGAAGTCTTTTGGACCTAGACTTGGCACTCCAGTACCGCTTGCCGTGCGGTAGCAGAGAGAACAGTCTATGACTAGGGTGGCTGGAGTCTTTGACAATTTGTAGGGCCTTCCTCTGACACCGCCTGGTATAGAGGTCCTGGATGGCAGGAAGCTTGGCCCCAGTGATGTACTGGGCCGTACGCACTACCCTCTGTAGTGCCTTGCAGTCGGAGGCCAAGCAGTTGCCATACCAGGCGGTGATGCAACCAGTCAGGATGCTCTCAATGGTGCAGCTGTATAATTTTTTGAGGATCTGAGGACCCATGCCAAATCTTTTCAGTCTCCTGAGGGGGAATAGGCTTTGTCGTGCCCTCTTCACGACTGTCTTGGTGTGTTTGGACCATGATAGTTTGTTGGTGATGTGGACACCAAGGAACTTGAAGCTCTCCCTATAAGCTGTCTCCTCGTTGTCGGTGATCAGGCCTACCACTGCTGTGTCATCGGCAAACTTAATGATGGTGTTGGAGTCATGCCTGGCCATGCAGTCATGGGTGAACAGGGAGTACAGGAGAGGACTGAGCACGCACCCCTGAGGGGCCCCTGTGTTGAGGATCAGTGTGGCAGATGTGTTGTTAACCTACCCTTACCACCTGTGGGCGGCCCGTCAGGAAGTCCAGGATCCAGTTGCAGAGGGAGGTGATTAGTCCCAGGATCCTTAGCTTAGAGATGAGCTTTGAGGGCACTATGGTGTTGAAAGCTGAGCTGTAGTCAATGGATAGCATTCTCACGTAGGTGATCCTCTTGTCCAGGTGGGAAAGGGCAGTGTGGAGTGCAATAGAGATTGCATCATCTGTGGATCTGTTGGGGCGGTATGCAAATTGGAGTGGGTCTAGGGTTTTTGGGATAATGGTGTTGATGTGAGCCATGACCAGCCTTTCAAAGTACTTCATGGCTAGAGACGTCAGTGCTACGGGTAGGTAGTCATTTAGGCAGGTTATCTTAGTGTCCTTGGGCACGGGGACTATGGTGGTCTGCTTGAAACATGTTGGTATTACAGACTCAGTCAGGGACATGTTGAAAATGTCATTGAAGACACTTGCCAGTTGGTCAGCACATGCTCGGAGTACACGTCCTGGTAATCCGTCTGGCCCTGCGGCCTTGTGAATGTTGACCTGCTTAAAAGTCTTACTCACATCGGCTACGGAGAGCGTGATCACATAGTCATCCGGAACAGCTGGTGCTCTCATGCATGCTTCAGTGTTGCTTGCTCGAAGCGAGCATAGAAGTGGTTTAGCTCGTCTGGAAGTCTTGTGTCACTGGGCAGCTCGCGGTTGTGCTTCCCTTTGTAGTCTGTAATAGTTTTCAAGCCCTGCCACATCCGACGAGCGTCAGAGCCGGTGTAGTACGATTCAATCTTAGTCCTGTATTGACTCTTTGCCTGTTTGATGGTTCGTCGGAGGGCATAGCGGGATTTCTTATAAGCGTCCGGGTTAGAGTTCCGCTCCTTGAAAGTGGCAGCTCTACCCTTTAGCTCAGTGCGGATGTTTCCTGTAATCCATGGCTTCTGGTTGGGGTATGTACGTACGGTCACTGTGGGGACGCCATCATCGATGCACTTATTGATGAAGCCAGTGACTGATGTGGTGTACTCCTCAATGCTATCTGAAGAATCCCGGAACATGTTCCAGTCTGTGCTAGCAAAACAGTCCTGTAGCTTAGCATCTGCGTCATCTGACCACTTTTTTATTAACCGAGTCACTGGTGCTTCCTGCTTTAGTTTTTGCTTATAAGCAGGAATCAGGAGCATAGAGTTATGGTCAGATTTGCCAAATGGAGGGTGAGGGAGAGCTTTGTATGCGTCTCTGTGTGTGGAGTAAAGGTGGTCTAGAGTTTTTTTTCCCCCTCTGGTTGCACATTTAACACCAGCTGTTGTTTACAAATATACACAGACCGCCACCCCTTGTCTTACCGGAGTCAGCCGTCCTATCCTGCCGATGTAGCGTATAGCCCGCTAGCTGTATGTTGTCCATGTCGTCGTTCAGCCACGACTCGGTGAAACATAAGATATTATAATTTTTTATGTCCCGTTGGTAGGATAACCGTAATCTTAGGTCATCCCATTTATTCTCAAATGATTGAAGATTGGCTAATAGGATTGATGGGAGAGGCAGTTTACTCGCTCGCCGTCGGATCCTTACAAGGCACCCCGACCTACGTCCACGATATCTCCGTCTCTTCCTCATGCGAATGACGGGGATTTGGGCCTTGTCGTGTGTCTAAAGGATATCCTTCACGGCCGCCTCGTTGAAGAAAAAAATCTTTGTCCAATACGAGGTGAGTAATCGCTGTCCTGTTATCCAGAAGCTCTTTTTGGTTATAAGAGACGATGGCAGAAACATTATGTACAAAATAAATTACAAATAACGCAGAAAAACACACATAATAATACAATTGGTTAGAGGGCTGTAAAACGGCAGCCATCTTCCCCGGTGCCACTATAGATCCACACACATATATACACATACATACATACATACATACATATAAATACATATACATATATATATATATATATATATATATATATATATATATATATATATATATATATATATATATATATATATATATATATACATACACACATACATACATACATATAAATACATATACATACATATATACATATTCTTTAAAAATATATATTTCCCTTTATTACTTTCCAACCCCACCACTCCTTCCCTAATTGGAGTAAACTAGTGAAAAACAATGCTTAGGCCTCAACTTCAAGCTTATACATACTATATACATTTTATGGACACAGTCAATTTTATAATAATTATATTTTGTTAGTTTTTACTCCTGAACTTCTTCTTCCCTCAACCTCTCCGATCATTTTCATGATGTCCATCCGGTTTGCTTCTATATGCCATATCTTTCTAACTGTAATCTTTCACAAAAGCTCTCAACATATAACCTATATACTTATTATGGACACAGTTTGATTTACATTAGTTATCTTGTTGTTATTAGTTGTTGTTAGTCCCATCCTTCAACTCCATTCAACACCACCCATCTACAGTGGCTTGCGAAAGTATTCACCCCTCTTGCCATGTTTCCTATTTTGTTGCCTTACAACCTGGAATTAAAATTGATTTTTTGGGGGGTTTGTATCATTTGATTTACATGACATGCCTACCACTTTGAAGATGCAAACAATTTTTTATTGTGAAACAAACAAGAAATAAGACATAAAAAACAGAACTTGAGTGTGCATAACTATTCACCCCCCCCAAAGTAAATACTTTGTAGAATCAACTTTTGCAGCAATTACAGCTGCACGTCTCTTGTGGTATGTCTCTATAAGCTTGGCACATCTAGCCAATGGGATTTTTGCCCATTCTTCAAGGCAAAACTGCTCTAGCTCCTTCAAGTTGGATGGGTTCCGCTGGTGTACAGCAACCTTTAAGTCATACCACAGATTCTCAATTGGATTGAGGTCTGGGCTTTGACTAGGCCATTCAAAGACATTTAAATGTTTCCCCTTAAACCACTCGAGTGTTGCTTTAGCAGTATGCTTAGGGTCATTGTCCTGCTGGAAGGTGAACCTCCGTCCCAGTCTCAAATCTCTGGAAGACTGAAACAGGTTTCCCTCAAGGATTTCCTTGTATTTAGCGCCATCCATCATTCCTTCAATTCTGACCAGTTTCCCATTCCCTGCCGACGAAAAACATCCCCACAGCATGATGCTACCACCACCATGCTCAGGGTGATGAGAGGTGTTGGGTTTGCGCCAGACATAGCATTTCCCTTGATGGCCAAAAAGCTCAATTTTAGTCTCATCTGACCAGAGTACCTTCTTCCATATGTTTGGGGAGTCTCCCACATGCTTTTTGGCAAACTCAAAACATGTTTGCTTATTTTTTTCTTTAAGCAATGGCTTTTTTCTGGCCACTCTTCCGTAAAGCCTAGCTCTGTGGAATGTACTGCTTAAAGTGGTCCTATGGACAGATACTCCAATCTCCGCTGTGGAGCTTTGCAGCTCCTTTAGGGTTATCTTTGGTCTCTTTGTTGCCTCTCTGATTAATGCCCTCCTTGCCTGGTCCGTGAGTTTTGGTTGGCGGCCCTCTTTTGGCAGGTTTGTTGTGGTGCCATATTCTTTCAATTTTTTAATAATGGATTTATTGGTGCTCCGTGGGATGTTCCGGCGTCTGTTGGGCTTCCTGCAGATGCCGGTTAGCGGTCTCCAATACCCGCTCACTATGCTGAAACCAGTCATCGACAGCTGGAACAGCACCAGGCTCCGCCTCCCAGGGAAACATGGGAGGTTGGTAACCAAGTACACACTGAAACTGAGTAAGGCGGAGGGATGAATGCATGAGTGAGTTCTGAGAGTATTCGGCCCAGGCCATATACCGACTCCAGTTGTGTGGAGAGGCAGAACATTGTTGGCGGAGGTACTTCCATATTTCTTGGTTCAGGCATTTTATCTGCCTGTTGGTCTGGGGATGGTACCCGGAGGAGAGGCTGAGGGCGACCCCCAGTCAGTCAAGGAAGGCTCGCCACACCCGGGAGACAAACTGTGGCCCGTGGTCAGAGACGATGTCTTCCAGAATCCCATACAGACGGAACACCTGCTGGAATATACATTTTACATTTACATTTTAGTCATTTAGCAGACACTCTTATCCAGAGCGACTTACAGTTACATACACTCAGCCAATTCCAAGGCGTTAGGTAAATGAGGAAGAGGAACCAGACGACACATTTTTTAAAAACCGTCTACTATGACAAGGATGGTGGTGTTACCAGAGGATTCAGGAAGGTCTGTGATTAAGTCAACAGCTATGTGGGATCAGGGTCTGTGAGGGATTGGCAAAGGTTGAAGCTTACCGGAAGGGAGATGACGAGGGCTTTTGGTTTGGGCGCAGACTGGACAGGAGAGTACGTAATCCCTTACGTCGGATGCCAGTGAGGACCACCAGAACTTACGGGCTAGAAGTTTGGTGGTTTATGTAATGCCCGGATGTCCTGACCCCAAAGCTGGTGTCTCAGGAGGAGCCGGGTCTGAGGTTAGAGGCCTTGATTTTGCTGAAGACTTTGCTGTACTGGGCGTATTCAGATGGTATGGTGGGTGACACTGCAGAGGAAGAGTCCTCAATGGTGGTGGCTCTGCAGGGTAGGCTGAAACAACTGGTGAAGCAGGTAGAAGACCAGGACAGTAGTTCACCTTGTTGCCACGAGATGGCAGGGTTGTGACGACAAAGCTAGTGGTGTCCGACGAGGATGAGAGGTTGTTTGGGGGATGAGAGTTCCATGAGTTGAATGGTTTCGGTGTGGAAGACTCCAATCTCCAATCACCGGAGGGTGATGCTCTGTGTCAGGTGCGTAATGAAGCCTGTGCCCAATGGCTGCCCGTCCAGGGCGTTAATCTTACAGGGACTGCTGACAAGTGTATTATTTTTTTTTTTTTTGTATTTTTTTTTTGTATGTTTTTATATTTTTTATTTTGTAAATTTTTTTAATTTTTTAATATTTATTTTTTGGGGGGGGGAATGGATCAGCTTAATATTGCAGATAGATTGTATCCTCTATCAATGTAATTGTCTGCATCACTTCAAATCCCCCATGTTTTATTTTTATTTTTTATATACAGTGGGGAGAACAAGTATTTGATACACTGCCAATTTTGCAGGTTTTCCTACTTACAAAGCATGTAGAGGTCTGTAATTTTTATCCTAGGTACACTTCAACTGTGAGAGACAATAAAATGCAAATAAATTAATTACTTAAAAATCATACAATGTGATTTTCTGGATTTTTGTTTTAGATTCCGTCTCTCACAGTTGAAGTGTACCTACGATAAAAATTACAGACCTCTACATGCTTTGTAAGTAGGAAAACCTGCAAAATCGGCAGTGTATCAAATACTTGTTCTCCCCACTGTATATATTCCCCTTTATTACTTTTCAACCCCACCATCCTTTCCCTACTTGGAGTAAATTAGTGAACAACAACGCCCAGGCCTCTACTTCCGGTCTATACTTACTATCTACACCTTATGGACGGAGTTAATTTTACAATAATTATATATATATATATATATATATATATATATATATATATATATAAATATATATATACAGTGGGGAAAAAAAGTATTTAGTCAGCCACCAATTGTGCAAGTTCTCCCACTTAAAAAGATGAGAGAGGCCTGTCATTTTCATCATAGGAACAAGTCAACTAGGACAGACAAAATGAGGAACAAAAATCCAGAAAATCACATTGTAGGATTTTTTATGAATTCATTTGCAAATTATGGTGGAAAATAAGTATTTGGTCAATAACAAAAGTTTCTCAATACTTTGTTATATACCCTTTGTTGGCAATGACACAGGTCAAACGTTTTCTGTAAGTCTTCACAAGGTTGTCACACACTGTTGCTGGTATTTTGGCCCATTCCTCCATGCAGATCTCCTCTAGAGCAGTGATGTTTTGGGGCTGTCGCTGGGCAACACAGACTTTCAACTCCCTCCAAAGATTTTCTATGGGGTTGAGATCTGGAGACTGGCTAGGCCACTCCAGGACCTTGAAATGCTTCGTACGAAGCCACTCCTTCGTTGCCCGGGCGGTGTGTTTGGGATCATTGTCATGCTGAAAGACCCAGCCACGTTTCATCTTCAATGCCCTTGCTGACGGAAGGAGGTTTTCACTCAAAATCTCACGATACATGGCCCCATTCATTCTTTCCTTTACACGGATCAGTCGTCCTGGTCCCTTTGCAGAAAAACAGCCCCAAAGCATGATGTTTCCACCCCCATGCTTCACAGTAGGTATGGTGTTCTTTGGATGCAACTCAGCATTATTTGTCCTCCAAACACGACGAGTTGAGTTTTTACCAAAAAGTTATATTTTGGTTTCATATGACATTCTCCCAATCCTCTTCTGGATCATCCAAATGCACTCTAGCAAACTTCAGACGGGCCTGGACATGTACTGGCTTAAGCAGGGGGACACGTCTTTCACTGCAGGATTTGAGTCCCTGGCGGCGTAGTGTGTTACTGATGGTAGGCTTTGTTACTTTGGTCCCAGCTCTCTGCAGGTCATTCACTAGGTCCCCCCGTGTGGTTCTGGGATTTTTGCTCACCGTTCTTGTGATAATTTTGACCCCACGGGGTGAGATCTTGCGTGGAGCCCCAGATCGAGGGAGATTATCAGTGGTCTTGTATGTCTTCCATTTCCTAATAATTGCTCCCACAGTTGATTTCTTCAAACCAAGCTGCTTACCTATTGCAGATTCAGTCTTCCCAGCCTGGTGCAGGTCTACAATTTTGTTTCTGGTGTCCTTTGACAGCTCTTTGGTCTTCGCCATAGTGGAGTTTGGAGTGTGACTGTTTGAGGTTGTGAACAGTTGTCTTTTATACTGATAACAAGTTCAAACAGGTGCCATTAATACAGGTAACAAGTGGAAGACAGAGGAGCCTCTTAAAGAAGAAGTTACAGGTCTGTGAGAGCCAGAAATCTTGCTTGTTTGTAGGTGACCAAATACTTATTTTCCACCATAATTTGCAAATAAATTCATAAAAAATCCTACAATGTGATTTTCTGGAAAAAAAATTCTCAATTTGTCTGTCATAGTTGACTTGTACCTATGATGAAAATTACAGGCCTCTCTCATCTTTTTAAGTGGGAGAACTTGCACAATTGGTGGCTGACTAAATACTTTTTTTCCCCACTGTATATATTATATATATTTTTTTTTGCTCCTGAACTTCTTCTACTCTCAACCTCTCCGATCATTTTCATGATGTCCATCCGGTTTGCTTCTAAATGCCATATCTTTCTAACTGTGCTCTTTCCCAAAAGCTCCCAACATACAACCTATATACTTATTATGGACACAGTATGCTTACATTATTAGCTATCTTTGTTATTATTTGTTGTTATTTGTTATTAGTCCCATCCTTCAACTCTATTCAATACCTCCCATCTATCTCTTAACACCATCCATATAGGATTTCTATTTGCCATATATATTTCAACCGTACTGTGATGTTTTACAAAAGTTCTGAACCTTTCTATTCTCATTGCTTCTACAGATTGTGAATTAAACATAAACATTTTTGCTAAAAGTATTATTATATTATTGATTGATTGACTATGACTTTTCAGATCACCCAGTAATGCTATCTGCAAGGTTAGTTCCAGGTAAATATTGCAATCCTTTAGCCATTCCTGGACCTGTGTCCAAAAACAAGCTACAAATGGACAGAACCAAAACAAATGATCTAATGATTCTGTCTCTTCACAGCAAAATCTGCAGAGCTGGGAAGATTGTATCCCCCATATAAATAACATTCTATTGGTAGCAAGAATTTTATATAATAATTTAAATTGAAAGATTCAAATTTTTGAATCCGGTGTCGTTTTGCATGTCAGTTCATAAACACTATGCCATGGGATCGGTACGTCAAAGATCTCTTCCCAACTATTTTGCAATCTATATGGGACGGCTGTCAATCCTTTGGTCCTTAAGTGAAACTGATATACTTTTTTATTTATCACAGTTTTCCTTAACCAATTATGTTCTTTAATGCAAGGCCGACAGACAAGTTCCTTACTTTCTCCCCCTTCAACTTTCCTCTTCCACTTTTGCGGTAAGGCTGCAATTATTTGGTTGTAATTTTGGGTAGAGCAGACATTTCCATATGTTTTTGTTAGCTGCATGTGCGACATAACTCCACCAGTCCTACCGATGATATCATTTACGAAGATTATACCTTTTTTAAACATTCTGTCAAAAAATTAAGGTTTTTTGTCAATTAGTATATTTGAATTTAACCACAATATTTGTTGCATTATTTGTTCTGTCGTTTCTGGAGGATTAAATTGAAATTGCAACCAACTTTCTATGGCTTGTTTTAGAAATAGTGACATTTGGGTGATTATTTCCTTTTCAAATAACTGAAAGTGAGAGGTTGTAATCTGAATAAAGGGAAAAAGGCCTTTCTTGAACAGTGGGTGAGACAATCTTACTAATTTGCTTGAGAACCAGTTCGGATTTAAGTATAACATTTGGATGACTGAAGATTTTAGTGATAGGTCTAATGCTTTAATATTTAATAATTTCTGTCCTCCGAATTCATATTCATTATATAAATATGCTCTTTTAATTTTGTCTGGCTTGCCGTTCCAAATAAAATTGAATATTTTTTTCTCATATAATTTAAAAAACTGTTTGCTAGGCGTAGGCAAGACCATAAGCAAATAGGTAAACTGGGATAATACTAAATAGTTAATCAGGGTGATTTTTCCACAAATTGACAGGTATTTTCCTTTCCATGGTAGTAAGATCTTATCTATTTTTGCTAACTTTCTATTAAAATTTATTGAAGTGAGATCATTTATTTCCTTTGGGATATGTATTCCGAGTATATCCACATCACCATCAGACCATTTTATTGGTAAACTACATGGTAATGTAAAAATTGTATTTTTTAGTGATCCAATACATAATATAGTACATTTGTCATAATTTGGTTTTAATCCAGAGAGGTTAGAAAATGTATCTAGATCCTCTATGAGGCTGTGGAGGGATTCTAGTTGTGGATCTAAAAGAAAACATGAATCATCTGCGTACAATGACACCTTTGTTTTTAAGCCCTGTATTTCTAATCCTCTGATATTATTATTGGATCTGATTTTAATAGCTAACATCTCAATGGCCACAATAAATAGATATGCCGATAGTGGACAACCTTGTTTCACTCCTCTTGACAGTTTAAAACTTTCTGAGAAATAGCCATTATTTACTATTTTACACCTAGGGTTACTATACATGATTTTGACCCATTTTATAAGAGATTCTCCAAAATTGAAATGCTCCAGGCATTTATATATAAACCCCAGTCGAACTTTATCAAATGCCTTTTCGAAGTCTGCTATGAATAGCAGGCCTGGTTTCCCATATTTTCCATAGTGTTCTATTGTTTACAATACTTGCCTTATATTATCTCCAATGTATCTTCCATGTAAAAAACCTGTCTGATTAGAATGAATAATATCCGACAATACCTTTTTAATTCTATGCGCTATACATTTTGCTAGGATTTTTGCATCACAACACTGAAGTGTAAGGGGCCTCCAATTTTGTAAATGGACTGGATCTTTATATTTTCCACTTGTATCCTGTTTCAGTAATAATGAGATCAGACCTTCTTCTTGAGTGTCAGATAATCTACCATTTACATAGGAGTGGTTAAAACATGCTAATAACGGTCCTCTTAGTATATCAAAAAAGGTTTGGTATACCTCGATTGGTATGCCATCCAACCCTGGAGTTTTCCCGGACTTAAAGTCTTTAATTGCATCCAGAAGTTCCTCCTCTGTAATTTCACCTTCACATGAGTCTTTCTGTGTGGCTGTTAATTTGACATTATCAATAGAAAAAAAATCTCTACAATTAGCTTCAGTTAGAGGAGATGGAGGCGACTGAAAAGAAAACATATGCTTAAAGTACTTTGTTTCTTCCTTCAAAATATCATTTGGTGAATTATGGGTGACTCCGTCAATTGTAACCAGTTTCATTAAGTTCTTTTTGGTAGCATTCCTATGTTGAAGATTAAAAAAGAATTTTGTGCATTTTTCCCCATATTCCATCCAGTTTGCTTTATTTTTATAATATATTACACTTGATCTTTCTTGAATAAGTTTTTCCATTTCTTTTTGTTTTTCCTCTAATTTATTCTGAGCCTCTATGTTACAGTTTTTATTGCCATCTATCTGTTCTGTTAGACTTTCTATTTCCTTTCTTAGTATAAACTCTTTTGACCTAAATTGCTTTTGTTTTCGAGATGAGTACTGAATTGCATGGCACATTTAAAGGTGTCCCATACAATAAGGGGATTCGCTGTACCTATGTTATGTTGGAAAAAGTCAGTTATACATTCCTTTGTTCTAATTATAAATAAATTATCATCCAATAGGCTTTGATTAAATTTCCAATATCCTCGCCCACGTGGAAATTCAGTCAGAGTAATGTATATGCCTATTATATGATGGTCCGACCGCATTCTGTCCCCTATCAACACTTTTTTTTACTTTTGGTGCCAACGAGAATGAGATAAGAAAGAAGTCAAGACGACTAGCTTGATTCAGTCTCCGCCATGTATATCTCACTAGATCAGCATATTTAAGCCTCCATATATCTACTAGTTCTAATGTATCCATGACATTCACAATTTCCTTAAGAGCATGTGGGTGATTGTTTGTGGTGTGATTTCCTTTTCGGTCCATTGAGCTATTTAAAACAGTAATATAATCCCCCACCATAATAATATTGTCTTGAGTGAATATTGACAAGTGTTAGATCAATGTCAAGCTCTTGTACTAGCTGGTGATTGATAAAATTACCTGCTGCTCCCGAATCTATCAAGCCCTCTACGTACTTAGTAACCCCGTTCGCGGTTATCAATATTGGAATGGAGAATTGCTTCTGGTAGATATTTAGAAATAAGGACACGCCTACCTGCATGGCAGCGGAGGGACCCTTCTCATCTCTCCGTGGGGGGCAAAGAGGGCAATGGCTGAGTAGATGATCTTTTCCTCCACAGTATAGGCAGAGCCCTTCTTGGATCCGCCTTTGACGTTCGATACACAGGAGAGGAGCATGGCCCAACTGCATGGGCTCTGGAAGACTCGGACGGGATGACAGAATCATGGAAAGACAAGGTTTCTGGTTCCTGGGTGGCAAAGTTCTTCGACGGTAGGCGATGAGGTGGTCGACGGAGATGGACATACTAATGTATTGATTTAAATCCTGAAGGCCACCTCTACAGGCCAGCTCTGCCTGAAGTTCCCTGTTGAGCCCTCTTCGGCAGACGGTAAGTAAAGAAGCCTCACTCCATCCACTCCCTGCAGCCATGGTGCAGAACTCGAGGGCACACTCGGCAGCTGAATTGCGTCCTTGTTGAAGTTCTATGAGGAGGTCTCCTATAGGACGACCGGAAGGAGAGTGATCGAATACCTCTTTGAAGAGGGTGAGGAAATGGGTCTCGGATCCAAGTTCTGTGCTGTTGGCAGTCCATATGGCGGTGGCCCAATCCAGGGCTCTTGTCATTGGTGAAGTTAGTGGGGTCTGAAATCCCTGACATTTCCCAGGTGAACGTTCATATTTTCCAGGCATGGATATGAATGAAGGAGGGCTTTAGGTTACGATATCTGGCATCGGAGGAGTAGGGATAGGCTGGCGGAGAAGATGGCAGATTTCCTCCATACACTCCTCTTGCTGTGTTAGGCGCCGCTGTAGCTCCGCTGAATCCATTCCGTTTTTTGGGAGAGGTATTCTGTAATGAATACTCAAGAAGAAAAAGGTGTAGATTCACGCGCAGAGCGCGGCAGCTGTTTATTATGCCTTCGCAGAAGGCAGGAATCGTGGTCACGGGCAGGCAATGGTCATACACAGGTAGGCAAATAGGCAGGAGAATCAAAAACTATGACTGAAGGCTATAACTGGTTCACACAAACGAGCTAGGAAAAGGCTTAGTAGAGTCAAAACGAACAAAACCTCACAAGGCACAAACAGAATGAACTGAACTAAATAAGGAGCTGATGAGACGAGGTGAGTAACTAACACAGGGGAAATCAATGAACAAAAATGAAAGACAGGGCTACGTTCAAGAACACAAAGAAACAGGGCTACGTTCAAGAACACAAGGTTGACTAAGAAAATAAATACAGAACCTTACACTGTCCATAGGACCACCTTATGCCATACACTCCACAGAGCTGTGCTTTACGGAAGAGAGGCCAGAAAAAAGCCATTGCTTAAAGAAAAAAATAAGCAAACACGTTTGGTGTTCGCCAAAAGGCATGTGGAAGACTCCCCAAACAAAGAAGGTACTCTGGTTAGATGAGACTAAAATTGAGCTTTTTAGCCATCAAGAAAAACGCTATAGTGAATAGTTATGCACGCTCAAGTTACTGTTTTTTTGTCTTATTTGTTGTTTGTTTTACAATAAAAAATATTTTGCATATTCAAAGTGGTAGGCATGTTGTGTAAATCAAATGATACAAACTCCTCCAAATATCTATTTTAATTCCAGGTTGTAAGGCAACAAAATAGGAAAAATGCCAAGGGGAGTGAATACTTTCGCAAGCCGCTGTATATACACTACAAGTGAAAAGTTTGGACACCTACTCATTCAAGGGTTTTTCTTTATTTTTACTATTATCTACATTGTAGAATAATAGTGAAGACATAAAAACTATGAAATAACACATATGGAATCATGTAGTAACCAAAAAAGTGTTAAACAAATTCAAACACTTAATGATAGCCCATGAGCTCATGTTGCGCCACATTTCTAAAGCCTATGAAATTGTGCGAGAAAACAGAGTGATGGCCTCTATTAAAAAGAGGAGGATTCCATCAGCTTTCTATAGGCTTACTATATTTATTTATCAACTTTCCTAATATTAAGCACATTGCTTCGCTTTACAACAGGAGTATAGCCTACCTGGCTGGCATTTAAATGAACCATTTCCCCATGCCCCTGTTACGAGACAGGTGAATGATAATGGTCCATTTCACACACATATTATTTAGTATATGTAAGGATATATGTATACCATTAAATTAAGAATAAAGAATGACAATATTAGCCTATCACTTGTGAATGATGTATTATCACCTGTGAATGATGCCCAGCGTGTGCAGTAAGGCAAGAAACAGCTCATGCCTTTTTTTTTGTGCACCTTTTTCAAATCATAGTTCCACACCTCATGTAGCCTAGCCCACAGGCCTATACGTTTTGATAAGGTTTGTATCACAACTAAAGTGGCTAAATGACTACTTAAAATTAAGCACATTAATCCGCTTTACAACAGGTGTAGAGCCTAACTGGCATACATAGGCTGCTCGTGAGTTTCAAGTTTCAAGAAGATAATTTTAACCATAAAAACGTACCTTTATAATAAAGCATTACATGCATAATCGCATTTGCTGTCACTTTAATTGATTGTATTTTGAAAATGTTGCACTTATAGCCTACTGCCATGTGTGCACTGCTGTGCTTATAATGTAAAGAAATAGCCTAATAGTTGATCAACATTTTAAGCTAAACGTTCTGATCTGTTGCATCAGCCTCATTGCTTTTTAAATGTTTTTTGATGCGAGTGGTTGTATTCATTTGGGATCTATCGCATCCCACAACTGTCCCTGAGTATGTTTGGAATATTTATTTATTGTTTAAGTTGACCAATAGAATAGGTACATTTTTGTTCTACGGGGGATAGTAGATTGACATAGGCTAGTGCTTTTGCTGTTCGTCAGGCCTACTCATCTTGTTGGCTGATGAAAAGTAGGCTAAATGTGGACAGTTCTAACATGTTCAATATGCGCCTCGGAATTTGATCAGAGGGACGCCCGCAGTTACGTCCCCAATGTGTGTGTCTTCATTCACTTGTAGCCTACTTTTTAGCTGAAATGCCTGTGAAAAGGACCCGATCAGGTGACAGGCATTGGCTACATCTGAGAGAGCCATGTGAGTGAGAGGTGCTTCAGAGCATGGAAGCCAGGAGAAGGGACTTATAATTATTCTATTCAGGCAAAGGGCACAACGGCCACTTTGGCAGCAAAATGCATGGATTTTTTAGGGGGCATTACGGCCACACAAGGGGAATGCCGCCGGGAAATTCGAGGCCTGGAGAGAATATTATCAAGTGCTTGTCAAATTGTGAATGAGAGTGTGTGCAGCTTGCTACTTTTTTTCAAATCATCACTAGAGTTGCATCATGCAGCCTTAGAATGTATTAAAAATCAAAACATATAGCCCAATGTTTGCATCACAACTAAAGTTGCATTAATAACTCTAAATTAAGCATATAGGTGGACCAGTTTCTTTGTTAACCACTCAACACAGAATAGCCGCATGTGAGCACTTCCTATGAAATCGTTTGGAGAAAATATTATTAAGCTATGTTCAATTGTATTCTTCATACTATAAAATAATAAAAACGAATGTATGCTATTTTGTTCTTCTGAAATAGACTACATTTTCTTCATATCATGTTTCTTTAGACCTGTCTAAAATAAATAATGGATTTATTGTGATGGTGTAGGCTATATTAAATGGATTTATTAGACTTTTAAAATGTAGATGTTCAGAGGCTTGAGATGCTAAACGTGTTGATGTTCATGTGGACTGTCTATGTGGCTTGAGTCAGTAGTCTATGTGGGGTCAGTAGTCTATGTGGATTTAGTGAGTAGTCTATGTGGAGTCAGAAGTCTATGTGGATGAGTTAGCAGTCTATGTGGATTGAGTCAGTAGTCTATGTGGATTGAGTCAGTAGTCTATGTGGTTTGAGTCAGAGGGCTTTTTGTGTGTGTTTGATTTGATGCGTCTCCCCTGCTGCTGGTTCTATCTACCCTGTAAACATGACCCTGTCCTAAATGGCACCCTATTCCCTATATAGTGCACTAATTTTGACCAGGGCCACATCTCTCTCTACCACCTCCTCCATCTTTAAAATACATGTTCTTCCTTTGATTTAACCCCAATTTCCCTGCATTGTTATTCCACTGTAACAGCTCCAATCAACTGGTGAGTCTGCCAGGAGGCTGCAAGGCAGAAGGCTGGACAGCAGGCAGCAGGAGGCTGCAAGGCAGAAGGCTGGACAGCAGGCAGCAGGAGGCTGCAAGGCAGAAGGCTGGACAGCAGGCAGCAGGAGGCTGCAGGGCAGAAGGCTGGACAGCAGGCAGCAGGAGGCTGGAAGGCAGAAGGCTGGACAGCAGGCAGCAGGAGGCTGCAAGGCAGAAGGCTGGACAGCAGGCAGCAGGCGGCTGCAAGGCAGAAGGCTGGACAGCAGGCAGCAGGAGGCTGCAAGGAAGAAGGCTGGACAGCAGGCAGCAGGAGGCTTGAGAAATGTTGGCGCCTAGACAGCTGGTACAAGAGGCCAGCCTGGCTGTGCTGTGCTGGGGCCTGGAGTCGTCATGTAACTCCATTTGTAATTATTTCCCATCTAGGGTTCATTTATTTATTTGATGCAATGGGGGAGGAAAGTGATTGACAGCTAACACTGATAATAATGCTGTATAGCTCCCATCAATATTGTTGTGTGTGTGTGCGTGTGCTTGCACTCGCGCTTAGTCTTGTGTGTTTGTGTGTGTGTGTGTGTGTGTGCTTGATGTGTGTGAGTGTAAAACGCTGTTGACATAGTGTGACAGAGTCCGAACTATTTTGAGACACACACAATGGAAGAGTGTAATGTCATTCTGCTTGTAGTGGTGGTCTCTCTCTCTCTCTCTCTCTCTCTCTCTCTCTCTCTCTCTCTCTCTCTCTCTCTCTCTCTCTCTCTCTCTCTCTCTCTCTCTCTCTCTCTCTCTCTCTCTCTCTCTCTCTCTCTCTCTCTCTCTCTCTGTCTCCCCCCCCCTCCCCCCCACTCTCCATCTCTCTCCCTCTCTGCCCTCCCTCACCCTGACACCCACCTCAGACCTCCATTACTTCCAGGCAAATAGCCGTGGCCTCCGCCAGGAGAGAGTTTTCAGGGGATCAAGCGGCACACAGGCCTGGGCCAGAGATGACTTAAACCAGAGCAGACACCCTGCCTTCCATCGCTCCACAACACATCGCTCTGTTGAAAACCTACAGCTCCAAGGTAGATGGAGGGAGGGAGGGAGGGAGGGAGGGAGGGAGGGAGGGGAGACATGGAGGAGAGAACAGAGGCCGGTGCTCATAAAAACAGCCACTCTCTTTTCTGCCCGGGAGCTCTCACGATTTGTAGTTGGCTGCTTGACTTTCCACTCCCTACTGCTGGAGTTATTTTCAGAACTAAGCTATTGAGTATTCATACAATAAGTCGGAGATACATACATGCTTGAACGCGCACACACATACACATGTCTCCCGAGTTCGAATCCAGGCTCTGTCGTAGCCGGCCGCGACCGGGAGACCCATGGGGCGGCGCACAATTGGCCCAGCGTCGTCCAGGGTAGGGGAGGGAATGGCCGGCAGGGATGTAGCTCAGTTGGTAGAGCATGGTGTTTGCAACGCCAGGGTTGTGGGTTCGATTCCCACGGGGGGCCAGTATGATAAATATAAAATAATGTATGCCACTAACTGTAAGTCGCTCTGGATAAGAGCGTCTGCTAAATGACTAAAATGTAATAATATGCCATTTAGCAGACGCTTTTATCCAAAGCGACTTACAGTCATGCGTGCATACATTTTTACGTATGGGTGGTCCCGGGGATCGAACCCACTACCTTGGCGTTACAAGCGCCGTGCTCTACAAGCTGAGCTACAGAGGTCATTCTGCATGTGGTGGTCTCTCTCTCTCTCTCTCTCTCTCTCTCGCTCTCGCTCTCTCTCTCTCTCTCTCTCTCTCTCTCTCTCTCTCTCTCTCTCTCTCTCTCTCTCTCTCTCTCTCTCTCTCTCTTCTCTCTCTCTCTCTCTCTCTCTCTCTCTCTCTCTCTCTCTCTCTCTCTCTCTCTCTCTCTCTCTCTCTCCCCCCCCCCCTCCCCCCACTCTCCATCTCTCTCCCTCTCTGCCCTCCCTTACCCTGACACCCACCTTAGACCTCCATTACTTCCAGACAAATAGCCGTGGCCTCCGCCAGCCTTCGCCAACCTCCCCCAGGAGAGAGAGATTTCAGGGGATCAAGCGGCACACAGGCCTGGGCCAGAGATGACTCAAACCAGAGCAGACACCCTGCCTTCCATCGCTCCACAACACATCGCTCTGTAAAATGTAATACAAGACTGCACACACACTCACTCACACCACACACACACAGTGAGTAATGGAGAATCCATATTAGACTGACAAGACATGGATGTCTCAGGCAGACCCATTAATTGACCACTCTCTCCAAGCAGCAGATTGGTAATTGCAGCAGGGCATCGTTGTTCCTCCTCCAACTTGGTATTCTCCTCTCTGTGACTTTCCAGGTAGGCCATGTTAGATGGGTTGTTACAAGGTTGTTGGGCTGTAGCACTCAGAGATAAATCCATGTCTCATAGTCTTGAGAAGAGACGAGAGAGACATGTCCGGATGAAAGGAGAGAGAATGAAAAAGTTGTCTGAGGAAGAAAATGTAGTCTAGGGCCCACCTGACTCCCCTACTCCTCCTTGTATCTGACTCACCTTCCAATCTGGAAAATGGCGCAGTGCAATTCCGGGTAAATGTGTTTACCTTATACAGCACATTAAGTCTCGGAAATAACACAACAAATCACAGCGCCCAAATGGAAAAGGCCCTTCAATTGCATTCCCATTCAATAAGAGAAGAGTAATGGCTATTAGAGCTAAATAAGTGCTTTCTCTCCCCTCTGACTCACAAAGTCTTGGCACACGGCATTCCAATGAGCCTGGGATCCAGTCAGCCAACCAATCTAGTGCAGAGCAGATCGGCTAGAATTCGAGACACCAAACCTGTTCAGGACAGTTGTGATCAATCAGAGACAAAGAAAGCAGTTTGTGTTTTTCTATAGTGAACAGATGACTGCTCTTTTCAGTTAAGGTGAGAAAGGGACATGATATTTCTGTTGTTGCAGCTCCACAATGGTCCTAAAGGATCACTATGAAGAGGATAAAGAACTCAACTTATGCATAGAAGTCTGCGCCCGAGTGGCGCAGCGGTCTAAGGCACTGCATCGCAGTGCTAGCTGTGCCACTAGAGATCCTGGTTCAAATCCAGGCTCTGTCGTAGCCGGCCGTGACCGGGAGACCCATGGGGCGGCGCACAATTGGCCCAGTGTCATCCAGGGTAGGGGAGGGAATAGCCGACAGGGATGTAGCTCAGTTGGTAGAGCATGGCGTTTGCAACGCCAGGGTTGTAGGTTCGATTCCCACGGGGAAATGAAATAAAATAATAATGTATGCACTCACTAACTGTAAGTCGCTCTGGATAAGAGCGTCTGCTAAATGACTAAAAATGTAAATGTAAAGTCTTCTCTGTGACAAGGACATTCCCAGTCTGAGAGGACAGAGCAGTGTTAGTGGATGCCAAAAAGAACAGCTGCAAAGGCAGCGTGGCAGAGAGAGACAAGAGTAGTGGCAGGCCCACTATGAGACATTGCCTCTGTCAAGGGGAAACTGGAGGCAGGGGAGCTGAGATGGGGGAATTCTCTGAGCCACCATTGAACTCCTTTACTTTACACATCCATTGTAATAGATACTGTATGTTTATTTCCTTGTTCGATCAAGGGAGACCAGTCCAATGTGCCGTTGAATGTTGAGCAAAACATTCCCAACCCTCCCCAGAATCTCTCTCCAAGCAGTAGACTACAGCTTCACACATAACTAAGCCCGCCCAATGTCCTTGGAATCCAAACCCCCCTCCAACTCTGCGGTTCCACCCCCCCCCCCCCCCCCCCCCCCCCCCCCTCATATGAGGGGACCCAGGCAGGTATCGAGACCCACTGCTAGGTCCAACATGACACACACATGTGCACACACACACACACACTCCCAACTCCCAGCCCCAACCCTGCCTGACAGATTACAGTGTGATAGAAGTCGTCTCTGAACATCATCAATGTGCCAAAGCAGATCTTAAAGGAGAAGGAGGGATACCCCCAGGGACAATTGTGTTCGATTTTAGAAGATGATAGATTGCTTCCATATGATTACTGCTGTTATTCACGGAAGGCACTGTTCTTTAATGGTAGAGGAGAGAGGACAGAAAAGATAGACAGGAGAAACCCTGTAGAGCTTACAAATTACACTTATGACACCTCACGTAGAAGGTTAGCGAGAGAGAGAGAGAGAGAGAGAGAGAGAGAGAGCGAGAGCGAGAGAGAGAGAGAGAGAGAGAGAGAGAGAGAGAGACAGAGAAATAATGTGAAAGAAAGAGAGAGAGAAAGAGAGAACAAAAACTAAAAACAAAGACAGTGATAGATTGGTGGTACTGTATACTGCCTCATTATCAATGCCCTAATATTCCCTCATTGAGATTCTCTGTGCCTGCCTCTCCCATGGAGACCATCCTCTTCTACCAAACACACCTGTGCCCCAGAGGCTAGAGGGAACTATAAATAGTAATGAGTATATAACCACTGTACTGCTGTGAGAGGGCAGGATATTGGTGACAACGAGCGGAAACAGAGGCATAGAATTTGACATACCAGGTAGGATCTGGCTAAAAGTACTTGCATCAGTTATAGAAGCCATTGCCCTTTATGTTTGTGAGGTCTGGGGTCCGCTCACCAACCAAGAATTCACAAAATGGGACAAACACCAAATTGAGACTGCATGCAGAATTCTGCAAAACATATCCTCTGTGTACAACGTAAAACACCAAATAACACATGCAGAGCAGAATTAGGCCTATACCCGCTAATTATCAAAATCCAGAAAAGAGCCGTTAAATTCCACAACCACCTAAAAGGAAGCGATTCCCAAACCTTCCATAACAAAGCCATCACCTACAGAGAGATTAACCTGGAGAAGAGTACCCTAAGCAAGCTGGTCATGGGGCTCTGTTCACAAACACAAACAGACCCCACAGATCCTCAGGACAGCAACACAATTAGACCCAGCCAAATCATGAGAAAACAAAAAGATAATTACTTGACACAACAAAAAAACAGAGCAAACTTGAATGCTATTTGGCCCTTAACAGAGAGTACACAGTGGCAGAATACCTGACCACTGTGACTGACCCAAACTTAAGGAAAGCTTTGACTATGTACAGACTCAGTGAGCATAGCCTTGCTATTGAGAGAGGCCGCGTAGGCAGACCTGGCTCTCAGGAGAAGACAGGATATGTGCACACTGCCCAAAAAATGAGGTGGAAACTGAGCTGCACTTCCTAACTTCCTGCCTAATGTATGACCATATTACAGACACATATTTCCCTCAGATTACACAGATCCACAAAGAATTTGAAAACAAATCACATTTTGATAAACTCCCATATCTATTGGGTGAAATACCACAGTGTGCCATCACAGCAGCAAGATTTGTGACCTGTTGCCACAAGAAAAGGGCAACCAGTGAAGAACAAACACCATTGTAAATACAACCCATATTTATGTTTTTTTATTTTTACTTTTTTACTTTAACTATTTGCGATCGTTACAATTCTGTACAGTTGAAGTCGGAAGTGTCATTATTGCTGTACTCCCCATACTCTTCTGTATTTAGTCATCCTATTTAGCTAGACTAGCTGCAGAGCTATCTGACAAAATAGTTGTACTAGTTCTTCAAAGAAGATAAGTCATACTTTCAGGAACTGTCTCTATCCCTTTCTCTCGTCATTGTGTTGTGTACATTCCTCTGTCATGCGGTCTGTATGTACAGTTGAAGTCGGAAGTTTACATACACCTTAGCCAAATACATTTAAAGTCAGTTTTTCACAATTCCTGACATTTAATCCTAGTTAAAATTCACTGTCTTAGGTCAGTTAGGATCACCACTTTATTTTACGAATGTGAAATGTCAGAATAATAGTATAGTGAATGATTTAATTCAGCTTTTATTTATTTCATCACATTCCTAGTGGGTCAGAAGTTATATACACTCAATTAGTATTTGGTAGCATTGCCTTTAAATTGTTTAACTTGGGTCAAACGTTTCGGGTAGCCTTCCACAAGCTTCCCACAATAAGTTGGATGAATTTTCCTCCTGACAGAGCTGGTGTAACTGAGTCAGGCTTTTTCAGTTCTGCCCATAAATGTTCTATAGGATTGAGATCAGGGCTTTGTGATGGCCACTCCAATACCTTGACTTTGTTGTCCTTAAGCCATTTTGCCACAACTTTGGAAGTATGCTTGGGGTCATTGTCCATTTGGAAGACCCACTTGTGTCCAAGCTTTAACTTCCTGACTGATGTCTTGAGATGTTGCTTAAATATATGCACATAATTTTCCTTCCTCATGATGCCATCTATTTTGTGAAGTGCACCAGTCCCTCCTGCAGCAAAGCACCCCCACAGCATGATGCTGCCACCCCCGTGCTTCATGGTTGGGATGGTGTTCTTCGGCTTGCAAGCGACCCCCTTTTTCCTCCAAACATAACGATGGTCATTATGGCCAAACTGTTTTATTTTAGTTTCATCAGACCAGAGGACATTTCTCCAAAAAGTATGATCTTCGTCCCCATATGCAGTTGCAAACCGCAGTCTGGCTTTTTTATGGCGGTTTTGGAGCAGTGGCTTCTTCGTTGCTGAGCGGCCTTTCAGGTTACGTCAATGTAGGACTCGTTTTACTGTGGATATAGATACTTTTGTACCTGTTTCCTCCAGCATCTTCACAAGGTCCTTTGCTGTTGTTCTGGGATTGATTTGCACTTTTCGCACCAAAGTACGTTCATCTCTAGGAGACAGAACACGTCTCCATCCTGAGCCATATGACAGCTGCGTGGTCCAATGGTGTTTATACTTGAGTACTATTGTTTGTACAGATGAACGTGGTACCTTCAGGCGTTTGGAAATTGCTCCCAAGGATGAACCAGACTTGTGGAGGTCTACACATTTTTTTCTGAGTTCTTGGCTGATTTCTTTTGATTTTCCCATGATGTCAAGCAAAGAGGCACTGAGTTTGAAGGTAGGCCTTGAAATACATCCACAGGTACACCTCCAATTGACTGAAATTGTGTCAATTAGCCTGTCAGAAGCTTCTAAAGCCATGACATCATTTTCTGGAATTTTCCAAACTGTTTAAAGGCACAGTCAAATTACTGTATGTAAACTTCTGACCCACTGGAATTGTGATACTGTGAATTATAAGTGAAATAATCTGTCTGTAAACAATTGTTGGAAAAATTACTTGTGTCAAGCACAAAGTAGATGTCCTAACCGACTTGCCAAAACTATAGTTTGTTAACAAGAAATTTGTGGAGTGGTTGAAAAACAAGTTTTAATGACTCCAACCTAAGTGTATGTAAACTTCCGACTTCATTTCATTTCATTTTCGTCATTTAGCAGACGCTCTTATCCAGAGCGACTTACAAATTGGTGCATTCACCTTATGATAGCAAGTGGGACAACCACTTTACATTTTTTTTTTTGTTTGGGGGTGGGGTAAGGGGTGGTAGAAGGATTACTTTATCCTATACCAGATATTTCTTAAAGAGGTGGGGTTTTAAGTGTCTCCGGAAGGTGGTGAGTGACTCCGCTGTCCTGGCGTCCTGAGGGAGCTTGTTCCACCATTGCCAGAGCAACTGTATGTGTTGTGAATAGCCCATAAGTTTGAAAAAACTGAGATATTCGTTTTTTACGACAGACCACGTACAGTGGGGAAAAAAAGGATTTAGTCAGCCACCAATTGTGCAAGTTCTCCCACTTAAAAATATGAGAGAGGCCTGTAATTTTCATCATAGGTACACATCAACTATGACAGACAAAATGAGAAAAACTAATCCAGAAAACCATATATTGTAGGATTTTTTATGAATTTATTTGCAAATTATGGTGGAAAATAAGTATTTGGTCAAAAACAAAAGTTTCTCAATACTTTGTTATATACCCTTTGTTGGCAATGACACAGGTCAAACGTTTTCTGTAAGTCTTCACAAGGTTTTCACACTCTGTTGCTGGTATTTTGGCCCATTCCTCCATGCAGATCTCCTCTAGAGCAGTGATGTTTTGGGGCTGTCGCTGGGCAACACAGACTTTCAACTCCCTCCAAAGATTTTCTTTGGGGTTGAGATCTGGAGACTGGCTAGGCCACTCCAGGACCTTGAAATGCTTCTTACGAAGCCACTCCTTCGTTGCCCGGGCGGTGTGTTTGGGATCATTGTCATGCTGAAAGACCCAGCCACGTTTCATCTTCAATGCCCTTGCTGAAGAAGGAGGTTTTCACTCAAAATCTCACGATACATGGCCCCATTCATTCTTTCCTTTACACGGATCAGTCGTCCTGGTCCTTTTGCAGAAAAACAGCCCCAAAGCATGATGTTTCCACCCCCATGCTTCACAGTAGGTATGGTGTTCTTTGGATGCAACTCAGCATTCTTTGTCCTCCAAACACGACGAGTTGAGTTTTTACCAAAAAGTTCTATTTTGGTTTCATCTGACCATATGACATTCTCCCAATCCTCTTCTAGATCATCCAAATGCACTCTAGCAAACTTCAGACGGGTCTGGACATGTACTGGCTTAAGCAGGGGGACACGTCTGGCACTGCTGGATTTGAGTCCCTGGCGGCGTAGTGTGTTACTGATGGTAGGCTTTGTTACTTTGGTCCCAGCTCTCTGCAGGTCATTCACTAGGTCCCCCAGTGTGGTTCTGGGATTTTTGCTCACCGTTCTTGTGATCATTTTGACCCCACGGGGTGAGATCTTGCGTGGAGCCCCAGATCGAGGGAGATTATCAGTGGTCTTGTATGTCTTCCATTTCCTAATAATTGCTCCCACAGTTGATTTCTTCAAACCAAGCTGCTTACCTATTGCAGATTCAGTCTTCCCAGCCTGGTGCAGGTCTACAATTTTGTTTATTGTGTCCTTTGACAGCTCTTTGGTCTTGGCCATAGTGGAGTTTGGAGTGTGACTGTTTGAGGTTGTGGACAGGTGTCTTTTATACTGATAACAAGTTCAAACAGGTGCCATTAATACAGGTAACGAGTGGAGGACAGAGGAGCCTCTTAAAGAAGAAGTTACAGGTCTGTGAGAGCCAGAAATCTTGCTTGTTTGTAGGTGACCAAATACTTATTTTCCACCATAATTTGCAAATAAATTCATAAAAAATCCTACAATGTGCTTTTCTGGAAATTATTTCCTCAATTTGTCTGTCATAGTTGACGTGCACCTATGATGAAAATTACAGGCCTCTCTCATCTTTTTAAGTGGGAGAACTTGCACAATTGGTGGCTGACTAAATACTTTTTTTCCCCCACTGTATATACCTTGCACATTGAAAAACAAACAAAACAAAAGCAAAGTCTTCTCATGCTTTATTGATTTCAAAAACACTTTTGACTCAATTTGGCATGAGGGTCTGCTATACAAATTGATGGAAAGCGGTGTAGGAGGAAAAACACATGATATTATGAAATCAATGTACACAAACGTGTGCAGTGTGCAGTTAAAATTGGCAATAAATACACAGATTTCTTTACTCAGGGCCGTGGGCTGAGAAGGAGATGCAGCTTGAGCCCCACCCTCTTCAATATTTATATTAATGAATTGGCGAGGACACCCGGCCTCACCCTACTGGACTTGGAAATCAAATGTCTACTGTTTGCTGTTGATCTGCTGCTTATGTCCCCAACCAAAGAGGGCATACAGCAGCACCTAGATCTTCTGCACAAATTCTGTCAGACTGTTCCAAAAAAGGTCAATTTGCCAGGACAACAAATGCAAATCTATCTGAACACTGTTACCATAGAGCACACAGATAATTATACCTACCTCTGCCTAAACATCAACACCACAGGTAACTTCCACAAGGCTGAGAATGATCTGAGAGACAAGGCAAGAAGGGCCTTCTATGCCATCAAGAGGAACATAAAACTCGACATCCCAATTAGGATCTGGCAAAAAGTGGTAAGGTCTGGGATCCACTCACCAACCAAGAATTCACAAAATAGGACAAACAACCATTTGAGACTCTGCATGCAGAATTCTGTAAAAACATACGTTGTGTACAACTTAAAACCCCAAACAATGCATACAGAGCAGAATTAGGACTATACATACTAGTTATCAAAATCCAGAAAAGAGCTGTTAAATTCTACATCCACCTAAAAGGAAGCGATGCCCACACATTCCACCACAAAGCCCTCACCTACAGAGAGATTAACATGGAGAAGAGTCCCCTCAGCCAGCTGGTTCTGGGGCTCTGTTCTCAAACACAAACATACCCCACAGAGACCAGCAACAAAATTAGACCCAGCCAAATTATGAGAAAGCAAAAAGATAACTATTTGACACACTGGAAAGAATCAACCAAAAAATAGAGCAAACTGGAATGCTATCTGGCTTTAAACAGAGAGTACACAGTGTCTGACCCAAAATTATGAAAATCCTTGACTATGTGACTCAGTGAGCATAGCACTGCTATTGAGAGAGGTCACCATAGGCAGACCTGGCTCTCAATAGAAGACAGGATATGTGCCCACTGTCCACAAAATGAGGTGGAAACTGAGTGTCACACCCTGGTTCTGGGACTCATTATGTTGAGCCAGGGTGTGTGCAGTCTATGTGGTTTGGTTCTATGTTGGGTGTCAAAGTGTTGTATTATGTTGATTAGTCATATGACTCCCAATCGGAGGTAACGAGTGTCAGCTGTCGGCTCGTTATCTCTGATTGGGAGCCATATTTATTTCTGTATGTTTTCCTGTGGGGTTTGTGGGTTATTGTTCCGTTTCTGTCAGTTTAGCAGAGGACTTCACGAATCGTCGTTTGTTTTGTATTTACGTGCTTTACTTTATTAAAGTTATCATGTTCACTCAACGCGCTGCGCTTTGGTCCGTTCATTCATCAGACGATCGTGACAGAATAACCCACCAAAGAAAGACCAAGCAGCGCGTCCAGGAGCAACAGGATCCACCTACACAGGATTTATATCCACCCATAAAGGATTCATGGACATGGGAGGAGATTCTGGATGGTAAGGGACCTTGGGCACAACCGGGAGAATATCGCCGTCCTCGGGAAGAGCTGGAGGCAGCTAAAGCCGAGAGGCGGCGATATGAGGAGGCAGCACGGAGGCAAGACTGGAAGCCTGTGGGTACTACCCAAGAATTTCTTGGGGGGGGGCTAAGAGGGAGTGTGGCGAAGTCAGGTAGGAGACCTGCGCCTACTCCCTGGACTGACCGTGGAGAGCGAGAGTACGGGCAGACACCGTGTTACGCAGTTGAGCGCATGGTGTCTCCTGTACGCAGGCATAGCCCGGTTCGGTACAGTCCAGCTCCACGTATCGGCCGGGCCAGATTGAGTGTTGAGCCGGATGTCATGAGGCCGGTCCCACGCAGCAGGTCACCAGTGCGTCTCCTCGGGCCGGCGTACATGGCACCAGCCTTACGCATGGTGTTCCCGGTTCGCCCACATAGGCCGGTGCGGGTTATTCCACCTCCCCGTACTGGTCGGGCGACGGGGAGCATCAACCCAGGTAAGGTTGGGCAGGCTCAGTGCTCAAGGGAGCCAGTACGCCTGCACGGGCCGGTATTTCCGGCGCCACCTCCTCGCTCCAGCCCAGTACCACCAGTACCTACACCACGCACCAGGTTTCCTGTGCGTCTTCAGAGCCCTGTGTCTCCTCCACGCACTGGCTCGATGGTGCGTGTCTCCAGCCCTTTACCACCAGTGCATACACCACGCACCAAGCCTCCTGTGTGTCCCCAGAGTCCTGTGCGTCCTGTTGTTGCTTCCCGCACTAGCCCTGAGATGCGTGTCCTCAGCCCGGTACCTCCTGTTCCGGCACCACGCACCAGGCCTACGATGCGCCTCAGACGGCCAGAGTCGGCCGTCTGCCCAACGGGGCCTGAACTGTCCGTCTGCCCAACGCCGTCTGAACGGCCCGTCTGCCCAACGGCGCCTGAACTGTCCGTCTGCCCAACGCCGTCTGAACTGCCCGTCTGCCCAACGGCGCCTGAACTGCCCGTCTGCCCAACGCCGTCTGAACTGTCCGTCTGCCCAACGCCGTCTGAACTGCCCGTCTGTACTGAGCCTGCAAAGCCGCCCGTCTGCCATGAGCCTTCAGAGCCGTCCGCCAGACCGGAGCCGCTAGAGCTCTCCGCCAGACAGGATCAGCCAGAGCCTTCCGCCAGACCGGATCAGCCAGAGCCTTCCGCCAGACAGGATCAGCCAGAGCCTTCGGCCAGACAGGATCAGCCAGAGCCTTCGGCTAGACAGGATCAGCCAGAGCCTTCCGCCAGACCGGATCAGCCAGAGCCTTCCGCCAGACCGGATCAGCCAGAGCCTTCCGCCAGACAGGATCAGCCAGAGCCTTCGGCCAGACCGGATCAGCCAGATCCGTCGGCCAGCCATGAGCAGCCAGATCCGTCAGCCAGCCATGAGCAGCCAGATCCTTCAGCCAGCCATGAGCCGTTCAGCCAGGATCCGCCAGAGCCGTCCAGCCAGGATCCGCCAGAGCCAACCAGCCAGGATCCGCCATTGAGTCAGGTGCTGCCCCTTAGTCTGGTGCTGCCCCTTAGTCTGGTGCTGCCCCTTAGTCCGGTGCTGCCCCTTAGTCCGGTGCTGCCCCTTAGTCCGGTGCTGCCTCTTAGTCCGGTGCTGCCCCTTAAACCGGTGGGGGTCATTTGGAGGAACCTACGTAAGCGGGTAGTGACTATGGTGGGGTGGTGGTCTAGGCCGGAGCCAGAACCGCCACCGAGGAGGTATGCCCGCCCAGCCCTCCCCTGTTTGGGGGTTTTGAGGCGCGGTCGCAGTCCGCGCCTTTAGGGGGGGGTACTGTCACACCCTGGTTCTGGGACTCATTATGTTGAGCCAGGGTGTGTGCAGTCTATGTGGTTTGGTTCTATGTTGGGTGTCAAAGTGTTGTATTATGTTGATTAGTCATATGACTCCCAATCGGAGGTAACGAGTGTCAGCTGTCGGCTCGTTATCTCTGATTGGGAGCCATATTTATTTCTGTATGTTTTCCTGTGGGGTTTGTGGGTTATTGTTCCGTTTCTGTCAGTTTAGCAGAGGACTTCACGAATCGTCGTTTGTTTTGTATTTACGTGCTTTACTTTATTAAAGTTATCATGTTCACTCAACGCGCTGCGCTTTGGTCCGTTCATTCATCAGACGATCGTGACACTGAGCTGCACTTTCTAACCTCCTGCTAGTATGACCACATTAGAGACATATGTTACCCACAGATCACACAGACCCACAAAGAATTTGAAAAGAAATCAAACATTGATAAACTCCCATATATGTTAGGCGAAATACCACAATGTGCAATCACAGCAGTAAGAAAAGCGCAACCAGAGGAGCACAAACAACATTGTAAATACCAACAATATTTATCTGTTTATTTATCTTCCCACACTATTCGTACTACAACTATTTGCACATTGCTAAAACACTGTACATAGCTGATAATATAACAGTTGAAATGTCTTCATCTTTCGAAACTTTTTTGAGTATAGTATTTACTGTGAATTTCAAATAGTTTTTTATTGATGTTGTTAAATTTGTTACTTCTCACTTTTGTTTATTGTTTATTTCACTTGCTTTGACAATGTAGACATGTTTCCCATGCCAATAAAGCCCCTTTGAATTTAAATTCAAAGGGAGAGAGAGCGAGCGAGAGATCGAAAGAGAGAGAACCATCAAGCGCTATGATGAAACATGCCCTCATGAGGACCACCACAGGAATGGAAGACCCAGAGTTACCTCTGCTGCAGAGGATTAGTTCATTAGAGTTACCAGCCTCAGAAATTGCAGCCCAAATAAATGCTTCACAGTTCAAGTAACACACACATCTCAACATCAACTGTTGAGAGGAGACAGTGTGAATCAGGCCTTCATGGTCGAATTGCTGCAAAGAAACCACTACTAAAGGACACCAATGAGAAGAAGAGACTTGCTTGGGCCAAGAAACACGAGCAATGGACATTAGACCGGTGGAAATGTGTCCTTTGTTCTGGAGTCCAAATTTGAGATTTTTGGTTCAAACCGCCATCTCTTTGTGAGATACAGTGTGGGTGAACGGAGGTGTTATGGTGTGGGGGTGCTTTGCTGGTGACACTGTCTGTGATTGATTTAGAATTCAAGGCACAGATAACCAGCATGGCTACCACAGCATTCTGCAGTGATATGCCATCCCATCTGGTTTGGGCTTAATGGGACTATCATTTGTTTTTCAACAGGACAATGACCCAACACACCTCCAGGCTGTGTAAGGTCTATTTTACCAAGAAGGAGAGTGATGGAGTGCTGCATCAGATGACCTGGTCTCCACAATCCTCTGACCTCAACCCAATTGAGAGGGTTTGGGATGAGTCGGACCGCAGAGTGAAGGAAAAGTCCTTCAAGACTGTTGGAAAAACCTTCCAGGTGAAGCTGGTTGAGAGAATGTCAAGAGTGTGCAAAGCTGTCATCAAGGCAAAGGGTGGCTATTTGAAGAATCTCAAATATCAAATATATTTTAATTTGTTTAACTATTTGTTGGTTACTACATGATTCAATATGTGTTACTACAATGTAGAAAATAGTAAAAATAAAGAAAAAACCTTGAATGAATAGGTGTGTCCAAACGTTTGACTGGTACTGTATATCTGGAGCCAATCCTTTACCCGGAATATGAGCAGTGCTCCCAGTCTCCCACTCGGGGCTGCCGAGCCAGAGAGAGAGCCAGAGAGCCAGAAAGCCAGAGAGCCAGAAAGCTATTTCCTCTTTCCAAAAGCACCTCTCTATTTGCCCCCTTTTTTATTTTAAGAGGGAGAATGCAAAGACAAGAAACCAAGACAAAAATCCCATTTAAGGGTGTAAGTGGTTCCGCCAGGCACACAGAGCACCCTGTCCACCCTCTCAGAGCCCCCCTGTCTGGCCCCAATGTAGTCTGACAGTACCAGGCCTCTCTCTAACCTGGTAAACAAGTCTCCCTCGCCGCCTCGCTTCCATTTAGAGGGCAGAATAAATGGAGAGTAGAGGAGAGGCCCTGGGAGTACATTTCACTGAGGCCGAGACCTCTTTCAAGTGATGGAGACATAGTTACAAACAGATAGAACATGCACTCTATCACACTCTGTCTCTCTGTCACTTTCAGACACATGCGCTAACAACCTTACAGCAACCTAGATACAGTGGGGAGAACAAGTATTTATACACTGCTGATTTTGCAGGTTTTCCTACTTACAAAGCATGTAGAGGTCTGTAATTTGTATCATAGGTACACTTCAACAGTGAGAGACGGAATGTAAAACAAAAATCCAGAAAATCACATTGTATGATTTTTAAGTAATTAATTTGCATTTTATTGCATGACATAAGTATTTGATCACCTACCAACCAGTAAGAATTCCGGCTCTCACAGACCTGTTCGTTTTTCTTTAAGAAGCCCTCCTGTTCTCCACTCATTACCTGTATTAACTGCACCTGTTTGAACTTGTTACCTGTATAAAAGACACCTGTCCACACACTCAATCAAACAGACTCCAACCTCTCCACAATGGCCAAGACCAGAGAGCTGTGTAAGGACATCAGGGATACAATTGTAGACCTGCACAAGGCTGGGATGGGCTACAGGACATTAGGCAAGCAGCTTGGTGAGAAGGCAACAACTGTTTGCGCAATTATTAGAAAATGGAAGAAGTTCAAGATGACGGTTAATCACCCTCGGTCTGGGGCTCCATGCAAGATCTCACCTCGTGGGGCATCAATGATCATGAGGAAGGTGAGGGATCAGCCCAGAACTACACGGCAGGACCTGGTCAATGACCTGAAGAGAGCTGGGACCACAGTCTCAAAGAAAACCATTAGTAACACACTACGCCATCATGGATTAAAATCCTGCAGTGCACGCAAGGTCCTCCTGCTAGAGCCAGCGCATGTCCAGGCCCGTCTGAAGTTTGCCAATGACCATCTGGATGATCCAGAGGAGGAATGGGAGAAGGTCATGTGGTCTGATGAGACAGAAATAGAGCTTTTTGGTCTAAACTTCACTCGCCGTGTTTGGAGGAAGAAGAAGGATGAGTACAACCCCAAGAACACCATCCCAACCGTGAAGCATGGAGGTGGAAACATCATTCTTTGGGGATGCTTTTCTGCAAAGGGGACAGGACGACTGCACCGTATTGAGGGGAGGATGGATGGGGCCATGTATCGCGAGATCTTGGCCAACAACCTCCTTCCCTCAGTAAGAGCATTGAAGATGGGTCGTGGCTGGGTCTTCCAGCATGACAACGACCCGAAACACACAGCCAGGGCAACTAAGGAGTGGCTCCGTAAGAAGCATCTCAAGGTCCTGGAGTGGCCTAGCCAGTCTCCAGACCTGAAGCCAATAGAACATCTTTGGAGGGAGCTGAAAGTCCGTGCCCAGCGACAGCCCCGAAACCTGAAGGATCTGGAGAAGGTCTGTATGGAGGAGTGGGACAAAATCCCTGCTGCAGTGTGTGCAAACCTGGGCAAGACCTACAGGAAACGTATGATCTCTGTAATTGCAAACAAAGGTTTCTGTACCAAATATTAAGTTCTGTTTTTCTGATGTATCAAATACTTATGTCATGCAATAAAATGCAAATTAATTACTTAAAAATCATACATAAAACACACAGATGCTGCCCACTGATATGAAGCATAATAGAATGAACAACCCATTCACACTAACACATAATAGACAACATAGCTATTGTTTAGCAAATAGACAACATCTTCAGGGAAAAAATGTGTTATTGACAACAATAACAGAGCAGCAGAGAGAGAGAGAGAGAGAGAGAGAGAGAGAGAGAAAGAGAAAGAGAGAAAAAGCTATTAGAAGAATGAGTTACTTTCCACCAAGAGATTGATGCAGAGTGAGCGAGGCAGTATTCAATGCAGTGTTTTGTTACTTTAAGTTTGTAAATTCATGTTTTGCTAGAGAGAGAGAGGGAGGAAGAGAGAGAGAGGAAGAGAGAGAGAGAGAGAGAGAGAGAGAGATAGAGAGAGAGAGAGATATATATATATAGAGAGAGAGAGAGAGAGAGAGAGAGAGAGAGAGAGAGAGAGAGAGAGAGAGAGAGAGAGAGAGAGAGAGAGAGAGAGAGAGAGAGAGAGAGAGAGAGAGAGAGAGAGAGAGAGAGAGAGGAGAGAGAGAGAGGAATAGAGAGAAAGAGGGAGGAAGAGACAGCATCATCACGCATCTTACATGCGGCTGCTGGGCGGTATCTTGCGTCCGTCTCTGAACCATGTGACCTGCGGCTGGGGAAAGCTCCTGATGCGTGGAGCGGGAACCACCGCCCCCTCCCCCTGAGAGACTGACTGGGCGCGCTCACCCTCCTCAAAACTGCCCATAACTAAATGAAGAAAAAAGAGAGAAACATAGAAAGAAAGATAAGCGTTTAGTTAGTCGTTAGCAGAATATTCTCTCCCAAACTTGATCCTTTGTTTCCTTAGTGCTTTCACATCTGTTTTCTGGTGACTGAGGTGTTATATTAAGCTGGTTTGTTTCCTTAGTGTTGACACCATCTGGTTGGGGACTGAGATGTTATTATTGAGCTGGTTTGACACAGCCTGTGAGTGATTGTCACATAATGAGGCAGTGGGACTTTAGATGTAGTGACTCACTGAGGGAACGCGGAGAGAACACGGTATTGACTCAGATCTGTCACAACACCACTAACAAATATATTTTAATGCGCTGAATATATGTGGCTATTCATGTACCTAGAGAGCCAGTATGATGGTCCACGCTCAGAGAACTAGGGCAGGTGGAACAAAACATCGGTACATCATTTGAAGATAGCCAAGCCAAACAAACTGACTTCTTAGTCCAGCAACTCCAACAATATATTTTAAGTCAAAAACCCACACAGACAAAATGTAATAAAAAATACTTCAAACAAATAAAATAGATACACTGAGTGTACAAAACATTATGAACACCTGCTCTTTCCATGACATAGACTGACCAGTTGAATCCAGGTGAAGGCTATGATCCCTTATTGATGTCACAACTCAATATTAGCAAGGTATTCTTAATGTTTTGTACACAATGTTTTGTAGATTATGTACAGGAGCCCTCAGCGTAGGCTGCTTCACGGCGCTATGGCAACCAAAGAACTGATATACTGTGACTGCCATATTCATATTACTTACTGTATATGTCACATTATAATACAGTCTTCCTTTCTTTCTCAAACATTCCTTATTTAACATAATCATATTTGTTTTGGTGCATTTTAAAGTCAAACATTGCATCGGCAATAAATACATTTTAGGAGAAGATGCAGTAAAAACTGTTCAACGTAGCTTTGCTACCTCCAAGCTGAACTTAACAGTGTCGTCAACTAACATTGGGTGCGTTTTACACAGGCAGCCCAATTATGATCTTTCCCCAATTATTGGCAAGAGAGCTGATCTGATTGGTCAAAAGACCAATTAGTGAAGAAAAAAAATAATAATGTGGCTGCCTGTGTAAACGCAGTCATTGTCACTTCAGAATAAAGGATTGCTGAAGAATTAGCTTCACTTTCTCTTCAGTGTCCACAAGGTTGTTCCAATGAGACTATACGCTTGAGCAGTGGCTGTCACTGATACTATAGGCCTAGTTGTGCTACAAGCCATGAAAGACAGGGAGTTGGGGACTCGAAAAGGTAACTTTCCATCAGTTTCCCCACCAAGGAAAGGTGAAAAACATAAAAATAGATCCTTGCTAACCCCATGTGAATAATACATAATACGGTCAATTAAGTTACTACACAATTTAGAAATAATACCATATTTGAGACATGCAAAAGCCTTAAGACTTTGAAAAGATGTAATAGATCCTGAATGTAGTGGTGGATGGTGGCCAGCTCTCAGTTTTTTCTTTAAGAGAATACATCTGTAATCTGTCTTTAATGTACTGCCGTGCCGCATAAGAACCAAATGGAAATCTGGGAAGTGTTCTAAATCCATCGAATTTGATGTTGCTGTTTGGCCAATGTACTGTTATCATTGTTCCTAATTGGCAATGCCTCTCCTCTCTGTGTTTTCAGAGTGGTGTGTCTCTGCAATCCTAATTGACAGGGCTCAATATGATGCCTGAAGTCTAACCTCTCCCTCTCTCCCTTTCCCCCTCTCTCCTCCCGCTTTCCAACCTCTCTCTCCTTCTCTCTTTTCTTTCTTTCTTTCTTTCTTTCTTTCTTTCTATCTTTCTTTCTTTCTTTCTTTCTTTCTTTCTTTCTTTCTTTCTTTCTTTCTTTCTTTCTTTCTTTCTTTCTTTCTTTCTTTCTTTCTTTCTTTCTTTCTTTCTTTCTTTTTTTCTCTCCCCTCCCTCTCTCACTCTCCCTCTCTCTCTCTCTCTCTCTCTCTCTCTCTCTCCTTCCACTGTAGGTGTATTCCCCACCTACTCTTTTTCACATTCAACACACCACATGCTGCTAATGGAGAAGAAAAGGGAGGGGAGAGGGGATTGGTAAGAGAGACAGATGGAGGGAAAGAGAGATGAAGTGAAGGATGGAGGAAAAAAGAAAGAGAGACAGAGAGATACAAAGAGAGAGAGAGAGAGAGAGAGAGAGAGAGAGAGAGAGAGAGAGAGAGAGAGAGAGAGAGAGAGAGAGAGAGAGAGAGAGAGAGAGAGAGAGAGAGAGAAGAGAGAGAGAGAGAGAGAGAGAGAGAGAGAGAGAGAGAGAGAGAGAGAGAGAGAGAGAGAGAGAGAGAGAAGCGAGAGAGAGAGAGGAGGAGGACAGAGGTGAGGTATGGTGTGTGCACCTGCCAGGGACTATACCAGCAAGGAGAACAAGGGAGTACTAGGGAGGGAGTATTAGGGAGTACTAGAGAGGAGAGTACTAGGGAACACTAGGAGGAGAAAACTAGGGAGTAGAACACTAGTGAGGAGAGTACTAGGGAGTACTAGGGAGGGGAGTACAAGGAAGGAGAGTACTAGGAAGTACTAGGGAGGGGGAGTACTAGGGAGGGGAGTACTAGGGAGTACTAGGAAGGAGAGTACTAGGGAGGAGAGTACTAGGGAGTACTAGGGAGGGAGTATTAGGGAGTACTAGGGAGGAGAAAACTAGGGAGGAAAACACTAGGGCAGGAGAGTACTAGGAGTACTAGGGAGGGGAGTACTAGGGAGGAGATTACTAGGGAATACTAGGGAGGGTAGTACTAGGGAGGGGAGTACTAGGGAATATATTACTAGGGAATACTAGGGAGGGTAGTACCAGGTAGAAAAGTACTAGGGAGTATTAGGGAGGGGAGTACTAGGGAGTACCAGAGAGGAGAGTACTAGTGAGTACTAGGGAGGGGAGTACTAGGGATAACTAGGGAGGGGAGTACTAGGGATGGGACTACCAGAAGGAGAGTACTAGAAAGGAGTACTAGGGAGGGGATTACTTGAAGGGGAGTACTAGGAAGGGGAGTTATATAATGGGAGTACTAGAAGGGGAGTACTAGGTAGGGGAATACTAGGGAGGAGAGTACTAGGGAGGAGAGTGCTAGGGAGGAGAGTACTAGGGAGTACTAGGGATAAGAGTACTAGAAGGGGAGTACTAGGGAGAGGAGACTAGGGATGAGATTACTAGGGATTACTAAGGAGGGAAGTAGTAAGGAGGAGAGTACTAGGGAGTACTAGGGAAGAGGGTAATAGGGAGGAGAGTACTAGAGAGTACTAAGGAGGAGAAAACTAGGGAGGAGAACACTAGGGAGGAGAGTACTAGGGAGTACTAGGGAGGGGAGTACTAGAAGGGGAGTACTAAGGAGGGGAGTACTAGGGAGTACTAGGGAGGAGCGTACTAGGGAGTGGAGTACTAGGGAGTTCTAGGGAGGGCAGTACTAGGGAGGAGAGTACTAGGGAGTACTAGGGAGGGGAGAACTAGGGAGGGGAAGACAACAGGGGAGTACTAGGGAGGGGAGTACTAGAGAGGGGAGTACTAGGGAAGGGAGTACTAGGGAGGAGAGTACTAGGGATAACTAGAGAGGGGAGTACTAGAAGGGTAGTACTAGGGAGGGGAGTACTAGTGAGGAGAGTACTAGGGATAACTAGAGAGGGGAGTACTAGAAGGGTAGTACTAGGGAGGGGAGTACTAGAAGGGTAGTACTAGGGAGGGGATTACTAGGGAGGAGAGTACTAGGGAGGGGAGTACTAGAAGGGGACTACTAGGGAGGGGAGTACTAGAGAGGGGAGTACAATAAGGGGAGTACTAGTGAGGGGAGTACAAGGGAGGTGAGTACTAGTGATAACTAGGGAGGGGAGTACTTGGGAGGGGAGTACCAGGGAGTAAAGTACTAGAAGTAGAGTACTAGGGAGAACTGGGGAGGGAAATACTAGAAGGGGAGTACTAGGGAGGGGAGTACTAGGGAAGAGAGTAATGTGGAGTAATAGGGAGGAGAGTACTAGGGAGAAGAGTACTAGGTAGAAATAGCGAGGGGAGTACTAGAAGGGGAGTACTAGAAGTGGAGAGTAATAGGGAGTACTAGGGAGGGGAGTACTAGGGGGGATATTAGTGAGTACTAGGGAGGAGAGTACTAGGGAGTACTAGGGAGTTGAGTACTAGAAGGGGATTACTAGGGAGAGGAGTAATAGGGAGGAGAGTACTAGGGTGTACTAGGGAGGAGAGTACTAGGGATACCTAGGGAGGGGAGTACTAGGTTGGGGAGTACTAGGGAGGAAAGTACTAGGGAATACTAGGGAGGAGAGTACCAGGGAGAAAATTACTAGGGACTACTAGGGAGGGGAGTACTGGGGAGTTATAGGGAGGAGAGAACTATGGAGGTGAGTACTCGGGAGGAGAGTGCTAGGTAGTACTAGGGAGGAGAGTACTAGGGAAGGAAGTACTAGGGAGGGGAGTACTAGGGAGGGGAGTACTAGAAGGGGAGTTCTAGGGAGGGGAGTACTAGGGAGGAGAGTACTAGGGTGTACTAGGGAGAAGAGTACTAGGGATAACTAGGGAGGGTAGTACCAGGGAAAAAAGTACTAGGGAGTACTAGGGAGGGGAGAACTAGGGAGTACTAGGGAGGAGCGTACTAGGGAGGGGTGTACTAGGAAGGAGAGTACTAGGGAGTTCATAAGAGGGGATTAGTAGGAAGGAGAGTACTAGGGAGTACGAGGGAGGGGAGCACTAGGGTGGGGAGTACCATTGAGTACTAGGGAGGGGAGTACCAGAAGGGCAGTACTAGGGAGGGGAGTACTAGAAGGGAAGTATTATTGAGGGGAGAACTAGAAGGGGAGTACTAGGGAGGGGAGTACTAGAAGGGGACTACTAGGGAGGGATGAACTAGAAGGGGAGTACTAGGGAGGGGAGTACTAGAAGGGGACTACTAGGGAGGGGAGTACTAGGGAGGGGAGTACTAGGGAGGAGTGACTAGGGAGTACTAGGGAGGGGAGAACTAGGGAGTACTAGGGAGGAGCGTACTAGGGAGGGGTGTACTAGGAAGGAGAGTACTAGGGAGTTCATAAGAGGGGATTAGTAGGAAGGAGAGTACTAGGGAGTACGAGGGAGGGGAGCACTAGGGTGGGGAGTACCATTGAGTACTAGGGAGGGGAGTACCAGAAGGGCAGTACTAGGGAGGGGAGTACTAGAAGGGAAGTATTATTGAGGGGAGAACTAGAAGGGGAGTACTAGGGAGGGGAGTACTAGAAGGGGACTACTAGGGAGGGATGAACTAGAAGGGGAGTACTAGGGAGGGGAGTACTAGAAGGGGACTACTAGGGAGGGGAGTACTAGGGAGGGGAGTACTAGGGAGGAGTGACTAGGGAGTACAAGGGAGGCGAGTGCTAGGGATAACTAGGGAGGGGAGTACAGGATGCAAATTTCTGTTTGAAAAAGTTAGCCTTTGCTTTCCTAACTGCTTGTTTATATTGGTTCCTGACTTCCCTGAAAAGTTGCATATCGCGGGGGCTATTTGATGCTAATGCAGTACGCACACAGGATGTTTTTGTGCTGGTCAAGGGAAGTCAAGTCTGAGGAGAACCAGGGGCTATATCTGTTCTTAGTTCTGTATTTTTTTAATGGGGCATGTTTATTTAAGATTGAGAGGAAATTACTTTTAAAGAACAACATCCTCTACTGACGGAATGAGATCTATATCCATCCAGGATACCTGGGCCAGGTCAATTAGGAAGGCCTGCTCGCTAAAGTGTTTTAGGGAGTGTTTGACAGTGATGAGGGGTGGTCGTTTGACCGCGGACCCGTTACGGACGCAGGCAATAAGGCAGTGATCACTGAGATCCTGGTTGAAGACAGCGGAGGTGTATTTAGAGGGTAAGTTAGTCAGGATGATATCTATGAGGGTACCCATGTTTACGGATTTAGGGTTGTACCTGGTAGGTTCGTTGATAACTTGTGTGAGATTGAGGGCATCTAGTTTGGATTGTAGGATGGCCGGGGTGTTAAGCATATCCCAATTTAGGTCACCAAGCAGTACGAACTCTGAGGATAAATGGGGGGCAATCAATTCACATATGGTGTCCAGGGCACAGCTGGGGGCTGAGGGGGGTCTGTAGCAAGTGGCAACAGTGAGAGACTTATTTCTGGAAAGGTGGATTTTTAGAAGTAGAAGCTCAAACTGTTTGGGCACAGACCTGGATAGTATGATAGAGCTCTGCAGGCTATCTCTACAGTAGATTGCAACTCCACCCCCTTAGGCAGTTCTATCTAGATGGAAAATGCTGTAGTTGGGGACGGAAATTTCAGAATTTTTGGTGGCCTTCCTTAGCCAGGATTCAGACACTGCTAGAACATCAGGGTTGGCGGAGTTTGCTAACACAGTGAATAACTCAAACTTAGGAAGTAGACTTCTGATGTTAACGTGCAGAAAACCAAGGCTTTTACGGTTACAGAAGTCAACAAATGTTAGCTCCTGGGGAGTAGGAGTGATACTGGGGGCTGCAGGGCCTGGGTTAGCCTCTACATCACCAGAGGAACAGAGGGGGAATAGAAAAGGGATATGGCTAAAGGCTTTAAGAACTGGTCTTCTAGTGCGTTGGGTACAGAGAATAATGGGGGCAGATTTCCGGGCGTTGTAGAAAAGATTCAGGGCATTATGTACAGACAAGGATATGGAAGGATGGAGTACAGTGGAGGTAAACCTAAGCGTTGGGTAACAATGAAAGAGATAGCATCACTGGAGGCACCGATTGAGCCGGTCTCGGCGTGTATGGGGGGTGGAACAAAGGAACTATTTGAGGCAGTTTGAGAGGGACTTGGGGTTCTACAGTGAGATTGTATAATAAGAACTAACTGGAACAGCAATAGGCAAGGCATATTGACATGGGAGAGAGGCATAAAGCAATCACAGGTGTTATTAGAGAGAGCTAAGACAACAACTGGTAGTTGCGATAAAGTTTGGGCTAAGGCTAAACAGAATAAACAGGACAGGGTACTGTGTAAAGGAACAGTCCAGCAGGCATCAGCTGTGCAGCTGAGTGATCATAAGGTCCAGTGAACAGCAATATGTGAATCCGAGAGCAGTTCAAATTGGTGCTTCAGCACAGCGAGCAGGAAACATGGTTGTAGTTTGCGTGTGCTAGTGGGCCGGGGCTAGCAGATGGATCTTCGTGGTCGTCGCAACGGGAAGCCTGTTGAAACCACAGACAATTACGTCGGCAGACCAGTCGTGATGGATCGGCAGGGCTCCGTGTCGACTCTAGGAGGTCCCGTCCGGTTGACAAAGAGGGAGATAGCCGGGAGATGTGCTTGACTCAAGGCTAGCTCAAGGCTGATTAGCCAACAACAACATTGATTTGGTTGCAGCTAGCTAGTTGCAATTATCCAGAGTTAAAGGTCCAGTGATTCAGTGATTCCGGCAGAAAATCAGACAACTCACTGTGCAGACAGTGCAAACTGGCCGATAATAGTCCAGGCTAGAACTGGCTGGTAGGAAGTGCAGGCCACGGACAAAGGAGAAAATGCAGCTAACGGTGGCTAATAGCAAGTAGCTAGTTAGCTGGTTAGCTGGCTACTCCCGTCTGGTAGACAGAGAGGTAGATAGCCGGGGCTAGCTCAAGGCTCAAGGCTAAGTATGGAGGGGAGTACTAGGGAGTGGAGTACTAGGGAGGAGAGTACTAAGTAGAACTGGGGAGGGGAATACTAGAAGGGAAGTACTAGGGAGGGGAGTACTAGAAGGGGAGTACTAGGGAGTAAAGTACTAGAAGGAGAGTACTAGAGAGTACTGGGGAGGGGAATACTAGAAGGGGAGTACTAGGGAGGGGAGAAATAGGGAGGAAAGTAATAGGGAGTACTAGGGAGGGGAGTACTAGGGAGGAGAGTACTAGGGAGTACTAGGGAGGCAAATACTAGGGATAACTAGGGAGGGGAGTACTAGGGAGGGGAGTACTAGGGAGTAAAGTACTAGAAGTAGCATACTAGGGAGTACTGGGGAGGGGAATACTAGAAATGGAGTACTAGGGAGGGGCGTACTAGGGAAGAGAGTCATATGAAGTACTAGGGAGGAGAGTACTAAGGAGAAGATTACTACAGATAACTATGGAGGGGAGTACTAGAAGGGTAGTCCTAGGGAGGGGAGTACTAGGGAGGAGAGTAATAGGGATAACTGGAACACAATACACCAACATGACTGGAGCACTACCCCCACATTACTTGAGCACAATACCCCCACATGACTGGAGCATAATACCCAACATGACTGGAGCACAATACTCCAACATGACTGAAGCACAATACCCAAACATAACTGGAGCACTACCCCCACATGACTGGAGCTAGTACTCCCCTCCCTAGTTATCCCTATTACTCTCCTCCCTAGTACTAGGGAGGAGAGTACTAAGGAGAAGAGTACTACGGATAACTATGGAGGGGAGTACTAGAAGGGTAGTCCTAGGGAGGGGAGTACTAGGGAGGAGAGTAATAGGGATAACTAGGGAGGGGAGTACTAGCGAGGGGAGTACTCGAAGGGGAGTACTAGAAGTGGAGTACTAGGGAGGGGAGTACTAGGGAGAAGAGTACTAGGTAGAACTAGGGAAGGGAGTACTAGAATGATAGTACTAGGGAGGGGAGTACTAGGGGGGAGAGTAATAGGGAGTACTAGGGAGGGGAGTACTAGAAGGGGAGTACTAGAAGGGGATTACTAGAGAGGGGAGTACTAGGGAGGATAGTACTAGGGATAACTAGGGAGGGGAGTACTAGAAGTGGAGTACTAGGGAGGGGAGTACTAGAAGGGGAGTACTAGGGAGGGGAGTACTAGGGAGTAAAGTACTACAAGGAAAGTAATATGGAGTTCCAGGGAGGGGAGAACTAGGGAGGGGAGTACTAAGGAGTACTAGGTAGGAGTGTACTAGGGATAACTAGGGAGGGGAGTACTAGAACGGGAGTACTATAAAGTGGAGTACTAGAAGGGGAGTAGTAGGGAGTACTAGGGAGGAGAGTACTAGGGAGTACTAAGGAGGGGAGTACTAGAACGGGAGTACTAGAAAGTGGAGTACTAGAAGGGGAGTAGTAGGGAGTACTAGAGAGGAGAGTTCTAGGGAGTACGGAGGGGAGTTCTAGAAGGGGAGAACTGGTGAGGGGAGTACGAGAAGGGAAGTACTGGGGAGGGGAGTACTAGGGAGGGGCGTACTAGGAAGGGGACTACTAGAAGGGGAGTACTAGGGAGGGGAGCACTAGGGAGGGGAGTACTAGAAGGGGAGTACTTTGGAGGGGAGTACTAAGGAGGGGAGTACTAGGAAGGGGGTACTAAGGAGGGGAGTACAAAGGAGGGGAGTACTAGAAGGGGAGTATTAGGAAGGGGAGTATTAGAAGGGGAGTACTAGGGAGGAGAGTACTAGAAGGGGAGTACTAGAAATGGAGTACTAGGGAGGGGATTACTAGGGAGGTGAATACTAGGGAGTACTAGGGAGGAGAGTACAAGGGAGTAGTCGGGAGGGGTGTACTAGAAGGGGAGTACTAGGAAGGGGAGTACTAGAAGTGGAGTACTAGAAGGGGAGTACTAGAAGTGGAGAACTAGAAGGGGAGTACTAGATGGGGAGTACTAGGGAGTACTATGGAGGGGAGTACTAGAAGGGGTCTACTAGGGAGGAGAGTACTAGGGAGTGGAGTACTAGGAAGGATAATAATATGGAGTACTAGGGAGGAGTTTACTAGGGAGCGGAATACTAGGGAGTACTAGGGAGGAGAGTACTAGGGAGTAGTAAGGAGGGGAGTATTAGAAGGGGAGTACTAGGGAGGGGAGTACTAGAAGGGGAGTATTAGGGAGGGGAGTACTAGGGTGTACTAGGGAGGAAAGTACTAAGGATAACTAGGGAGCGTAGTACTAGGGAGGGGAGTACTAGGGAATACTAGGGAGGGGAGTACCAGGGAGTAGTAGGGAGGGGAGTACTAGAAGGGGAGTACTAGGGAGGGGAGAACTAAGGAGGGGAATACTAAGGAGGGGTGTACTAGAAGGGGAGTACTAGGAAGGGGAGTACTAGTAGTGGAGTACTAGAAGGGGAGTACTAGATGGGGAGTACTAGGGAGTACTAGGGAGGGGAGTACTAGAAGGGGACTACTAGGGAGGGGAGTATTAGGGAGGGGAGTACTAGGAAGGAGAGCAATATGGAGTACTAGGGAGGAGTTTACTAGGGAGTGGAAAAATAGGGAGCACTAGGGAGGAGAGTACTAGGGAGTAGTAGGGAGGGGAGTATTAGAAGGGGAGTACTAGGGAGGGGAGTACTAGAAGGGGAGTATTAGGGAGGGGAGTACTAGGGAGGAGAGTACTAGGGTGTACTAGGGAGGAGAGTACTAGGGATAACTAGGGAGCGTAGTACTAGGGAGGGGAGTACTAGGGAATACTAGGGAGGGGAGTACCAGGGAGAAAATTACTAGGGAGTACTAGGGAGGGGAGTACTAGGGAGGGGAGTAGTAGGGATAACTATGGAGGGGAATAATAGGGAGGGGATTACTAGACGGGGAGTATTAAAAGGGGAGTACTAATAATATAATAATAATATGCCATTTAGCAGACACTTTTATCCAAAGCGACTTACAGTCATGTGTGCATACAATTTTACATATGGGTGGTCCCAGGGATCGAACCAACTACCCTGGCGTTACAAGCGCCATGCTCAACCAATTGCGCTACAGAGGACTACAAGAAGGGGAGTACTAGGGAGGGGAATACTAGAGAGGGGAGGACTAGAAGGAGAGTACTATGGAGCACTAGGGAGGGGAGTACTAGGGAGCACTGGGGAGGGGAGTACTAGGGAGCACTGGGGAGGGGAATACTAGAAGGGGAGAACTAGGGAGGGGAAAACTAGGGAGGAGAGTAATAGGGAGTACTAGGGGGAGTACTGTAAGAAGAGTACTAGGGAGGGGAGTACTAAAATTGGAGTACTAGGGAGTACTAGAGAGGAGAGTACTGGGAAGTACTAGGGAGGGGAGTTCTAGAAGGGGGTACTAGGGAGGGGAGTGCTAAGGAGGGGAGTACTAAGGAGGAGAGTACTAAAAGGGGACTACTAGAAGGGGAGTACTAGGAAGGGGAGTACAAGATGGGGAGTACTAGGGATTACTAGGGAGGGGAGTACTAGGGAGGGGAGTACTAGGGAGGGGAGTACTAGGGAGGAGAGTACTAAGGAGGGGAGTACTAGGGAGTACTAGAGAGGAGAGTACTGGGAAGTACTAGGGAGGGGAGTTCTAGAAGGGGAGTACTAAGGAGGAGAGTACTAAAAGGGGACTACTAGAAGGGGAGTACTAGGAAGGGAGTAATAGATGGGGAATACTAGGGATTACTAAGAAGGGGAGTACTACGGAGGGGAGTAATAGGGAGTGGAGTGTTAAGGAGGGGAGTACTAAAAGGGGACTACTAGAAGGGGAGTACTAGGAAGGGGAGTACTAGATGGGGAGTACTAGGGATTACTAGGGAGGGTACTAGGGAGGGGAGTACTAGGGAGGGGAGTACTAAGGAGGGGAGTACTAAAGAGGGGAGTACTAGAAGGGGAGTACTAGGAAGGGGAGTACTAGATGGGGAGTACTAGGGATTACTAAGGAGGGGAGTACAAGGGAGGGGTGTACTAGGGAAGGGAGTGCTAAGGAGGGGAGTACTAAGGAGGGGAGTACTGGAAGGGGAGTACTAGGGAGGGGAGTACTAGGGAGGGGAGTACTAGAAGGGGAGGACTAGGGAGGTGAGTACTAGAAGGGGAGTACTAGAAGGGGAGTACTAGGGAGGAAATTACTAGGGAGGAGAGTACTAGGGAGGGGAGTACTAGAAGGGGAGTACTAGAAGGGGAGTGCTAAGGAGGGGAGTACTAGGGAGTCGAGTACTAGGGAGGAGAGTACTAGAAGGGGTGTTCTAGGGAGGGAAGTACTAGGGAGGGGAGTACTAGGGAGGAGAGTACTAGGGAGTACTAGGGTAGGGGACTACTGGAAGGGGAGTACTAGGGAGGGGACTACTAGAACTTCAACCTGGGTTTATAGATACATTAATAACTAACTGGTTCAGTCGGAGATGAACAGATGTTGTTGTCAGTGAAGGGAATAAAATAAGTGGCAGTCATATTATAAAACAACAGCACAACACAATCATTCTAATGAGAGGGTTGAGTGGAACAGCTGTCCGGGGGACAAAGGCTCAGTAAATGACATGCAGGTAGATATTTTATCCCCTGATGCAGCTGGCCCACTCTCCCACTGCTCCAGCAAATTGAACCTGTCTGGATACACTGTCACACTCTTTACTAGACAGGCAGTGTATCTTCAGGATACTCACATACTGTCAGGTTTTGGCCATGACTGTTCGGGTTTTGGTCACTTGATGTCCCCATTGCACCTTTTTTGTACCTTTTGTTTTTTCTTGATCTAATTATTGTTTGCACCTGTAGGTCATTCCCTTGTTAGTATTTAAACCCTGTGTGTTCCTCAGTTCCTTGCTCAGTGTTTGTAAGTTAGCACCCAGCCCCAGCCCCAGCCCAAGCCTTGTGTTATATGGATATTTCTCTGGTGGGATTTTTACCACTTTGTGGAGTTTCCTTGTTTTTTTGGAGGTTTTCCTCTTTGTGCCTCTTGGCTTTATTTTTGGACATTGTGGATTTAGTTTCTTTGCCTGAGGATTTTGTTCTTTATTAAACCACCATCTCTAGTACTGCTGTGTCTGCCTCATCTTCTGGGTTCTGACAATTATTAGTGACTGTTTCTCGCACCGGGACGTGATAGAAACACTGAGCCATTATTATGAACCCAGAGGCAGCCAGTACCCAGGATTTTTGTTCCATGCTGTCCCACCATGAGGGGACTGTCCAACGCCACGAAGCTGCTCTGGTTCAGCAAGAGGCCTTAATGGCTAGACATTCTCAACTTCTGTCAGAGATGCTGACGTCCATAAAGCAGATTTCGGATCGACTTTCCCCGGCAACCGCTTCTGCTCCAGTTCATCCGATTCAAGGGCCCCTGGCAGTTAATCCCCTGGCGGAACCTCGTCTGCCGCCTCCCCAACGGTTCTCAGGGGATCCAAGTGTTTGTAAGGGGTTTTTCACCCAATGTTCTCTCTCCTTTGAGCTGCAACCATCGTCGTTTCCCACCGACCGGTCCAAGATAGCATATATCATCACCCTGCTGTCGGAAAAGGCTCTAGCCTGGGCTACTGCTGTGTGGGATGCCCAAAGTCCCTGCTGTGCCAGCTACTCTGCCTTTGCTGAAGAATTCAAGCGAGTGTTTCAAGGTCCTACCAACGGCCCTGACTCAGCCAAACAGCTCCTGACTCTCCGCCAAGGTCGGCGCAGCGTGACGGACTATGCCATCCAGTTCCGCACTGTGGCAGCAGCAAGTGGCTGGAACGACGAGGCGCTCACAGTGTGTTTTTTGAAGGGTCTTTCTGACACCATCCAAGATGAACTGGCCACTCGGGAACCACCGGACAACCTCGAGTCCCTTATCAAGTTGGCTTCACGCATAGACCAGCGTCTGAGAGAGAGAGAACAAAACCATAGACCGCTCACCCTAGTTCCTATCGGTTCCAACTCTGAGTCTCCACCTTTATCCTCGCTGGCTCCACCAGAACCCATGCAGGTTGGACGCATCTCCCAGGCTGAGAGAGACCGCCGGATGAGGGAGCGATGCTGTCTATATTGCGGCAAACCGGGCCATTTCCGCTCCACGTGTCCCGGGCTCCAGGGAAACGCACTCTCCCGTGCAGGCCTGGGAGGACTGTAACGGGAAACATAACCTCCTCCCATCCATCCAACTCCCGCCTGCTCATTCCTGTTACCCTTTCCTGGGACGACCACGAGGTTTCTCTTCAAGCCTTGGTAGACTCTGGAGCCGCAGGTAACTTCATGGATGGGATCTGGGCGAAGGAGAATGGCGTTCCTTCTGAACCTCTAAGTGACCCCATAAGGGTTACTACGTTGGATAGAAGTCCTTTGGGATCTGGACTTGTCACTCGTGCCACTACCCCCTTACGACTTTCAGTTTCCCAACACAAGGAAGTGATGAACTTTCATCTGATCGCCTGTTCCGAGTTTCCTCTCGTCCTTGGCTATCCCTGGCTTCACAGCCATAACCCTCACATCGACTGGTCTGTGGGCACTATCAAGCAGTGGGGTCCCACGTGCCAAGCCACTTGTATCTTCCCGAGTTCCCAGAGTTCTCCTTCCGAGTCTCTAGAATCCATCGACTTGTCCCGAGTTCCCGAGTGTTACCATGACCTCAAACTGGTATTTAGCAAACAGAGGGCCACCAAACTACCACCCCATAGACCTTACGATTGCACCATCGACCTGTTGCCGGGGACCTGCCCTCCCAGGGGTCGGATCTTTTCCCTTTCTCCACCCGAACGAGCTGCTATGGATACCTACATCAAGGACGCTCTGACAGCAGGCCTCATGCGTCCATCTACCTCGCCGGCGGGAGCAGGGTTTTTCTTTGTGGCCAAGAAAGACGGCGGATTACGACCTTGCATCGACTACCGGGGACTCAATGCCATAACTGTCCGTAACCGCTACCCGCTACCTCTTATGGCCACAGCCTTTGAGCTGCTCCAGGAAGCAGTTGTCTTCACTAAGCTTGACCTTCGGAACGCATACCATCTTGTGCGGATCAAACCCGGGGACGAGTGGAAGACCGCTTTCAACACGCCTACTGGTCACTACGAATACTCGGTGATGCCCTTCGGCCTGACCAACGCTCCGGCTGTGTTCCAAGCGCTCATAAACGATGTGCTTAGGGATATGCTTAACATCTTCGTGTTTGTGTACTTGGATGACATCCTCATCTTTTCGAGCTCCCTTCAAGAACACACTAAGCATGTCAGACAAGTGCTCAAACGCCTCCTAGACAGCCATTTGTACGTTAAGCCGGAGAAGTGTGAATTCCATTCCTCTCGAGTACAATTCCTGGGATTTATTGTGGAACCCGGACGAGTCCAGATGGACCCCAAGAAGGTAGAGGCGGTAGCGGATTGGCCCACCCCCAAGTCCGTTAAGGAAGTTCAACGTTTCCTGGGCTTCACCAACTTTTACCGCAAGTTCATCAAGAACTTCAGCTCGGTGGCAGCCCCTCTCTCGGCGGTAACCAAGGGTGGCAACACAAGGTTTCTGTGGGGGAGAGAAGCTGAGACGGCCTTCCAAGGACTCAAGCAGCGCATCCTCTCTGCTCCCATCCTGACACTACCAACGGCGGAGGAACCTTTTGTGGTGGAGGTAGACGCATCAGAGGTTGGGGTTGGAGCTGTCCTGTCTCAGAGGGGTGAAGACAAGAAGCTTCATCCTTGCGCCTTCTTCTCTCACCGGCTTACCCCGGCCGAGAGGAATTACGATGTGGGGGATCGTGAACTCCTAGCGGTTAAGATGGCATTGAAGGAATGGAGACACTGGCTCGAGGGGGCTTCTCAACCGTTTCAAGTGCTTACGGACCACAAGAATCTGGAGTATATCCAGCAGGCGAAGCGGTTGAACGCCAGACAAGCTCGATGGTCTCTTTTCTTCAGCCGATTTCAGTTTATCCTCACCTATAGACCCGGGTCGAAGAATCTCAAACCGGACGCCTTGTCACGAATCTACTCTCCTGCCATTCGAGAAGATACTGACATGACTGTCCTTCCGGCCGCTAAGATCGTGGCTCCGATCTCGTGGCAAGTGGAGGATACCGTGAAACAAGCTCAAGCCATCGAACCGGGCCCTGGTGGAGGTCCTGCTAATCGGTTGTTTGTTCCCAAGGCAGCAAGGTCCCAAGTCCTTCGGTGGGGGCACTCCTCTCGCCTCACCTGTCACCCGGGCATAGGCCGCACCTTGGAGTTCATCCAGCGTAAGTTCTGGTGGCCCACCATGAAGGAGGACGTTGCCACTTTCATCAAGGCCTGTTCCGTGTGCTGCCAGGGAAAATCTTCTCACCTTCGCCCTCAAGGACTCCTTCACCCTCTATCTATTCCCCACCGACCCTGGTCCCATATCTCATTGGACTTTATTACTGGCCATCCTCCGTCCCATGGTAATACTACGATCCTAGTCATCATCGACAGGTTTTCTAAGGCGGCCAGGTTTGTTCCTTTGACCAAATTACCTTCTGCCAAGGAAACAGCTGAGTTGGTGATTAACCATGTGTTCCGAGTCTTTGGGATCCCGCAAGATATGGTTTCCGACAGAGGTCCCCAGTTCGCCTCAAGGTTTTGGAAGGCCTTCTGCCAACTCATAGGGGCCACGGCCAGTTTATCTTCCGGGTACCATCCGGAGTCCAATGGCCAAACTGAGAGGATGAATCAGGAGCTGGAAACCACCCTCAGATGCATGGTTTCCAACAACCCGTCCACTTGGTCATCCTTCATTGTTTGGGCCGAGTACGCGCACAACACCTTGTGCTCCTCCTCCACTGGTATGTCCCCGCATGAGTGTCAGTTTGGCTATGCACCTCTATTGTTCCCGGACCAGGAGGCAGAAGTCAGAGTGCCTTCAGCCTCGAGGTTCATCAGACGCTGTCGGCTTACGTGGAAGAAGGCACGTCTTAATCTTCTGCGTTCCTCTCAGCAGTACCAACGACAAGCAAACAGAGGTCGCCGTCCCGGTCCTACCCTGTACCCCGGCCAGAGAGTATGGCTCTCAACTAAGAACCTACCGCTACGGGTGGAGTCTCGCAAGCTGTCCCAGAGGTTCATCGGTCCCTTTAAGATTGCCAGGAGAGTCAATCCCGTTACTTTTCGCCTGCACTTACCCAGATCCCTTAAGATCAATCCAACATTTCACATTTCTTTATTAAAACCTGTTGTTTTTTCTCCCCTTATTCCGGCAGGCAGACCTCCCCCTCCGCCCCGTGTCATCGGTGGCCAGTCGGCTTATACCGTCCACCGGATACTGGATTCCCGCCGGGTGCAGCGGTCCTGGCAGTATCTGGTGGACTGGGAAGGCTACGGTCCCGAGGAGCGCTCCTGGGTTCCTGCCAAGGACATACTGGACCCTGACCTCATTCGTCAGTTCAGGGCCCTCCACCCTGAGAAGGCTGGTAGGAACGTCAGGAGCCGTTCCTAGGAGGGGGATTCTGTCAGGTTTTGGCCATGACTGTTCGGGTTTTGGTCACTTGATGTCCCCATTGCACCTTTTTTGTACCTTTTGTTTTTTCTTGATCTAATTATTGTTTGCACCTGTAGGTCATTCCCTTGTTAGTATTTAAACCCTGTGTGTTCCTCAGTTCCTTGCTCAGTGTTTGTAAGTTAGCACCCAGCCCCAGCCCAAGCCTTGTGTTATATGGATATTTCTCTGGTGGGATTTTTACCACTTTGTGGAGTTTCCTTGTTTTTTTGGAGGTTTTCCTCTTTGTGCCTCTTGGCTTTATTTTTGGACATTGTGGATTTAGTTTCTTTGCCTGAGGATTTTGTTCTTTATTAAACCACCATCTCTAGTACTGCTGTGTCTGCCTCATCTTCTGGGTTCTGACAATTATTAGTGACTGTTTCTCGCACCGGGACGTGATACATACACTACCTGCAATCCAGTTGGTTTCACTTGCACACACACACACACGCACGTGTACACACACACACACTTGCACGCACACACACACAAACACATGCCAATTCAGGAATTTATTTGAATTTAAAATTCAGAAATCTCAAAACTTTTAAATAAATAGCTTCTACTTTTCAGTTTATTGAAAAGTCATTGATTATTGAATTGTTATTTTAGTTTACTTCCTGAATTGACCTATTATTCAAATTGAGCCCAACCCTGACACACACATACACACACACACACACACAGTCATAGTCACTTACATGCAACCTGTACTTCAGTCCTCCTCTGTAGTAAAGCTCCTACACGGTTTCTGACGATACATCGGTAGAGGCCAGCATGGGAACGGTCCAGGGAGGGAATCAGGTACCTGCAAAACACACACACATTACATACATTACAGTTTTTTACGATTGTTTACACACTAAAATTAAAATTTCCACACAATTAGCAAAATTGTACTCCAATGAGCAAAACACCTCCACAGATTTGCACAACATTACACACAATGTCCGCCTCACCCTTTTTGCAAAACATTACACACAGTGATTTGTAAAACTCTACACACATTTTCACACCTTAGACACAGATAAGGATCGTGAGGTTACTTCCTTGTAATTACAAAGCACCGGATTGCCAATTACCACACTAATGAACGAATTGGATAAACACATCTACCAGGTGTGGAAGCACACATGTGCTAATTTGAAAACGCAGCACTCAGGTGTGCTATAAAAGGCAGCAGGTGAGTTCACCTGTCTTCAACAAAAATGGAAGGAGTTAGAAGAAGAAGAGTGAGAATGAGAGGGGGAGCTCAAAGAGGAGATGAAGGCGGTAGAGGAAGAGGAGAAGGAGGTAGAGGAAGAGGCATAGGTAGAGGAGAAGAAGGTAGAGGAAGAGAAGGAGGTAGAGGAAGACACCTAGGTAGAGGAAGAGGTAGAGAAGGACTTGAAGAGTTGATAGAACCTGAACAAAGAAGACGAGGACCAAATTTGACTCGAGAAATCCGTGCAACACTTATTGACCATGTTATCAACCATGGACTGACACTGATGGAAGCTGGACAAAGAGTTCAACCAAATCTCAGCAGAAATACTGTTGCGTCAGTAATTCGGACACTTCATCGAGAAAACAGGTAAGCTAACCACACAGTATACATTGAAACTGAAGCTTGTATAATCAATATTGTTTACTGTGACATTTGACAGTAGGCTGCATATATATATATATATATATATATATATATATATATATATATATATACAGTGGGGGAAAAAAATATTTAGTCAGCCACCAATTGTGCAAGTTCTCCCACTTAAAAATATGAGAGAGGCCTGTAATTTTCATCATAGGTACACATCAACTATGACAGACAAATTGAGGAAAAAAAATCCAGAAAATCACATTGTAGGATTTTTTATGAATTTATTTGCAAATTATGGTGGAAAATAAGTATTTGGTCACCTACAAACAAGCAAGATTTCTGGCTCTCACAGACCTGTAACTAATTATTTAAGAGGCTCCTCTGTCCTCCACTCGTTACCTGTATTAATGGCACCTGTTTGAACTTGTTATCAGTATAAAAGACACCTGTCCACAACCTCAAACAGTCACACTCCAAACTCCACTATGGCCAAGACCAAAGAGCTGTCAAAGGACACCAGAAACAAAATTGTAGACCTGCACCAGGCTGGGAAGACTGAATCTGCAATAGGTAAGCAGCTTGGTTTGAAGAAATCAACTGTGGGAGCAATTATTAGGAAATGGAAGACATACAAGACCACTGATAATCTCCCTCGATCTGGGGCTCCACGCAAGATCTCACCCCGTGGGGTCAAAATGATCACAAGAACGGTGAGCAAAAATCCCAGAACCACACGGGGGACTAGTGAATGACCTGCAGAGAGCTGGGACCAAAGTAACAAAGCCTACCATCAGTAACACACTACGCCACCAGGGACTCAAATCCTGCAGTGCGAGACGTGTCCCCCTGCTTAAGCCAGTACATGTCCAGACCCGTCTGAAGTTTGCTAGAGTGCATTTGGATGATCCAGAAGAGGATTGGGAGAATGTCATATGGTCAGATGAAACCAAAATATAACTTTTTGGTAAAAACTCAACTCGTCGTGTTTGGAGGACAAAGAATGCTGAGTTGCATCCAAAGAACACCATACCTACTGTGAAGCATGGGGGTGGAAACATCATGCTTTGGGGCTGTTTTTCTGCAAAGGGACCAGGACGACTGATCCGTGTAAAGGAAAGAATGAATGGGGCCATGTATCGTGAGATTTTGAGTGAAAACCTCCTTCCATCAGCAAGGGCATTGAAGATGAAACGTGGCTGGATCTTTCAGCATGACAATGATCCCAAACACACCGCCCGGGCAACGAAGGAGTGGCTTCGTAAGAAGCATTTCAAGGTCCCGGAGTGGCCTAGCCAGTCTCCAGATCTCAACCCCATAGAAAATCTTTGGAGGGAGTTGAAAGTCCGTGTTGCCCAGCGACAGCCCCAAAACATCACTGCTCTAGAGGAGATCTGCATGGAGGAATGGGCCAAAATACCAGCAACAGTGTGTGAAAACCTTGTGAAGACTTACAGAAAACGTTTGACCTGTGTCATTGCCAACAAAGGGTATATAACAAAGTATTGAGAAACTTTTGTTATTGACCAAATACTTATTTTCCACCATAATTTGCAAAAAAATGCATTAAAAATCCTACAATGTGATTTTCTGGATTTTATTTTCTCATTTTGTCTGTCATAGTTGACATGTACCCATGATGAAAATAACAGGCCTCTCTCATCTTTTTGAGTGGGAGAACATGCACAATTGGTGGCTGACTAAATACTTTTTTCCCCCACTGTATATATATATATATATATATATATATATATTTATTTATTTTTATCTTATTTTGTTTTTACATAGGATTGAGGGTCGAGGACACCAAGGTGGAAGGGGCCCTATGTTTAGTCGTGCACAAGAGGCCGCCATTGTGAACATGGTTTTGGCCAATAATTGTATCAGGCTACGAGAACTCCAAGCCAATATCATCAATGATGACAATATTTTCAATAACATACAACGAGTCTCTCTGTCAACATTAGGTCGAATCCTAAAGAAAAATCAAATATACATGAAGCAACTGTATCGGGTACCATTTGACAGAAATTCAGAGAGAGTGAAACATCTGCGCAATGAGTATGTGGAGGTATGCATTGTTCATCTGACTATGGTGTGGTATCATGCACTGATCATAATGTTCTGTCACAAAAAAAATACTGTGCTATAGATATTGAATAGCATCCTATTTTCTTTAATGTGTTTCATATAGTCTTAAAAATGGATGCTGCTGAAATTCAACATGAATTTATATATGTGGATGAGGCTGGATTTAACCTTGCAAAAACAAGAAGAAGAGGGAGAAATGTAATTGGGCACAGGGCAATCACCAATGTGTGTCACGATCGTCTGACGAATGAGACCAAAGCGCAGCGCGTTGAGCGAACATGACTTTATTATATTAAAGTACTGAACACCAAAACAACAAACAATGACGATACGTGAAGTCCACAGTGACAAAGACTGATACGGAACAAAAACCCACAACACTAAGGTGAACACTGACAGTTTAAATATGGCTCCCAATCAGAGATAACGAGCCGACAGCTGACACACGTTACCTCTGATTGGGAGTCACTCAATACAAACAAGGAAACACAACCACATGACAACCCAACCAAACAAAACACAACGAAACGAACACACCCTGGCTCAACATACAAAGTCCCGGAGCCAGAGCGTGACAGTACCCCCCCCTAAAGGCGCGGACTGCGACCGCGCCTCAAAAACCCCAAACAGGGGAGGGCTGGGTGGGCATTACTCCTCGGAGGCGGCTCCGGCTCCGGGCTTGACCACCACCCTTCTTCAACCCCCCCGTAGCGCCCCCGGTCCGATCTGACCCAGCTGGTAGGATCTGGACTGACGACGCACACCCCTGGCTTGGCGCGTGAGGCAGGAACGGACCGGACCTGGCTGACGATACGCACCCTAGGCTTGATGCGTGGAACCGGAACGGGCCTCACCAGACTGACGACTCGCATCCCTGGCTTGGTGCGAGTAGTAGGAATGGGCTGGATCAGGCTGACGGCTCGCACCCTTGGCTTGGTGCGAGTAGCAGGGACGAGCTGAACCAGGCTGACGACTCGCACCCTTGGCTTGGTGCGAGTAGCAGGAACGGGCTGGACCAGGCTGACGACTCGCACCCTTGGCTTGGTGCGAGTAGCAGGAACGGGCTGGAACAGGCCGACGACTCGTACCCCTGGCTTGGTGCGAGTAGCAGGAACGGGCTGGGCCAGGCTGACGACTCGCACCCTTGGCTTGGTGCGAGTAGCAGGAACAGGCCGGGCTGGGCTGGCGACGCACACCGTAGGTTTTGTGCGTGGAGCAGGAACAGGCCGGGCTGGCGACGCACACCGTAGGCTTTGTGCGTTGAGCAGGAACAGGCCGGGTCGGGCTGGCGACGCGCACCGTAGACTTTGTGCGTTGAGCAGGAACAGGCCGGGTCGGGCTGGCGACGCGCACCGTAGACTTTGTGCGTTGAGCAGGAACAGGCCGGGCTGGGCTGGCGACGCACACCGTAGGCTTTGTGCGTGGAGCAGGAACAGGCCTCACCGGACTGTGGAGACGGATAGGAGACCTGGAATGCAGAGCGGCCACAACCCGTCCTGGCTGAATGCCTACCTTCACACACTCTGTGTGAGGCATCCGCACAGGACGTACAGGGCTGTGTACCCGTACCGACATGACAGCACGTGATACTGGAGCAGGATATCCGGGACCGCGGAGAGGCACAGGAGACCACGAGCGTTGAGCCGGCACACTCCGTCCTGGCTGCATACCCCCCTTCGCACGACACGTGCGGGGTGCTCGCACAGGACGTACAGGACTGTGCCGAACCACTCGTGGCACCGTACGCTGCTCCGCATACCGCGGAACCTGCCCCGTCCCATGCTGCCATGCCTGAGTACGGGAAGTTGGTTCCGCTCTCCATCCCGGCCTCGCCAACCTGCCTTCTGGCCCCCAAAACCCGGTGGCCTCCTCTCCAAAATGCCCTGTGGCAGCATCCTGCTGCCCAGCCGCCCAAGCCATGTGCCCCCCCCAAAACATTTTTTGGGGTTGCCTCTCTTCCATCCGACGATGGCCCTGCTGACGCCGTTGCTCCTCTCTCGCCAGGGCCTTGATCCTTCCCCAAGGTCCCTTGCCCCTGAGCATGTCCTCCCAGGACCACGATTTGCCCACCTGGGCCATCGCCAGCCTCTCTATCTCCTTACCCGGCGCTTCCTCCCATGTCCAGTCTCCTTGCTCCTGGACACGCTGCTTGGTCCTTTTACGGTGGGTTTTTCTGTCACGATCGTCTGACGAATGAGACCAAAGCGCAGCGCGTTGAGCGAACATGACTTTATTATATTAAAGTACTGAACACCAAAACAACAAACAATGACGATACGTGAAGTCCACAGTGACAAAGACTGATACGGAACAAAAACCCACAACACTAAGGTGAACACTGACAGTTTAAATATGGCTCCCAATCAGAGATAACGAGCCGACAGCTGACACACGTTACCTCTGATTGGGAGTCACTCAATACAAACAAGGAAACACAACCACATGACAACCCAACCAAACAAAACACAACGAAACGAACACACCCTGGCTCAACATACAAAGTCCCGGAGCCAGAGCGTGACAATGTGCCAGGGCAGCGAGGGGGTAACATCACCCTTTGCGCTGCTATCACACAAAATGGGGTCCTCCACCACCATGCAAATCTGGGACCCTATAATGCAAATCTGATACTTGCATTTCTTGACCGATTGCATGAGATTGTCACAGCATTACACCAAGTGGACCAGATGCGGTACATTGTCGTTTGGGACAATGTCTCATTTCATCGGGCTGCTCTAGTCCAGAACTGGTTCCATGATCACCCTGATTTTGAAGTTTTATACCTTCCCCCATACTCCCCCTTCCTGAATCCTATAGAATAATTTTTTTCAGCGTGGCTGTGGAAGGTATATGACCTGCGGCCTTATGACCGTTTGCCCCTCATTCAGGCCATGGAACAGGCATGTGATCTTATTGAAGCAGCTTCAGTGCAGGGGTGGATTCGTCACACAAGGCGATTCTTCCAACGGTGCCTTGCCAATGAAGACATAGCCTGTGATGTGGATGAAATGTTATGGCCTGATCCAGCCAGACGGAGAGACGGATAGTTACAGTATTCTTGTTGCTTTTACAGTAGTTTTCTTTCATTTCTGTTTACTTTTACTTTACTTTTCTTCAGAGTCAAAGTGTATGTACTGTAATTCATGCAGTAATTTTTATTTGTCTACGGATTTTATTTGTTTACAGTAATTGATATCATTGTTGGTTGATTACTGTAACTGATTATGGTAAGAAATACTGTAAGTATTGAAATAAATACTTGAAATATTCAGTCTGCAGCATCAAGTGTTGTGCAGTGCTTGGTAAGGTTATAGTAGGCCTACAGTATTTGTCTACATTCTCCTTATATCTCAAAACAAATCATGAATAATGTTGTGAGTTTCTCACTATTTTTTGTCACCTAAATTATCTCTCACATACAGTAAGAATGTCTGGCCAAAAATCTTTTTTTTTTTTTTTTTTTTACAAATGTGTTTTTTATTTATCACAGCAGTGTGAAACTGGCTGCAATAGTGTATGATCATTGATGACTGTGTTGGTTAAATGAAAACAAATAGCATTTTCACAAATATGTGTATATGTTTTGACTGAAGTGTGTATGTTTTGACTGAAGTGTGTCATTTTGCAAACAATCTAGGAATTTTGCTAATTGATTGTGGTGTTTGGATAATTGTGATTATATTTTGACAAAAAGAACTCTGTTTTCAAAATCGCGTGTAAACAATTGAAAAAAACTGTAACACAAACTCATCAGACAGTTGGAACACACACGATACACACATCAATCGAAATGAAGCAAGCTTTATGTAACAACTATTTGTCTGAACACACACAATACCCCAACATGACTGGAGCACAATACCCAAAAATAATTGGAGCACCTACCCCAACATGACTGGAGAACAATACCCCCACATGACTGGAGCACTACCCCCACATGACTGGAGCACCGTACCCCAACATGACTGGAGCACAATACCACAACATGACTGGAGCACATACCCCAACATGACTGGAGCACAATACTCCAACATGACTGGAGCACAATAGCCCCACATGACAAGAGCACTACCCCCTCATGACTGGAGCAAAATCCCCCCATTGACTGGAGCAACATACCCCAAATTGACTGGAGCACTATACCCCAACATGACTGGAGCACAATACCCCCACATGACTGGAGCACCATACCCCCACATGACTGGAGCACCATACCCCAACATGACTGGAGCACAATAACCAAACATGAAAGGAGCACTACCCCCACATGACTGGAACACAATACCCAAAAATGACTGGAGCACAATACCCCAACATCAATGGAGCACAATACCACAACATGAAAGGAGCACTACCCCCACATGACTGGAGCACTATACCCCAACATGACTGGAGCACGATACCCCCACATGACTGGAGCACTATACCCCTACATGACTGGATCACAATACCCCCACATGACTGGAGCACAATTCCCAAAAATGACTGGAGCACTACCCCCACATGACTGGAGCATAATACCTCCACATGACTGGAGCACAATACCCCGACATGACAGGAGCACAATACCTCCACATGACTGGAGCACTATACCCCTACATGACTGGATCACAATACCCCCACATGACTGGAGCACAATTCCCAAAAATGACTGGAGCACTACCCCCACATGACTGGAGCATAATACCTCCACATGACTGGAGCACAATACCCCAACATCACTGGAGCACAATACCACAACATGAAAGGAGCACTACCCCCACATGACTGGAACACAATACCCAAAAATGACTGGAGCACAATACCCCAACATCACTGGAGCACAATACCACAACATGAAAGGAGCACTACCCCCACATGACTGGAGCACTATACCCCAACATGACTGGAGCACGATACCCCCACATGACTGGAGCACTATACCCCTACACGACTGGATCACAATACCCCCACATGACTGGAGCACAATTCCCAAAAATGACTGGAGCACTACCCCCACATGACTGGAGCATAATACCTCCACATGACAGGAGCACAATACCTCCACATGACTGGAGCACCAGACCCCAACATGACTGGAGCACAATTCCCAAACATGACTGGAGCACAATACACCAACATGACTGGAGCACAATACCCCCACATGACTGGAGCACAGTAAACCAACATCACTGGAGCACAATACCCCCACATGACTGGAGCACAGTAAACCAACATCACTGGAGCACAATACCCCCACATGACTGGAGCACAATACACCAACATGACTGGAGCACTACCCCCACATTACTTGAGCACAATACCCCCACATGACTGGAGCACAATACCATAACATGACTGGAGCACCTTACATTACTGGAGCACAATACCCCCACATGACTGGATCACTATACCCCTACATGACTGGATCACAATACCCCCACATGACTGGAGCACAATACCCCCACATGACTGGAGCACTTTACCCCAACATGACTGGAGCACATTACCAAGACATAACTGGAGCACTACCCCCACATGACTGGAGCACAATACCCAAAAATGACTGGAGCACTACCCCCACATGACTGGAGCATAATACGTCCACATGACTGGAGCACAATACCCCCACATGACTGGAGCACAATACCTCCACATGACTGGAGCACCGTACCCCAACATGACTGGAGCATTATAAACCAACATGACTGGAGCACAATACCCTAACATGACTGGAGCACCATACCCCCACATGGCTGGAGCACCATACCCCAACATGACTGGAGCACAGTACACCAACATGACTGGAGCACAATACCCCCACAGGACTGGAGCACAATACCCCCACATGACTGGAGCACAATACACCAACATGACTGGAGCACTACCCCCACATTACTTGAGCACAATACCCCCACATGACTGGAGCATAATACCCAACATGACTGGAGCACAATACTCCAACATGACTGGAGCACAATACCCAAACATAACTGGAGCACTACCCCCACATGACTGGAGCACAATACCCAAAAATGACTGGAGCACTACCCCCACATGACTGGAGCATAATACCCCCACATGACTGCAGCACAATACCTCCACATGACTAAAGCACCGTACCCCAACATGACTGGAGCACTATAAACCAACATGACTGGAGCACAATACCCAAACATGACTGGAGCACCATACCCCCACATGACTGGAGCACCATACCCCAACATGACTGGAGCACAGTACACCAACATGACTGGAGCACAATACCCCCACATGACTGGAGCACAATACACCAACATGACTGGAGCACTACCCCCACATTACTTGAGCACAATACCCCCACATGACTGGAGCATAATACCCAACATGACTGGAGCACAATACTCTAACATGACTGGAGCCTTTACCCAAACATGACTGGAGCACAATACCTCCACATGACTGGAGCACAATACCCCCACATGACTGGAGCAACATACCCCAAATTGACTGGAGCACAATACCCCCACATGACTGGAACACTATACCCCTACATGACTGGAGCACAATACCTCCACATGACTGGAGCACAATACCTCCACATGACTGGAGCACAATGCCACGAGAGAGAGAGAGAGAGAGAGAGAGAGAGAGAGAGAGAGAGAGAGAGAGAGAGAGAGAGAGAGACAGACAGAGAGAGGGCTGACAAAAACCTCCACATCTATTCCAGAGTGTTACTAATGCAGTCCCTGGAGAGATGAAAACAGCAACATCAGCAATGCAGGTATTATGTACACATCCACCAGCCAACAGCACACCCACATCCTCCCTATGACCTTGAGTTCACTGATAGCCCCATGGAGCTGCAGTACCTACTCCTCCCCATGTGGGGGCAGCCTATCACATCATATTCAATACCATATCTTAGCAGGACGGAGTAATAATATCAACGTAATGATAGAGCACTAACACTTGATAAGTCATCATGCTCTTTGAGTCTGGCTGCAGAGAGTACAATGTATTCCATGAAGGCAGGGGCTATCACACAAGGAAATTACCATAAAAGGAGAAATGCAGAGAAAGCATCAGGACTCTCCGTCTCAATGTGTTTGAAACTGGAATCAAACACAATGGCTGGGTCTTTGGTCAGGGAGCCAGACTCCACTACACCAAAGGGACATCGCTTTCCTTCGGTCTATTATATTTCACTACTTTCTGTCCTATAGTGAGGGAGTGTCTGGTCTATTCATTTTACCACACAAACTCTTATGTGCGAACGTCTAAGAGGAAAAAGGGACTTTTATGTCGACAATCGGGTAACTTGTGGTACTGCAACTCTCTTCTTGGAGCAAGACTGAAGTTACACCATGCCAACAATAGGGGAGCTGTTCACAATGTCTGTATAGCTCTGGTATTTCAGAAGCACATAACAGAGCCATCTTCAGAAGCACGTAACAGACCCATCTTCAGAAGCAAGTAACCGACCCATCTTTAACACCCTCATGTCCTATTTTTGTTGTTGTTTTAAGTCTTCAAAACTATTTTGTTCTGCCCTGATGAGTTGTCATAACATTTAATTTACATTCAGTAACATCCAGTTAATACTGAGTTAAATTTGGTTAGATTACGTAAAAGTTACGATCTGAGCTCTTGCTCTGTAAATAGCTCCAGTAAATGAACCCCTTTTTCTTCACAGTTAACCACTTCTATACTTAGCGGTTCATGTCTGCGATCCGACAGTTAGATATAAAGTAACATAACCTGGAGACCTTGGGCTACAAATTACTGTAGTGGGAAAGCTCTCCCTGACCCTGCGGATCAATGCTGCAGAGAAAAGAGGAGCGAGACAGAGAGGGATGAGGGAAGGGAGGGAGGGAGGGAGGGAGGGAGGGAGGGAGGGGGAAGGAAGGATAGAGGAGGATAGTCTGGAGTTTCGATCTTGATGCTTTAAAAAGCTATTGACCTCAGATGGAGATCAATAGACACAATAGAGTGGGGAAGGTAAAGAGATCTGAGCAAGGAGAGAAACAGAGCAAGAGAGAGAGAGAGAGAGAGAGAGAGAGAGAGAGAGAGAGAGAGAGAGAGAGAGAGAGAGAGAGAGAGAGAGAGAGAGAGAGAGAGAGAGAGAGAGAGAGAGAGAGAGAGAGAGAGAGAGAGAGAGAGAGAGAGAGAGAGAGAGAGAGGGGAGGAGGAGAGGAGAGAGGGAAATAGACAACAAGCAGGCCAGCCAGACACACATCATCTGGTGAAAGAAAGGGACCGAGGTCCGTCTGGAACTGGCTAAAGAGGAACAGTTATATTAACCCTGTTGACTGCTGTGTTTCTAAGTCCACTGTCATTACTATGGGCTTCATTCACAACTATTTTTCTACATGTTCTTGTGATTTTTGGATGGACCATGGCAGCTTCTCAATTAATTGATTCCTCCTCTCTCCTCCTTGCAATGGAGAAGCAGTTACGAAGAAAGGGACCTTGGAACTTCACCTCCAATATGGTTGAAAAGGATGCAAGGAGATAGGAAACGAGGAATCGCGGAAAGACAAATTGAGATTGAGCCCTTGTCTTATGGTTGAAACATTGTCAACTCCGCTCCCCTTGATACATTTTCAATAATAATTGTATTAATCGTCAGGAAACAGCATTGTTGTTATTCTATATTCACTGTTACGCCATTATAATATTGGGATATCATATCATTTACTGTAGCAAAGGCTTTCGTGTACAGCAGGTAGACATTCAGATTGCACAGCGTGATGGGGGGATCAGGGGTGGGAGGAGCCGGAGTGGGCTGTAATAACCGGTCCGTAATGAGGTATCAAACCATGTTAGTGATGGAGTTAGCACGGAGCAACGCCAGCCGACTGGACTAAATTACTTCTGGTGTCTATTAATGTTAATGGACTAATTAGGAGCTAGCAGTAAGCTAGCAGTAAGCTAGAGCTAAGCTAGCGGCGTTAGCGAGGCTTCTTCTCGTTGTGTTCACCTGGTCAATTAAGACACGTGTCTTGGCAGCTAGCGCTAGCAAACAGAATGGGTGTTTTGTTTTTATGTAACGCAAAATGCTATGGAAGTAGCATTTGCTTGAGTAACTGGTAAGGGAGAGGATTGAATCAGAGGATCCTCTGCAATGATGCTGAGATATTTAGAAAGAGAGGGGCAAGGGAGGGAGAGGGATAGGAGAGAATGCTGTGAGGAGATGTTTTGTGCTCCACAGTCTGACCTTGAGGAGGCCTGTGGAGACTTCAGTCCTCAGTCGTGAGCCTGAACCTTCAGGGTGACTTTAACCTGAGTTTTTTTTTTCTCTCTCTCTCTCTCTCTCTCTCTCTCTCTCTCTCTCTCTCTCTCTCTCTCTCTCTCTCTCTCTCTCTCTCTCTCTCTCTCTCTCTCTCTCTCTCTCTCTCTCTCTCTCTCTCTCTCTCTCTCTCTCAGTTCAGTTACATTCAAATGGCTTTATTGGCATGGGAAACTATGTTTCCATTGCCAAAGCAAGTGAAATAGATAATAAACAAAAGTGAAATAAACAATCCAAAAATTAAGAAAAACAGAAAACATTACACTCACAAAAGTTCCAAAAGAATAAAGACATTTCAAATGTCATATTATGTCTGCAAACAGTGTTGTAACAATGTGCAAATAGTTAAAGTACAAAAGGGAAAATAAATAAACATAATTATGGGTTGTATTTACAATGGTTTTGGTTCTGTATTTGTATTTATTAGGGATCCCCATTAGATCCTCATTCATGTTAGCTTCCTGTGTACTTTTAAGGGCCAGCCATGCTGCCTTGTTCTGAGCCAACTGCAATTTCCCCAAGTCCCTCTTTGTGGCACCTGATCACACGCCTGAACAGTAGTCTAGGTGCAACAAAACTAGGGCCTGTAGGACCTGCCTTGTTGATAGTGTTGTTAGGAAGGAAGAGCAGTGCTTTACTATGGACAGACTTCTCCTCACCTTAGCTACTATTGTATCAATATGTTTTGACCAGGACAGTTTACAATCCAGGGTTACTCCAAGCAGTTTAGTCACCACAACTTTCTCAATTTCCATATCATTCATTATGAGATGTAGTTGAGGTTTAGGGTTTAGTGAATGATCTGTCCCAAATACAATGCCTTTAGTTATTTAGGACTAACTTATTCCTTGTTACCCATTCCGAAACTAACTGCAGCTCTTTCTTAGGTGTTACAGTCATTTCAGTTGCTGTAGTAGCTGATGTGTATATTGTTTTGACATCATCATACATACACACACTTTTTTCAAAGCCAGTGGCATGGCATGTCTTTAATAAACATTGAAAAAAGTAAGGGGCCTAAAGAGCAGCCTTAGGGAATTCCTGTTTCTACATGGATTATGTTGGAGAGGCTTCCATTAAAGACCACTCTCTGTGTTCTGTTAGACAGGTTACTCTTTATCCACAATATAGCAGGGGGTGTAAAGCCATAACACATACGCTATTTACTGGTTGCCCTTTTCTTGTGGCAACAGGTCACAAATTGTACTGCTGTGATGCCACCTTGTGGTATTTCACACAACAGATATGGGAGTTTAATAACATTTGGAAGGAGGTTAGGAAGTACAGCTCAGTTTGCACCTAATTTTGTGGGCACTGAGCACATAGACTGTCTTCTCTTGAGAGCCAGGTCCACCTACGGCGGCCTCTCTCAATAGCAATGCTCACTGAGTCTGTACATAGTCAAAGCTTTCCTTAATTTTGGGTCAGTCACTTTCTGTTTAGGGCCAAATAGCATTATAGTTTGCTCAGTTTTTTTGTTAATTCTTTCTAATGTGTCAAGTAATTCTCTTTTTGTTTTCTCATGATTTGGTTGGGTCTAATTGTGCTGCTGTCCTGGGGCTCTGTGGGGTCTGTTTGTGTTTGTGAACAGAGGCAAAGGACCAGCTTGCTTAGGGGACTCTTCTCCAAGTTCATATTTCTGTAGGTGATGGCTTTGTCATGGAAGGGAATTGCTTCCTTTTAGGTGGTTGTAGAATTGAACGGCTCTTTTCTGGATTTTGATAATTAGCGGTATCAGCCTAATTCTGCTCTGCATGCATTATTTGGTGTTTTACGTTGTACACAAATGATATTTTATTAACATTCTGCATGAACAGTCTCAATTTGGTAGGTGAGCAGACCCAATACCTCACAACCATAAAGGGCAATGGGTTCTATAACTGATTGAACTAATTTTAGCCAGATCCTAATTGGTATGTCGATTTTTATGTTCCTTTTGATGGCATAGAAGGCCCTTCTTGTCTTGTCTCTCAGATCGTTCACTGATTTGTGGAAGTTACCTGTGGCACTGATGTTTAGGCCGAGGTATGTATTGTTTTTTGTGTGCTCTAGGGCAACAGTGTCTAGATGGAATTTGTATTTGTGGTCCTGGCAACTGGACCTTTTTTGGAACACCATTATTTTTGTATTTCTGAGATTTACTGTCAGGGCCCAGGTCTGACATAATCTGTGCAGAAGATCTAGGTGCTGCTGTAGGCCCTCCTTGTTTGGTGACAGAAGCACCAGATCATCAGCAAACAGTAGACATTTGACTTCAGATTCTAGTAGGGTGAGGCCAGGTGCTGCAGACTGTTCTAGCAACCTCACCAATTGGATGATATATACAGTGGGGAAAAAAAAAATTTTGTCAGCCACCAATTGTGCAAGTTCTCCCACTTAAAAAGATGAGAGAGGCCTGTAATTTTCATCATAGGTACACGTCAACTATGACAGACAAAATGAGAACAAATAATCCAGAAAATCACATTGTAGGATTTTTAATGAATTTATTGGCAAATGATGGTGGAAAATAAGTATTTGGTCAATAACAAAAGTTTCTCAATACTTTGTTATATACCCTTTGTTGGCAATGACACAGGTCAAACGTTTTCTGTAAGTCTTCACAAGGTTTTCACACACTGTTTCTGGTATTTTGGCCCATTCCTCCATGCAGATCTCCTCTAGAGCAGTGATGTTTTGAGGCTGTCGCTGGGCAACACGGACTTTCAACTCCCTCCAAAGATTTTCTATGGGGTTGAGATCTGGAGACTGGCTAGGCCACTCCAGGACCTTGAAATGCTTCTTACGAAGCCACTCCTTCGTTGCCCGGGCGGTGTGTTTGGGATCATTGTCATGCTGAAAGACTCAGCCACGTTTCATCTTCAATGCCCTTGCTGATGGAAGGAGGTTTTCACTCAAAATCTCACGATACATGGCCCTATTCATTCTTTCCTTTACACGGATCAGTCGTCCTGGTCCCTTTGCAGAAAAACAGCCCCAAAGCATGATGTTTCCACCCCCATGCTTCACAGTAGGTATGGTGTTCTTTGGATGCAACTCAGCATTCTTTGTCCTCCAAACATGACGAGTTGAGTTTTTACCAAAAAGTTATATTTTGGTTTCATCTGACCATATGACATTCTCCCAATCCTCTTCTGGATCATCCAAATGCACTTCAGACGGGCCTGGACATGTACTGGCTTAAGCAGGGGGACACGTCTGGCACTGCAGGATTTGAGTCCCTGGCGGTGTAGTGTGTTACTGATGGTAGGCTTTGTTACTTTGGTCCCAGCTCTCTGCAGGTCATTCACTAGGTCCCCCCGTGTGGTTCTGGGATTTTTGCTCACCATTCTTGTGATCATTTTGACCCCACGGGGTGAGATCTTGCGTGGAGCCCCAGATCGAGGGAGATTATCAGTGGTCTTGTATGTCTTCCATTTCCTAATAATTGCTCCCACAGTTGATTTCTTCAAACCAAGCTGCTTACCTATTGCAGATTCAGTCTTCCCAGCCTGGTGCAGGTCTACAATTTTGTTTCTGGTGTCCTTTGACAGCTCTTTGGTCTTGGCCATAGTGGAGTTTGGAGTGTGACTGTTTTAGGTTGTGGACAGGTGTATTTTATACTGATAACAAGTTCAAACAGGTGCCATTAATACAGGTAACGAGTGGAGGACAGAGGAGCCTCTGAAAGAAGAAGTTACAGGTCTGTGAGAGCCAGAAATCTTGCTTGTTTGTAGGTGACCAAATACTTATTTTCCACCATAATTTGCAAATAAATTCATTAAAAATCCTACGATGTGATTTTCTGGATTTTTTTTCCTCAATTTGTCTGTCATAGTTGACGTGTACCTATGATGAAAATTACAGGCATCTCTCATCTTTTTAAGTGGGAGAACTTGCACAATAGGTGGCTGACTAAATACTTTTTTCCCCCACTGTATGTTGAAGAGGGTGGGGCTTAAGCTGCATCCCTGTCTCATCCCCCGGCCCTGTAGAAAGAAATGTGTGTGTTTTTTGCCAATTCTTACCGCACACTTGTTGTTTGTGTACATGGAATGTATAATTTCGTATGTTTTTCCCCCAACACCACTTTCCATCAATTTGTATAGCAGACCCTCATGCCAAATTGAGTGAAAAGCTATTTGAAAGCATGAGAAGACTTTGCTTTTCAGGGTGAATACGTGGTCTGTCGTACGGTAATTTAGTAGAAAGGCAATTTGACATTTGCTCAGTACATTGTTTTCACTGAGGAAATACACGCGTCTGCTGTTAATGATAATGCAGAGGACTTTTCCAAGGTTGCTGTTGACGCAAATCCCATGGTAGTTATTGGGGTCAGCTTTGTCTCCACTTTTGTGGATTGGGGTGATCAGTCCTTGGTTTCAAATATTGGGGAAGATGCCAGAGCTAAGGATGATGTTAAAGAGTTTAAGTATAGCCAATTGGAATTTGTGGTCTGTATTTTTTATCATTCCATTGAGGGTTTTGTCCTGTAATTCATTCAACATAATTTGAGAATCCAGTGGGTTCTGGTAGTCTTAAATAGTTGATTCTAAGATTTGTATTTGATCATGTATATGTTTTTGCTGTTTTGTTTTTTGTTATAGAGCCAAAAAGATTGGAGAAGTGGTTTATCCATACATTTCCGTTTGGGATAGATATCTCTTCGTGTTGTTGTTTATTTAGTGTGTTCCAATTTTCCCAGAAGTGGTTAGAGTCTATGGATTCTTCAATTACATTGAGCTGATTTCTGACGCACTGTTTGGTCTTTTTCCGTAGTGAGAGAGAGAGAGAGAGAGAGAGAGAGAGTGAGATAGAGCGATAGATAGATAGATAGATAGATAGATAGATAGATAGATAGATAGATAGATAGATAGATAGATAGATAGATAGATAGATAGATAGATAGATAGATAGATAGATAGATAGATAGATAGATAGATAGATAGATAGATAGATAGATAGATAGATAGATAGATAGTTAGTTTTTAGGACTGCACTTGAAGAAACTTTCAAAGTTCTTGAAATGTTCCGTATTGACTGTCATGTCTTGAAGTAATGATGGACTGTCATTTATCTTTGCTTATTTGAGCTGTTCTTGCCATAATATGGACTTGGTCCTTTACAAAATAGGGCTATCTTCTGTATACCCCCCATACCTTGTCACAACACAACTGATTGGCTCAAATGCATTAAGAAGGAAAGGAATTCCACAAATTAACTTTTAAGAAGGCACACCTGTTAATTGAAATGCATTCCAGGTGACTACCTCATGAAGCTGGTTGAGAGAATACCAAGAGTGTGCAAAGCTGTCATCAAGGCCAAGGGTGGCTATTTGAAGAATCTCAAATATAAAATATATTTGGATTTGTTTAACATTTATTTGGTTACTACATGCTTCCATATGTGTTATTTCATAGTTTTGATGTCTTCACTATTATTCTGTAATGTAGAAAATAGTAAAAATAAAGGTGTTCTAAAACTTTTGACCGGTAGTGTAGGTCTAATAGGAGAGAGGCATTGTGCTGTGAGGTGTTGCTTTATCTGTTTTTTGAAACCAGGTTTGCTGTTTATTTGAGCAATATGAGATGGAACGGAGTTCCATGCAATAATGGCTCTATATAATACTGTATGCTTTCTTGAATTTGTTCTGGATTTGGGGACTGTGAAAAGATCCCTGGTGGCATGTCTGGTAGGGTAAGTGTGTGTCAGATATGTGTGTTAGTTGACTATGCAAACAATTTGTGATTTTCAACCCATTAATGTTTCTTATAAAAATAAGAACTGATGCAGTCAGTCTCTCCTCAACTCTTAGCCAAGGGAGACTGGCATGCATAGTATTTATATCAGCCCTCTGATTACAATGAAGAGCAAGATGTTCTGCTCTGTTTTGGGCCAGCTGCAGCTTAACAAGGTATTTCCTTGCAGCACTGGACCACACGACTGGACAATAATCAAGATTACACAAAACTATAGCCTGCAGAAATTGCTTTTTGGCGTGTGGTGTCAAAAAAGCAGAGCATCTCTTTATTACGGACAGACCTCTCCTCATCTTTACAACCATTAAATCTATATGTTTTGACCATGACAGTTTACAATCTAAGGTAACTTCAAGTAATTTAGTCTCCTCAACTTGTTCAACAGCCACACCATTCATTACCAGATTCAGCTGAGGTCTATAACTTAGGGAATGATTTGTACCAAATACAATGCTCTTCGTTTTAGAGATATTCAGGACCAGTTTATTACTGGCCACCCATTCCAAAACAGATTGCAACTCTTTGTTAAGGGTTTCAGTGACTTCATTAGCTGTGGTTGCTGATGCGTATATGGTTGAATCATCAGCATACATGGACACACATGCTTTGTTTAATGCCAGTGGCAGGTCATTGGTAAAGATATAAAAGAGTAGAGGGCCTAGAGAGCTGCCCTGTGGTACACCATACTTTACATGTTTGACATTAGAAAAGCTTCCATTAAAGAAAACCCCTTGAGTTCTATTAGATAGATAGCTCTGAAACCACGATATGGCAGAGTTTGAAAAGCCATAACACATATTGTACATTTTTTCAACAACAGGTTATGGTCAATAATATCAAAGACTGCACTGAAACCTAGCAGTACAGCTCCCACAATCTTCTTATTCTCAATTTCTTCAAACCAATCATCAGTCATTTGTGTCAGTGCTGTACATGTTGAGTGCCCTTCCCTATAAGCATGCTGAAAGTCTGTTAATTTGTTTACAGAGAAATGGCACTGTATTTGGTCAACACAATTTTTTCAAACAGTTTGCTAAGAGCTGTCAGCAAGCTTATAGGTCTGCTTTTAGAACCAGTAAAGGCCGCTTTACCATTCTTGGGTAGCGGAATTCCATTGGATTCCCTCCAGGCCTGAGGTCAAAGACTTTCCTCTAGGCTCAGTGTCACGCACGTTGAAGGACGGGTCAGACCAAGGCGCTGTGTGAAATGCGTACATGTTTATTATCCAAAATAAACACACGAACAAAACAAACCAACGAAACGTGAAGTCCTACGGCTAAACACAAAACAAGCCTCCACACGGAACAAGATCCCACAACTAATGAGTGCCAACAGGCTACTTAAGTATGATCCCCAATCAGAGACAATGAGCGACAGCTGCCTCTGATTGGGAATCACACCCGGCCAAACATAGAAACACACAACATAGAATGCAAACATAGAAATACTAACATAGATATCCACACCCTGACTCAACATACAAGAGTCCCATAAGTCAGGGCGTGACAGTACCCCCCCCCCCCCCCCCCCAAAAGGTGCGGACTCCGACCGCACAAACATTACATAACAGGGTAGGGTCCGGGTGGGCATTTCGCCTCGGAGGCGGATCCGGCTCCGGGCGTGACGACCACATTCTCTCAGCCTCCCCGTTGCGCCCTTGGTCTGGTCTGGACCTCGGCGCGCTGCTTCCCCTCTCCTTCCTCCCTCGATGTACCAAGCCCTGTCTGGACCCTGGTGTGGGAAACTCCGAACCTGGAGAGGGGCTAACGTCTGGGTCTAGACTGGAGCCGGTGACCGGAGCTGGACTAGGCACCGGTGGAGCGGACTGCTCTGGCTCCGGACTGGAGCCGCTGACCGGAGCTGGACTGGGCACCGGTGGAGCGGACTGCTCTGGCTCCGGAGTGGAGCTGCTGACCGGAGCTGGACTCTGCACCGGTGGAGCGGACTGCTCTGGCTCAGGAGTGGAGCAGCTGACCGGAGCTGGACAGGCACCGGTGGAGCGGACTGCTCTGGCTCCGGAGTGGAGCCACTGACCGGAGCTGGACTAGGCACCGGTGGAGCAGACTGCTCTAGCTCCGGAGTGGAGCAGCTGACCGGAGCTGGACTGGACCCCGGTGGAGCGGACTGCTCTGGCTCCGGAGTGGAGCAGCTGACCGGAGCTGGATCAGGCACCGGTGGAGCGGACTGCTCTGGCTCCGGAGTGGAGCAGCTGACCGGTTCAGGAACAGGCACCCGTGGAACGGGCACGTGCCGTGCCGGACTGGAAACACGCACCACTGGCTTGGTGCGAGGAGCAGGCACGGGCCGTACCGGACTGTGGAGGCGGACTGGAGGTCTGGAGCGGAAAGCCGGCACAACCCGTCCTGGCTGGATGCCCACTTTTGCACAGCACGTGCGTGGTGCTAGCACAGGACGCACTGGACTGTGCCGGCGCACTGGCGACACAGTGCGTAGCTCCGCATAACACGGAGCCTGCATGGTCACACGCTTCCTAGCGTGAGTACGGGGAGTTGGCTCTGCTCTGAACCCAGGCTCCGCTAACCACCCCGTTTGCCCCCCCAAAACATTTTCTTGGGGCTGCTTCTCAGGCTTTCGTCGTGACCACGTCCTCTTGGGTCGCCGTTTCTCCTCTCCTGCCTGGGCTTCCTCCTTCGCCAAGGATCCTCTACCGGCTACTCTCTCCTTCTCCACCCTCATCCCTTTCAGGGCCTCCATCTGCTTGGCCAGATCCTCTCTTATCTCCCCCCAAGTCCATGATCTCTGCTCCACTACCTGTGTCCAGGGTGTCTGCTGCTCCTGGGCACGCTGCTTGGTCCATGTTTGGTGGGATCTTCTGTCACGCACGTTGAAGGACGGGTCATACCAAGGCGCAGCGTGAAATGCGTATATGTTTATTATCCAAAATAAACACACGAACAAAACAACAAACCAACGAAACGTGAAGGCTAAACACAAAACAAGCCTCCACACGGAACAAGATCCCACAACTAATGAGTGCCAACAGGCTACTTAAGTATGATCCCCAATCAGAGACAACGAGCGACAGCTGCCTCTGATTGGGAATCACACCCGGCCAAACATAGAAACACACAACATAGAATGCAAACATAGAAATACTAACATAGATATCCACACCCTGACTCAACATACAAGAGTCCCATAAATCAGGGCGTGACACTCAGATTAAATATATGACAGATAGGAGTGGCTATAGAGTCAGCTACCATCCTCAGTAGCTTTCTATCTAAGTTGTCAATGCCAGGATGTTTGTTATTATTGATCGATAACAATAATTTTTTCACCTCTCCCACACTAACTTTACAAAATTTGCAATGCTATTCTTTTATTATTTATTTTTTATGCATGAATTGTTGACAATTTCAATACCTTTTGGAAACAAAACACGTTTTATAAGGAGGATGGGATCAATCCAAATCATTTGGGGTCCTGGATCCTTTCACAGCATTATAAGGCTGCGTTGAGACAATGACTTATCAGTGACCCAAGCCCAGCTCAGTTAATCCCTACCATTGTGTCTCTGAATCATCATAATGGTTTAGCAAATGTACATTATACCAGGGGTATTGGTAGACACAATGTAAGTAACCTAATTTATGTCCCTCTAACTGCCCTGAATGCCTCTGCTGATCCTACAGCTATTGTATGCAGCAATCATGTTTCTATGAACCAGATTTATGCTGTTAGCACTGAAGCGGTGTGCCCTAGTAGGAAGTCCACTGTGTGCAGCTCATCCTGCACTAACATAAATAACATGATAATATCTACTTCTGCTAAGCTTCCCAGTAAAGCAATGAAAACAAGCAAGCATCCCAGACAAATGCTCAAAATAGCCCACCTTAACATATGAAGCTTAAGAAACAAGGTTCATGTAATTAATAACTGGCTAGTAACAGATGACATTCATATTCTGACTATCTCAGAAACTCTCTTAGACAATACCTTTGATACAGTGGAAGCAATACAAGGTTATAACATTTACAGAAAATACAGAAATGCCTGTGATTGAGGTGTTGTTGTTTATATTCAGAACCACATTCCTGTAAAGATTAGAGAGGATCTCATGTTAAATACTGTTGAATTACTATGGCTACAGGTTCATCTGCCTCACCTAAAGCCCATTCTGGTGGGAAGCTGCTATAGACCACCAAGTGCTAACAGTCAGTATCTGGATAACATGTGTGAAGTGCTTGATAATGTATGTGATATCAACAGAGAGGTATATTCTCTGGGTGATTTAAGTATTGACTGACTTTCATCAAGCTGCCCACTCAAGAAAAAGCTTCAAACTGTAACCAGTGCCTGCAACCTGGTTCAGGTTATCAGTCAACCTACCAGGGTAGTTACAAACAGCAAAGGAATGAAATCATCAACATGTATTGATCACATCTTTACTAATGCTGCAGAAATGGGCTTGAAAGCAGTATCCAGATCCATCGGATGTAGTGATCACAATATAGTAGCTATATCTAGGAAAACCAAAGTTCCAAAGGCTGGGCCTGATATAGTGTATAAGAGTTCATGCAAGACATTTTGCAGTGATTCCTATGTTGTTGATGTAAAGAATATTTGTTGGTCCGTGGTGTGTATTTAGGAGCAAACAGACGTTGCTCTTGACACATTTAAATTGCTTATCCCAGTTACTAATAAGCATGTACCCATTAAGAAAATGACTGTAGAAACTATTAAATTCCCGTGGATTGATGAGGAATTGAAAAATGGTAGGGTTGAGAGGGATGAGGCAAAAGGAATGGCAAATAAGTCTGGCTGCACAACCGATTGGCAAACGTATTGTAAATTGAGAAATCATGTGACTAAACTGAATAAAAAGAAGAAGAAAGTATACTATGAAACAAAGATAAATGACACAAAGAATGATAGAAAAAAGCTTTGGAGCACCTTCAATGAAATTTTGGAAAAAAAGGCAAATTCAGCTCGATCATCATTGAATCAGATGGCTCATTCATCACAAAACCTACTGATATTGCCAACTATCGACAGGGTCTGACAACTTGGATGGAAAATAAATTAGGATAATAGCGGACAATATTGCCACTCCTATTTGCCATATCTTCAATTTAAGCTTACTAGAAAATGTGTGCCCTCAGGCCTGGAGGGAAGAAAAAGTCATTCCGCTACCTAAGAATAGTAAAGCCCCCTTTACTGGCTCAAATAGCCGACCAATCAGCCTGTTAACAACCCTTAGTAACGTTTTTGAAAACGTTTTATTTGACCAGATACAATGCTTTTTTTTACAGTAAACAAATTGACAACATACTTTCAGCACACATATAGGGAAGGACATTCAACAAGCACAGCACTTACACAAATTACTGATGATTGGCTGAGAGAAATTGATGATAAAATGATTGTGGAGGCTGTTGTATTAGTCTTCAGTGCAGCTTTCTACATCATCGATCATAGTCCGCTGCTGGAAAAACATATGTGTTATGGCTTTACACCCCCTGCTATATTGTTGATAAAGAGTTACCTGTCTAACAGAACACATAGGGTGTTCTTTAATGGAAGCCTCTCCAACAAAATCCAGGTAGAATCAGGAATTCCCCAGGGCAGCTGTCTAGGCCCCTTACTTTTTTCAATCTTTACTAACGACATGCTACTACAGCAACTGAAATGACTGCAACACTTAACAAAGAGCTGCATTTAGTTTCAGAATGGGTTGCAAGGAACAAATTATTCCTAAATAGTTCAACATTTAAAAGCATTGTATTTGGGACAAATCATTCACTAAACCCTAAACCTCAACTAAATCTTAAAATAAATAATGAGGAAATTGAGCAAGATGAGGTAACTAAACTTCTTGGAGTAACCCTGGATTGAAAACTACCATGGTTAAAACGTATTGATACAACAGTAGCTAAGGTGGGGAAAAGTATGTCCAAAATAAAGCACTACTCTACCTTCTTAACAGCACTATCAACGAGGCAGGTCTTACAGGCTCTAGTTTTGTCGCACCTGGACTTCTGCTCAGTCGTGTGGTCAGATGCTACAAAGAGTGACTTTGCAAAATTGCAATTGGCTCAGAACAGGGCAGCACAGCTGGCCCTTGGATATACACAGAGATCAAACATGAACAATATGCATGTCAATCTCTCCTGGCTCAAAGTGGAGGAGAGTTTGACTTCATCACTATTTGTGAGAGGTATTGACATGTTGAAAGCACTGAGCTCTCTGTTTAAATGACTAGCACACAGCTTAGACACCATGCATACCCCACAAGACATGCCACCAGAGGTCTCTTCACAGTCCCCAAGTCCAGAACAGACTATGGGAGGCGCACAGTACTACATAGAGCCATGACTACATGGAACTCTATTCCACATCAGGTAACTGATGCCAGCAGTAGAATCAGATTTTTTTTTAAATGATTAAAATACACCTTATGGAGCAGCGGGACTGTGAAGCAAACAAACATAGGCAAAGGCACATGCATACACACACGATAACATACGCACTATACACACACATACACATGGATTTTGTGTTGTAGATGTGTGGTATTGGAGTAGGGGCCTGAGGGCACACACTTAGGGTGTTGTGAAATCTGTTATGAATGTATTGTTATGTTTTTAAAATTTTATAAATGCCTTAATTTTGACGGACCCCAGGAAGAGTAGCTGCTGCCTTGGCAGGAACTAATGGGGATCCTTAATAAATACAAATACAAACAGGAGAAAGAGCAGGAGCGGAAGAAGAATGCCCAGCGGCAGGAGAAGAACAGAGCACTAGAGGAGAAGGTGAGAGTTCTGGAGGAGAAGAACAGAGCACTACAAGAGAAGGTGAGAGTGCTGGAGTAGAATAACATAGCACTAGAGGAGTAGGTGAGAGTGCTGGAGGAGAAAAACAGAGCACTAGAGGAGAAGGTGAGAGTTCTGGAGGAGAAGAACATAGCACTAGAGGAGAAGGTGAGAGTTCTGGAGGAGAAGAACAGAGCACTAGAGGAGGAGGTGAGAGTGCTGGAGGAGAAGGTGAGAAAGATGATGTGTGAAAGAGAACAACCCATTAGAGAGCTGGCCACCCCCACAGAGAAACCAGCAGAACAGCCCACCTCAGATCCTGACCAAAGTCTCGACACCACAGCAGAACAGTCCACCCCAGACCCTGACCATAGCCCTGATATCACAGCAGGACATATAAATGAAGAACCCCAAGCCCAGGGGATCCAACCCCCTCTGAGCACCCCCTCGTCAGCCACCCTGATAGCCCTCCAGGAAAACAGGCCCAACCCCCATTCTTACACTAGCCCAAATCAATGGCATATACCAGATGCTCAGCAGGCTCTGCTCACACTTACTGGTCTGAGGCCAAACCAGATGACTAACATTGGACACTTTATGGAACACAAAACCTTCACTATCTCATCCTGGAAAATCCAAGGCCTGAGGTCATCTGCCTTTGGCCTAAAGAGCAGGAACCTTTACTTCACCAAATAAATTTGAAATACAGACATTGTCATCCTACAAGAAACATGGTATAGAGGAGATGGACCCACTGGTTGTCTCTAGGTTACAGAGAGCTGGTAGTCCAATCCACCAAACGACCAGGTGTGAAACAGGGAAGGGACTCAGGGGGTATGCTAATTTGATATAGAGCAGACCTAACTCACTCTATTAAAAATATCAAAACAGGAACATTTTACATTCGGCTAGAAATTCTAAAATAAATTATGTAAACAGAGAAACATTTCCTAATTTGTGCTACCTATATCTCCCAACTAGAATCCCCCTACTGTAATGAAGACATCCTGGAGGGGGAAATCATGTACTAGTCTGTGGTGACCTAAATGCCAGAACTTGACAAGAACCTGACACCCTCAGCACACAGGGGGACAAACACCTACCTGGAGGTGACAGCATTCCCTACACCATATTCCCTCCTAGGCACAACTACGACAACATAACCAACTAAAATGGGTCACAACTCCTGCAGCTCTGTCGCACACTGGGCATGTACACAGTCAATGGTATGCTTCGAGGGGACTCCTACGGTAGGTACACCTATAGCTCATCTCTTGAAAGTAGTACTGTAGACTACTTTATCACTGACCTCAACCCAGAGTCTCTCAGAGCGTTCACAGTCAGCCCACTGACACTCCTATCAGATCACAGCAAAATCACAGTCTACTTGAAATGAAAAATAAAAAAATGATGAGGCATCAAAGCCAAAGAAACTGAATTATATTAAGAAATACTATAGATGCAAGGAAAGTAGTTTGGAAACCTACCAAAAAACAATTAGGCAACAACAAATTCAATCTCTTTTAGACAACTTCCTGGACATTACGTTTCACTGTAATAGTGAAGGTGTAAACTTGGCAGTAGAAAACCTAAACAGTATATTTGACGTCTCTGCTTCCCTATCAAATCTAACATTTCAAGTAGACAACCTAAGAAAATTAACAACAATGACAAATGGTTTAATGAAGAATGCAAAAACCTATGACAGAAATTGAGAAACCTATCCAACTAAAAACATGGAGACCCAGAAAACCTGAGACTACGCCTTCACTATGGTGAATCCCTAAAACAATACGGAAATACACTACGGAAAAAGCCAGTCAGAAATCAGCTCAACATAATTGAAGAATCCATAGAATCTCACCACTTCTGGGAAAATCGGAAAACACAAAATAAACAACAACACAAAGAGTTATCTATCCAAAATGGAGATGTGTGGATAAACCACTTCTCCAATCTCTTTGGCTCTATAACAAACAACAAACAGCAAAAACATATACATGATCAAATACAAATCTTAGAGTCATCTATTAAAGACTACCAGAACCCACTGGATTCTCCAATTATATTGAGTGAACTACAGGGCAAAATACAATCCCTCCAACCCAAAAAGGCCTGTGGGGTTGATGGTATCCTAAATTAAATGATAAAATATACAGACCACAAATTCCAATTGGCTATATGCGTCAACAGCAACCTTGGGAAAATCATCTGCATTATCATTAACAGAAGAATTGTACATATCCTCAGTAAAAACAATGTACTGATTAAATGTCAAATTGGCTTTTTTCCAAATTATCGTACGACACACCACGTATTTACCCTGCACATCCTAATTGACAAACAAAACAAAACAAAGGCAAAGTCTTCTCATGCTTTGTTGATTTCAAAAAATATTTTGACTTAATTTGGTATGTGGGTCTGCTATACAAATTGATGGAAAGTGGGGTTGGGGGAAAAACATACGACATTATAAAATCCATGTACACAAACAATGTGCGGTTAAACTTGGCAAAACTTGGCAAAAAACATACACATTTCTTTCCACAGGGCCGTGGGGTGAGACGGGGAAGTAGCTTAAGCCCCAAACTCTTCAACATATATATATATATATCAATGAATTGGAGAGGTCACTAGAACAGTCTGAAACACCTGGCCTCACCCTACTAGAATATGAAGTAAAATGTCTGCTGTTTGCTGATGATCTGCTGCTTCTGTCCCCAACCAAGGAGGGCCTACAGCAATACTTAGATCTTATGCCCAGATTCTGTCAGACCTGGGCCCTGACAGTGAATCTCAGTAAGCCAAAAATAGCGGTGTTCCAAAAAAGGTCCAGTTGCCAGAACCACAAGTACAAATTCCATCTAGGCACCGTTGACCTAGAGCACACAGAAAACTAAACATACCTCGGCCTAAACATCAGCGCAACAGGTAACTTACACAAAGCTGTGAACGATCTGAGAGACAAGGCAAGAAGGGCCTTCTATGCCATCAAAAAGAACATAACATTTGACATACCAATTAGGATCTGGTAAAAAATACTTGAATCAGTTATAGAACCCATTGACCTTTATGGTTGTGATGTCTGGGGTCCGCTCACCAACCAAGAATTCTCAAAATGCGACAAACATCCAATTGAGATGCTGCATGCAGAATTCTGTAAAAATATAGTCAGCGTACAACATAAAACACCAAATAATGCATGCAGAGCAGAATTAGGCCGATCCCCGCTAATTATCAAAATCCAGAAAAGATAAATTAATTTCTCCAACCACCTAAAAGGAAGCGATTCCCAAACCTTACATAACAAAACCATCACCTACAGAGAGATGAACCTGGAGAAGAGTCCCCTAGGCAAGCTGGTCCTGGGGCTCTGTTCACAAACACAAACAGACCCCACAGAGACCCAGGACAGCAACACAATTAGACCCAACCAAATCATGAGAAAACAAAAGACAATTACATGACACTTTGGAAAGAATTAACAAAAAAAACAGAGAATGCTATTTGGCCCTAAACAGAGAGTACACAGTGGCAGAATACCTGACCACTGTCACTGACCCAAAATTAAGGAAAACTTTGACTATGTACAGACTCAGTGAGCATAGCCTTTTGCTTTTGAGAAAGGCCGCCGTATGCAGACCTGGCTCTCAAGAGAAGACAGGCTATTTGCACTTCCCACAAAATGAGGTCGAAACTGAGCTGCACTTCCTAACCTCCTGCCAAATGTATGACCAAATTAGAGACACATACAGTGCATTCGGAAAGTATTCAGACCCCTTAACATTTTCCACATTTTGTTACATTTGAGCCTTATTCTAAAATGGATTAGATTGTTTTATTTTATCCTCATCAATCTGCACACAATACCCCATAATGACAAAGCAAAAACAGGTTTTTAGAAATGTATTACAAATAAAAAATAAAATATCACATTTACATAAGTATTCACTTTGTCATTATGGGGTATTGTGTGTAGATTGATGTGGGGATTATTCTTTTTTATCCACTTTATTTCCCTCAGATTACACATACTCACAAATAATTAAAAAAACAAATCCAATTTTGATAAACTCCCATGTCTATTGAGTGAAATAGCACAGTGTGCCATCACAGCAGCAAGATTTGTGACCTGTTGCCACAAGAAAACGGCAACCAGTGAAGAACAAACACAATTGTAAATACAATCCATATTTATGTTTATTTATTTTCCCTTTTGTACTTTAACTATTTGCACATCGTTACAACACTGTATATAGACATAATATGACATTTGAAGTTTCTTTATTCTTTTGGAACTTTTGTTAGTGTTATGTTTACTGTTCATTTTTAATGGTTTATTTCACTTTTATTTATTGTCTACTTCACTTGCTTTGGCAATGTTAACATACGTTTCCCATGCCAATAAAGCCCTTAAATTGAAATTGAAATTGAGAGAGACAGAGAGAGAGAGCGACAGAGAGACAGAGAGAGAAGAGAGAGAGAGAGAGAGAGAGAGAGAGAGAGAGAGAGAGATAGAGAGAGAGAGAGAGAGAGAGAGAGAGAGAGAGAGAGAGAGAGAGAGAGAGAGACCATTGTAAATACAACCCATATTGAGAGAGAGAGAGAGGTGTTCCAAAAAAGGTCTAGTTGCCAGGACCACAAATACAAATTCATCTAGACAACGTTGCCCTAGAGCACACAACAAACTATACATACCTCTGCCTAAACATCAGCACCACACATAACTTCCACAAAGCTGTGAACGATCTGAGAGACAAGGCAAGAAGGGCCTTCTATGCCATCAAAAGGTACATAAAAAGGAGAGAGAGAGAGAGAGAGAGAGAGGGTAAATTTATTGTGTTTGGGGGGGCAGTAAGAATTTTGAGAGTAAAATAATTGGATGTTTTCAGTTATAGAACAGAATCCATTAGTATTGTACAGTAGAGAGACTGCTCAGGATGCTAGTTGTGCTACTTAGGTCAGGACCTCCCAGCTCTCTACTCCACACAGCAACGCAACTATTCACCCAAACTATTCACAGTCAAACTATTTGCTTGTTTGCTCAAGGAAATGAAGGAAATGTTCTCTACCCACACAAAACGTGGTCCATCTCTGGCATCTGACACTATCAGCTGAAAAGGAATCATGCTCTCACTATGTAACAATGCATTATTCAATTAGCTCAGGACAAGATGCCACTGCCATTGCAACACAATGTGCGAGGGCTGATGAGTTTCTCTGCTTTTCTGTACATCTATATTGTGTACGCCTCTAGACTGACATGACTGTGGTTACTTGACTGTGGACAATACAGCAATATAGAGAATATTAGCCTGTCACGCCCTGGCCTTGAGAGGACGGTTGTCTTTAGTTGGTTTGGTCAGGGCGTGAGGATCTATGTTAGAATTTCTATGTTTAGGATCTAGATGTGGTGTTTCTATGTTTGGCCGGGTGTGATTCCCAATCAGAGACAGCTGTCACTCATTGTCTCTGATTGGGGATCACACTTAAGTAGCCTGTTTGCCTACCTTAGTGGTGGGATCTTGTTCCGTGTTAGGCTTGTATGTGTATAGCCTGAGGACTTCACGTTACGTTGTTTCTTGTTTTATTTATGTTTATTGAGTTAAATAAACATGTACGCTTTTCACGCTGCACCTTGGTCTGACCCGTCTCTCAACGATCGTGACATAGCCTGAGCTTAAAAGTCCAACATACTGGATATTTTCCCTGTCCTCCCCATACTTCCCTGTCCTCCACATACCCCCCTGTCCTCCTCATACTTCCTGTCCACCATATTTCTGTATTGTTTTGTCCCCTGGGTTGGACTTTGCAAGCTTTTGGACAGACAAAGAGGGATATGTAAAGCTTATGAAGCACTATAGCAATAGTACGACACTACACACTACAGTGGCTTGAGCCCACTGCCCTAGGCTGCGTCCCAAATAGGGATCTGGTCAAAAGTAGTTCACTATGTAGGGAATAGGATGTAATCTGGGACTAATCGCTGGTGTATTCCCTTACTGTTGACAAGTTACAGTAGTAAAGGTAATGACTAATAACACACTACTCCTTCTACTTAGCAAGCCCAGCTCGTCCCCTACCCCCTACCACTCTACATAAGGAACATTATTGGATTGAACTCATGTGAATTTGTTCAGAGCCGACATGAAATTGTGGCTTTTAATAAAAAAAGATGGATGCTCGGTGATGGGCCGAGGCTCGAAGACGATTGCTGGTTTTAACTCAGAGGAGGAGAGGAAGGGCCAGACAAGAGTAGAGCGGAGAGGGTTAAAGATGGTTACAGAGGGTTACAGAGGGTTAGAGAGGCTCTTAAGGCAGCGTGTCTGTATGTGAATTTACTGCTTCTTTCTGATATATAAAGTGGAGGGGAGTTAAGAGGCAAGGAGGCCAGATGTCTTAACTGCTCCCTGCATCGCTCTCCTCATCCTCCATCCTCCCTCCATCGCTCTGATGACTTTAACTTTCTAAAAATTTCACACAAACACACAGACACACACACAGACACACACAGGCACACACACCCACACAAACACACACCAATATTGATCAGCAGCCTGAGGACAGAAGGTTGAGCATCCTGGTGTGTATCAGTCTTTAAAACAGCGTTGATCACCAGAGACCTTCCAAAACCTAATTACCATAAGGCTGATGTTGACCCTCCCACTTCCCACCGCCACTCACAAGTTACTGGGGAGGACATCATGAGGGATAGGGGACCACTACACTCACCTGTCACTGGGGAGGACATCATGAGGAATGGGGGACCACTACACACGTTGGTCCTGATGCCCTGACCCTGACTGTTACTGTTGTGTGGTCTGTCTGTAAATTAGTCCTGATGTCTTGACTGATAGTCTTGTGTGATCTGTCTGAGTTCTTATCTCCCTGAGGGATAGAGCAGCAGAGAACAGCAAGCAGCAGCTCCATCAACAGCTGAGACAACGTTGAACGCTGACCTTTGTTCACCTCTGAAATAGGACACATACAGAAACACACATGCTGTCACGACTTCCGCCGAGGCTGCCTCCCCTCCTTGTTCGGGCAGGTTTCGGCGTTCGTCGTCACCGGCTTACTAGCTGCTGCCGATCCATTTATCATCACTCCACTTGTCTTGTCTAATTAATCACACACACCTGGTCCTTATCCCCAATTAGTCATTGTATGTGTTCCCTCTGCTTCCTTGTCTGTGTGGGTGATTTTTTTTTTTTTGTGAGCTGTGTGTAGCTCGGTTGAGCTACCCTTACCTTGTGGTTTGGCCAGGGTAGATATTTCCCCTGTGCCTGAGTTTTGTTGTCACATGCTTGCGCAACTGTTTATCGACGGAATAAACTATTTGGATGTGTATTACTCTCCTGCACCTGACTCCTTCTATCACACGCATTACACATGCACACATGCACACACACACACGAACACTCAGTCCAGTTTGGGATGTGACAGACATGTTTGTGTCAGCTCATCATCTCTCATTGCCCTTACGTTCCATTTACACCTCCGTACGAGCACACACACACACACACACACACACACACACACATACACACACACACACACACACACACACACACACACACACACACCACTTCCAGAGATAAGACCAGTGCTTGCTAAATGACTAAAATGTAAATTAAGATCTCCCAGTTAACACTATCTCTCTCTCTCTCTCTCTCAATTCAATTCAATTCAATTTTTATTTCAATTCAATTTAAGGGGTTTATTGGCATGGGAAACATATGTTAACATTGCCAAACCAACTGAAGTAGATAGTAAACAAAAGTGAAATAAACAATAGAAAGTAACAGTAAACATTACACTCAGAAGTTCCAAAATAATAAAGACATTTCAAATGTCATATTATATCTATATATAGTGTTGTAATGATGTGCAAATAGTTAAAGTACAAATGGGAAAATCAATAAACATAAATATGGGTTGTATTTACAATGGTGTTTGTTCTTCACTGGTTGCCCTTTTCTTGTGGCAACAGGTCACAAATGTTGCTGCTGTGATTGCACACTGGTATTTCACGCAGTAGATGAGGGAGTTTATCAAAATTGGGTTTGTTATCGAATTGTTTGTGCATCTGAGGGAAATATGTGTCTCTAATATGGTCATATATTTGGCAGGAGGTTAGGAAGTGCAGCTCTGTTTCCACCTCATTTTGTGGGCAGTGTGCACATAGCCTGTCTTCTCTTGAGAGCCAGGTCTCCCTACGGCGGCCTTTCTCAATAACAAGGCTATGCTCACTGAGTCTGTACATAGTCAAAGCTTCCTTATGTTTGGGTCAGTCATTCTGCCACTGTGTACTCTCTGTTTAGGGCCAAATAGCATTCTAGTTTGCTCTGTTAATTCTTTCCAATGTGTCAAGTAATTCTCTTTTCATTTTCTCATGATTTGGTTGGGTCTAATTGTGTTGCTGTCCTGGGGGATCTGTTTGTGAACAGAGCCCCAGGACCAGCTTGCTTAGGCGACTCTTCTCCAAGTTCGGCTTTCTGTAGGTGATGGCTTTGTTATGGATCGTTTGGGAATCGCTTCCTTTTCCATTTAGGTAATTTAGCAGACACTCTTATCCAGAGCGACTTACAGTTAGTGAGTGCATACATTTTTCATACTGGCCCCCCTGGGAATCGAAGCCACAACCCTGGCATTGCAAGCGCCATGCTCTACCAACTGAGCTACAGGAGGCCTTTTAAGTGGTTATAGAATTTAATGGCTCTTTTCTGGATTTTGTTAATTAGTGGGTATCAGCCTAATTCTGCTCTGCATGCATTATTTGGTGTTGTACACAGAGGATATTTTTGCAGAAATCTCATCATGCAGAGTCTCAATTTGGTGTTTGTCCCATTTTGTGAATTCTTGGTTGTTGAGCTCTCCCTCTCCCTCTCTCTCTCTCTCTCTCTCAATGTCGCTCCCCCCCCCCTTCCCCCATATTTTGTTGCATTACAGCCTTATTCCAGAACGGATTAAACGTTTTTTTTCCCCCTCATCAATCTACACACAATACCCCATAAGGACAAAAGACAAACTGGTTGTAATTTTTTTGTGAAAATGTATTACAAATACAAAATGGAAATATCACATTTACATAAGTATTCAGACCCTTTACTCAGTACTTTGTTGAAGCACCTTTGGCAGCAATTACAGCCTCGAGTCTTCTAGGGTATGATGCTACAAGCTTGGCACACCTGTATTTGGGGAGTTTCTCCCATTCTTCTCTGCAGATCCTCTCAAACTTTGTCAGATTGGATGGGGAGCGTAGCTGCACAGCTATTTTCAGGTCTCTCCAGAGATGTTCGATCGGGTTCAAGTCAGGGCTCTGGCTGGGCCACTCAAGGACATTCAGAGACTTGTCCTGAAGCCACTCCTGCGTTGTCTTGGCTTTGTGCTTAGCGTCGTTATCTTGTTGGAAGGTGAACCTTCAACTCAGTCTGAGGTCCTGAGCGCTCTGGAGCAGGTTTTCATCAAGGATCTCTCTGTACTTTGCTGTTTTCATCTTTCCCTCAATCCTGACTAGTTTCCCAGTCCCTGTAGCTGAAAAACATCCCCACAGCATGATGCTGCCACCACCATGCTTCACCGTAGGGATGGTGCCAGGTTTCCTCCAGACGTGACACTTGGCATTCAGGCCAAAGAGTTTAATCTGGGTTTCATCAGACCAGAGAATATTGTTTCTCATGGTCTGAGAGATCTTTAGGTGCCTTTTGGCAAACTCCAAGTGGGCTGTCTTGTGCCTTTTACTGAGGAGTGGCTTCCGTCTGGCCACTCTATCATAAATGCCTGATTGGCAGAGTCCTGCAGAGATGGTTGTCCTTCTGGAAGGTTCTCCCATCTCCACAGAGGAACTCTGGAGCTCTGTCAGAGTGACCATCGGGTTCTTGGTCACCTCCCTGACCAAGGCCCTTCTCCCCCGATTGCTCATTTTGGCCGGGCGGCCAGCTATAGGAAGCCTTTTTTTGGTACCTTTCCCCAGATCTGTACCTCGACACAATCCTGTCTCGGAGCTCTACGGACAATTCCTTCGACCTCATGGCTTGGTTTTTGCTCTGACATACATTTTCAACTGTGGGACCTTATATACACAGGTGTGTCTTTCCAAATCATGTCCAATCAATTAAATTTACCACAGGTGGACTCCAATCAAGTTGTAGAAACATCTCAAGGATGATCAATGGAAACAGGATGCACCTGAGCTCAATTTCGGGTCTCATAGCAAAGGGTCTGAATACTTATGTAAATAAGGTATTTCTGTTTTGTATTTTCAATACTTTTGCAAATATTTATAGAAACCTGTTTTCACTTTGTCATTATGGGGTATTGTGTGTAGATTGTTGACAAACATTTTTTATTTAATCAATTTTAGAATAAGGCTGCAATGTAACAAAACATGGGAAAAGTCAAAGGGTCTGAATACTTTCCCGAATGTACTGTACATATAGGTATCGGTAAAGTTAATATGCTTAGATAATAAACAGCAAATAGCAGCAGCGTAAAAAATGGGTTCATTGCAAATACTCTGGGTAGCCATTCGATTAACTGTTTAGCAGTCTAATGGCTTGAGGGTAGAAGCTGTTAAGGAGCCGTTTGGACCTAGACTTGGCTCTCCGGTTCCGCTTGCCGTGCTGTAGCAGAAAGAACAGTCTATGACTAGGGTGGCTGGACACCGCCTGGTATAGAGGTCCTGGATGGCAGGAAGCTTGGCCCCAGTGCAGCCGTTTTCATTGACCTGGCCAAGGCTTTCGACTCTGTCAACCACCGCATTCTTATTGGCAGACTAAATAGCCTTGGTTTCTCAAATGACTGCCTCGCCTGGTTCACCAACTACTTCTCAGATAGAGTTCAATGTGTCAAATCGGAGGGCCTGTTGTCTGGACCTATGGCAGTCTCTATGGGGGTGCCACAGGGTTCAATTCTTGGGCCGACTCTTTTCTCTGTGTATATCAATGACGTCGCTCTTGCTGCTGGTGACTCTCAGATCCACCTCTACGCAGACGACACCATTTTGTATACATCTGGCCCTTCATTGGACACTGTGTTAACAAACCTCCAAACGAGCTTCAATTCCATACAACACTCCTTCAGTAGCCTCCAACTGCTCTTAAACACTAGTAAAACTAAATGCATGCTTTTCAACCGAACGCTGCTTGCACCCGCCCACCCGACTAGAATCACTACTCTCGACGGGTCTGACCTAGAGTATGTGGACAACTACAAATACCTAGGTGTCTGGTTAGACTGTAAATTCTCCTTCCAGACTCACATTAAGAATCTCCAATCCAAAGTTAAATCTAGAATCGGTTTCCTATTTCGCAACAAAGCCTCCTTCACTCATGCTGCCAAACATGCCCTCGTAAAACTGACTATCCTACCGATCCTTGACTTCGGCGATGTCATTTACAAAATAGCCTCCAACACTCTACTCAGCAAATTGGATGTAGTCTATCACAGTGCCATCCGTTTTGTCTCCAAAGCCCCATATAATACCCACCACTGTGACCTGTACGCTCTTGTTGGCTGGTCCTCACTACATATTCGTCGCCAAACCCACTGGCTCCAGGCCATCTATAAATCACTGCTAGGCAAATCCCCGCCTTATCTTAGCTCATTGGTCACCATAGCAACACCCACCCGTAGTCTGCGCTCCAGCGGGTATATCTCACTGGTCATCCCCAAAGCCAACACCTCCTTTGGCCGCAATTCCTTCCAGTTCTCTGCTGCCAATGACTGGAACAAATTGCAAAAATCTCTGAAGCTGGAGACACTTATCTCCCTCACTAACTTTAAGCATCAGTTGTCAGAGCACCTTACCGATCACTGCACCTGTACACCGCCCATCTGAAATTAGCCCGCCCAACTACCTCATCCCTATATTGTTATTTATTTTGCTCATTTGTACCCCAGTATCTCTATTTGCACATCATCTCTTGCACATCTATCATTCCAGTGTTAATACTAATTGTAATTATTTTGCACTATAGCCTATTTTATTGCCTTACCTCCATAACTTGCTAAATTTGCACACACTGTATATTATATGTATTTCTGTTGTATTTTTGACTTTGTTTTGTTTTACCCCATATGTAACTCTGTGTTGTTGTTTTTATCGCACTGCTTTGCTTTATCTTGGCCAGGTCGCAGTTGTAAATGAGAACTTGTTCTCAACTGGTTTACCTGGTTAAATAAAGGTGAAATAAAAAATAAAATAAAAAAGTGATGTACTGGGCCGTACGCACTACCCTCTGTAGCACCTTGCGGTCGGATGCTGAGCAGGTGCCATATTACATTTACATTTACGTCATTTAGCAGACGCTCTTATCCAGAGCGATTTACAGTTAGTGCATACATTATTCTTTTAAATTTTCATACCCCATGGGAATCGAACCCACAACCCTGGCGTTGCAAACGCCATGCTCTACCAACTGAGCTACCTCCCTGCCGGCCATTCCCTCCCCTACCCTGGACGACGCTGGGCCAATTGTGCGCCGCCCCATTGGTCTCCCGGTTGCGGCTGGCTACAGCAGAGCCTGGATGTAGCCCACTATATACGGGCTATGGTGATGCAACCAGTCAGGATGCTCTCGATGGTGCAGCTGTAGATATTTTTGAGGATCTGAGGATCCATGCCAAATCTTTTCAGTCTCCTGAAGGGGAATAGGCATGGTCGTGCCCTCTTCATGACTGTCTTGGTGTGTTTGGACCATGACAGTTTGTTAGTGATGTGGACACATAGGAACTTGAAGCTCTCAACCCGCTCCACTACAGACCCGTCGACGTGAATTGGGGCATGCTCGGCCCCCCTTTTCCCTGTAGTCCACGATCAGGTTGCATTTACAATGGTGTTTGTCCACCACTGGTTGCCCTTTTTGCGTGGGAACAGGTCACAAATCTTGCTGCTGTGATGGCACACTGTAGAATTATATATATATATATATATATATATATATATATATATATATATATATATATATATAGATAGATAGATAGATAGATAGATAGATAGATAGATAGATAGATGACTAGACAGATCTGTCTATCGCTCGCTCTCTCTCTATCTATCTATCTCTCTCTCTCTCTCTCTCTCTGATGGAGTTCAAAGGTTGTTAGTGGCATTGCGGCAAATGTGAGGCTGAACAGAGGAGGAGCAGGGGAAAGCTGAAGAGAGGAGGAACCTGACAGGGCTGAAGAGAGAAGGAGCCTGACAGGGCTGAAGTGAGGATATGAGCCTGACAGGGCTAAAGAGAGGAGATAGTGGGCTACACCTCACCTGTACTCCAGTAAGAAGTGTGTGAGCTCAGTGCCATTGTGGATCTATAGAGGTAATTACAGTATATAGTGGGCTACACCTCACCTGTACTCCAGTAAGAAGTGTGTGAGCTCGGTGCCATTGTGGATCTATAGAGGTAATTACAGTATATAGTGGGCTACACCTTCCCTGTACTCCAGTAAGAAGTGTGTGAGCTCAGTGACATTATGGATCTATAGCGATAATTACAGTATATAGTGGCAGGACTCACCTGTACTCCAGTGAGAAGCGTGTGAGCTCGGTGCCATTGCGGATCCATTTGAACTCCAGGGGCCAGCTCCCCTCTGCCATGCACGTCAACACCAGCCTGTTAAGCTCCAGGTGCAACTGGCTCCGCACCGGCTCCGTCTTAAAGTAGGGTGGCACGTCATCTGGAGAGGGGGACGGGAGAGAGAGAGAGAGAGGGGGACAGAGTTGGTCACACGGAGAGACTTACAGGTTCACATGTTCATAGGTGATAATTTAACAGCATCAGAAGAACAGAGAGAGAAGCACACCTTGGTACAGTGTGTATGTACAGTGACTGTATGTATGGGGAGACACGTTCAGTGTGGTTGTGTGATAGCAGGGATATGCTTGTATGTTACTCAAGTTAATCTGGACATGTTCCACTGCTCTCACTCTCTGATTTAACTAGTAACAGTGGGCCACAGCCTGCCCTGCAGTAGCAGAGACAGGTGACAGACAGGGATTCAGGAGAGAGAGAAGAGCTGAGACCTGGTGGATTGGAGATGTGTTCACTATGTGTCTGGATGATTGACCATGGCATATCACTTCCCCCAGCCCAGAAAGGGATAGATAGAAGACGAACAAGACAAATGCGTGAAATTCTTTCATTTTCTCTCTGTGACCCTCTCCGTTTAGCACTCTCTTTTCTCTCAGGTGTGTAACACGTAGGAGCCCAGTGAAGACACAGGGAGAAAGCCAGCAGTTGATGTTCCCTATAGAATACATTGAGTATAATGCTACAAACACAGGCGTGTAGACTCACTGACACATACACACACACACATACAGGCACACAGACTCACACACACACACACAGATACACACACATACACACACATACACACACATGCATGCATGCACAAACACTCACACACACACACACACACACACACACTATCTCTCTCTCACACAAACACACACACACACACACACACACACACACACACACACACACACACACACACACACACACACACTCAGTCTCAAACACACACAGGCGTGCAGACTCACACACACACACACACACACAGGTGTGCAAATTCACACACACACACACACACACACACACACACACACACACACACACACACAGGCGCGCAGACCAAGAGTTGCGGGGTCAGCACCCTTCTAGGTCCAGGGGCATTTCAAAAAAATAAATAGTTGTGAAATGGTTGTTTCTGGTGAATTTCCTGATAATTTGGTCCAATTATACTAGGTATTTGGGTTTGGCCTTCAAAAGAACAATACATATGCAGAAAATATCTCATCCCTACTGTTAAAAATGGTGGTGGATCTGATGTTATGGGGCTATTTTGCTTCCACTGGTCCTGGGGTGCTTTTTAAGGTCAACGGCATCATGAACTTTACCAACTACCAAGACATTTTAGTTAAAAACTTGGTTGCCTCTGCCAGGAGGCTGAAACTTGGCCGCAAGTGGATCTTCCAACAATACAATAACCCCAAGCACACATCAAAATCCATAAAGAAATTGTTAATTGACCACAAAATAAACATTTCACAATGGCTATCTTAGTCTCTGGACTGGAACCCCATAGAAAACATGCAGTTTGAATTGAAGAGAGCAGTCCATCAGCGCAGACAAAGGATATCAAGGATCTGGAAATATTCTGTATGGAGGAATGGTCGAAGATCTCTCCCAATATGTTCTCTAATCTCATAAAACATTTTAGAAAATGGCTCAGTGCTGTTTTCCTCCCAAGTTGCTGGAGTACTGAAAACATGAGGGTGCTGGATTACTGAAAACAGGTGAGGGTGCTGGAGTTCTGAAAACAGGGGAGGGTGCTGGAGTACTGAAAACAGGGGAGGGTGCTGGAGTTCTGAAAACAGGGGAGGGTGCTGGAGTATTGAAAACAGGGAAAGGGTGCTGGAGTACTGAAAACAGGGGAGGGTGCTGGAGTACTGAAAACAGGGGAGGGTGATGGAGTATTGAAAACAGGGGAAGTGTGCTGGAGTATTGAAAAGAGGGGAGGGTGCTGGAGTACTGAAAACAGGGGAGGGTGCTGGAGTATTTAAAACAGGGGAGGGTGCTGGATCACTGAAAACAGGGGGTTGTGCTGGAGTACTGAAAACAGGGGAGGGTGCTGGACTATTGAAATCAGGGGAGGGTGCTGGAGTGCTAAAAACAGAGGAGGGTGCTGGAGTATTGAAAACAGGGGAAGGGTGCTGGAGTATTGAAAACAGGGGAGGGTGCTGGAATATTGAAAACTAAAATAAAAACTAAAGTTGCTTCTAGAAGTACTTTGATGGTGATTGTTAGGTTGCATAAACATGATCAGTGCTTTCCCCCCACAATTGTGGCCTTCAAATTGGCATAAATGAAGAGGATAGGTTGCTGCTGTTGGTCAATGGTCAGAGTCAGTGAGACGGGAGGCTGCCTCTGACTGGGGAGAGAAACAGGCTTGAGCATATTGCCTGAGGTTCATAGAAAAAGCCCTTCTCTCTTTTTTAAATGTAATTTCACCTTTATTTGAATCTAATTATGTAGCCTACTAGAAACCAGATATTTTAAAGTTTATAATACCACAAAAGAGCCCAATATAACCGTTACCAAACCACTCCTTTGAGAAATAGGGCTCACACGGCAATATAAACTTTCTCCATTGAAAAAACATAATTTTCTATATATTTCTTATTAGTGCTTCTGAATTAAAAAATGTCCAAGTTAGCACACAGATTTTACGGTTTGTTAAGAAAAGAGAAGAGAGCGAAAGAGAGGTCATTTTGCAGGTCTCCATTCTCCTTAGAAGCTGTACTCAATGTTTCCCTCCACAAACCATGCCTCTGAGGATCGGGCCAAACCAAAAGCATAATTAGCGGCGGGGGGAGCCAATCGTAAAGTGAAGAAATTAGTAGCACTGTGTGGTGTAAATACACATAAATCCAGTAGCTGCCTGGCGCTTTACGGTGGGAAAATAATTTCCTATCAATCAAATTAATTATTGAGAAGGTCAAATTGACCTGTCTCTAATATTGTGGGGGTCATGACCCCCCATCCCTCCACAACTTACGTTCCTGGCGCAGACTCACTCACACAGGAAGACACACACAGGCGCGCAGACTCACTCACTCACACACACACACACACACACACAGGCGTGCACACACACACACACACACACACACACACACACACACACACACACACACACACACACACACACACACACACACACACACACACCTCCATAAAATAAGCTCCAATCCACCTCACTATCATTCTCCCTTGTGGTTCTGATAACTCACTCTTGATAGATGGTACTACAATTAAGACCTTGTGCTTGATGATCATTGTAAATATAGACCAATTTAATTGGATGGTTGGATAATATAATTTTCTAATTAACTAATAATCAATAATTAAAATTAAACTGTCAAAGTGATCTATTGGCTTGGTATTTTGCACACCTATTTTGGCTCCACCAATCAAACACAGGTATGATTGTAAGACATATAAAAGAAAGAGGGAAGATGGAGAGAACATATAGAAAGAAAGAATCCAGTCTACAAACAGAAAATAAGACTGGTAGGCAGTATGATGAAGTGACATCCAGTCCATAAACAGAGAAGAAGACTGGTAGGCAGTATGATGAAGTGACATCCAGTTTATAAACAGAGAACAAGACTGGTAGGCAGTATGATGAAGTGACATCGAGTCCATAAACTGAGAAGAAGAAGAGTAGGCAGTATGATGAAGTCACATCCAGTCCATAAACAGAGAAGAAGACTGGTAGGCAGTATGATGAAGTGACATCCAGTCCATAAACAGAGAAGAAGACTGGTAGGCAGTATGATGAAGTGACATCCAGTTTATAAACAGAGAAGAAGACTGGTAGGCTGTATGATGAAGTGACGTCCAGTCTTTATACAGCGAGAGAGAGAGAGAGAGAGAGAGAGAGAGAGAGAGAGAGAGAGAGAGAGAGAGAGAAAGAGAGAGAGAGGGAGGGAGAGAGAGAGAGAGAGAGAGAGAGAGAGAGAGAGAGAGAGAGAGAGAGAGAGAGAGAGAGAGAGAGAGAGAGAGAGAGAGAGAGAGAGAGAGAGAGAGAGAGAGAGAGAGGGGAAGAGTGCTAGGGGTTGGATGTTCCAAGTCAGTTCTCATGAATACAAACTCCCACCAACCAACCACACACACACACACACGCACACACAGACACGTGCGAGCCAACCCAACCACAGTCAAGGTTTCATGTCTGCACACACAACAAAGCAATTAGTGTCTGATGAAAGTGGCTATGTGTAGCTCATCTGTACATGCCTCTCTAGTAGGGTTGCAAAATTCCAGGAACGTTCAATAAATCCTGGTTGGAAGATTTCCTTCTTATTTGCTCCTTCAACCTGGATTTCAGGAAAACCAGTGATTTTATTGACAGTTCCAGGAATTTTGCAACCCTAGTTTCTAGGGTTACAGAGAGAGGTCTTCTCCTCAACCTGATCTCGTAGTTTCACTTCGGAATTTGCCGTATTATGGATGAATGTCCATTTTTTATACATTAATTCTGTGTGGTTACAGCGTTAATTCCGTGTGGTTACAGCGTTAATTCCGTGTGGTTACAGCGTTAATTCTGTGTGGTTACAGCGTTAATTCCGTGTGGTTACAGCGTTAATTCCGTGTGGTTACAGCGTTAATTCCGTGTGGTTACAGCGTTAATTCCGTGTGGTTACAGCGTTAATTCCGTGTGGTTACAGCGTTAATTCCGTGTGGTTACAGGGTTAATTCCGTGTGGTTACAGCGTTAATTCCGTGTGGTTACAGGGTTAAAATAGAAACAACTCAAAGGGTTTAGTTTAGGTATTAATTCTGAGTGGTTAAGGTTAGGGCTACGGCTTGGGGAAGGCTTAAAACAAAATAACTAAAAACAATGCACTGTTTCCATCAAGTACCATCAAGTACTCTCCCTTCTTACTAGAGAATTGTGAACTGCCGTGGCACAGTGGTCAAAGGAGCGCACTCTGGGTCTGAGTCTCATTGAGTTCAGAGTTAACACCCAGTACTATACCGCTGTATATTTGTGGGTGGGTGTTTAATTCACTGGGCAGTCAATTAAAGCTACTCTTTCATTAATGAGAACACTAACATATATAAATGCTTGCCCTAGGGTTAACATCAATAATAGAACAGATTCTCTCATTTCCAAAAGTTGTCATTCCTTTCACCTTTGCTCTCTCCTTAATATGCACTTCTTCACAAGTGTTGGAGTGCTGATTAAAATGTCTGGAGTTGGAAAGCAATGGTAGACACACACAAACACACATACTGCATTGCATCTCAGGTAGGTTCCATTCTATGAGAGTACATTGGGGCATATTCTAACGGTAAGTTCAGTGGGAGGAGAGTCACATCAGTGAGTAGCTAGTCTACAGTAAGACCCATCCAACTGGGCCTCCTGACTCCCCATATGGTTCCCAGCAGGCCTCCAGTGGCTGCCAGTTACAGACAAGCTCTCTCAGTCTCAGCTCATCCACAGGAGCACAGCACAGCTCCCAGCCACTAGGTTACATACATACACAGCCATGCAATCTCCGTAGCCAAACATTGGCAGTATCTTCTGTGTACCCCCCCCCCCCCCCCCCCTACCTTGACACAACACATCACAACTGATTGGCTCAAACGCATAAACTTTTAACAAGGCACACCTGTTAATTTAAATGCATTCCAGGTGGCTACCTCATGAAGCTGGTAGAGAGTATGCCAAGAGTGTGCAAAGCTGTCATCAAGGCAAAGGGTGGCTACTTTGACGAATCTAAAATGTAAAACATATTTGGATTTGTTTAACACTTTTTTGGTTACTACATGATTCCATATGTGCTATTTCATAGTTTTGATGTCTTCACTATTATTCTGCAATGTAAAAAATAGTGAAAATAAAGAAAAACCCCTGGAATTAATAGGTGTGTCCAAACTTTTGTCTGGTACTGTACATCAGTTGGAGGGCTGCTCTGCTGGTGGTCTGGCTAGGCTGTTAAGGACTCCCACTGGGTTTGAGATCTCAAATCAAATCAAATCAAATGTATTGGTCACATAAACGTGTTTAGCAGATGTTATTGTGGGTGTAGCGAAATGTTTGTGTTTCTAGCTCCGACAGTGCAGTAATAGCTAACAAGTAATATTTAACACTTTTACAATATATACCCAATACACTCAAATCTAAGTAAAGCTTATCTGTTCTGAAGCCTGTGGTTATTTAGCCCAGTGGCCTGGCCCTGTCTGTGTGCTGGGTGTAAAATCTGTTCCAGGGCCTGTCATTATTTAGCCCAGTGGCCTGGCCCTGTCTGTGTGCTGGGTGTGAAATCTGTTCCAGGGCCTGTCATTATTTAGCCCAGTGGCCTGGCCATGTCTGAGTGTGTCCAGGTAACTGTCCAACTGAGACACTCATAGCCAGGCCCCAGCTCCCTACAGCCAAGCAGGCCCTCCTTCTTCATACACTCTGCCAACAGATACACACACACTAACAGACACTGATCATCCACTGCCCAGACACATACACACACACATTTCGTCTTCTATTTATAACACACAAAGACCCACAGAAACAAAGAAACACACACACCACAGTACACACTCACATCCCCTTTGGCCTGGATCCAGCGTATTACTGACAGGCCTATTTGTTCTGTGGCAGGGTTGGATCAGCTCTCCATAGCTCTCTATAGAACTACATTTCCTATGAGGCAGTGGGTCTGGCTACTAATCCCTCCTGCATCCTGTTGGCCTTACAAAGCCCCCCTGGTTCACATCACTACAGCCTAAAGCCCTGTGTCCCAGAGCCCCCATAGCCCTGGAGTGGGCAGAATACTGGGTCAAAGTGGGGGTGTAGCGTCTGGGAGACACCAAGGACCCCTAGTGGCCAGACGAACCACCAACACACCGCCAACACACCGCCAACACACTGCCAACACACCACCAACACACCACCAACACACCACCAATACACCATGGCTATTTCTCAACGTGTCTTTACTCTATTCCTTGCGTCTTCTCTCCTCACCTCCTTCTCAGACAGAGTATGATCCAAGGTCCCTCCCCTCAGACCGTCTCATTTGATGCGTTTTGAGAGGGAGGCAATGAGAAACGACGTAAGGAATTGAGAAAGAGCCCAATGCATCCAGCGTTTTTTCCTTGCAACCATCATCATCTCTGATGCTAAGATGCTCAGTCAGTCCATTGTTGTGACCCTCCACCCTCCCACCTCTCACTGTGGGGATAACATAGGAAGTCCTTGATACACCACTGACCATCCACCCTCCCACCTTTCACTGTGGGGATAACATAGGAAGGCCTTGACACCATAAATCAGAAAGGTAAAACATTAAAGTCGTCTCCGTTCTTTAATGGCCTCGCTGGAGAAGGACGCAGGCTCATAAATCTGCTGGCTAACCTTTCAGCTCTCGGTGCGCACTCCCACCTTTATCATTCACCCCAGAGCCATCGCTCCTCTCCCTAATGACGTCAAAGCAGAACAACACGGTGATGAAACACTGCCTCCTTGGAAAGAATAATTTTAATATGGACGTGTGTTTGTGGCATATGTGTGTATGTGTGTACGTACTGTAAGTGTGTGGGGTATAGGAGAGAGAGAGAGAGACTGTGTTAGTGTGTGTGTCACAGAGCGAGAGCACAAAATTATGTTTGTCTGTCTGTGTGTGTGTGTGTGTGTGTGTGTGTGTGTGTTTGTGTGTGTGTGTGTGTGTGTGTGTTTGTGAGAGAGAGTGTATCTGTGTGTGTATCTCCCTCAGACGTGTGTGGGTAAGCAGGTTTAATTTCCCTGAAGATCCAGAAATAAAAGCCTCTCTTGCGGACGAGATGGCTCTGTGCATCGCTGCATGCTCTGAGCAAATTATGCCATTATGTTTATGAGAGCAAATCAAATCCTGCAATACTGAGACAATAAAGGCTAAGACAGGTCCCGCGTGTCAGGATCACATGGCTAAAGCCCTGGAACATCCCCACTAACAAACTACACATCAACCAACTACTCAGAAACACTCTGCTCACAGCTGATATGAGGAGTGGGGTCTTGTAGGAACAAACTGGAAAAGCTACTGTAACAGTCAGAAGGAGGGGGGGAGGACAGAGGGAGCTGTATGAAGACACACACACACACACACACACACATTATATACAAAAGCAACCTGACCAACCCAAACCACAGGGATGGGGTGTGTCCACTGGTTGCCCCTGACTGTTGAAATACTGAAGCTGTAAAACAATGTTCACTGGGATAACACATAGGCTGAGGGGTGAATATAGGCCCCATAGCACACACACACACACACACACACAGGCAGGCAGGCAAGCAGGCAGGCAGGCAAGCAGGCAGGCAGGCAGGCAGGCAGGCGGGCAGGTAAGCAGGCAGGCAGGTAGGCAGGCAGGCAGGCAGGCAGGCAGGCAGGCAGGCAGGCAGGCAGGCAGGCAGGTAGGCAGGCTGGCAGGCAGGCAGGCAGGCAGGTAAGCAGGCAGGCAGGTAGGCAGGTAGGCAGGCAGACAGGCAGGCAGGCAGGCAGGCAGGCAGGCAGGCAGGCAGGCAGGCAGGCAGGTAGGCAGGCTGGCAGGCAGGCAGGCAGGCAGGCAGGTAGGCAGGTAGGCAGGCAGTTAAGTTGTTAAGTACCTCAGACATAAACTTCTACCATGGTTGATGATATTTCCATTGCATGTCGTGTTTGCATGTCTGGAGACATTAAGTATGATGACATTTCTCTGTAATGGTGATGACATATGACTGCCTTATCATTATGTGGTTACATATATAATGTATAAGGTCCTTCTATAAATAATTAAGAATGGTTTGAAACAAATTTCCATGCAGTTCCACATGTGTACTTAGAGGGATACAAGCGAATATATGCAAATTGTCCCATAACTCCGTCATAACAACAACATACTGTATGTCTAGAACTATACATTCTTTAAGCAGGATTCATGCAGACACTGGCAAGTACAATTCAATGACTTTCAGGGACTTTTTAAAACACTTTGTAATTTTCAAGGACCACAATGTTATACAATTGTATAATTTATATAATTGTACATACAGAGCCTAATATAGAACTAAGCACGAAGGCCATTACCACTTTAGGAATAATACAAATTTTAAGGCCTTGATATTCAAATGATTCTTACACATTTTAAAATACTTGAGAATAATGTGGACAATGCCTGACTAAATATATTGCATGAATCTTTCGCAGGCACACATAATTAAGCCATGAATAGTGCTAGCATTAACCATGTTCCTTTTTAATGGAAGGATTTGTATGGAAAGCCAAGTTGATGTTGTCGTCCTCATAATAACCGCACGTGGTTTTACCGAAACTGAGTAGTGCAACAGAAACGGCGAAAAAAAAAATAACATCTCTCACATCTCTCACAAAAACTGATCGAAAATGAAATCACAGATAATCTTAAGGGAGCAGGAGAACTTATAAATTGGCTACAATAATTACGTTTAATAAGGACTTTTCAAACACCAAATTGAGGACATTTCAGATTTTCAAGGTAGGCCTATTCCAGTATTTGAATTTCTGATCTCCAAATTCAAGTTCAAGTAGGCTACTTCAAGACCCTTGTATTGTTTAAAATTGCAGGTTTGACATGGAAAGCAAAATGTTTTTGTCGTGATATTTCATTACCAGATTATATTGTGCAATTTGTTGTCATTATAGCCAGAATAATTAATAGGAATAGCGTTGGGTATTGCGCAATAATATATCCTACACAATTGCGCACAGTAGACAATCCGAGGCACAAAAACATATGAAAACATGAATTCATTACCTTGATGCTTTCTCTGTTAAATCCAGGGGTGCAACTTTCACTGGGGATGTGGGGGACATGTCCCCCCCACATTCTGAAATTGAATTTTTGTCCCCCCCAGTTTTATCATTGGAATGTGATACAAAACGAGGCAACGATGTGCTTTAGGAACATGCGGACGCCTCCTAGCGGTCAGGTAGGCTGGTGTTCCCCCCACTTCTAAAACCAAAGTTGTGCCCCTGGTTAAATCTAATGAGACCCTGCTGTAAATCAAGCAGACAACAACAGATGATCAATTCGCTAGGGATATTAGATACAACGTGGATCCAGGCATAACTGCCTTCACCGGTGTAATGAATGAGACCAAAATATTCTGGACATTCCTCGCCAACATATTATTTTCCAGCACTTGGGCTGTTGTTGCAGTGGGATATATTCATGGGTGCCAAGGGAACCAGGCTTCCTCAAATATTTGACCAATACATATTTTATTTTCATCTCTCTGTGTTTTCTGAATTTTCTGTCAATTTGCAAGAGGCTGAACACGCTGGAGAAATCATCAGAGCGAGTGAAACAGCGCCCGTCTGTCTCAGTATGTGTAGTCCATGTATCAGATGCTGTCTGGAACAAAAGAGTATGACATGATGTCGCAGTAATGCCAGCAAGCATTAGGCTATGTGACCTTCCATACAAGGACAAGGCTCTTTAGTTTATTGTTTAGTTAATGTGCTCTTTGTGTGTGTGTGTGTGTGTGTGTGTGTGTGTGTGTGTGTGTGTGTGTGTATGTGTGTGTCTGTGTTTGTGTGTGACAATGTTCTATACGGCTGTTAGCTCTATGCATTACTGAGAAAACATGCTATCTCTCCGACCCCTCACCTTACACAAAACACTAACTGGATACAAATGAATCAAATTTTTGTTCTCAGTAACACAGTAGGGGTCTCCTATGCGTGGCTCATGTCAAGCTGAATTAGATTAGCAGAGCTGCAACAGCAGGGGTCTGGTGGTTAAAAGAGAGGAGGGTCAAAGGGAGTACAATGTAGAAAGGACGGGGTGCACACAAATCCTTTTCCCGAACAGCCCTAATCTGTAATTAGCTAATAATGAGGTGTTATTTCAGGTGCCATTTGTTATCACCACTGAATAGAGCTCACATGCCCTGCCTGAATGAGTAGAAGGAAGAGCAGAGCGAGAGATAGAGAAAGAAGGGGGGGGGGGGGGGGGGGGGGGGGGGGGGTAGGGGGAAGGTGTGAAGAGGAGGAGGAGGAGGAGGAGGAGGAGGTGAAGAGGAGGAGGAAGGGGAAGTGGAAGAGGAGGAGGAGGAGGAGGAAGAGGAGGAGGAACAGGAGGAGGAGGAGGTGGAGGAGGAGGAAGAGGAGGAGGAAGAAGAGAGGAGGAAAATAAAGATTGTAAAAAGACAGTGTGGCACTTTATGGTTGTGAGGTCAGGGATCCGCTCACCAACGAATAATTCACAAAATGGGACTCTGCTTGGAGAATTCTGCAAAAATATCCTCTGTGTACAACGTAAAGCACCACATAATACAGGCAGAGTAGAATTAGGCGGGTAGCTAATTATCAAAATCCAGAAAAGAGACATTAAATTCTACAACCACCTAAAAGGAAACGATGACCAAACCTTCCATAACAAAGCCATCACCTACAGAAAGATGAACCTGGAAAAGAGTCCCCTAAGCAAGCTGGTCCTGGGGCTCTGTTCACAAACACAAACAGACCCCGCAGAGCCCCAGGACAGCAACACAATTAGACACAACCAAATCATGAGAAAATAAAAATATAATTACTTGACACATTGGAAAGAATTAACCAAAAAACTGAGGGAACTAGAATGCTATATGGCCCTAAACAGAAAGTACACAGTTCAAATCAAATCAAATTGTATTTGTCACATGCGCCGAATACACCAGTTCACTTACAGTGAAACGCTTACTTACAAGCCCTTAACCAACAATGCAGTTTTAAGAAAGAATACAAAAAAATCACCCCAAAAAATACAAGATAAGATTATACGAAATAAAAGTAACAAATAATTAAAGAGCAGCAGTAAAAATAACAATAGCGAGGCTATATACCGGGGGTACCGTTACCGAGTCAATGTGCGGGGGCACCGGTTAGTCGAGGTAATTGAGGTAATATGTACATGTAAAAGAGGGGGGGACCGGGGGCAATGCAAACAGTCTGGGTAGCCATTTCATTAGATGTTCAGGAGTCTTATGGCTTGGGGGTAGAAGCTGTTTAGAAGCCTCTTGGACTTGCCGCTCCGGTACCGCTTGCCATGCGGTAGCAGAGAGAACAGTCTATGACTAGGGTGGCTGGAGTCTTTTACCATTTTTAGGGCCTTCCTCTGACACCGCCTGGTATAGAGGTCCTGGATGGCAGGAAGCTTGGCCCCAGTGATGTACTGGGCCGTACGCACTACCTTCTGTGGTGCCTTGCGGTCGGAGGCCGAGCAGTTGCCATACCAGGTGGTGATGCAACCAGTCAGGATGCTCTTGATGGTGCAGCTGTAGAACCTTTTGAGGATCTGAGGACCCATACAAAATCTTTTCAGTCTCCTTAGGGGGAATAGGTTTTGTCGTGCCCTCTTCATGACTGTCTTGGTGTGCTTGGACCATGTTAGTTTGTTGGTGATGTGGACACCAAGGAACTTGAAGCTCTCAACCCAGGGTCCTTAGCTTAGTGATGAGCTTTAAGAGCACTATGGGGTTGAACGCTGATTTGTAGTCAATGAATAGCATTCTCAAATAGGTGTTCCTTTTGTTCATGTGGGAAAGGGCAGTGTGGAGCACAATAGAGATTGCATCATCTGTGGATCTATCGGGCCGGTATGCAAAATGGAGTGTGTCTAGGGTTTCTGGGATAATGGAGTTGATATGAGCCATGACCAGCCTTTCAAAGCACTTCATGGCTACAGACGTGAGTGCTACGGGTCAGTAGTCATTTAGCCAGGTTACCTATGGTGGTCTGCTTGAAACATGTTGGCATTACAGACTCAGACAGGGACAGGTTGAAAATGTCAGTGAAGACACTTGTCAGTTGGTCAGCACATGCTCGGAGTACACGTCCTGGTAATCCGTCTGGACCTGCGGCCTTGTGAATGTTGACCTGTTTAAAGGTCTTACTCACATCGGCTACGGAGAGCGTGATCACACAGTCGTCCGGAACAGCTGAACAGCTGCATGTTTCAGTGTTACTTGCCTCGAAGCGAGCATAGAAGTAATTTAGCTCATCTGGTAAGCTCATGTCACTGGGCAGCTCACGGCTGTACTTCCCTTTGTCGTCTGTAATAGTTTGCAAGCCCTGCCACATCCAACGAGCGTCGGAGCAGGTGTAGTACGATTTGATCTTATGGCCGTATACAGTTCATTGAGTGCGGTCAGTGCCAGCATCGGTTTGTGGTGGTAAATAGACAGCTACGAAGAATATGGATGAAAACTCATATTTATGTTTTTTTTATTTTCCCTTTTGTACTTTAACTATTTGCACATCTTTACAACACTGTATATGGACATAATATGACATTTGAAATGTCTTTATTCTTTTGGAACTTCTGAGTGTAATGTTTATATTTAATTTGTATTGTTTATTTCACTTTTGTTTATTATCTACTTCACTTGCTTTGGTAATGTTAACATACGTTTCCCATAACAATAAAGCCCTTACATTTAATTGAGTAATAGAAAGAAAAGGGGGAGGACGGATGGAGGGAGAGTATGAGGGGGAAGAATGGAGGGAGATATATAACAAAGACAGTGATAATGTCTAAACCTCGTATTCACTGGGAGGTTTTTGTTCAGTTCAGTAAGCTAGCATCAAACGCCTTAGTGTTATGTGGTGTTCCACTGGCGCACGCTATGCTGGCAGTAACTGGGGAGGGTCTAGGCCGGGGCAGGGTGTGTGTGTGTGTTTGTCTGTGTCTATGTGTGTTTGTGTCTGTGTGTGTGTGTGTGTGTGTGTGTCTGTGTGTGTGTGTCTGTCTGTGTGTGTGTGTGTGTGTGTATGTGTGTGTGTCTCTGTGTGTGTCTGTGTGTCTGTGTGTGTTTTTGTATCTGTTTCTGTGTTTATGTGTGTTCTAATGCAAACGTGTCTGAACACTTAAGTGTGTGTGTGCCCGGTTGTGTGTGCCCGTGGTATGCACAATGCCAGTTTCCAGTCAGGGTATGCCCACACTCACTGGAAGGATCAGTCATGCTACACTTAGAGCAGGAGAGAGAAAGTAGAATAGAAGAGAGTATGAGAGAGAGAGAGAGAGAGAGAGAGAGAGAGAGAGAGGAGAGAGAGAGAGAGAGAGAGAGAGAGAGAGAGAGAGAGAGAGAGAGAGAGAGAGAGAGAGAGAAAGAGAGAGAGAGAAAGAGAGAAAGAGAGAAAGAGAGAAAAAGGAGAGAGAGAGAGAGAGAGAGAGAGAGAGAGAGAGAGAGAGAGAGAGAGAGAGAGAGAGAGAGAGAGAGAGAGAGAGAGAGAGAGAGATGAGAGAGAGAGCTTAGGAGAGAGATAGAGAGTAGGAGAGAGAATAGGAGAGAGAGAGTAGGAAAGAGAGTAGGAGAGAGAGTAAGAGAGAGAGAGAGAGTAGGAGAGAGAGTAGGAGAGAGAGAGTAGGAGAGAGAGAGTAGAAGAGAGAGTAGGAGAGATAGAGAGTTGGAGAGAGAGTATGAGAGAGAGTAGGAGTGAGAGAGTATGAGAGAGAGTGGGAGAGAAAGAGAGTAAGAGAAAGAGTAGGAGAGAGATATAGTAGGTGAGAGAGTCGGAGAGAGAGTAGGAGAGATGGAGAGTAAGAGGGAGAGTAGGAGAGAGAGAGTAGGAGAGGAGTAGGAGAGAGAGTAGGAGAAAGAATAAGAGAGAGAGGAGTAGGAGGAGATAGTGGTAGAGAGAGTAGGAGAGATAGAGAGTAAGAGGGAGAGTAGGAGAGAGATAGTAGGAATAGAGAGGAGGAGAGAGAGAGTAAGAGAGAGAGAGAGTAGGAGATAGTGGAGGAGAGAGAGTAGGAGAGAGGAGGAGAGAGGGGATAAGTAGATTATAGGAGAGGAAGAGTAGGATAGAGAGAAAGTATGAGAGAGAGTATGAGAGATAGAGAGTAGGAGAGAGAGTTGGAGAATAGGAGAGAGAGTAGGAGATAAGAGAGTAGGAGAGAACTTAGGAGGAGAGAGAGTAGGGAGAGAGAGAGATAGTATGAGAGAGAGTAGGAGAGAAAGAAGTGAGAGCGAGAGAGGAGAGTAGAGGGAAAGTGAGAGAGAGTAGAGGAGGAGAGTGGGAGAGAGAGGGTAGGAGAGGAGAGTAGATAGAGAGAGTGAGGAAATAGTAGTAGAGAGAGTAGGAGAGATGGAGAGTAGAGGGAGAGTAGGAGAGAGAGAGTGAAGAAGATGAGAGAAGAGAGAGAGTAAGAGAGATAGTAGGAGAGAGAGTATGGAGAGAGTAGGTATATAGTGGAGGAGAGGAGTAGGAGAGAGATTAGGAGAGTGATAAAGAAGAAAGAGTTTGAGTTTTTATAAAACCTTATTTTATACTCAAGTGTTAACATAAATAATGGCACACTGCCTTTTCAGAAATGAAAACAAATGTAATTCCTAATAAAATAAATAAAAATACAAAGAACATATACATTCAACTCATTTCATCAACAAAAATAGTTTCCCCTCCTCCACAAAACAAACCGCTCTTTCGTAAGCCCATTCTCCTCAAACAATGGGAGATCTTTTACAGCTGAGAAGAACTCAAACTCCACTTTTATTCTTGCTTTCACTAATCCTTTAAAAACACATCTTACATCCTGCCCATATCCCGTTTCTATCTTATGTTTCCTACTCAGAAAAATGGACATCTTAGCTTGTCCCAAAATAAAAAACATTTTCTTTTCTGATGCTTACTATATTGAAACCCCAAAATAAAAACAGTGTTATTGAAAATCTCCCTACAGCTTTAAACAAAGACGCCAGCATTTCCAAGGGAGGTTTTATCCTCTCGCACTCCATAAAACAGTGAAAAATTGTTCTTTTATATTACAAAAAGGGCATCCATCTCAACATCTGAGTTAATAACAGATACAAAAGCATGAACTGCAATGATGCCATGCAAAACCCTCCATTG